>NC_134081.1:12402631-13016798 GCF_000715075.1 Nicotiana tabacum
TGGACATTCTCGGCCCACTGGGATACTAAGGGAGAGTGTGTCTGTATACTGTCAAAATCGAATTTACCGTTTGTATGACTAATCGAGATTGGAACATGATGGTCCGAGATTCATCATTGTGATATCGAGCCATGATACGAAGTTAGGTTGTCGAGCTCGAGCCCCAGAGACCGATCAATATCGAGATCGGTCAAGACCGACCTCGAGACCCAAATACCGATCAATATCGAGATCGGCCAAGACCGAGCTCGAGACCCAGAGACCAATCAAGATTGAAATTGGTCAAGATCGAGATCGAGCCAAGAAACAAAAAAAGCCGTTATAGCCGCAATTGGGGGAGAATCTCGGCGGAAATCAAGGAGAGACTAATTAATTAATCTATCATTGGATCTCTATTATGTATTTTTAATTATATCCAAAATAGAATTTTCCCACTATATTAAGGGTGATTATCATTTGTAGAAGGGCATCCTTAGAACTACATATAAATTCAATTGATAATAGTTTGGCGCCCACCGTGAGGCTAAGGATAATAGTGGTTATTTGATATAAATCTCTGTAAAACACACTATTTTACACTTGTTCTTGGAAGTATCTTTGATTTCAGGCTAAAAATGACGAAATCTCGATTAATGGCCCTACCTATCGACAACGAATCTGGCCATCAAGATGAGAATAACGACGTGACGCCCGAGGATGAAGGGCCACCCATTGACCCCGTTGGGACTCGGGCCGTGGATTCAATTGACGTTAATTCGCATGTGACCATTGAAGCGAATCAACATTCCGACCCCGAAAATAACATTCATGGTGGAACTCGATCTGCAGTTCGAAATACCCAAAATATTAGAGAGGACGGGATCAACATGCGTATGATTTTTGAAATGTTGCAAGCTTAACATGTAGCGATAGCTCAGTTGCAGAGCCAAACTCAAGCACCGAGCAGGCCTGAGCCCGGTCCACCCCAAGAAGTCACCCATAGAACGGGGTCAGTTGTAGTAAGGTCAAATGAACAAGAATCGGGGACTAACCCCGAAATTATAAGATGCTCGAGGAATTGACAAAACGAATAGAGTCAGGAGAAAAGAGGATTGTAGCAAACGACAAGAAAGTAGAAACTTATAACTCCAGGGTCGATAAGATCCCGGGGCACCACCAATATTGAAGGGTTTGGATTCCAAAAAGTTCGTGCAAAAGCCCTTCCCCCGAGCGCAGCTCCAAAATCGATCCCCAAGAAGTTCCGCATGCCCGAGATTTCTAAATATAATGGAACGACCTACCCCAATGAACATGTCACCTCTTACACGCGTGTCATTAAAGGGAATGATCTAGAGGACAATGAGATTGAATCCGTATTATTAAAGAAATTCAGGGAAACCCTATCAAAGGGAGCAATGATATGTTATCATAATTTACCACCTAACTCTATCTTTGTTTTTGCCATGCTTGCAGATTCTTTTGTAAAAACACACGCCGGAGCCATAAAGGTCGAGATCAGGAAGTCAGACCTTTTCAAGGTAAGGCAAAAAGAGAATGAGATGCTAAGAGAGTTTATATCTCATTTTCAAATGGAACAAATGGATCTGCCACCAGTCACGGACGATTGGGCCGTTCAAGCTTTCACCCAAGGACTAAACGAACGAATCTCGGTGGCTTTACAACAGTTGAAGTAGAACTTGATTGAGTAGCCGGCTGTTACCTGGGCCGATGTACATAATCGATATCAATCGAAGATTAGAGTCGAAGACGACCACTTGGGAGCATAGCTTATGCTGATGTGCCACATCAAGAGAAAGCGAAGCTTGACGATCGAAGTGTCAAGCATGTGTTTGCTGGCTATGATACAAGTTCAAAAGGCTACAAGTTATACGACCCAAGTAGCGGCAAGATGGTTGTAAGTCGCGATGTTTAATTTGATGAAGAATTAGCATGGAACTGTGAAGCTCAGGAAGAAACTTCATATGATTTTCTTCCATAATTTGGTAATGAAGAAGAACCAGAGACCGTGGAACCTGTGCGGGATACAACTCCATATCCTTCTCCAACCAATATTGCATCTCCCTCTTCTCAAGAAAGTTCAAATGAACAGCCGCAAAGGACAAGGAGTATTCAAGAGCTCTATGAAGACACATAAGAAGTTACTAATTTTGATTCTTTATATTGTCTCTTTGCTGACAGTGAACCAATAAACTTTGATGAAGCTGTTACAGACAAAAGGTGGAGACAAGCCATGGAGGAGGAGATCAAGTCAATAGAGAAGAACAACACTTGGGAGTTAACAACTCCTCTCAAGGGTTATCGAGCAATTGGAGTTAAATGGACATACAAGGCGAAGAAGAATGATGATAGAGATATGGAGCTATACAAGGCACGACTTGTGGGTAAAGGCTATAAGCAAATGCAATACATTGACTATGAGGAAGTCTATATATATGTTGCCCGCATGGAGACGATTCGTTTGCTCATCTCTTTGGCGGCGCAAATGAAGTGGAAGATCCATCAACTAGATGTCAAGTCAGCTTTTTTGAATGGCTATCTTGAAGAAGAAGTCTATGTTGAATAACCATTGGGCTTGTGGTAAACAACCATGAATATAAAGTGTTAGGGTTGAACAAAGCTTTATATGGATTAAAGCAAGCCCCACGAGCATGGAATAGTTGCATCGACAAGTATTTTCAAGACAATGGGTTTACTCGTTGTCTCCATGAATATGCTCTTTATCTTAAAGTTCATACTAGTGGAGATATCTTACTTGTTTGTCTTTATGTTGATGATCTTATTTTCACGGGTAATAACCCAAGTTTGTTTGAAGCTTTTAAGAAAGATATGTCTCGTGAGTTCGAGATGACAGACGTAGGGCTCATGTCATACTACTTGGGCCTATAAGTGAAGCAGATGGAGGATGAGATTTTTATCTCTCAAGAAAGATATACAAAAGAGATATTGAAGAAGTTCAACATGCTCGATTGCAACCCCGTGAACATACCGATGGAGAGTGGAACAAAATTGCCCAAGTTTGATGAAAGAGAAAAAGTGGATCCCACATTTTTCAAAAGTCTTGTGGAAAGTTTGAGGTACTTGACTTGTACCAGGCCAGATATACTCTTTGCGGTTGGAGTAGTAAGTCGCTTCATGGAAGCTCCTACCTCCACTCACTTGAAGGTCACTAGAAGAATTATTCGTTACTTAAAAGGTACGATCGACTTTGGGTTATTTTATTCTTCTTCTAATGATTTCAACCTTATGGAATTTTGTGATAGTGATTATGCGGGAGATATTGATGATAGAAAAAGCACAACTGGCTTTGTGTTTTTCTTGGGTGATTCTGTTATTTCTTGGTGTTCAAAAAAACAGTCCATAGTTACTCTCTCGACTTGTGAAGCCGAATATATAGCAACAACATCATGTACCTGTCATGCTATTTGGCTAAGAAGATTATTGAAGGAGCTCAATTTGTCACAAATTGAAACTATAGAGATTTGTATTGATAACAAATCTGCACAGGCACTCGCCAAGAATCCGATGTATCATGATCGAAGCAAGCATATAGATACAAAATATCACTTCATCAGAGAGTGCATTGCCAAGAAGGAAGTCAAGCTCAAATATGTGAAGTCTCATGATCAGGCTGCAGATATCTTTACAAAGCCTCTTAAGTTTAAGTATTTTCAGAGATTGAGATCAAGTCTTGGAATGAAAAAGAAAAATCAAAATTAAGGGAGAGATTTGTGGGGCTCATATTAAAGAAAACAAAAAAGAAATGAAGAAAAATGGGATGGGAGGTGCCTAACTTTGTTGACAACTTTGTTGAAGAAAACATGGGATAAGTGCCTAACTTTGTTGAAGAAAAAAATGGGAAGTGCCTAACTTTGTTTAAAAATTATAGGACTAAATCAACAACAAGCCATATTCTTTGTAGTAGTTGGATGACATATCTTACTATAAATAGAGGTCTCGATTCTTCATTTCAATTACACCAAAATAAGAAAGACGCAATATAAGTTAGAGAGAGTAATCCACAGATTGTAGTATGTGAGATAAATATTGAGCTTGAGTAATATTGTAATGAGATGTTTTAAATAAAGAATGTTATTTCTTTCAAAATTGTAGTAGTCTCTTGACACTACTAAGTTGTAATATTATAGTGGTTATATTGCTCCGCTCGGGTATTGTATTTTACCCATTAAAAGAGTTGGTATCGTTGTTACTCTCTTGTGGAACAATACTCTACTTATCACTTTATTACTCGTAGACCACGTATACTTGCGTATGCGTTTTGGAGCATCAGTTAATCATGGCTACACTTGCTAGTTACGTTGTTCCTATGTTTATAAAGGAAGATTCTACTTATTTTAACTATCTTTTGGTATTCAATTTCATTTTAGGTTGGTGGAAGCAACAGCTTGGTAAAACCACTTGAGAGAGAAATAGCTCACATATATGATAAACCAATAATCGTATTTGGTGCTGATGTGACACATCTGGGCGAAGGAAAATTATCCATAGCTGCAGTATGTTGAAGTCTATTAATCACATCTCTAAATTTTAAATTACTTGTGATAGATGATCTTCCACACTATGCATCAAAAATATTTTTTTTACAGGTGGTCGCTTCAATGTATTGGCCCGGGATTACAAAATACAAAGGGCTGATTTCTGCACAGACTTGCTGGAAAGAGATCATTGAGGACCTGTATAATCTTGTTAGGTAAAAATCCTTAATTATGGCCTATGGTTTAATTTTTCTTATCAAAGCTCTTGTCATCTCTAGTTAAATTTTACAGGGATTTATTGAACGAATTTATAGAGTCTACAAATGTCCGGCCTGCTAAAGTTATATTTTACAGGTTAGTTCTTATTCTTGTTGATTAGCTAGTGATTTTGTGAACCAGTTTTTCACATTAATTTAAAGAAATTGTGACATAGTTGTTTCTGTGAAATTGTGTAGTAAATAATCTTGACATTTTTCATGCGGTATTATGTGTTAATGAAATTGAGCTGAAAAGTATATTGAAAATCATGTTGAGGCTATGTGCCAGTATTATTGGGACCCACAGAGGTCATATTGTTGTGAATTATTTATTTTAAATTGAAAATTCATACTCAGTAATATTCATTTCAGTGCATATCACATCTCAGTCTCTGTTGTTATTTATCGATACATCATATCATCATTTTTGGGCTATTTTACATTTTCATGACATTGTGAGCCCATGAGAGAGACTAGAGAAATTGATGACTGAGTGAGGCTGAAAGCCTGATTGTGAGATATGATGGATCGGGCTGCGCGCCGCAGTAAATGTTGGATCGGGTTGCACGCCGCAACAAGCCTTCGGGCATGATATTGGATCGGGCTACACGCCGCAGTAATATATGAATCGGGCTGCACGCCGCAGTAGTGTTGGATCAGGATGCACGCCGCAACAATATAGCGCTTGGATTGTAGGAGCCCCTCATGAGTCGACTATAAACAGGGATCGGGATGCACGCCGCAACAGATATTGTATAGCGCTGAGTGATTGAGTGTGCTGAGCATAGTGAGAGAGAATGCGAGACAGTGAGATTGAGTACTCTGAGAGTGTGAGTACATGAGTACAGTCTCTGAGATACATTGCATTAACATGCACACATGACATATATGCATAGAGATGTGTTTTCCTCATACTGTACGGTATCACATTATTCATGATTTCTCACACATGTTGACAGATGGGCATTGTGATGCATTTATTTTACACTGGTTATCTAGAAAGAAGACGAGACATTTTATTTATTATTGAAAGGATTTTGAAAAATTACTGTTTTCAAACTTATTCATATTTTTGGTAATTTCGGTAAACGATTTGGGTTTTTATTGATGTACTTGAAATGAAGAACTATTATTGTTGAAATCATGATTTGACTGAGCATTTTATCTCTGAGTTACTTCTGGTATTATTTGCTTTATGTTGTTATGGACTGTTGTGGATTAGTGATTTTGGACCCGACCTTGGTAGAAGCTCGTCACTACTTTCAACCTAAGGCTAGGTTTGTTACTTACTGAGTACATGTGGTCGGTTGTACTGATACTACACTTCTGCACACTACGTGCAAATGTTGGCTGCTGTTGTTGCTGTGCTCGATGGTTGCGAGATTTGAAGATGTACCTGCATCCCTGTTGTAGCTGCCTCTTGTTCATGCTAGCCTTAGATTTATAAAAACTCTGTTTATGTACTATTCAAACAGACTATATATTTATTTTATTTTCGCTTTGTATACTCTATTCTTAGAAGCTCATGATTTGTACTACTAGTTCTTGGGAGATGTATAAGATTAAGATCTTTATTTACTTAAATTGCTTTAATAATTATTATTGGAGTCGGATAGTTGGTAATTGGCTTACCTAACGGGTTAGGTTAGGTGCCATCATGACTAGTTGGATTTTGGGTCGTGACACTATCCCACTCCATATCCTTTCAGCAGTTCACCCTCCTAAGACGAAATTCTACCAGATTGAGAAGATCATCTCCAACTTCTTCTGGGGTATGGATGGTAACAAGAAGTACTATTCAAACAGACTATGTATTTATTTCATTTCCGCTTTGTATACTCTATTCTTAGAAGCTCATGATTTGTACTACCAGTTTTTGGGGGATGTATAAGATTAAGATCTTTATTTACTTAAATTGCTTTAATAATTATTATTGGAGTCTGATAGTTGGTAATTGGCTTACCTAACGGGTTGGGTTAGGTGCCATCATGACTAGTTGAATTTTGGGTCGTGACACTATCCCACTCCATATCCTTTCAGCAGTTCATCCTCCTAAGACGAATTTCTACCATATTGAGAAGATCATCACCAACTTCTTCTAGGGTTTGGATGGTAACAAGAAAAAGAAGCACTGGATTACTTGGAAAGACATGTATTTTCCAATCGAGGAAGGGGGAGTTGGCTTCAAATCTTTCATAGACACATGTGATGCCTTCTCTGCTAAGTTATGGTGAAAATTCAGAACTCAAAATCCTCTTCTTAAAGACTTTCTCGAAGCTAAGTATTGTAAAAGGTTTCATCATGTTGCATGAAAGAAAGTTCCCGGCCAATCTCATACTTGGAGAAGAATGATGGACATAAAAGACAAGATGGAACCTTATATTTCATGGAGGCTTGGAAGGGGGGAAATATCATTATGGTGGGACTCTTGGACCGACTTTGGACCTCTAGCTTATCTGGTTCAAAATAGCAGGACTCCTAAAAGAATTATGGTAAAGGAGTTCTACCTTCACGATGATTGGAATTAGAGTAAATTGACGAGAATTCCCCCTTTGCACGTAGTCAATTCTATCAAAACCATCTCTTTCAACAGCAATAGAGAAGACAAACCCATTTGGACCACGAATCCGTCAGAGGAATTTTCTTGTAAATCTGCATGGCACACACTGAGATCTAAGAAAGGAACTACTCTTACAGGTATGACTATTTGGCATAAAAAAATTCCTTTTAAAGTCTCATTTTTTATGTCGAGAGTCTTGTTGGATAAGGTGAAAACTGATGTTTCTATTAAAAGATATGGGGTGAATATTGCCTCCATATGTAGTTGCTGCTTCACTGACCATTATGAAGAATCCACTGAACACCTCCTTAGTGAGAGCCATAATGCCAACTTAGTATGGTCCTTCTTCTGTAACTCTTGTAGTATTAGGTTGGTCCAAGGCCAGGTAAAACAGAGAGTTATGAGGTGGTGGTTGACTAAGCCTAAAAATGAAGTCCATAAGGCAGTACTTCAATGCCTACCTTCAATCATATGCTGGCAAATTTGGAAGAACAAATGCTTGGCTAGGTTTGACGAAAAGCACATGTCATATTGCTTCATCATCCAGCAAGTGATCGAGATGATAAATATTCTTATCCATACGAGTTTCCCAGATTTGCAATTGACAAACAAGTGGCTTGATACTTACAGTAAAATTGAGAAGCTCTCCCCTACTATTCATTGTCAGATCGTTTATTGGCATAAACCTCCAACACGCTAGTTTAAACTCAATACTGATGGTTGCATCAAGGGTAATCCAGGCTCGGCTGGTGGTGGTGGTCTTATCAGAGATTACAATGGTGTGTTGATTGGTGCTTTTGCAGAATTCTATGGAGATTGTAATTGCAATATTGCGGAAGTTAAAGCTATGAGGCGAGGCATCAAAATGTGTATTACAAAGGGCCTCACAAATATTATAGTCGAATCTGACTCAGCGATTGTTCTCAACTTGATCAAAAGAATCAGGAAACCACCCTGGAGATTCAATGATATTATTGAGCAAATTCAAACCATGACCAAGGATCGTAACTTTGTCTTTTGTCACACCTTGAGGGAAGGAAACAACTCTGCTGACAAGCTTGCTAACTTGGATGAAGAATCCAAAACTGTTTCTATCTTCAACGAGGCTGTATCATTACCATTGAATGTTAGAGCTTCAATGCAGTTAGAAGGTGATGGGATACCTAACTTCAGATTCAGACAGAAGAAGAACAAGTTTGTTATCAATGACATCACCTAGCAATAAGCTCTTCTCTAGCACCTTTTTGTACATAGCATCCATGTGTGTTAGCTACAAACTCCCGAAGGAAGCACAACCTTCTTCTTACCCATTCTAATTTACTTTGTTCAATCATGTATCATAGGGTGAGTCCAATCACCGACCTCACTGTTCTGGAGGCCAAGGTCTATGTGCTCCTCCGTGTAATTATGATTTTTGATATATATACAGGTCAGAGTCATGCCTTAATTCCTCCATCATGATGATGGAATTATTTTAAAAAAAATCTGATTCTCCAATGTATTTAGAAATTGAATTATACATTGTCTATTATCATGTGGAGAAAATTTTGTCTTGAGTTTTTCAACAGAAGAAAAAACCCGTTTAATCTCGTCAAATATTTATCAAACTTTAGTTGTTAGATTTAATAAGAATATTGTGGGAAAAAGTTGATTTAATGGTAACTCATAGTGAAATATTTGCACTTCCTGCTATTTTTTGGTCTATCAACTTAGTCCAAACAAATTTAGAATTTCTCAAATGATCATCCAGCTTACGAATTTTCTCAAAGACTTCCTTTATTTCTTAAATAAACTCTGTGTACAATTAATAATATTTACTTGATAAATATTTCTTTCACCAAATAATATTTTTATTCTTTTATAAGGTAAGATATTATCCCATTTACCCGATAAAACCAACTCAATAATATTTACTTGATAAATATTTCTTTCACCAAATAATATTTTTATTCTTTTATAAGGTAAGATATTATCCCATTTACCCGATAAAACCAACTCAATAATATTTACTTGATAGAAATAAATGATGATCAGCAACATTGTCCATGTTTCTTTAGCTATTGCTAACCACGTTAATATATATGTTAGAAAATGCTTAGTAAAGTAATCTGTTTGATTACACAATCTAATAGGTTAATTATTAACCTGTTGGATTCTCTTAGCTATCATACATAATTCTATTACTACTACTTATCTTAGGTTCCGTAATTTCAAGTTTAGGGGTATTAAAAATCTCCTAAAGTTTAAGAAGGAACTAAACAAAAGTTACAACAAGATAACATTATTTCTGCCCTTTTTTATGTTTATTTAAGTATTTGGAGGTTAACATAAAGGTTAGAATGATGGCTAATGTAGTTTCAGCAGGAGCATAGGACTGAATCGACTGACCATATTCGCTACAGAGATACAGATTACAGAATAACCAGAACAACGTACAAATATATGCAAAAGAGGCTTTTGATGCTATTCCTGCAGTCTCATAAACGTAGTTTTACTTTCTTTTCCAAAGTCTGCACTGCATGTGCATGTCACTGTTGAGTGTAGGAGATCAAATTTCAGCCCTGCCCTGCCCTGCCATTATTACAGTGGTTATATTGCTCCGCCCGGGTATTGTAGTTTACCCATTAAAAGAGTTGATTGATAGTTAATCACAAGCGCTCGTAGGAACGATACTCTACTTATCACTTTATTACTCGTAGACCACGTATACTTGCGTGTGCGTTTTGGAGCATCATATAATCATGGCTACACTTGCTAGTTACGTTGTTCCTATGTTTATAAAGGAAGATTCTACTTATTTTAACTATCTTTTGGTATTCAATTTCATTTTAGGTTGGTGGAAGCAACAGCTTGGTGAAACCACTTGAGAGAGAAATAGCTCACATATATGATAAACCAATAATCGTATTTGGTGCTGATGTGACACATCTGGGCGAAGGAAAATTATCCATAGCTGCAGTATGTTGAAGTCTATTAATCACATCTCTAAATTTTAAATTACTTGTGATAGATGATCTTCCACACTATGCATCAAAAATAATTTTTTTACAGGTGGTCGCTTCAATGAATTGGCCCGGGATTACAAAATACAAAGGGTTGATTTCTGCACAGACTTGCTGGAAAGAGATCATTGAGAACCTGTATAATCTTGTTAGGTAAAAATCCTTAATTATGGCCCATGGTTTAATTTTTCTTATCAAAGCTCTTGTCATCCCTAGTTAAATTTTACAGGGATTTACTGAACGAATTTATAGAGTCTACAAATGTCCGGCCTGCTTAAGTTATATTTTACAGGTTAGTTCTTATTCTTGTTGATTAGCTAGTGATTTTGTGAACCAGTTTTTCACATTAATCTATAGAAATTGTGACATAGTTGTTTCTATGAAATTGTGTAGTAAATAATCTTGGCATTTTTCATGCGGTTTTATGTGTTAATGAAATTGAGCTGAAAAGTATATTGAAAATCATGTTGAAGCTATGTGCCAGTATTTTTGGGACCCACAGAGGTCATATTGTTGTGAATTATTTATTTTAAATTGAAGATTCATACTCAGTCATATTCATTTCAGTGCATATCACATCTCAGTCTCTGTTGTTATTTATCGATACATCATATCGTCATTTTTGGGCTATTTTACATTTTCATGACATTGTGAGCCCATGAGAGAGAGACTGGAGAGATTGATGACTGAGTGAGGCCGAAGGCCTGATTGTGAGATATGATGGATCGGGCTGTGCGCCGCAGTAAATGTTGGATCGGGTTGCACGCCGCAACAAGCCTTCGGGCCATGATGTTGGATCGGGCTACACGCCGCAGTAATATATGGATCGGACTGCACGCCACAGCATTGTTGGGTCGGGCTGTACGCCGCAACAATATAGCGCTTGGGCTGTAGGAGCCCCTCATGAGTCGACTATAAACAGGGATCGGGTTGCACGCCGCAACAGGTATTGTATAGCACTGAGTGATTGAGTGTGCTGAGCATAGTGAAAGAGAATGCAAGATAGTGAGATTGAGTACTCTGAGAGTGTGAGTACATGAGTACAGTCTCTGAGATACATTGCATTAACATGCACACATGACATATATGCATAGAGATGTGTTTTCCTCATGCTGTACGGTATCACATTATTCATGATTTCTCACACATGCTGACAGATGGGCATTGTGATGCATTTGTTTTACACTGGTTATCTAGAAAGAAGATGCGACATTTTATTTATTATTGAAAGAATTTTGAAAAATTATTGTTTTCAAACTTATTCATATTTTTGGTAATTTCGGTAAACGATTTGGGTTTTCATTGATGTACTTGAAAGGAAGAACTATTATTGTTGAAATCATGATTTGACTGAGCATTTTATCTCTGAGTTACTTCTGGTATTATTTGCTTTATGTTGTTATGGACTGTTGTGGATTAGTGATTTTGGAGCCGACCTTGGTAGAAGCTCGTCACTACTTTCAACTTAAGGCTAGGTTTGTTACTTACTGAGTACATGTGGTCGGTTGTACTGATACTACACTTCTACACATTACGTGCAAATGTTGGCTGCTGTTGTTGCTGTGCTCGATGGTTGCAGGATTTGAAGATGTACATGCGTCCCTGTTGTAGCTGCCTCTTGTTCATGGTAGCCTTAGATTTATAAAAACTCTGTTTATGTACTATTCAAATAGACTATGTATTTATTTTATTTTCGCTTTGTATACTCTATTCTTAGAAGCTCATGATTTGTACTACTAGTTCTTGGGGGATGTATAAGATTAAGATCTTTATTTACTTAAATTGCTTTAATAATTATTATTGGAGTCAGATAATTGGTAATTGGCTTACCTAACGGGTTGGGTTAGGTGCCATCACGACTAGTTGGATTTTGGGTCGTGACACTATCCCACTCCATATCCTTTCAGCAGTTCACCCTCCTAAGACGAATTTCTACCAGATTGAGAAGATCATCTCCAACTTCTTATGGGGTATGGATGGTAACAAGAAGTACTATTCAAACAGACTATGTATTTATTTCATTTCCGCTTTGTATACTCTATTCTTAGAAGCTCATGATTGTACTACCAGTTCTTGGGGGATGTATAAGATTAAGATCTTTATTTACTTAAATTGCTTTAATAATTATTATTGGAGTCGGATAGTTGGTAATTGGCTTACCTAACGGGTTGGGTTAGGTGCCATCACGACTAGTTGGATTTTGGGTCGTGACACTATCCCACTCCATATCCTTTCAGCAGTTCACCCTCCTAAGACGAATTTCTACCAGATTGAGAAGATCATCTCCAACTTCTTCTGGGGTATGGATGGTAACAAGAAAAAGAAGCACTAGATTGCTTGGAAAGACATGTGTTTTCCAATTGAGGAAGGGGGAGTTGGCTTCAAATCTTTCATAGACACATGTGATGCCTTCTCTGCTAAGTTATGGTGAAAATTCAGAACTCAAAATTCTCTTCTTAAAGACTTTCTCGAAGCTAAGTATTGTAGAAGGTTTCATCATGTTGCATGAAAGAAAGTTCCCGGCCAATCTCATACTTGGAGAAGAATGATGGACATAAAAGACAAGATGGAACCTTATATTTCATGGAGGCTTGAAAGGGGGGAAATATCATTATGGTGGGACTCTTGGACCGACTTTGGACCTCTAGCTTATCTGGTTCAAAATAGCAGGACTCCTAAAAGAATTATGGTAAAGGAGTTCTACCTTCACGATGATTGGAATCAGAGTAAATTGATAAGAATTCTCCCTTTGCACGTAGTCAATTCTATCAAAACCATCTCTTTCAACAGCAATAGAGAAGACAGACCCATTTGGACCACGGATCCGTCAGAGGAATTTTCTTGTAAATCTGCATGGCACACATTGAGATCTAAGAAAGGAACTACTCTTACAGGTATGACTATTTGGCATAAAAAGATTCCTTTTAAAGTCTCATTTTTTATGTCGAGAGTCTTGTTGGATAAGGTGGAAACTGATGTTTCTATTAAAAGATATGGGGTGAATATTGCCTCCATATGTAGTTGTTGCTTCACTGACCATTATGAAGAATCCACTGACCACCTCCTTAGTGAGAGCCATAATGCCAACTTAGTATGGTCCTTCTTCTGTAACTCTTGTAGTATTAGGTTGGTCCAAGGCCAGGTAAGACAGAGAGTTAAGAGGTGGTGGTTGACTAAGCCCAAAAATGAAGTCCATAAGGCAGTACTTCAATGCCTACCTTCAATCATATGCTGGAGAATTTGGAAAAACAAATGCTTGGCTAGGTTTGACGAAAAGCACATGTCACATCGCTTCATCATCCAGCAAGTGATCAAGATGATAAATATGCTTATCCATACGAGTTTCCCAGATTTGCAATTGACAAACAAGTGGCTTGATACTTACAGTAAAATTGAGAAGCTCTCCCCTACTATTCATTGTCAGATCGTTTATTGGCATAAACCTCCAATACGCTGGTTTAAACTCAATACTGATGGTTGCATCAAAGGTAATCCAGGCTCGGCTGGTGGTGGTGGTCTTATCAGAGATCACAATGGTGTGTTGATTGGTTCTTTTGCAGAATTCTATGGAGATTGTAATTGCAATATTGCGGAAGTTAAAGCTATGAGGCGAGGCATCAAAATATTTATTACAAAGGGCCTCACAAATATTATAGTCGAATTTGACTCAGCGATTGTTCTCAACTTGATCAAAAGAATCAGGAAACCACCCTGGAGATTCAATGATATTATTGAGCAGATTCAAACCATGACCAAGGATCGTAACTTTGTCTTTTGTCACACCTTGAGGGAAGGAAACAACTCTGCTGACAAGCTTGCTAACTTGGGTGAAGAATCCAAAACTGTTTCTATCTTCAACGAGGCTGTATCATTACCATTGAATGTTAGAGCTTCAATGCAGTTAGAAGGTGATGGGATACCTAACTTCAGATTCAGACAGAAGAAGAACAAGTTTGTTATCAATGACATCACCTAGCAATAAGCTCTTCTCTAGCACCTTTTTGTACATAACATTCATGTGTGCTAGCTACAAACTCCCGGAGGAAGCACAACCTTCTTCTTACCCATTCTAATTTACTTTGTTCAATCATGTATCATAGGGTGAGTCCAATCACCAACCTCATTGTTCAGGAGGCCAAGGTTTATGTGCTCCTCCGTGTAATTATAATTTTTGATATATATACAGGTCAGAGTCATGCCTTAATTCCTCCATCATGATGATGGAATTATTAAAAAAAATCTGATTCACCAATTGTGATGACCCAAAATGTTATCTTTAAATTTAATGATTAATTATATGATCTAAGCACTATTTACCATTACTCGACTTGCGTGTGCAGTCCGTAAAAAATTTTCGAAAAGTTTTCAGGTGAAAAATGAATTAAAATGTGAATTAGAGCTTTAAAACTCAACTCAGTTGACTTTGGTCAACATTTTGAGCAAACAGACTCGGATCAGTGTTTTGACAGTTTTAGTAGGTATGTATTGTGATTTGGGACTTAGGCATATACCCGGAATCAAATTCCGAGGTCCCTAGCCCGAGATATGAAATTTTGATGAAAAATTAAAAGTTTAAATTCAAATAGTGACCGGATGTCAAATTATGTGCAAACGACCTCGGAATAGAATTTTGATGATTCCAACAGCTCCGTATGGCGATTTTGGACTTAGGAGCGTGATCAGAATTTTATTTGGAAGTCCGTAGTGGAATTAGGCTTGAAATGACGAAAGTTGAATTTTTGGGAAGTTTGACCGAGGGGTTGACTTTTTGATATCGGGGTCAAAATACGATTCTGAAAATTTTCATAGCTCAGTTATGTCATTAATGACTTGTGTGAAAAATTTGAAGTCATTCCGAATTGATTTGATGTGTTTCGACACAAGATATAGAATTTGAAAGTTCAAAGTTCATTGATTTTGATTTGAGGTGCGATTTGTCGTTTTGATGTTGTTTGATGTAGTTTGAAGCCTCGACCAAGTTAGTATGGTATTTTGGGACATGTTGGAATAATTGGTTAAGGTCCCGAGGGTCTCGGGTGGATTTCGGAAGGTAAACGGAATGGATTTCGGACAAAGAGTGCTGGAAATTTCTGTTGCAGAAATTTCGTGCGTGGAGCCAACTTTGAAAGCTTATATCTCGCAATTCATAAGGAATCAGAACATTTTCAAAACATGAAAGTTGTAGTCGTTTGATTATAGTTTCCATAAAGTGAAACCATTCATTATTTGGACATTTGTACAGAAAGTTATGACGGATTGAATGAAGGCTGGTAGAACAGTTACGTGGAGCCGACTTTGGAAGCTTATATCTCGCAATTCATAAAGAATCCGAACATTGTCAAAGCATGAAAGTTGTAGTCGTTGGATTACAGTTTCCAGAAAGTTAAACCATTTATCATTTGGACATTTGTACATGAAGTTATGATCAATTGAAGGAAGGCTGGTAGAGCAGTTTCTGGTGGACTTTTAGTGACGGAAAATGGACTTTTAGTGACGGATTGGCAGAAACTTAAGGACCAAAAATGATCATTTCATTCATCTCGTTTTGGATTTTTGGAGCACGGTTCGTGGGCGATTTTCACGGAAAAACATTGGGGTAAGTGTTCCTTATCCTATATTGATTATATTTCATGATTTCCATACTCATTTACATCATGAATCCGTGAATTTATGGAAGAAAAATCAAGATCTTTGCAAAATCTTCCAAAAACAAAAATTTAAGATTTGGAGGTCGAGTTGTTATCGGATTTTGGTAAAATTGGTATGGGAGGACTCGTAATTGAATGGGTTGTCGGATTTTATAAGTTTCGCCGGATTTCGAGATGTGGGCCCCACCGGCAAATTTTGAGCTAATTTTGAATTTTAATGAAAATATAATATTTTCTTATGAAATTGATTACTATAATTTTTGTTGACTGTATCGAATTAATTATGACTAGATACGAGTCGGTCGGAGTCGGAAAATCGAGGAAAAAGTATAATACTTGATTAAATTGGAGCAAGTCGAGGTAAGTGACTTGTCTAACCTTGTGTGGGGGAAATTTCCCCTAGGATTGACATTGATGTGATTATTGAAATATGTTGAAAGTCGTGTGCATGAGGTGACGAGTGTGTACACGGGCTAAATTGCGAAAGATTATATTTTTAAATTGTGTAGATCACTGTTGCGCATTTATTAAATTATTTTATCTTGTTATATTCTTCATCATTGATCTGAGATATATACTTCAAATTTGTTTGATCTTTTCTTACTAATTGTTTTACCTGTTTAGTTGAAACTTGATTTCTTTTATTCTGTGCATTATTTGAAAGTTGATTTTCTTTAAATTAAATATTATTAATATGAAGTATTTGACATTTTTAAACTTGATATTGAAGCAACGTAGTAAAGATTTTGAAATATTATTTTTCTAAATTATTTACTCCTGAATATTTTTATACTCATTGTGAGAGATCCGTGAGCTCTTTATTGTGAAAAAATATTATTGTTGAATTATTTTGACATGAGCCGTGAGCTCTTTATTGTGGAAAACTATAATTGATGAATTATTTTGACATGAGCCGTGAACTCTTTATTGTGGCAAACTATTATTGATGATTTATTTTGGCATGAGCCGTGAGCTCTTTATTATGAAAAAATATTGTTGTTGAATTATTTTGGCAAGTTAAATTATTTGAGCACTTGATGTGCAAATTGTGATATATTGTGATATTGATACGCATGCGGTGGTATAAGGTCTGGGTGTTGAAACGCATGCGGTGAGATAAGGGTGGCTTGATACGCGTGGCTAGTAGAGGTGACTAATAGAAGTCATGCGGTGTGATAAGGGTGGCTAAAACGCGGGATGCTATTTCGGAAAAAAATGTTTTTTTTTTAAAATAAATTGTGAAGGCTCCCGCGGTGATATAAGAAAATGAGATATTGTAAAATTATTTATAACATGGGACTACGAGGCGGTACCTCGGTAGTGCCCTTGTTGATATTGATTTATGGCCATAGTTGCTTTCGATTAATTGTAGTATTTTCATAATGTTGAAGGAAATTCTGTTTTGATTCCACGAGATATTATTTGCAATTATTTGGTGTCATTAAATGTGACATACTATTTAATTCATTTCCAATATTATTTTATTTTACTACATTGATAAATATTTTACCATGCCATTATTATTTTCCAGTAGGGCCTTACCTGACCTCGTCACTACTCTACCGAGGTTAGGCTTGGCACTTACTGGGTACCGCTGTGGTGTACTCATACTACACTTCTGCACATCGTTTTGTGCAGATCGAGGTATATTTTACCAGCCTAGACGTTAGTGAGTTACCTGCGCACGAAGACTTCGAGGTATATCTGCCAGCGTCCGCAGACTCTGGAGTCCCCTTCTATCATTTTATGTTGCTTATTTATATTTTATTTAGACCTTGACATATAGAGACATTGAGAATAAATTCTTAGAAGCTTGTGACTTATTTCTACCGGATTTTGGGAGTTGTAATCATTTGAATTGTAGATTACTTATTTTCAGATATTTATGATTATTCTGCATTGATAGGCTTACCTAGTCTTAGAGACTAGGTGCCATCACGACACCCTACAGAGAGAAATTTGGGGTCGTGACAAGTTGGTATCAAAGCACTAGGTTCATAGGTGTTATTAGTCACACACAAGTTTAGTAGAGTCTTGCGGATCGGTACGGAGACGTCTGTACTTATCTTCGAGAGGCTATGGAACTGTTAGGAATTATTCACTTCTTTGATTCCTTATCGTGCGCCTTTGTTGATTTTAAAGTTGTTAACAATTGTCTTTCTATTCTCTCACAGATGGTGAGGACACGCACAACTGGATCTGATGATCAGACACCCACGCCTCCTGTTAGAGCCGCAAGAGGCCAGGGTCGGGGCAGAGGCCGAGCTAGAGGCCGAGGAAGACCACGTGGTGCAGCCAGAGCATCTGCACGAACTGCTGCACTAGCGCCGCCAGTAGCTCTAGTTGGAGAGCAGGCACCTGAGACGCCTGTTACTACTCCTGCACTTTAGGAGACTCTTGCCCAGGTTTTGAGCATGTTTGGCACTTTAGCTCAGGCAGGATTAATTCCACTTGCTCCTGCCATATCTCAGGCTGGGGGAGGAGCGCAGACTCCTACCGCCCATACTCCAGAGCCATGTGCCCAAGTTGACCATGCCCCAGAGGTTATACCAGTGTAGCCAGTTGTCCCAGTTCGGCCTGAGATTAGGACAACAGTTTCATAGGGAGAGCAGCTTAGGCTCGAGAGGTATAAGAAGTACCATCCTCCCGCTTTCAGCGGTCTAGCTTAAGAGGATGCTCAGGGTTTCCTGGAGGAATGTCACCGTATCCTTCGTACTATGGGTATTGTGGATTCCAGTGGAGTTTCTTTCACGACATTCCAGTTTAGAGGAGCAGCCTACCAGTGGTGGCGGGCATATGAGTTGGATAGTCCGGCTGAGGCAGCTTCACTTACTTGGACTCAATTTTCAGATATGTTCTTGAGGGAGTATGTTCCTCAGAGTCTTAGGGATGCTTGGCGCGCAGAGTTTGAGCAGCTACGCCAGGGTTCTATGACCGTGTCAGAATATGCGGTCTGATTCAGTGATTTGGCTAGGCATGCACCAGCCTTAGTTGCTACTGTTCGAGAGCGGGTTCGTAGGTATATTTAGGGTCTTCACCCTAGTATCAGATACAGTATGGCCCGAGAGCTAGAGATGGATATCACATACCAACAGGTGGTGTCAATTGCTAGAAGATTGGAAGGTATGCGGATTCTGGAGAGGGAAGAGAGGGAAGCTAAGAGACCCCGAGATTCTGGCACATATAATAATTCTCGTGCCCCAATTGCAGCCTGACATGGTAGAGGTTATGTGGGCCGTCCTATTCATTCAGAACTTCCAGCTTCCAGTGGTATTCCTACTACTCCCAGACCTCAGGTTCCATATTATGCACCACCAGTGTCTTCTGTACCTCCTGTACGGGGTGCTTTCAGCGGACAGTCTAGTCGATCAGGCTTGAGCCAGTCCCAGCAGCCACGTCCTCCGAGAGCTTGTTTTGAGTGTGGTGACACTCGCCATATTATGAGAGATTGCCCCAGATTTAGGAGGGGTGCACCTCCATATATTTCTCAGGCCCTACCTATTCCACAGGGTCCTCCGGCTTTTCAGGCCATGATTTCTACACCAGTTGCCACTCCACCCGCACAACCAGCTAGAGGTGGAGGTCGGACAGGTAGAGGTCGCCCTAGAGGGGGAGGCCATGCCAGATATTATGCCCTTCATGCTAGGACAGATGTTGTTGCATCCGATTCTGTTATCACAGGTATTATTCCGGTCTATCATAGAGACGCGTCAGTTTTATTTGATCCAGGCTCCACTTATTCTTATGTGTCATCTTATTTTGCCCCGCATTTGGGTGTACCGCGTGATTCCTTGAGTTCTTCTGTTTATGTATCTACACCCGTGGGTGAATCTATTATTGTGGATCATATGTATCAGTCGTGTTTAATTATTATCAGTGGTTTTGAGACCAGAGCTGATTTATTATTGCTCAGTATGATGGATTTCGATATTATTTTGGGCATGGACTGGTTGTTGCCCTATCACGCTATTCTTGATTGTTACGCCAAGACGGTGACATTAGCTATGCCAGGTCTACCGCGGCTAGAGTGGAGAGGTACCTCAGATCATGTTCCTAACAGGGTTGTTTTATTTCTTAAAGCTCAACGGATGGTTGAGAAGGGGTGTGATGCGTATCTGGCCTATGTGAGAGATGTTAGTATTGATACTCCTAATGTGGAGTCAGTTCCTGTAGTAATGGATTTTCCTGATGTATTTCCAGCGGATCTTCCGGGTATGCCGCCCGACAGGGATGTTGACTTTGGCATTGATTTGTTACCAGGCACTCAGCCCATTTCAATTCCACCATATCGTATGGCCCCAGCAGAGTTGAAAGAATTAAAAAAAACAGTTACAGGAGTTTCTTGATAAGGGTTTCATTCGACCCAGTGTATCGCCTTGGGGTGCTCCTATCTTATTTGTAAAGAAGAAGGATGGTTCTATGCGGATGTGTATTGATTATCGCCAGTTGAACAAGGTTACAGTGAAGAACATGTATCCATTGCCACATATTGATGACTTATTTGATCAGCTTCAGGGTGCCAGGGTATTCTCAAAAATTGACTTGCGTTCAGGCTATCATCAGTTGAAGATTCGGGAGCTAGATATTCCGAAGACTGCTTTCAGGACTCGGTACGGTCAGTACGAGTTCCTTGTGATGTCTTTTGGGCTGACCAATGCCCCAACAACATTTATGCACTTAATGAATATTGTATTTCAACCCTATCTTGATTCCTTCGTCATTGTATTTATTGACGACATTCTGGTGTACTCCCGGAGTCAGGAAGATCATGAACAACACCTGAGGACTGTGCTTCAGATTTTGAGAGAAAAGAAGTTATATGCAAAATTTTCAAAGTGTGAATTCTGGCTTGATTCAGTGGGAATTTTGGGTCATATAGTTTCATGCGAGGGGATCAAGGTAGATCCAAAGAAGATTGAAGCAATGCAAAGTTGGTCCAGACCGTCCTCAGTTATGAAATCCGGAGTTTCCTTGGTTTGGCTTGGTATTATCGCCGATTTGTAAAGGGTTTCTTTTCTATTGCTGCATCTATGACCAAATTGACCCAGAAGGGTGCTCCATTCAGGTGGACCGAGGAATGTGAGGAAAGCTTCCAAAAGCTCAAGACAGCTTTGACTACAACCCCAGTATTGGTATTACCTATAGGTACATGATCTTATACTGTGTATTGTGACACGTCGCGTATTGATCTCGGCGCAGTGTTGATGCAAGACGGTAGGGTGGTTGCTTACGCATCCAGACAGTTAAAGGTGCATGAAAAGAATTATCCTGTACATGACCTGGAGTTAGCAGCTATTGTTCATGCCTTAAAAATTTGGCGGCATTATTTGTATGGTGTCCATTGTGAAATCTACACCGATCACCGGAGTCTACAACATCTGTTTAAACAGAAGAATCTTAATTTGCGGCAGCGGATATGGTTGGAGTTGCTTAAGGATTATGATATCACTATTCTCTATCATCCGGGGAAGGCCAATGTGGTGGCCGATGCCTTGAGTCGTAAGGCGGAGAGTTTGGGCAGCTTAGCATATTTACCGGTAGCAGAGAGGCCTTTAGCCATGGATGTTCAGGCCTTGGCCAACCAGTTTGTTAGATTGGATGTTTTCGAGCTGAGTCGGATTTTGGCTTGCGTGGTTTCCCAGTCTTCACTTTATGATCGTATCAGGGAACGTCAGTATGATGACCCCCATCTGCTGGTCCTTAAGGATACAGTTCAGCACGGTGATGCCAAGGAAGTCACTATTGGAGAAGACGATGTACTACGGATGCAGGGCAGGCTATGTGTGCCTAATGTGGACGGCTTGTATGAGTTGATTCTCCAGGAGGCTCACAGTTTGCGGTACTCGATTTATCCAGGTGCTGCGAAGATGTATCAGGACTTGAGACAACACTATTGGTGGAGGCGGATGAAGAAGGACATAGTGGGGTATGTATCTCGGTGTTTAAATTGTCAACAGGTAAAATATGAGCATCAACGACCGGGTGGATTACTTCAGAAGTTAGAGATTCCAGAATGGAAATTGGAGCGGATCACTATGGATTTCGTTGTTGGGCTCCCACGGACTCAGCGGAAGTTGGACGCAGTTTGGGTGATTGTGGATAGGCTGACCAAATCAGCTCATTTCATTCCTGTGATTACTACTTACTCCTCAGAGCAGCTGGCTCAAGTATATATTCGCGAGATTGTTAGACTTCACGGTGTACCAGTATCTATCATCTCTGACCGGGGTACACAGTTTACCTCACGGTTTTGGAGGGCAGTTCAATGTGAGTTGGGTACTCGGGCAGAGTTGAGTACAACATTTCACCCTCAGACGGACGGGCAGTCCGAACGCACTATTCAGATACTGGAGGATATGCTTCGTGCGTGTATGATAGATTTTGGGGGTGCTTGGGATCAGTTCTTACCACTTGCGGAGTTTGCTTACAACAACAATTACCAGTCAAGCATCCAGATGGCTCCGTATGAGGCCTTGTATGGTAGGCAGTGCCGGTCTCCAGTGGGTTGGTTCGAACCAGGCGAGGCTAGACTTTTGGGTACAGACTTGGTTCAGGATGCCTTGAAAAAGGTTAAGTTGATTCAGGATCGACTTCGTACAGCCCAATCTAGACAGAAGAGTTATGCAGATCGGAAGGTTCGTGATGTTGCATTCATGATTGGTGAGCGGGTATTGCTCCGGGTTTCGCCTATGAAGGGTGTGATGAGGTTCAGGAAGAAGGGCAAGTTGAGCCCTAGGTATATTGGGCCTTTTGAGATTCTTGAGAGAGTTGGAGAGGTGGCTTACAGACTTGCACTACCACCTAGTCTTTCTGCGGTTCATCCGGTATTCTATGTTTCTATGCTTCGGAAATATCACGGCGATCCGTCTTATGTGTTAGACTTCAGTTCGGTTCAGTTGGACAAGGATCTATCTTATGTTGAGGAACCAATGGCTATTTTAGATAGGCAGGTTTAAAAGCTGAGGTCAAAGAACATTGCTTCCGTAAAGGTTCAGTGGAGGGGTCATCCGGTCGAGGAGGCGACTTGGGAGGTCGAAAATGATTTACGCAGCTGTTATCCACACTTATTCACCAGCTCAGGAACGTTTTCTAACTTCGTTCGAGGACGAACATTTGTTTTAGAGGTGGAGAATGTGATGACACAAAATGTCATCTTTAAATTTAATGATTAATTATGTGATCTAACACTATTTACCATTACTCGACTTGCGTGTGCAGTCAGTAAAAATTTTTCGAAAAGTTTTCAGGTGAAAAATGAATTTAAATGTGAATTAGAGCTTTAAAACTCAACTGAGTTGACTTTGGTTAATATTTTAAGCAAACAGACTCGGATCAATATTTTGACAGTTTTGGTAGGTCTGTATCGTGATTTGGGACTTAGGCGTATGTCCGGAATCAAATTCCGAGGTCCCTAGCCCGAGATATGGAATTTTGATGAAAAATTAAAAGTTTAAATTCAAATAGTGACCGGATGTCAAATTATGTGCAAACAACCCCAGAATAGAATTTTGATGATTCCAACAGCTCCGTATGGCGATTTTGGACTTACGAGCGTGATCAGAATTTTATTTGGAAGTCCGTAGTGGAATTAGGCTTGAAATGCCGAAAGTTAAATTTTTTAGAAGTTTGACCGAGGGGTTGACTTTTTGATATCGGGGTCAAAATATGATTCTGAAAATTTTCATAGCTCAGTTATGTCATTTATGACTTGTGTGCAAAATTTGAAGTCATTCCGAATTGATTTGATGTGTTTCGACACAAGATATAGAATTTAAAAATTCAAAGTTCATTGATTTTGATTTGAGGTGCGATTCGTCGTTTTGATATTGTTTGATGTAGTTTGAAGCGTCGACTAAGTTCGTATGGTATTTTGGGACATGTTGGAATAATTGGTTAAGGTCCCGAGGGTCTCGGGTCGATTTCGGAAGGTAAACGGAATGGATTTCGGACAAAGAGTGCTGGAGCGTTGAGCCAACTTTGAAAACTTATATCTCGCAATTCATAAGGAATCAGAACATTTTCAAAACATGAAAGTTGTAGTCGTTTGATTATAGTTTCCATAAAGTGAAACCATTCATTATTTGGACATTTGTACAAAAAGTTATGACGGATTGAATGAAGGCTGGTAGAGCAGTTTCGCCAGAAATTTCTGATGCGTGGAGCCGACTTTGGAAGCTTATATCTCGCAATTCATAAAGAATCCGAACATTGTCAAAGCATGAAAGTTGTAGTAGTTGGATTACAGTTTTCATAAAGTTAAACCATTTATAAGTTATGATCAATTGAAGTAAGACTGGTAGAGCTATTTCTGGTGGACTTTTAGTGACGAAAAATGGACTTTTAGTGACGGATTGGCAGAAACTTAAGGACCAAAAATGGTCATTTCATTCATTTCGTTTTGGATTTTTGGAGCACGGTTCTTGGGCGATTTTTGGGCGATTTTCACGGAAAAATATTGGGGTAAGTGTTCCTTATCCTATATTGATTATATTTCATGATTCCATACTCATTTACATCATGAATCCGTGAATTTATGGATGAAAAATCAAGATTTTTGCAAAATCTTCCAAAAACAAAAATTTAAGATTTGGAGGTCGAGTTGTTATCGGATTTTGGTAAAATTAGTATGGGTGGACTCGTAATTGAATGAATTGTCAGATTTTATAAGTTTCGCCGGATTCCGAGATGTGGGCCCCACGGACAAATTTTGAGCTAATTTCGGATTTTAATGAAAATGTAATATTTTCTTATGAAATTGATTACTATAATTTTTGTTGACTATATCGAATTAATTATGACTAGATACGAGTCGATCGGAGTCGAAAAATCGAGAAAAAAGTATAATACTTGATTAAATTGGAGCAAGTCGAGGTAAGTGACTTGTCTAACCTTGTGTGGGGAAAATTTTTCCTAGGATTGACATTGATGTGATTATTGAAATGTGTTGAAAGTCGTGTGCACGAAGTGACGAGTGTGTACACGGGCTAAATTGCGAAAGATTATATTTTTAAATTGTGTAGATCACTGTTGCGCATTTATTAAATTATTTTATCTTGTTATATTCTTCATCATTGATCTGAGATATATACTTCAAATTTGTTTGATCTTTTCTTACTAATTGTTTTACCTGTTTAGTTGAAACTTGGTTTCTTTTATTCTGTGCATTATTTGAAGGTTGATTTTTTTTAAATTAAATATTATTAATATGAAGTATTTGACATTTTTAAACTTGATATTGAAGCAACGTAGTAAAGATTTTGAAATATTATTTTTCTAAATTATTTACTCCTGAATATTTTTATACTCATTGTGAGAGATCCGTGAGCTCTTTATTGTGAAAAAATATTATTGTTGAATTATTTTGACATGAGCCGTGAGCTCTTTATTGTGGAAAACTATAATTGATGAATTATTTTGACATGAGCCGTGAGCTCTTTATTGTGGCAAACTATTATTGATGATTTATTTTGGCATGAGCCGTGAGCTCTTTATTGTGGAAAAATATTGTTGTTGAATTATTTTGGCAAGTTAAATTATTTGAGCACTTGATGTGCAAATTGTGATATATTGTGATATTGATACGCATGCGGTGGTATAAGGTCTGGGTGTTGAAACGCAAGCGGTGAGATAAGGGTGGCTTGATACGCGTGGCTAGTAGGGGTGATTACTAGAAGTCATGCGGTGTGATAAGGGTGGCTAAAACGCGGGATGCTCTTTCGGGAAAAAAATATTTTTTTTTAATAAATAAATTGTGAAGATTCCCGCGGTGATATAAAGAAATGAGATATTGTGAAATTATTTATAACTTGGGACTACGAGGCGGTACCTCGGTAGTGCCCTTGTTGATATTGATTTATGGCCATAGTTGCTTTCGATTAATTGTTGTGATTTTCATAAAGTTGAAAGAAATTCTGTTTTGATTCCACGAGATATTATTTGCAATTATTTGGTGTCATTAAATGTGACAAACTATTTAATTCATTTCCGATGTCATTTTATTTTACTACTTTGATAAACATTTTACCATGCCATTATTATATTCCAGTAGGGCCTTACCTGACCTCGTCACTACTCTACCGAGGTTAGGCTTGGCACTTACTGGGTACCGCTGTGGTGTACTCATACTACGCTTCTGCACATCTTTTTGTGCAGATCCAGGTATATTTTACCAGCCTAGACGTCAGTGAGTTACCTGCGCATGGAGGCTTCGAGGTATATCTGCCAGCGTCCGCAGACTCTCGAGTCCCCTTCTATCATTTTATGTTGCTTCCTTATATTTTATTTAGACCTTGACATATAGAGACATTGAGAATAAATTCTTAGAATCTTGTGACTTATTTCTACCGGGTTTTGGGAGTTGTAATCATTTGAATTGTAGATTACTTATTTTCAGATATTTATGATTATTCCGCATTGATAAGCTTACCTAGTCTTAGAGATTATGTGCCATCACGACACCCTACGGAGGGAAATTTGGGCTCGTGACACCAATGTATTTAGAAATTGAATTATACATTGTCTATTATCATGTGGAGAAAATTATGTCTTGAGTTTTTCAACAGAAGAAAAAACCCGTTTAATCTCGTCAAATATTTATCAAACTCTAGTTGTTAGATTTAATAAGAATATTGTGTGAAAAAGTTGATTTAATGGTAACGCATAGTGAAATTTTTGCACTTCCTGCTATTTTTTGGTCTATCAACTTAGTCCAAACAAATTTCGAATTTCTCAAATGATCATCCAGCTTACGAATTTTCTCAAAGACTTCCTTTATTTCTTAAATAAACTCTGTGTACAATTAATAATATTTACTTGATAAATATTTCTTTCACCAAATAATATTTTTATTCTTTTATAAGGTAAGATATTATCCCATTTACCCGATAAAACCAACTCAATAATATTTACTTGATAAATATTTCTTTCACCAAATAATATTTTTATTCTTTTATAAGGTAAGATATTATCCCATTTACCCGATAAAACCAACTCAATAATATTTACTTGATAGAAATAAATGATGATCAGCAACATTGTCCATGTTTCTTTAGCTATTGCTAACCACGTTAATATATATGTTAGAAAATGCTTAGTAAAGTAATCTGTTTGATTACACAATCTAATAGGTTAATTATTAACCTGTTGGATTCTCTTAGCTATCATACATAATTCTATTACTACTACTTATCTTAGGTTCCGTAATTTCAAGTTTAGGGGTATTAAAAATCTCCTAAAGTTTAAGAAGGAACTAAACAAAAGTTACAACAAGATAACATTATTTCTGCCCTTTTTTATGTTTATTTAAGTATTTGGAGGTTAACATAAAGGTTAGAATGATGGCTAATGTAGTTTCAGCAGGAGCATAGGACTGAATCGACTGACCATATTCGCTACAGAGATACAGATTACAGAATAACCAGAACAACGTACAAATATATGCAAAAGAGGCTTTTGATGCTATTCCTGCAGTCTCATAAACGTAGTTTTAATTTCTTTTCCAAAGTCTGCACTGCATGTGCATGTCACTGTTGAGTGTAGGAGATCAAATTTCAGCCCTGCCCTTCCATTATTGTCCAATTCAAAGGGAGAAAGTGGAGAAGATATTGAGAGTCTTCTTTAGAAGAGGGTGGACGGAGTTCTCTCTTTTTCATCTGAGGAGCATTCTATGAAACTAATTAAATAAAGGTTGAATATCTAACTCATTACGTACAAATCGGAGAAAAAATAATTGTACTACTACTACTACTAGTTAACAGTGTGTCATGTCGGACCACCGTGGTGATCAACGAGGTTATGAAGATTCAAGTTCCCAGGACATTAATGGACATTCTCGGCCCACTGGGATACTAAGGGAGAGGTGTTTCTGTATACTGTCAAAATCGAGTTTACCATTCGTATGACTAATCGAGATTGGAATCAGAGTAAATTGATGAGAATTCTCCCTTTGCACGTAGTCAATTCTATCAAAACCATCTCTTTCAACAGCAATAGAGAAGACAGACCCATTTGGACCACGAATCCGTCAGAGGAATTTTCTTGTAAATCTGCATGGCACACACTGAGATCTAAGAAAGGAACTACTCTTACAGGTATGACTATTTGGCATAAAAAGATTCCTTTTAAAGTCTCATTTTTTATGTCGAGAGTCTTGTTGGATAAGGTGGCAACTGATGTTTCTATTAAAAGATATGGGGTGAATATTGCCTCCATATGTAGTTGTTGCTTCACTGACCATTATGAAGAATCCACTGACCACCTCCTTGGTGAGAGCCATAATGCCAACTTAGTATGGTCCTTCTTCTGTAACTCTTGTAGTATTAGGTTGGTCCAAGGCCAGGTAAGACAGAGAGTAATGAGGTGGTGGTTGACTAAGCCTAAAAATGAAGTCTATAAGGCAGTACTTCAATGCCTACCTTCAATCATATGCTGGCAAATTTGGAAGAACGAATGCTTGGCTAGGTTTTGTCACACCTCCTTTTTCCCGATTGGGGGGTATAGGGGAATTTTTTCAATTAAAGTGACATTAATTGAAATAGGATTATTTATTTATCAGAGTCGCCACTTGAAATAATTTATGGTGTCCCAAGTCACCGGTTTATTTTAAAATTCCAAATCGAGGAAATTTGACTCTATTTATGGTCCGCGAACACAAAAGACCGGGTAAGGAATTCTGTTAACCCGGGAGAAGGTGTGAGGCACTCCCGAGTTCCGTGGTTTTAGCACGGTCACTCAACTATTAATAATTGGCCTAATTATCTGATTTATTACATGTTTGAAACTATTGTGCATTTTATTCCTTTTAACCATTTTTAATATTTATGGAGATTATTTAAATAAGTCGCGATGTCGCGCACTTATTATTTTTGTACACATTGTGAATCGCGTCACGTGAAACGCACCCGCGATTTACAACATGTTAATTTTTATTATTATTTAAAGTTGTAAGGTCGAGTCACGTGAAACACACACTCGAATTGGGGTTTACGTATCGTGACTATGCCACGGGAACCGTACCCATAGCCTCGATGATCTATTATTGATCGCGCCTAAAGCAAGTTACGATGTTCGTGATTTTCCTAAAACTAGTTTGAGATTATTGTAAGGCCATGATTTATACAATTATTGAGGAAAATGGGTCAACTTTTAAATCTCTAGTAATCATTGGGTTGGGTAAGAATGATTTACTCTCCTATTGGGCTTGCGAAATTTCGGATTTGTTAGGGCCCTGAATTATTCAAAAGTCCAAACCAACTCTTATTATGAAAAACTAATTCTGTCCACTAAAGACTCTAAAACAATTCAATGATTTTCCAATTGAATCCATCTAATAATTAAAAGTATTTACTCAAGAACCAAGACTACACATATCACAATCGAAATAAAAATAAATTAAAATAACTTAGATGAAATCTAAGATATGCTATTCAAACAACGGAGAATCACAAATCAACCAACACGCTCAACAAGCTATGTAACAAAATGAAATAAGAATGAAAATTGAGAAATGAACCTTTTATTGATGGACAAAGCTGAAAATTTCAAATCAATCGGACTAAACAGAGCAACAACCATTGGACTGAAACGCTACCGGACTCTCGACTAGAAACCTCGCCTGGAATCTCCTGGACGCCTCTCTTTCGCTTAGATCTAAGCACCCAAGGCCTAAAGCTCAAAGAATTATTTTTGTTCTTTTTGCTCAACTGGCAGGACCTTCCTTTACCAATCAAAAGAATTTTGAAATCAGAACAGAGATGAGCGACGTTGGAGCTCACATAGCTTTTCTAGGTGTTTGTTTATTTTCCTAGCTTATCTTTTCTCATTTTCCCGTTTCTTTTCTTTTGTTTGCGTGCTTCACTTTCCCTTTTTGTGGTGTGTGGTTGAAGATGAGAGCTCTTTTAATTTTGTGGATGCTCGTTCTCTCTTCTGAAAGAGAGTAACAATTGATATCCCTTTTCCGGGGTGTGTGCGGCTGAAGTTCTAAGGTGTTCTCCGTCCAGGAATTAGGAGAATAGTTAGGTTTTATTTGGGGTGGGGAATTAATATTGGCCCTTGGATAAAAGTAGATCAATGGCTTTGATTAGGGAAGATGGGGGGTTGATGGGTGAGAAAATGATTTGGGCTAAAAGGGGTTGGGAAGAATGGGCCATTGTCTTGCTGGGCCACTAAAATCCGAAAATGAGCTCCCAATTGGCCCAAATTTAATTCTTTCTCATTGAATAAAAATAAAAATACTACCAAAATATACTAATTAAACTTATCTAATAAGAATACATTATTAAAGTGAACTCTATATTAAAATGAAAATATTTTTGGTATTTTTTTAAAATGTTATAAATATTATAAAATACTAATAAGCTAAAAAAAAGTTATAAAACTATTTTTGTGTTTTCAAATTTATATTTTAAAATTAAAACTAAAAGTTGACTGAAATCCTATTAAAAATAAAAAATAAACAAATATTTTTGAAATACTACTTTTAAAAGTTGCGCGGGTCAAAAAATTACGTGCTTACAGCTGCCCCTCTTTGCTTGAAATCACGAAGAGTTTTCGGAGCAAAGAACAATAAGTAACGTAATTGATTTATGACCCGACGCTTATTCAAAACGAAATCAAGACGGACAAAAGATTGTGACTGAGCCCTGGTATCTGAGCTACCTACATTTCCTTGGCTTAAAAGGAATCAGGTCACGTGTAGTTCAGAGGTGAATGAAGTAATGGAGTGTGTGGAGAGGATGACAGAGTGGAGCGAGATACCGTTCCGTCGAGGTTCCGGTCCGCAGTCCTGTTATTACATCAAAATCAAAAAATGAAAAAGACTAACTAAGCCTATCAACTATGAGTTACAAGATTCCTATCTATAAGTCTTCTGAAGCTTGATCTTGAGGCTTGAATGGTTCTTCATGCAAACTTTTGATTTGAACCTTGCTGCTTGCTAATTGCAGGTGCTGATTCATTCTTCTACAGCTTCTTCGGATCAAGACCGGACATGCAGTGCTCGTGTATTCAGCAATGTCTTGAGCAGTTCATGTCTTTCATCGGCTTATGCATTTTGGATTCACTTTTCTTTTTTCTTTTTCCTTTTTTTTTTAATTCTGGATTGAGACTTCTTCCTTTGGTCATCTCGGACTGTCAGCTCGCATTCTTGAGGCGAGCTTCTGCTACTTCTAAATTCTTAAATGACTTCCCTCGTTCTCTAGGTGGGCGCCTGATGACTTAAAACTCGAAATAAATTCCCTCATTCTCCAGGTGGGTGCTTGATGACTTAAAACTTGAAAGAAATTCCCTCATTCTCCAGGTGGGCGCCTGCTGACTTTAAAAACTTGAAATGAATTCCCTCGTTTTCCAGGTGGGTGCCTGATGTTGACTTAAAACTTGAAATAAATTCCCTCATTCTCCAGGTGGGCGCCTGCTGACTTAAAAACTTAAAATAAATTCCCTCGTTCTCCAGGTGGGCGCCTGATGTTGACTTAAAACTTGAAATGAATTCCCTCGTTTTCCAGGTGGGTGCCTGATGTTGACTTAACATTTGAAATGAATTCCCTTATTCTCCAAGTGGGTGCCTGATGCTGACTTAAAATCTGAAATGAATTCCCTCGTTCTCCAGGTGGGCTCCTGATGACTTACACTTGAAATGAATTCCCTCATTCTCCAGGTGGGCGCCTGATGCCGACTTAAAACTTGAAATAAATTCCCTCATTCTCTAGGTGGGCGCCTGCTGACTTAAAAACTTGAAATAAATTCCCTCGTTTTCCAGGTGGGTGCCTGATGTTGACTTACACTTGAAATGAATTCCCTCATTTTCCAGGTGCGTGCCTGCGACTTAAAACTGAAATGAATTCCCTTGTTGTCCAGGTGGGCGCCTGCAACTACAACAAAATGGAAACAACAAAAGAAATTTTTTTCTGCCCCAGTTTACACTAGGAAGATTTGTGAGTTGTTAGCAGAACTATAAATCACCTATGCTGTTGATGAATGATGCAATGATGAGAGTAAAATTGAAGACTCGACTAGGATATGCGTCTCCTAAAGAAATAAAGATCTGAAAAACCCAAACTAGGAAGTGCATCTCCTAAATTTGAGATTGAGCTTGCAGAAAACTATAAACTAAGCTTGACTAAACTAAAAACTGACCCTATTCTCCAGGCGGGACCCCTGATTTCAAGAAAACTAAAGATTGATAACTTAAGAAAACTAAAAATTGACCTTTTTTTTTTTCAGACTTCCTTTTTTTAAAACTTATTATCCTAGGAGAAAATTCATCAGACTAGGTCTTTTTTTGTATCTTAGGAGAAAGATTCATCAGACTAAGATATCTATCCTAGGAGAAAGTTCATCAGACTAGGTTTTCTATCTTATGAGAAAGATTCATCAGACTAAGATTTTGATCCTAGGAGAAAGTTCATCAGACTAGGTCCTTTTTTATTATCTTAGGAGAAAGATTCATCAAACTAAGATTTCTATCCTAGGAGAAAGTTCATCAGACTAGGTCTTCAATCTTAGGAAAAAGATTCATCAGACTAAGATTTCTATCCTAGGAGAAAGTTCATCAGACTAGGTCTTCATTCTTAGGAGAAAGATTCATCAGACTAAGATTTCTATCCTAGGAGAAAGTTCATCACACTAGGTCTTCATTCTTAGGAGAAAGATTCATCAGACTAAGATTTCGGTCCTAGGAGAAAGTTCATCAGACTAGGTCTTCAATCGTAGGAGAAAGATTCATCAGACTAAGATTTCGATCCTAGGAGAAAATTCATCAAACTAGGTTTCTTTTTTATTATCTTAGGAGAAAGATTCATCAGACTAAGACGTTTATCCTAGGAGAAAGTTCATCAGACTAGGTTTTCAATCTTAGGAGAAAAAATGTGAAGATCAATGACAACATTTTATGCATACTAGCAAGACAAATAAAGGCAAAGATTTGAGAAACTTCCCTTTGTCGACTCTTCTCTTTTTTTTAGAACCATTATCCTTGCACTGCTTTGTTCCTGTTTCAAACAAAGAAAATTTTTTCAGTTTTGAAAGTGGTGGTCGGTCTTGGCCTTGAGTCTTGGGCAGCTTGGCTTTTGCTCTGCATCAACCCTGATTATTTCACACCCAACACCATTTGTATTTGTGGCTCAGTCAGCCTTATCTCAAAAAAGAGATTTCTTTTCTTGGATAACCTTTCTGATATCTTGAATGGCTTTGCTTTTGGAGCAATTTGTCTATCAGAGAGAATCACAACTGGTAAGAGCCTTTTGCACGATGTGCACACTTCATAGTCATTGTTCGGTACTTCAGAGAATCTCTGATTAACCGAGAGGTTATCTTTGCTTGCTTTACCCGAATAGGTTGACAATAGTCTTTTGGGGGGGGGGAGCCTTTGCATGAATTCTCAATGCATGTTGACTGTAACAACTGAGTGTACTGGCCAAATTTATCTTGTGCAACTGAAAAGCTGGTAGCAGATTTTAAAATCTTTTCTTGCTTGTTTTGACAAGGACTGACTCAAAGCAAAGGACATCATGATGCGAAGAAACAATATTAACAAGAAATGCCCCTGTCGGAAGGACAGAAGGAAGAGTTTTTTTTTTTCCCGGTAACTAACCTTAATGATCATGACATGCATTTTGGACTTAACTGTCTGATCTATCCAACTGACCAAATCTTCCCTTTTACCATTCTTATGACTTTGAAGTCGGGCTTGTTCGTGCCAATCCTTTGCATCAGTTTCACGACTCACTATCGACTAATGGTGCCCCGAGGGGTTTTCACCAAGAAGTCTCTCTCATTTATTCATCTCTACTTACCGTCGTCTTACAGTGCCCGTGAGGGTTTTCACTAGTAAGACTCTCTCATTTTTTCTTCTTTTTTTTTCTTTTTTTTTCTTTGTGTGAGCAACTCGACAGTGTTCTACGTCGTGTGACAACTGCTGCTCTTTGCATGCGTTTCTGGGCATTCTTGAAGGCATATCGGGAGGTCTTTATTTGGAAGGTTTTTGGATAGGATTGGAAAGATGGGTCGGCATGGAGGCTCTAAGTAGACTCAATATGATGGGTTGTACACTTTACAACTCTTGGAATCGACTCTTTCAAAAGTGAAATAAAATCTTTGCCCCAGTTTCAGATATTGGGGATTTTTGGATTTTTTTTTTATTTTTGAATTCTTATTTGGTTGGACCGAACCGTGTAAGGCTGCCTACGTATCCCTTTTAAAGAAATCAGGTCTAACGTAGTTCAAACATCAGACCTAATATTGTTTTTTTTTTCATCTTTCTTTCTTTTTCTTTATTTTTTTCTTTTTTTTCATTTTGTCCTTCGTTCTTCTCTTCTTTTTTTTTTTCAAAACAAACTGCCCCAGCTTCTATTTTCTTGGGGCACGGATCTTCGAATGTTCTTTTCTTATTCTTTTTTTTTTACTTGAACTTTCTAAGAGTCGCCCAGTTTGTACTCTTGGGACATGTACTTTTCTTTTCATTTTTTTTCATTTTTGTTTTGGACTTTTAACTCTAAACTTGATTCCAAAAGAGGCTGGTCGAAGAAAATAATACAGGCTCAAAAGGGGTAATAACGGGTATAAAGTATTTGGGTAGCAGAAAAAGGGCCTCCCAGCCTCGAGAACGCCAAACGTAGTATCCTTTTGCGGTCACAACATTGATGACCATGTTTGTCTTCTTGGTGTATCGTGGTTGGAAGACACTTTTCACCTATTAATGTCAAACTTTCCAATAAACTTCAATTGATTCTTCCTCAAACCCGACCTTCACAATGATTTGAAGGTAAAGATCATTAACCTCCGCGGGTAATTTTATTCGAGCTTAATTCCAAAGTGTTTCAACTCTTTATTCATCCTCAAAAGTTCCTTTTTCTCATTTATCCAATTCAAGCTTAAATCAGTTTTCTAAGATCTGGCCAAAAATTCCGCATGCATGTCATGTCACTAAAACTAGCGGGAAAAGAACTAAGCATGGAATGACACAAAAGGACAAACTGTATTTCATTGAGTAAACAACAAGGCAAACAACCTAAAATCCGAGTTACAACCCTAAAATAACCCGGCTAATGAAAATAGCAACAAAACGGACAGACAAGACTCACACCAACAAAATAGAGGGATAGAAGGGTTTGACTCAATAAAACAAATAAAATCTGGATCACACCCTGGAATAACCCAGATAATAGAAAAAATATCAAAACAAGCTACCAAGATTCCTTCCTAGTGATGAGGGAATGACTTTTCAATTGCTAAGCTTGACATTTAGCCACAAATTTGCTCATCAGAATCACCATGGCCTTCTCCAATTTTAGTCGGCAAGTTCCCAAGAGGATTCTCATACTCCATGTCACCACACATCATCGCTACAAAGTGTGCATCATCATGTGCATGTAAAGGATTCTGCGTGATATTCTGGGTGTCATTATCTTGGATCACAATCAGTTTTCCCTGGATCATCCTTTCTATTTCTCTTTTCAAATTCCGACAACTTTCAACATTGTGCCTCTGGGCATTGGAATGGTATTCACACCTTTTAGAATGATCAAAGCTTCTTGCACGTGGGTCCACATGATTTGGAGGAATAGGTGCAATCATGTCATAATGCTTTAATTTCTCAAACATACTTGCATAGGACTCTCCTATTGGTGTAAAATTATCTTTCAACCTTTGTTCCCCTTTATACCCCTGGCTTGGATGTGGGTTATAGGTCACTTAAAAATTTTGTGGAAGCTGGTGGAAATTTTGTGGTGCTGGTGCTCGCCTTCTGGGGTGTCTTGGTGGCTGAACAACATACTGAAGTGGAGCAATAGAGTATTGTGGGTTCTGAGGTGGATAGTAGTGCTCAGGGGAGTCATCGGAAACCTGATGAGGCTGCTCATACCTTCGAGATGTTCTCCTAGGACCTCTTCTCGACCTTATTGTCATCATGGTTTCTTCATCCTTCTCATTCGTGTCACTAAAATTATCAGATTCAATCTGGACAGCCTGAGTTGCAGCTTTGAGAACTGCTTGACTTATAATTTTGCATGTCTTAAGGCCATTCTCAACCATTTCCCCAATTTTGATTGCTTCCGAGAAGGATTTTCCCACTGCAGACATCATGTTTTGAAAATAATCTGGCTCTTGAGCCTGAAGGAAGACAGTGATTAGCTCGTGGTCATCCATGGGTGGCTTAACTCTAGCCGCTTGCTCTCTCCATTTAATGGCATATTCCCTGAAACTTTCAGTTGGTTTCTTTTTCAAGTTTGAAAGGGAATTGCGGTCTGGGGCGATATCGATGTTGTATTGGAACTGTTTGACAAAGGCCTGGGCCATGTCATCCCAGATATGCCAGTGAGAGGTTTCTTGATCCATAAACCATTCAGAGGCTACCCCTGTCAGGCTTTCCCCGAAATAAGTCATTACTAGTTCTTTTTTTCCCTCCACACCTCTTAGCTGATTGCAATACCTTTTCTGGTAAGCTATGGGGTCTCCGTGTCCATCATACTTTTCAAATTTGGGGATCTTGAAACCAAGTGGCAAACAAACATTGGGGAACATACATAGATCCTTGAAGGCAATACTCTTCTGACTTGCCAACCCTTGCATGTTTTTCAACTGTTGTTCTAAGCTTTTCATTCTTTGGGTCATTTCTTCCTATGCCATCTTTAGGGCAGGCTTCTCAATTTTTGCAGGAAGATCAAACAGGTACGAGTGGTACTCAGGAGAATGGTATTGTTCTTGCAGGGTAGCAAATTGTGACTCATGAGTTTTCTTTTGTACCATTATCGGCTGTGGGATGGTGAAGACGGGCATAACAGTAGTGGTTGTCTGATTGGTTGTCAATGGCACACTTTGGGAGCGCGCAACAGAAGTTCCAGGTGTAGTCATACAGTTGGGATAAAGACTCAACCCAGGTGGATAAGATTGATCATGCAATGTGACCGGAATGGTAGTAGTCGAAATGGATGTGAACTCTGGGAAACCATGAATAGAAGAAGGCGATCCTTGGCCATTGGCCCATGCTTGACACATTCCAGTCATTTGCTGCTTGAGTACTCTATTTTCTTCAACCACGGTAGAGTCTTGTTGAACCCTCTGACCCTGAGTCTCTTGAGCACTTGTAACAGCTTCGATGACAGTTGTCAATGGCATTTTTCCCTAGGATCTTGTGTTGCCAGCTTAGCACAAACCGACCACCTCAAACTTTCTTTACAATTCAAAACAAGAGACACGTTAGAATGGACTCAGTCGGTCTTTATTATCATTATCATCATTTTTTTAACACTTTTTTTTGGTCGATCGAACCTGATGTGGGTTGCCTACGTATCATGTGGGAACATGAATCAGATCGTGCGTAGTTCGAGAGGATTATGAATAGGTAAATAAGCTAACACTTTTTTTTACTTTTGAAAACACTCAGACAATGAAAGCATTTAGAAAAAGAATATGTACTTTTTTGCAATTTATTTTTGTTAAATTTTTGAAAGAAATGCTTTTAAAGAGGAAAGAAAATATTTTTGGATTTTTGGTTTTGGTTTTTTGATTTTCTTTTTTGAAATTTTTGAAAAAAAAAGGACTTCTAAAGAAGAAAGAAAATATTTTTTTTGTATTTTTGTTTTTTTTGTTTTTTTTGAATGTTGGGAAAAAGACTTCTAAAAAAAAGGTAGAAAATATTTTTTTGAATTTTGATTTCATTTGTTTTCTTTTTCTAATGAAATACTCCTACAAATAAAATATTTTTTGGTTTAAAATTTTTTTTATTTTTTATTTGTTTGGGATTTTCTAAAAAAAAGATTCCTAAAGAAGGAAATAAAGGAAAATTTTTTGGATTTTTAAAAAATGGGGGCCGGAACCGATGAGGTTTGCCTACGTATCTCACATCCGGTGAAAATCAGACCCGCGTAGTTCTGCCAATTTTGATGTGCAGAAAGATATGATTTGTTTTGAAAAGATTTTCTTTTTTTTTTTTTTTGAAACTTTGGCAGAGTAACGAGACTATTTGAATATCGAGATTATCAAAACCGGGCATTTTTCTATCCTACCTCACTCTTGGTTTTTTTTTCTTTTTCATTTTCTTTTTCCTCTCTTTTTTTTATTTTCTTTCCATATTCTAGCAGCCAGTCAACATGCAAGCCGAAACAAATGAATACACAAGTAGCACGTAAAATGCATCAGGATGGTCTTTTAATTTGGGTACACCTGTCCTGGACAGACCCAACCCATGTGTTGAGTCCCAAAGTAAAATGCACGTGATGCAAAAAAACGTTCCTACTAGGGATCCGGTATGAGGCTATGTTATTCTAAGTTTAAATCCTGGGTGTATTGTTCTAGACCTGGCTTACCCGAGCGGACAACTCGAGCCGGGGGAGGGGGGCAGCGTACCGGGAATACAGAAGCTTCACCGGCTTTGCAACTTGTCCGAATCTCGTTCTAAAATTAGGATATGACTCTAACAGAAAAGAAGCCACGCGAAGCGCATGCTTCCCAGAAGATTTAGAAGACTCAGAGAGAAGAAGGGTTTCGTAGCAGTTTATATACAATTCACACAATATCAAAGTGGTAAAAAAAAGCGGCATTTAGCACATTAGGTTCAAATACGTAAAACTCAGAAAATCATGAAAGCCAATCATAACAGCTATTCTAAGCTCGAATTCTGAACCCTAAACCAGAGATTCTGGATTCGATCCCCAGCAGAGTCGCCAGAGCTGTCACACCTCCTTTTTCCCGATTGGGGGGGATAGGGGAGTTTTTTCAATTAAAGTGACATTAATCGAAATAGGATTATTTATTTATCAGAGTCGCCACTTGGAATAATTTATGGTGTCCCAAGTCACCGGTTTATTTTAAAATTCCAAATCAAGAAAATTTGACTCTATTTATGGTCCGCGAACACAGAAGACCGGGTAAGGAATTCTGTTAACTCGGGAGAAGGTGTGAGGCACTCCCGAGTTCCGTGGTTTTAGCACGGTCGCTCAACTATTAATAATTGGCCTAATTATCTGATTTATTACATGTTTGAAACTATTGTGCATTTTATTCCTTTTAACCATTTTTAATATTTATGGAGATTATTTAAATAAGTCGCGATATCGCGCACTTATTATTTTTGTACACATTGTGAATCGCGTCACGTGAAACGCACCCGCGATTTACAACATGTTAATTTTTATTATTATTTAAAGTTGTAAGGTCGAGTCACGTGAAACGCACACTCGAATTGGGGTTTACGTATCGTGACTATGCCACGGGAACCGTACCCATAGCCTCGATGATCTATTATTGATCGCGCCTAAAGCAAGTTACGATGTTCATGATTTTCCTAAAACTAGTTTGAGATTATTGTAAGGCCATGATTTATACAATTATTGAGGAAAATGGGTCAACTTTTAAATCTCTAGTAATCATTGGGTTGGGTAAGAATGATTTACTCTCCTATTGGGCTTGCGAAATTTCGGATTTGTTAGGGCCCTGAATTATTCAAAAGTCCAAACCAACTCTTATTATGAAAAACTAATTCTGTCCACTAAAGACTCTAAAACAATTCAATGATTTTCCAATTGAATCCATCTAATAATTAAAAGTATTTACTCAAGAACCAAGACTACACATATCACAATCGAAATAAAAATAAATTAAAATAACTTAGATGAAATCTAAGATATGCTATTCAAACAACGGAGAATCACAAATCAACCAACACGCTCAACAAGCTATGTAACAAAATGAAATAAGAATGAAAATTGAGAAATGAACCTTTTATTGATGGACAAAGCTGAAAATTTCAAATCAATCGGACTAAACAGAGCAACAACCATTGGACTGAAACGCTACCGGACTCTCGACTAGAAACCTCGCCTGGAATCTCCTGGACGCCTCTCTTTCGCTTAGATCTAAGCACCCAAGGCCTAAAGCTCAAAGAATTATTTTTGTTCTTTTTGCTCAACTGGCAGGACCTTCCTTTACCAATCAAAAGAATTTTGAAATCAGAACAGAGATGAGCGACGTTGGAGCTCACATAGCTTTTCTAGGTGTTTGTTTATTTTCCTAGCTTATCTTTTCTCATTTTCCCGTTTCTTTTCTTTTGTTTGCGTGCTTCACTTTCCCTTTTTGTGGTGTGTGGTTGAAGATGAGAGCTCTTTTAATTTTGTGGATGCTCGTTCTCTCTTCTGAAAGAGAGTAACAATTGATATCCCTTTTCCGGGGTGTGTGCGGCTGAAGTTCTAAGGTGTTCTCCGTCCAGGAATTAGGAGAATAGTTAGGTTTTATTTGGGGTGGGGAATTAATATTGGCCCTTGGATAAAAGTAGATCAATGGCTTTGATTAGGGAAGAGGAGGGGTTGATGGGTGAGAAAATGATTTGGGCTAAAAGGGGTTGGGAAGAATGTGCCATTGTCTTGCTGGGCCACTAAAATCCAAAAATGAGCTCCCAATTGGCCCAAATTTAATTCTTTCTCATTGAATAAAAATAAAAATACTACCAAAATATACTAATTAAACTTATCTAATAAGAATACATTATTAAAGTGAACTCTATATTAAAATGAAAATATTTTTGGTATTTTTTTAAAATGTTATAAATATTATAAAATACTAATAAGCTAAAAAAAAAGTTATAAAACTATTTTTGTGTTTTCAAATTTATATTTTAAAATTAAAACTAAAAGTTGACTGAAATCCTATTAAAAATAAAAAATAAACAAATATTTTTGAAATACTACTTTTAAAAGTTGCGCGGGTAAAAAAATTACGTGCTTACAGCTGCCCCTCTTTGCTTGAAATCACGAAGAGTTTTCGGAGCAAAGAACAATAAGTAACGTAATTGATTTATGACCCGACGCTTATTCAAAACGAAATCAAGACGGACAAAAGATTGTGACTGAGCCCTGGTATCTGAGCTACCTACATTTCCTTGGCTTAAAAGGAATCAGGTCACGTGTAGTTCAGAGGTGAATGAAGTAATGGAGTGTGTGGAGAGGATGACAGAGTGGAGCGAGATACCGTTCCGTCGAGGTTCCGGTCCGCAGTCCTGTTATTACATCAAAATCAAAAAATGAAAAAGACTAACTAAGCCTATCAACTATGAGTTACAAGATTCCTATCTATAAGTCTTCTGAAGCTTGATCTTGAGGCTTGAATGGTTCTTCATGCAAACTTTTGATTTGAACCTTGCTGCTTGCTAATTGCAGGTGCTGATTCATTCTTCTACAGCTTCTTCGGATCAAGACCGGACATGCAGTGCTCGTGTATTCAGCCATGTCTTGAGCAGTTCATGTCTTTCATCGGCTTATGCATTTTGGATTCACTTCTCTTTTTTCTTTTTCCTTTTTTTTTAATTCTGGATTGAGACTTCTTCCTTTGGTCATCTCGGACTGTCAGCTCGCATTCTTGAGGCGAGCTTCTGCTACTTCTAAATTCTTAAATGACTTCCCTCGTTCTCTAGGTGGGCGCCTGATGACTTAAAACTCGAAATAAATTCCCTCATTCTCCAGGTGGGTGCTTGATGACTTAAAACTTGAAAGAAATTCCCTCATTCTCCAGGTGGGCGCCTGCTGACTTTAAAAACTTGAAATGAATTCCCTCGTTTTCCAGGTGGGTGCCTGATGTTGACTTAAAACTTGAAATAAATTCCCTCATTCTCCAGGTGGGCGCCTGCTGACTTAAAAACTTGAAATAAATTCCCTCGTTCTCCAGGTGGGCGCCTGATGTTGACTTAAAACTTGAAATGAATTCCCTCGTTTTCCAGGTGGGTGTCTGATGTTGACTTAACATTTGAAATGAATTCCCTTATTCTCCAAGTGGGTGCCTGATGCTGACTTAAAATCTGAAATGAATTCCCTCGTTCTCCAGGTGGGCTCCTGATGACTTACACTTGAAATGAATTCCCTCATTCTCCAGGTGGGCGCCTGATGCCGACTTAAAACTTGAAATAAATTCCCTCATTCTCTAGGTGGGTGCCTGCTGACTTAAAAACTTGAAATAAATTCCCTCGTTTTCCAGGTGGGTGCCTGATGTTGACTTACACTTGAAATGAATTCCCTCATTTTCCAGGTGGGTGCCTGCGACTTAAAACTGAAATGAATTCCCTTGTTGTCCAGGTGGGCGCCTGCAACTACAACAAAATGGAAACAACAAAAGAAATTTTTTTCTGCCCCAGTTTACACTAGGAAGATTTGTGAGTTGTTAGCAGAACTATAAATCACCTATGCTGTTGATGAATGATGCAATGATGAGAGTAAAATTGAAGACTCGACTAGGATATGCGTCTCCTAAAGAAATAAAGATCTGAAAAACCCAAACTAGGAAGTGCATCTCCTAAATTTGAGATTGAGCTTGCAGAAAACTATAAACTAAGCTTGACTAAACTAAAAACTGACCCTATTCTCCAGGCGGGACCCCTGATTTCAAGAAAACTAAAGATTGATAACTTAAGAAAACTAAAAATTGACCTTTTTTTTTTTCAGACTTCCTTTTTTTTAAAACTTATTATCCTAGGAGAAAATTCATCAGACTAGGTCTTTTTTTGTATCTTAGGAGAAAGATTCATCAGACTAAGATATCTATCCTAGGAGAAAGTTCATCAGACTAGGTTTTCTATCTTATGAGAAAGATTCATCAGACTAAGATTTTGATCCTAGGAGAAAGTTCATCAGACTAGGTCCTTTTTTATTATCTTAGGAGAAAGATTCATCAAACTAAGATTTCTATCCTAGGAGAAAGTTCATCAGACTAGGTCTTCAATCTTAGGAAAAAGATTCATCAGACTAAGATTTCTATCCTAGGAGAAAGTTCATCAGACTAGGTCTTCATTCTTAGGAGAAAGATTCATCAGACTAAGATTTCTATCCTAGGAGAAAGTTCATCACACTAGGTCTTCATTCTTAGGAGAAAGATTCATCAGACTAAGATTTCGGTCCTAGGAGAAAGTTCATCAGACTAGGTCTTCAATCGTAGGAGAAAGATTCATCAGACTAAGATTTCGATCCTAGGAGAAAATTCATCAAACTAGGTTTCTTTTTTATTATCTTAGGAGAAAGATTCATCAGACTAAGACGTTTATCCTAGGAGAAAGTTCATCAGACTAGGTTTTCAATCTTAGGAGAAAAAATGTGAAGATCAATGACAACATTTTATGCATACTAGCAAGACAAATAAAGGCAAAGATTTGAGAAACTTCCCTTTGTCGACTCTTCTCTTTTTTTTAGAACCATTATCCTTGCACTGCTTTGTTCCTGTTTCAAACAAAGAAAATTTTGTCAGTTTTGAAAGTGGTGGTCGGTCTTGGCCTTGAGTCTTGGGCAGCTTGGCTTTTGCTCTGCATCAACCCTGATTATTTCACACCCAACACCATTTGTATTTGTGGCTCAGTCAGCCTTATCTCAAAAAAGAGATTTCTTTTCTTGGATAACCTTTCTGATATCTTGAATGGCTTTGCTTTTGGAGCAATTTGTCTATCAGAGAGAATCACAACTGGTAAGAGCCTTTTGCACGATGTGCACACTTCATAGTCATTGTTCGATACTTCAGAGAATCTCTGATTAACCTTGAGGTTATCTTTGCTTGCTTTACCCGAATAGGTTGACAATAGTCTTTTGGGGGGGGAGCCTTTGCATGAATTCTCAATGCATGTTGACTGTAACAACTGAGTGTACTGGCCAAATTTATCTTGTGCAACTGAAAAGCTGGTAGCAGATTTTAAAATCTTTTCTTGCTTGTTTTGACAAGGACTGACTCAAAGCAAAGGACATCATGATGCGAAGAAACAATATTAACAAGAAATGCCCCTGTCGGAAGGACAGAAGGAAGAGGTTTTTTTTTTTTCCCGGTAACTAACCTTAATGATCATGACATGCATTTTGGACTTAACTGTCTGATCTATCCAACTGACCAAATCTTCCCTTTTACCATTCTTATGACTTTGAAGTCGGGCTTGTTCGTGCCAATCCTTTGCATCAGTTTCACGACTCACTATCGACTAATGGTGCCCCGAGGGGTTTTCACCAAGAAGTCTCTCTCATTTATTCATCTCTACTTACCGTCGTCTTACAGTGCCCGTGAGGGTTTTCACTAGTAAGACTCTCTCATTTTTTCTTCTTTATTTTTCTTTTTTTTTCTTTGTGTGAGCAACTCGACAGTGTTCTACGTCGTGTGACAACTGCTGCTCTTTGCATGCGTTTCTGGGCATTCTTGAAGGCATATCGGGAGGTCTTTATTTGGAAGGTTTTTGGATAGGATTGGAAAGATGGGTCGGCATGGAGGCTCTAAGTAGACTCAATATGATGGGTTGTACACTTTACAACTCTTGGAATCGACTCTTTCAAAAGTGAAATAAAATCTTTGCCCCAGTTTCAGATATTGGGGATTTTTGGATTTTTTTTTTATTTTTGAATTCTTATTTGGTTGGACCGAACCGTGTAAGGCTGCCTACGTATCCCTTTTAAAGAAATCAGGTCTAACGTAGTTCAAACATCAGACCTAATATTGTTTTTTTTTCATCTTTCTTTCTTTTTCTTTATTTTTTTCTTTTTTTTCATTTTGTCCTTCGTTCTTCTCTTCTTCTTTTTTTCAAAACAAACTGCCCCAGCTTCTATTTTCTTGGGGCACAGATCTTCGAATGTTCTTTTCTTATTCTTTTTTTTTTACTTGAACTTTCTAAGAGTCGCCCAGTTTGTACTCTTGGGACATGTACTTTTCTTTTCATTTTTTTTCATTTTTGTTTTGGACTTTTAACTCTAAACTTGATTCCAAAAGAGGCTGGTCGAAGAAAATAATACAGGCTCAAAAGGGGTAATAACGGGTATAAAGTATTTGGGTAGCAGAAAAAGGGCCTCCCAGCCTCGAGAACGCCAAACGTAGTATCCTTTTGCGGTCACAACATTGATGACCATGTTTGTCTTCTTGGTGTATCGTGGTTGGAAGACACTTTTCACCTATTAATGTCAAACTTTCCAATAAACTTCAATTGATTCTTCCTCAAACCCGACCTTCACAATGATTTGAAGGTAAAGATCATTAACCTCCGCGGGTAATTTTATTCGAGCTTAATTCCAAAGTGTTTCAACTCTTTATTCATCCTCAAAAGTTCCTTTTTCTCATTTATCCAATTCAAGCTTAAATCAGTTTTCTAAGATCTGGCCAAAAATTCCGCATGCATGTCATGTCACTAAAACTAGCGGGAAAAGAACTAAGCATGGAATGACACAAAAGGACAAACTGTATTTCATTGAGTAAACAACAAGACAAACAACCTAAAATCCGAGTTACAACCCTAAAATAACCCGGCTAATGAAAATAGCAACAAAACGGACAGACAAGACTCACACCAACAAAATAGAGGGATAGAAGGGTTTGACTCAATAAAATAAATAAAATCTGGATCACACCCTGGAATAACCCAGATAATAGAAAAAACATCAAAACAAGCTACCAAGATTCCTTCCTAGTGATGAGGGAATGACTTTTCAATTGCTAAGCTTGACATTTAGCCACAAATTTGCTCATCAGAATCACCATGGCCTTCTCCAATTTTAGTCGGCAAGTTCCCAAGAGGATTCTCATACTCCATGTCACCACACATCATCGCTACAAAGTGTGCATCATCATGTGCATGTAAAGGATTCTGCGTGATATTCTGGGTGTCATTATCTTGGATCACAATCAGTTTTCCCTGGATCATCCTTTCTATTTCTCTTTTCAAATTCCGACAACTTTCAACATTGTGCCTCTGGGCATTGGAATGGTATTCACACCTTTTAGAATGATCAAAGCTTCTTGCACGTGGGTCCACATGATTTGGAGGAATAGGTGCAATCATGTCATAATGCTTTAATTTCTCAAACATACTTGCATAGGACTCTCCTATTGGTGTAAAATTATCTTTCAACCTTTGTTCCCCTTTATACCCCTGGCTTGGATGTGGGTTATAGGTCACTTAAAAATTTTGTGGAAGCTGGTGGAAATTTTGTGGTGCTGGTGCTCGCCTTCTGGGGTGTCTTGGTGGCTGAACAACATACTGAAGTGGAGCAATAGAGTATTGTGGGTTCTGAGGTGGATAGTAGTGCTCAGGGAGTCATCGGAAACCTGATGAGGCTGCTCATACCTTCGAGATGTTCTCCTAGGACCTCTTCTCGACCTTATTGTCATCATGGTTTCTTCATCCTTCTCATTCGTGTCACTAAAATTATCAGATTCAATCTGGACAGCCTGAGTTGCAGCTTTGAGAACTGCTTGACTTATAATTTTGCATGTCTTAAGGCCATTCTCAACCATTTCCCCAATTTTGATTGCTTCCGAGAAGGATTTTCCCACTGCGGACATCATGTTTTGAAAATAATCTGGCTTTTGAGCATGAAGGAAGACATTGATTAGCTCGTGGTCATCCATGGGTGGCTTAACTCTAGCCGCTTGCTCTCTCCATTTAATGGCATATTCCCTGAAACTTTCAGTTGGTTTCTTTTTCAGGTTTGAAAGGGAATTGCGGTCTGGGGCGATATCGATGTTGTATTGGAACTGTTTGACAAAGGCCTGGGCCATGTCATCCCAGATATGCCAGCGAGAGGTTTCTTGATCCATAAACCATTCAGAGGCTACCCCTGTCAGGCTTTCCCCGAAATAAGTCATTACTAGTTCTTTTTTTCCCTCCACACCTCTTAGCTGATTGCAATACCTTTTCTGGTAAGCTATGGGGTCTCCGTGTCCATCATACTTTTCAAATTTGGGGATCTTGAAACCAAGTGGCAAACAAACATTGGGGAACATACATAGATCCTTGAAGGCAATACTCTTCTGACTTGCCAACCCTTGCATGTTTTTCAACTGTTGTTCTAAGCTTTTCATTCTTTGGGTCATTTCTTCCTATGCCATCTTTAGGGCAGGCTTCTCAATTTTTGCAGGAAGATCAAACAGGTACGAGTGGTACTCAGGAGAATGGTATTGTTCTTGCAGGGTAGCAAATTGTGACTCATGAGTTTTCTTTTGTACCATTATCGGCTGTGGGATGGTGAAGACGGGCATAACAGTAGTGGTTGTCTGATTGGTTGTCAATGGCACACTTTGGGAGCGCGCAACAGAAGTTCCAGGTGTAGTCATACAGTTGGGATAAAGACTCAACCCAGGTGGATAAGATTGATCATGCAATGTGACCGGAATGGTAGTAGTCGAAATGGATGTGAACTCTGGGAATCCATGAATAGAAGAAGGCGATCCTTGGCCATTGGCCCATGCTTGACACATTCCAGTCATTTGCTGCTTGAGTACTCTATTTTCTTCAACCACGGTAGAGTCTTGTTGAACCCTCTGACCCTGAGTCTCTTGAGCACTTGTAACAGCTTCGATGACAGTTGTCAATGGCATTTTTTCCTAGGATCTTGTGTTGCCAGCTTAGCACAAACCGACCACCTCAAACTTTCTTTACAATTCAAAACAAGAGACACGTTAGAATGGACTCAGTCGGTCTTTATTATCATTATCATCATTTTTTTAACACTTTTTTTTGGTCGATCGAACCTGATGTGGGTTGCCTACGTATCATGTGGGAACATGAATCAGATCGTGCGTAGTTCGAGAGGATTATGAATAGGTAAATAAGCTAACACTTTTTTTTTACTTTTGAAAACATTCAGACAATGAAAGCATTTAGAAAAAGAATATGTACTTTTTTGCAATTTATTTTTGTTAAATTTTTGAAAGAAATGCTTTTAAAGAGGAAAGAAAATATTTTTGGATTTTTGATTTTCTTTTTTGAAATTTTTGAAAAAAAAAGGACTTCTAAAGAAGAAAGAAAATATTTTTTTTGTATTTTTGTTTTTTTGTTTTTTTTGAATGTTGGGAAAAAGACTTCTAAAAAAAAGGTAGAAAATATTTTTTTGAATTTTGATTTCATTTGTTTTCTTTTTCTAATAAAATACTCCTACAAATAAAATATTTTTTGGTTTAAAATTTTTTTTATTTTTTATTTGTTTGGGATTTTCTAAAAAAAAGATTCCTAAAGAAGGAAATAAAGGAAAATTTTTTGGATTTTTAAAAAATGGGGGCCGGAACCGATGAGGTTTGCCTACGTATCTCACATCCGGTGAGAATCAGACCCGCGTAGTTCTGCCAATTTTGATGCGCAGAAAGATATGATTTGTTTTGAAAAGATTTTCTTTTTTTCTTTTTTTTTTGAAACTTTGGCAGAGTAACGAGACTATTTGAATATCGAGATTATCAAAATCGGGCATTTTTCTATCCTACCTCACTCTTGGTTTTTTTTTTTCTTTTTCATTTTCTTTTTCCTCTCTTTTTTTTATTTTCTTTCCATATTCTAGCAGCCAGTCAACATGCAAGCCGAAACAAATGAATACACAAGTAGCACGTAAAATGCATCAGGATGGTCTTTTAATTTGGGTACACCTGTCCTGGACAGACCCAACCCATGTGTTGAGTCCCAAAGTAAAATGCACGTGATGCAAAAAAACGTTCCTACTAGGGATCCGGTATGAGGCTATGTTATTCTAAGTTTAAATCCTGGGTGTATTGTTCTAGACCTGGCTTACCCGAGTGGACAACTCGAGCCGGGGGAGGGGGCAGTGTACCGGGAATACAGAAGCTTCACCGGCTTTGCAACTTGTCCGAACCTCGTTCTAAAATTAGGATATGACTCTAACAGAAAAGAAGCCACGCGAAGCGCATGCTTCCCAGAAGATTTAGAAGACTCAGAGAGAAGAAGGGTTTCGTGGCAGTTTATATACAATTCACACAATATCAAAGTGGTAAAAAAAAAAGCGGCATTTAGCACATTAGGTTCAAACACGTAAAACTCAGAAAATCATGAAAGCCAATCATAACAGCTATTCTAAGCTCGAATTCTGAACCCTAAACCAGAGATTCTGGGTTCGATCCCCAGCAGAGTCGCCAGAGCTGTCACACCTCCTTTTTCCCGATTGGGGGGGATAGGGGAGTTTTTTCAATTAAAGTGACATTAATCGAAATAGGATTATTTATTTATCAGAGTCGCCACTTGGAATAATTTATGGTGTCCCAAGTCACCGGTTTATTTTAAAATTCTAAATCAAGAAAATTTGACTCTATTTATGGTCCGCGAACACAGAAGACCGGGTAAGGAATTCTGTTAACCCGGGAGAAGGTGTGAGGCACTCCCGAGTTCCGTGGTTTTAGCACGGTCGCTCAACTATTAATAATTGGCCTAATTATCTGATTTATTACATGTTTGAAACTATTGTGCATTTTATTCCTTTTAACCATTTTTAATATTTATGGAGATTATTTAAATAAGTCGCGATGTCGCGCACTTATTATTTTTGTACACATTGTGAATCGCGTCACGTGAAACGCACCCGCGATTTACAACATGTTAATTTTTATTATTATTTAAAGTTGTAAGGTCGAGTCACGTGAAACGCACACTCGAATTGGGGTTTACGTATCGTGACTATGCCACGGGAACCGTACCCATAGCCTCGATGATCTATTATTGATCGCGCCTAAAGCAAGTTACGATGTTCATGATTTTCCTAAAACTAGTTTGAGATTATTGTAAGGCCATGATTTATATAATTATTGAGAAAAATGGGTCAACTTTTAAATCTCTAGTAATCATTGGGTTGGGTAAGAATGATTTACTCTCCTATTGGGCTTGCGAAATTTCGGATTTGTTAGGGCCCTGAATTATTCAAAAGTCCAAACCAACTCTTATTATGAAAAACTAATTCTGTCCACTAAAGACTCTAAAACAATTCAATGATTTTCCAATTGAATCCATCTAATAATTAAAAGTATTTACTCAAGAACCAAGACTACACATATCACAATCGAAATAAAAATAAATTAAAATAACTTAGATGAAATCTAAGATATGCTATTCAAACAACGGAGAATCACAAATCAACCAACACGCTCAACAAGCTATGTAACAAAATGAAATAAGAATGAAAATTGAGAAATGAACCTTTTATTGATGGACAAAGCTGAAAATTTCAAATCAATCGGACTAAACAGAGCAACAACCATTGGACTGAAACGCTACCGGACTCTCGACTAGAAACCTCGCCTGGAATCTCCTGGACGCCTCTCTTTCGCTTAGATCTAAGCACCCAAGGCCTAAAGCTCAAAGAATTATTTTTGTTCTTTTTGCTCAACTGGCAGGACCTTCCTTTACCAATCAAAAGAATTTTGAAATCAGAACAGAGATGAGCGACGTTGGAGCTCACATAGCTTTTCTAGGTGTTTGTTTATTTTCCTAGCTTATCTTTTCTCATTTTCCCGTTTCTTTTCTTTTGTTTGCGTGCTTCACTTTCCCTTTTTGTGGTGTGTGGTTGAAGATGAGAGCTCTTTTAATTTTGTGGATGCTCGTTCTCTCTTCTGAAAGAGAGTAACAATTGATATCCCTTTTTCGGGGTGTGTGCGGCTGAAGTTCTAAGGTGTTCTCCGTCCAGGAATTAGGAGAATAGTTAGGTTTTATTTGGGGTGGGGAATTAATATTGGCCCTTGGATAAAAGTAGATCAATGGCTTTGATTAGGGAGGGGGGAGGGGGTTGATGGGTGAGAAAATGATTTGGGCTAAAAGGGGTTGGGAAGAATGGGCCATTGTCTTGCTGAGCCACTAAAATCCGAAAATGAGCTCCCAATTGGCCCAAATTTCATTCTTTCTCATTGAATAAAAATAAAAATACTACCAAAATATACTAATTAAACTTAGCTAATAAGAATACATTATTAAAGTGAACTCTATATTAAAATGAAAATATTTTTGGTATTTTTTTAAAATGTTATAAATATTATAAAATACTAATAAGCTAAAAAAAAGTTATAAAACTATTTTTGTGTTTTCAAATTTATATTTTAAAATTAAAACTAAAAGTTGACTGAAATCCTATTAAAAATGAAAAATAAATAAATATTTTTGAAATACTACTTTTAAAGGTTGCGCGGGTCAAAAAATTACGTGCTTACAGGTTTGACAAAAAGCACATATCACATCGCTTCATCATCTAGGAAGTGATCAAGATGATAAATATGCTTATCCATACGAGTTTCCCAGATTTGCAATTGACAAACAAGTGGCTTGATACTTACAGTAAAATTGAGACGCTCTCCCCTACTATTCATTGTCAGATCGTTTATTGGCATAAACCTCCAACACGCTAGTTTAAACTCAATACTGATGGTTGCATCAAGGGTAATCCAGGCTCGGCTGGTGGTGGTGGTCTTATCAGAGATCACAATGGTGTGTTGATTGGTGCTTTTGTAGAATTCTATGGAGATTGTAATTGCAATATTGCGGAAGTTAAAGCTATGAGGCGAGGCATCAAAATGTGTATTACAAAGGGCCTCACAAATGTTATAGTCGAATCTGACTCATCGATTGTTCTCAACTTGATCAAAAGAATCAGGAAACTACCCTGGAGATTCAATGATATTATTGAGCAGATTCAAACCATGACCAAGGATCATAACTTTGTCTTTTGTCACACCTTGAGAGAAGGAAACAACTCTGCTGACAAGCTTGCTAACTTGGGTGAAGAATCCAAAACTGTTTCTATCTTCAACGAGGCTGTATCATTACCATTGAATGTTAGAGCTTCAATGCAGTTAGAAGGTGATGGGATACCTAACTTCAGATTCAGACAGAAGAAGAACAAGTTTGTTATCAATGACATCACCTAGCAATAAGCTCTTCTCTAGCATCTTTTTGTACATAGCATCCATGTGTGTTAGCTACAAACTCCCGGAGGAAGCACAACCTTCTTCTTACCCATTCTAATTTACTTTGTTCAATCATGTATCATAGGGTGAGTCCAATCACCGACCTCACTGTTCTGGAGGCCAAGGTCTATGTGCTCCTCCGTGTAATTATGATTTTTGATATATATGCAGGTTAGAGTCATGCCTTAATTCCTCCATCATGATGATGGAATTATTAAAAAAAAATCTGATTCTCCAATGTATTTAGAAATTGAATTATACATTGTCTATTATCATGTGGAGAAAATTATGTCTTGAGTTTTTCAACAGAAGAAAAAAGTTGTTAGATTTAATAAGAATATTGTGGGAAAAAGTTGATTTAATGGTAACTCATAGTGAAATTTTTGCACTTCCTGCTATTTTTTGGTCTATCAACTTAGTCCAAACAAATTTCGAATTTCTCAAATGATCATCTAGCTTACGAATTTTCTCAAAGACTTCCTTTATTTCTTAAATAAACTCTGTGTACAATTAATAATATTTACTTGATAAATATTTCTTTCACCAAATAATATTTTTATTCTTTTATAAGGTAAGATATTATCCCATTTACCCGATAAAACCAACTCAATAATATTTACTTGATAAAAATAAATGATGATCAACAACATTGTCCATGTTTCTTTAGCTATTGCTAACCACGTTAATATATTTGTTAGCAAATGCTTAGTTAAGTAATCTGTTTGATTACAAAATCTAATAGGTTAATTATTAACCTGTTGGATTCTCTTAGCTATCATACATAATTCTATTACTACTACTTATCTTAGGCTCCGTAATTTCAAGTTTAGGGGTATTAAAAATCTCATAAAGTTTAAGAAGGAACTAAACAAAAGTTACAACAAGATAACATTATTTCTGCCCTTTTTTATGTTTATTTAAGTATTTGGAGGTTAACATAAAGGTTAGAATGATGGCTAATGTAGTTTCAGCAGGAGCATAGGACTGAATCGACTGACCCCATACGCTACAGAAATACAGAATAACCGGAACAACGTACAAATATATGCAAAAGAGACTTTTGATGCTATTCCTGCAGTCACATAAACGTAGTTTTCTTTTCCAAAGTCTGCACTGCATGTGCATGTCACTGTTGAGTGTAGGAGATCAAATTTCAGCCCTGCCCTGCCATTATTGTTCAATTCAAAGGGAGAAAGTGGAGAAGATATTGAGAGTCTTCTTTAGAAGAGGGTGGACGGAGTTCTCTCTTTTTCATCTGAGGAGCATTCTATGAAACTAATTAAATAAAGGTTGAATATCTAACTCATTACGTTCAAATCGGAGAAAAAATAATTGTACTACTACTGCTGCTGCTACTAGTTAACAGTGTGTCATGTCGAACCACCGCGGTGATCAACGACGAGGTTATGAAGATTCAAGTTCTCAGGACATTAATGGACATTATTCTCGGCCAACTGGGATACTAGGGGAGAGGTGTCTCGTAAGAACAAATCTTCTCAAAGTTGATATTGGACATCGTTTCAACCATATACGGTTTTATAAGGTCAGTATTTAACTTTTTGAAACCAATGTACGTTCTGAAATTACAGAACTATATCCATGTACGTAGTACTCATTTTGTGTTTAATTGAAATCCTAGGTCAAGATTTCTCCTGTGGTCAGTTGTGCTGGAATTCGGCAAGAGATAATGAAGAAGCTGTTTATGGAATATAAGCACTCCGACTTGAACAGTGCGGAGTTAATTTATGACGGACACAATTGTGTTTTCTCTGTCAGGCAGTTGCCCTTTTCTTCCAAGGACTTTATCGTCACACTGGTTGACAGTGATTCAAGGTAATTAAAACGGAATATATGTGTGTGTGTGTGGATATAGTGTTTATTTGTTTTATAGTTTGTTTGGATGAGTGTTATGTATCGTATACTAGATCAATGACGAAGAATATAATAATATAAAATAATTTAATTAATATGCAACCGTGATAAAAAATATAATAACAATATAAAACAATTTAATTAGATAAATTGTAGCAGAAAAAGGTAGCAGGAAAATGTCAAGCAAATTTAAAGTTTAAAAATTAGATCAATGATGAAGAATATAACAATATAAAATAATTTAATTAATATGCAACAATGATCTACACAATTTAAAGACATAATCTTCCACATTTAGCCCATGTACACACTTGTCACCTCGTGTACACAACTCTCAACACATTACAATTATCACATCAATACCAATCTTAGGGAAGATTTTTCCCACACAACGTTAGACAAGTCACTTACCTCAAATCGCGCTCAATCAGTCAAGTAGTATGCCTTTTCCTTGATTTTCCGACTCTGATCGGCTTGAATCTAATCATAATTAATTCGATTCAATCAATACAAATTATAGGAATAAATTCCATAGGAAAATACAAGTTTTCTAACAAAATCCGAAATGTAACCCAAAAATCGCCCGTGTGGCTCATATCTCGGAACCCGACAAAAGTTACAAAATATGAACGCTCATTCAACCACGAGTCCAACTATACAATTTTTACTAAAAGCCGACATCAACTCGACCTCCAAATCTCAATTTCTTATTTTGAAATCCCTAGGCCCAAATCCTCTAGTTTCACCTCAAAAACGTGTAATCTAGTCGAAATACTCCATGATAATCCAATATTATTGACTAACAATGATTGCACGTGACTTACTTCAAGTTTTCCCGTGAATTCTCGCTGAAAAATCGCCCCAAACCATGTTGAAAATGTCCAAAATGACAAAAATATTGGAACACCTGTGTTTTGTAATCTGGTCAATGCTTTCGCACCTGCGGACCAATTGTCGCTTCTGCGGAGTCACATTTGCGACCACATTTCCGCTTCAGCGAAGAAGCGATGGACACTCCCCCCTCCCCCCCCCCCCGCATATGCGGAACATGGTTCGCTTCTGCGCAACCGCATGTGCGACCATGCCTTTCGCTTCTGCGCGTCCTTCGCTTCTGCGGTGGGTAACATCGCAGAAGTGGCTTCGCTTCTACGGAGCTCTTTCCGCTTCTGCGGCTCCAACTGGGCAGCGCTTTGTCCGCTTCTGCAAGCCATAACTCGCTTGTGCGAGTCCGCACCTGCGGTCAGTCTCTCCGCAGGTGCGATGACACTAGAAGCTGCAAATTTCAGAATTTTTCTAAGTCCAAAAATTGATCAGATTTCGATCCGGATCGTACTCGGGGTACTCGGAACCTCGTCCGAATATACCAACAAGTACTAAAACATCATACGAACTTAGTCGAAATTTTAAATCACATCAAACAACGCTAAAACCACGAATCATGCTCCAATTCAAGCTTAATGAAACTTAGAAATTACAACTTCTACATTCGATGCCGAAACCTATCAAATCAAGTCCGATTGACCTCAAATTTTGCACACAATTCATAAATGACATAATGGAGCTATGAAAATTTTCAGAACTGGATTCTGACCCCGATATCAAAAAGTCAACTCCCCGGTCAAACTTCCCAAAAATTCAACTTTCACCATTTCAAGTCTAATTCCACTACGGACTTCCAAATAATTTTTTGGATACGCTCCTAAATCCAAAATCATCATATGGACCTATTAGAATCATCAAAATTCTATTTCGGGGTCGTTTTCACATAAGTCAACATCTGGTGAACCTTTTCAACTTAAGCTTTCAACCTTGAAACTAAGTGTCTCAATTCATTCCGAAATCTCTTTAACCGACTATCCCGGCAAGTCACATAGCAATTATAAAGTACAGAATGAGCAGTAAATAGGGGAATGGAGCTATAACTTTTAAAATGACTGGCCGGGTCGTTACACTAATCTTTAAGTTTTGGTAGCACATTCTTGTCACACAGGACGTCGGAATCTAGCCTCCATTACGGTCTGTGACATACTCGTCAATCTCCCCGTCCCTTTGGATAATTGACCCGACATACTTGAAACTTCCAAGAGATAGCTCGTGGATCAAACATTGAAATTTCTCTACAAGCTTCAAGCTTTCAAGCAATCAAGTTCAAGCTCAAGAACGAAGAACAAATCGAGGTTCAAGGAGTACGAGTTCAAATCAAAGTTCATGTTAGTTGAATTCAAAATTAGCGGAAACAAGCATAAATTAAGGATCAAGCTCACAAACCCTTTAGAAAAGAAGAATGAAAGGAGTCATTGAGATTGTAATGCTCAAATCATTTGAAATAAAATACTACGATTGTTTTTCGACGCGAAATTTATTGTCTAGAGCTTCAGCTCTACATTTGTCAATCGAAAATTACGTAAACAATCTTCATTTCTGTGGTTATGTTTTTCCCATTTTTGCATTTTTGTTTCTTTCTATATTAGTTTAAGATCTTCTTCTACAATCTTCATATAGAAGAGAAGAGTACCATTGCCATAACGTTCATGATAATCCTTAAGTTAGTTAACATTGAAAATTCTACGATATAAGGTACAATCATGGTGTTTTTGATTTTATGGCAATTATTATAATTTTCCAGTGCTATTTTATGTTCATTCTGGGATAACTAGTTTTTCTCACAATTTCTTTTGAATAAGTTTTGAGTATGGAGAGAAGGAAACATCTGTTGTTGAGTACTTCCGGCAACGATATGGCTTGAAAGTCTCGTATCCAATGTTGCCTGCAATTCTAGTGGGTGGCATAGAAAGTCTGCCGATGGAGGTTAGTTGCTATTAGTGCACCTCAGCATCCTGTCGTTTCATTTTTCACCTTTTCATATTCCTGTTATCTCTCGTTATGCGCTATTTCTTTCGTGTTTTGATCTATAACTAGATTTATCACAGTTTTGCCAAATTGTCCGAGGACAAGTTCGCAAAAAGTTAAATTTCGAGCAGCACAATTATTTGGACAGCAAAGCACATGAAAGAGTTAGAGAAGGTCGCATAAAGGAGGCATGCCATCTTACCGAAAACTAGCTCTGATTATAATCAATTTTGCATTACATTTGTTTGAATTAGATGTTCCTTCTGTTCTGCAGATTGTGGTGTCAGACTATACATAGAGAGCCGGATTCAGAATTTAAATTCTATGAGTTTAATTTTAATGTTTTTAACATTGAACCCATTATATTTTTAAAGTTATGGGTTCACATCTACTATTTTTGTAATTTTAATGAAATTTTACATACAGATTTTTACTTCGCGTAGAAAGTTATGAGTTCAGTTGAACCCGTAAGCAGTACACTACATCCTCCTCTGTATGCATATCCGGTGAATGAACATTTTGGAATTAAAGTTGCAACGGAACTCACTACCATCAAAGCACGAATTCTTAACCCTCCAACGGTAATTGCTTGAACTATGCTATCCATGGATTCTTTAAAACTCTAATTTAACACGAGTTTGAACATTTGCGTCTTTCTTGGAATTGTAGCTCAATTATGGCCATTGCTACGAAACACAAGTCTATCCAACATCTGGTGTGTGGAATATGAAGGATAAGGTAATTTCAGTAGTCACTTATTTTTCTCAAGCAATTCTGAATTCATCGAGGGAGTAGTTATATTTGAAACTTGAGTACTTATTCCTGACATCGTTCTAGCAGTTTCTTTTTCTTATTCATGCATATTGCTCATTTTGTTGGTATTTTGATTTTTTTTGTTCTTCATTTATTTATCATTTTATGAAGGCATAATGGTGCTTATTTTTTAAGTTGTAAAGAACTCACAACTGAATGCATGTGCATCTCTTTCCATATGCGTAAACCACTTGAGAGAGAAATAGCTCACATATATGATAAACCAATAATCGTATTTGGTGCTGATGTGACACATCTGGGCGAAGGAAAATTATCCATAGCTGCAGTATGTTGAAGTCTATTAATCACATCTCTAAATTTTAAATTACTTGTGATAGATGATCTTCCACACTATGCATCAAAAATATTTTTTTTACAGGTGGTCGCTTCAATGTATTGGCCCGGGATTACAAAATACAAAGGGCTGATTTCTGCACAGACTTGCTGGAAAGAGATCATTGAGGACCTGTATAATCTTGTTAGGTAAAAATCCTTAATTATGGCCTATGGTTTAATTTTTCTTATCAAAGCTCTTGTCATCTCTAGTTAAATTTTACAGGGATTTATTGAACGAATTTATAGAGTCTACAAATGTCCGGCCTGCTAAAGTTTTATTTTACAGGTTAGTTCTTATTCTTGTTGATTAGCTAGTGATTTTGTGATCCCGTTTCTCACATTAATCTATCGTTTGATTCATTATAAAATGGCAGATATGGAGTAGGGGAAGGAGAATTCGAGAAGGTTTTGTCAACGGAAGTAGAAGCAGTTAAAAAGGTATAAAATACAGTTTTGCTAAATTGTGTTGTTCTTTGTAGTGTAGTGATGTTATCCCGCTCACAAAATAATTTTTTTTCAGGCATGTTGATCACACCCAACTATCCCTTATAAAAAGGATTAAACGGTAGTTGTTTCCGGCTAATAAGTACGGAGTCAAATCCCACAGGGAATTAACCTATCAAACACAACTACTAGACTCGCACAAACTCACGCAATCAATCTTCAGAAATATTTACGTAACAATTTGGATGTTTACTAATTAAATATTACGTAATGAAAGTGCAACAATTAATAACTAACTACTAACGGGTTGTAGACAAGAATTGGAATGATCTAAGGTTGTGATTTCCCCTATTCTCGGAATCTTTTCCGCTACGATTTCTATAAATTCGCCTAAGTCTTCTCTATCGATCATGAGCACTCTGACTATCGTAACTCTCTGCCGAGTAGTTACCACAATTTACTAGACATATTCTCCCAAATTACGCTAGCTGGCATTAAGTACGGCTCACTCGGATCGCACCAAGGTTTCGTTATCCCTAATTCCACCTTTAAATCCTTCGTATTGATCCCTCATATACGTTGGAGTGATGTTGTTCAACAACTACCTAAATATGCACTCTCTCCCGAGTAATACATACTAAATAGGCACAGCCAATTGAGGGCCCTTCAATCAACCACAATAATATTATAGTTGAACAAATAGAGAAAATACTACGGCAAATCTATATTAACGTAACAGGAAAATCATCCTCCAATAGGTTCCATCAAAACCCTAGATTAGGAGTTTAGCTACTCATGCTCATAGTAACAATATCCACAATATTTTGCATAATTAAATTACAAAGTAAGGATAAAGGGATGTAAAAATCGATGAGTCTAGCTTCCAACGGTTGTTTCACAAGCTATCCTTGCCTCCAATTGCCAAAACCTCCTTCAAAAGTGGCGTTTTAGGTCTATTTATATGTGTAGGAAAAGACCTAAACGCGTAGGCCAAGTCCTAGTCAAACCAGGAGACGAAATAAGCCTTCAAAGTTCGAAATGTGCGCGCCTCAGACCTGGCCTTGCGAGGCTTCACGCGAGCTGAAGCTCGCCCCAGACCTAGCGTCGCCAACTTCAATGCCTGGTGGAGCTCGTCCCAGGCCTGGCGTCGCCAGCTTTAACGCGAGGTGGAAGGCTCGCCCTGCCTGCTCTAACGCCTGCTCTAGGCCTGGCTTCGCCATCTTTTCATTTGTCGGCTGCTCACTTCTTTCTTTCTTCTTTACAATTGTTTTCGAGCACGCTTTAGACTTTACTTATTCCTTTTGCTCTACTTTCATCTCCAATTCACCTACACATAAAATAGACTCCATTACGCATAAATAATGTGTAATTTATCATTAAAGCATATAAAATGCAAGGCGAATAATGTGCTGAACTATGGAATTATAGCCACACATCAATACCCACACTTAAACATTGCTTGTCCTCGAGCAATCAAACTACATGGTGGTTTGGTGGGAGGTATTAGAAAAAATATGCAAGCATTAGCTCTATGCATTACTAATACCTTGTTTGGTATATTTTTTCAACCAGCGTATAACTATTACTTGTATTAGTTATACATCATACTTGGTATTATCCTATGTATAAGTAATGCATAGAAAACCATGGCATTAGTAATACCAAGGCTACTAATGCATACATTAGGTTGGTTAAAGATAAAATTATCCTTTAAGTCCCTTAAAGCTTGAGAATATGGAGGGCATTTTTGTAAACAACTATTTTTCTTAAAAATTATGCAATGCATTATAATTTTAGTACACCACACCAAACAGTAGATAAGAAATAATATCTGCATAACTAATGATTGCATTACTAAGTCCATGCATTACTAATACATGTATTACTAATACACCTTATTCCACACTATTCTTATACACCCTACCAAACGACCACTTATAGACATAACCTTTCTAAACAATTCCCTTAACTCATTACACCAAGAATATTTAAAATAGTCTAAGCCCAAATGTGTAACATCCTCGCCTCAAGATATTTTTACTCACAAATACCATGCCTTATTCACAATTCACTCACTTACTCCAACATGGAGGTCAACGACATTACCTTTCCCTTATGAATCACGTGCCCTCACCCAATCAAAGAGCTTAGTTCCACACACCATGAATTTTAAGATTAGGAAAACTTCACTCGCTCTCAGAAATAACATTCATATGCCACACATGATGCACCATAGGCTTGCCCGTAGTGTAATACTCTACTAATCGAGTTCATTCAGTCTAAGATTAAGTAGGACTTTCATTTGTTGTAATGTAGGCTGCGGGTCGGGTAGGATACATTTGGATATGAGTGATTACACCTCCCTTAAACACTTTAATACATATACCTTAATACAACAACCCATACTTATGTCAAACACAACATTCCACCTTCACTTCAAATTATATTACCCCATACTTCTTTAAGCACGAGTATATCACTAGCCACCATCATCAAGAATTATTTTTCATACAATACACTATTATCATTTTTCTCTCTTCTTTCTCTTCAAGTGGCTTTTATTGACATCTTTTTTTTTTTCAAGACAATGCACCTTTCTCCTCATTTCAATTGTTCCACTCAAAAGCCAACCCACCATCCCAAACTTTAACTTTTACATAATTCATCACCATTCAAGTGCTCATGAGAGGTGACAAGGTTCAAATTTATGGTCAATTCAAACAAAGGGGTATGACTTGTAATGTGGTTACCAAAGAAACAGGATTATAGGCTCAAAGAGGTTAGCTATGATACATAACATTTAGGTGGGTAAACTATATATATCTGGCTTAACAAAGAAATGCATATATCACTTTCTACACTGAACAAGACTACTTTTTCGCTTTGCACACATATGTGGTAAGTTCTAGACATCAAATGCAATGCACAGAATACCTACAAAATCTCAAACAGACATGGCACATAACTCACACAGGATTGGTTTCATTGCGACGCTCCAGTCCAAGCAGTTAAGCAAAATTAAGAATCTCTGATTTAAGGTACTTATACTAGAGTCAAAAACCGAGCCTAAGCTTCACAACCATAGTACTAACTATTCTCAAGGCATAACAAAGCTAAGAGATATTTCTGCAATTAAATGCATAGCCCCTTGGTTCCTACTCCTAAAAATTGAAACTAACTACACCAGGTTCAACTAAAAGTCCTTGGAAAAGAACCACGGCCCAAAGAAAAACCAAGGGGGAATTACTACACTACCTACAAGAAAATCTTTTTGGTTTGTTTTTCTTTAGACTTACTTCCCTCAAGAAAATTGTTTAGGAGATCCATCGTCGGGAAGAGTCCAATTTTTTCTATAATATTTTTTTTTACTAACAACGAATAACTAAAAACAAATAACTAAAATAATTAACTAAGCTAATACTTAAAACAATCAACTAAAACAACTACAATACTTAATAAAATAACACAAATAACTAAGCAACACTAATATTTACAAGTCCCCACCCCACACTTAGATCAAGCATTGTCCTCAGTGCATGCACAAAATGACAAAACAAGAAAACTGAGTAGAGTGTAAGGAAAAACTCCCTGGTCATGCTGCATCGTTTCCCTCATCCTCTGAGGTTGCCTACTATTCATCTTGTGCTTCCTCATCCTCCTCCTCATCATCATCATCCTCATCATCTGACTGCTCTGGCTCAGCCTCAGACTATTCAGGTGTGTTGATATCCTCATCATCTGGGAGTCTGTATCCATCACCTAGCCCAACCAGTTGCTGAGCATGAGCATTGAGCGGGAACCGCTCCTCCAATATGTCCATCTCTGCTATAGTAGCTGGCCGCCCCCTATCCTCAGCTGCAAATCCATCATCCCATAGAAATGGGCCATAAAACTATCATCACGAGCATTGTGCTCGGCACCTGTCAATGATGGCATGACAGTCTCTTCCTTCACCCGGATACTAGTGATGTCTGTCTGTCGTATGGGCTGATCAATGATGTGATCAAACTCTGTCTCATCCTCAACCTCCTTGTGTCTTAAGAACTGAGTCAAAAAATTGGCAAATGGCATTCGATCGAATTTACTCGTTCTTACCGAAGACATTTGGTAGCGAATCAGATGACCCACATTCACCCTTTGACCCGTCATGAGGAAATAGATCACACAAGTCCTCTCTCAGTTAATGAGCGTGTCATGATTGCATGGTAGGAGCCGTGCATTAATCAATTTCAACCAAATTTGAGCCTCCGCCCTCATCTTCTTTTTGGGGAACTTCTTGTGCCGATTTGTTTTCTTATCACGGATCCACGTTGCCGTAGAATTGACACCACATAACGTGTGTCTCAGCTCTCTATATGTAGGATGGCGAATGAAGTAGTCCAATGGCTCCACAAGAACATTCGGAGCACCTAAAAAGTTACATATGGCTGTGGCTGAAAAGTTTATCAACCGTCCACGAATCGACACCAGCTGTTCGGTATCTTGCGGATCAAACCCTGCATAGAATTCCCTCACTAGATTGAGATTAATATCCCCTGTGTTCTTAAAGACATAGCTCAACCCCAAATCATGGATGCCCCTCCAAATAGCCTGGTACTTTGCTTGCAGTCGGCGCTCATGGATAGCGGCCTCCGGATGTACATGTTTAGGCCTACAACGCCTGTACCAATCCTTAGTATGCGAGGGTATGCTTCTGATGCCAAACTCCCGTTAGCCTTGGGGTTGTGGATGCATGGCTGCTACAGCTGCCACAGCTTGTGCTCCTTCACCTCGACTGGAGGTTGCTTCTCCTCCTTTTCTCTTCTTTGGGGGAGGTGCGGAGGTCGCCTTTGTTTTAGCCGGAGCAGTGGAAGTAGCCTTTCCTTTGTCGATGTCTTTTCTCGGAGGCATATTTGTGCCTACACAAGTAATCATCAATAAGTTAAAACTGTATTACGATATGACACACATAGTCTTGCCCAAATTTCTGAGGTTACTCAGACTTCACCTCGTATTTTCTTAACATGAGAAACAAACCTTAACACATGGGTGCTTCCTCCGATTTCGAAGCATCGGGCTACCAGTGAGGCACCCCACACTTAAGATTTTAACGTGATATGCAACTAAATAACACTAGTCTATTAATCCCGGAGACTCGGGCTCCAATGGGGATAAGGAATGCCATTGAGGCATTATAGCAAACACTTAGCATGCACTAGTGCCATGGAAGTGCTTGTAGGGGTGAGATATTGCCTCACCCTCCCAAATCGGCTTGGGTATTCCATACCACCACGTGTTCATACAATAGCAACACCATTCCTATGGGGTTCATGGGGGTGGGACACACAAACACATTATTACAATGAAGAACAACCCCAATTTTTTTGTGTGGCTAATTTCATACCTGCATCCAACTCGAAATTGCAAAGTAGAGAGATAAAAATCATACCTTGTATGCTTTAAGAAGAAGGAATTGCCTTTGAATTGCCTAATATTGCTTGTCTTCAATGAGGGTTATGAAGGGAAGGGGTTTGGCAGTGTTAACTGACGTGAGTGTGTGAGAGGGACGAATTTTTCTTCTGAGCAGTGATTTGCCTTAGATGAGTTTTCTTGAGTGTTTGAGGAACTAGGAGAAGTTTGAGTGTTTGCCTTAGGGTTTTATTTTGTTTAGTTTAGGTTGGGCGTGTAAGTGGGGGGTTAGAGTAATATAAGGGAACCAAAAAAAATTAAAAATAAGTCCAAAATTCCTTACCTGGCGGCGCCTGCCTATGTACATCACGTAATCCCTCGCCCCGCCAGCTCTAACTCGAGCCTGGGAGTTTGAGGCGCGCGGCTTAGCGCCTTGTGTAACTGGCCTTACCCCAGGCGAGACGATCTCCTTCGCCAGCTATACCTCACCTCAACCCTCGTGAGGCGAGCTCCCCCGCCTGGTTTCCTTCATGTGACACTGAAAACTCTGCTCGGCTTGCCCAGAATAACCTGCAAACTTGTTAGTACCTAAAAACGAAAAGAAAGATTCTAGCAAAATCAACTATGAATTGGGTTGCCTCCCAATGAGCGCCTTAGTTAACCCCGCGGCATGACGAATACAACATTACAATGGGTTGCCTCCCATGAAGCGCCTAATTTAACGTCGCGACACGACGCAGGTAATCGCACTTAAGGCTCTCTCAACCTAGGTGGATCGAGCAAATGAGTCACCGACACTACTTTCACATCATCCATACCCAAATAATATTTCAACCTATGCCCATTGACTCTAAACGTGCGAGAGTCATTTGCAGCAATCTCTACGACGCCAGTGGGGTGAATCTCTACCACATGAAATGGTCCTGACCATCTTGACTTTAATTTTCCCGAAAATAACCTCAATCTTGAATTGTATAGCAATACCATATCTCCGGGTTTAAAACTCCGCTCAAGAATATTTTTATCATGCATCATCTTCATTCTCTCCTTGTATAGTCTTGTGCTCTCAAAAGCGTGGTAGCGAAACTCATCAAGCTCGTGCAACTCTGTGACTCTACTTGTACCCGCAACTTCTATATCGAGATTCAACTACCTCATTACCCATAAAGCTCTATGCTCCAACTCCACTAGTAAGTGACACGCCTTTCCAAATACCAATTTATATGGCGACATGCCAATCGGAGTTTTGAAAGCGGTACGATAGGCCCAGAGTGCATCATCTAACTTTCTCGCCCAATTCGTTCTTGTAGCATTCATAGTCTTTGTCAAAACGCTCTTTATCTCACGGTTCGAAACTTCCACTTGCCCACTCGTTTGTGGATGATATGGGGTGGCAACCATGTGGTCTACATCATACTTTTCTAACAACTTTGCGAAGGCTCGATTACAGAAATGAGTGCCTCTGTCACTGATTATTGTCCTTGGAGTGCCAAATCGGGTGAATATATTCTTTCTCAAAAAACCAATTACCCCATTTGCATCATTTGTAGGGAGCGCTGCAACATCCAGCCATTTTGACTTGTAGTCCACCGTTACGAGTATGTACTTGTTGCCATATGAGCTGACGAAAGGCCCCATGAAATCAATTCCCTATACATCAAACACTTCTACGTCCTGAATTGGGTTCATAGGCATCTCATGTAGGCGGGAAATATTCCCGGTTCGCTGGCATTCGTCACAACCCTTCACCCATAAGTGTGCATCTTTGAACAATGTCGGCTAGTAGAAGCCCGACTCCAGCACTTTCGCAGCTGTCCTTACTCCCCAGAAATAGCCACTATATGGTGACGCGTGACAAGCCTGCAAAATAGAAGATTGATCTATCTCGGGGATACATCTCAGGATCATGTTATCAACACAAATCCTGAACAGATAAGGCTAATCCCAAAAATACATGCGATAGTCATGAAAGAACTTTTTCTTTTGAACAGAGGAAAGGTCATAAGGAACAATACCGCTTGCCAGGTAGTTTGCAATGTCTGCATACCATAGCGCTAGCTCAAGACTCGTGTCTAGTAGTTGTTTATCCGGGAAAGTCTCCATAATCTCTTCCCCCTCACAAGTGATTAGCCACTTGGTTCTCCGTTCCCTTTCGGTCACGAATTTCCAAATCAAATTCTTGCAGCAGCAGCACCTATCGAATCAGGTGCGGCTTTGACTCCTTATCAACTAGGTACCTGAGAGCAGCATGGTCAGTATAAACAATTACCTTCGAGCCTATCAGGTATGACCTGAATTTGTCAAATAGGAACACCACTGCTAGCATCTCTTTCTCGGTCACTGTGTAATTTAGTTGGGCACCACTTAAAGTTCTACTTGTGTAATATATTGGATGCATGACTTTGTCTTTGCGCTGCCCAAGCACTGCTCCCACAACATAGTCGCCCGCGTCACATATCAGTTCAAATGGTTGCTCCCAGTCATGTGCAACTATGATAGGTGTTGTCACCAGCCTCTTCTTCAATTCCTCAAAAGCTACCATGCAGTCATCAGAAAACACAAAAGGTGATCGTTTTCAAGCAATTTACACAAGGGGTTAGCAATTTTGGAAAAATCTTTTATAAACCGTCTATAGAACCCGGCGTGGCCAAGGAAACTTCTTATTGCTTTGACGGAAGTGGGTGGTGGAAGCTTTTTGATCAAATCAACCTTTGCACGATCTACCTCAATGCCCTTACTCGACACTAGGTGCCCCAAGACTATACCTTCATGTACTATGAAATGGCACTTTTCCAAATTAAGCACCAAATTAGTCTCGACATCTCTTTTCAAATTCCTTAAACAATCATCGAATGAGTCTCCCACCACCAAGAAATTATCCATAAAGACCTCCATGATGTCCTCTACCATATCAGTGAAGATGACCATCATACACCTTTGAAATGTGGCTGGTGCATTGCATAGGCCGAACGGCATCCTCCGGAAGATGTAGACGCCATATGGACAGGTGAATGATGTTTTCTCTCTATCTTCCGGGGCAATGGAGATTTGATTATACTCTGAGTATCCATCCATAAAGCAAAAATGGGATTTCCCAGCAAATTTATCTAGCATTTGATCAATGAACGGCAAGGGAAAATGGTCTTTTCGGGTGGCCTTGTTCAATCTTCTGTAGTCCATACAAATTCGCCATCCCGTGACTGTTCTTGTTGATATCAACTCATTGTTCTCGTTTTGCACTACAGTCATCCTACCTTTCTTAGGCACACATTGGACTGGGTTGATCCAGTTGTTGTCGGAGATGGGTAAAATGATCCCCGCATCTAACTACTTTATCACCTCCTTTTTCACAACTTCCTTCATGTTAGGATTCAACCTTCTTTGATGTTCTCTGGAAGGTTTGTGGCCATCTTCCAGTAGAATCTTATGCTTACAGAAGGCAGGGTTGATACCCTTAATGTCTGCAATAGTCCAACCAATTGCAGTTTTGCACTAACTCAATACCTAGAAAAGTTATTCTTTCTGCACATCTAACAAACTAGATGAGATAATAACAGGTAAAGTCGAGTTAGGTCCCAAGAAAGCATACCTGAGGTGAGGTGGTAGCGGCTTAAGTTCCAACTTTGGTGGCTCTTCTATCGATGGCTTAGCTGGAGGAATGTTTCTTTCTTCTAAGTGCAAAGGCTCAAATTCGAGCTCTCTTTTCCAAAACCCTTGGTATTCAAGAGCCAGCACCCACTCCGCCAAATCCTCTCCATTTATTCAAGAGGGTCTTTAGTGTTCAAGGTCTCATCTTCCTCCTCCGAAATTACATCCACGGCTTCTATTAGAGAGCAGTTAGCAAATTCACTTGGTCGCCGCATAGATTTCTGCACGTTGAATTTATTTCTTCATCATTTAGTCTCATTTTGAGCTCTCCTGTTTCACAGTCAATTAAAGCTCTCCTAGTGGCCAAGAATGGTCTTCCCAAAATTATGGGAATCTCCTCGTCAACCCGGCAATCTAGAATGGCAAAATCTGCTGGGAACACAAACTTCCCAACCTGTACTAATACATCATCAAGGATACCAGAGGGCCTCTTCACTGTCCGGTCGGCTAGCTGTAGTAACATGGACGTGGGTCTAGCTCTTCCAATGCCTAACCTTTTGTAGATAGCCAAGGGCATCAAGTTTATGCTTGCCCTTAAATCACACAATGCTTTAGCAAAAGCATAGTTTCCTATCGTGCATGAGATTGTGAAACTCCCTGGGTCTGACAACTTCTCAGCTATGGGTCTCATCACGACTGCACTACAGGTCTGTGTCAATGTAATAGTGGACAGGTCTTGGAAGTCGAATTTGTGAGACATTACATCTTTTATCATTTAAGCATACCCAGGCATCTCCCGCAACATATCAATCAGTGGAATGTTCACTTGTATTTGTTTCAACATCTCCATGAATTTCTTATATTGCTCGTCCTTCTGATATTTTTCCAATCTCTACGGGAATGATGCTGGAGGTCCCTTATTTCCTGTGATTTGAGTTTTATCTTGCTCAGGCACTACTTCTACTATCGTTTCTTGTGCTACCTCAGTCTCCTTCGCGACCTCTTTTTCTTTGCTTGTGCTCTCTTGTGCATGTTATACCGTCACCTCAGTTAACCCTGTTGAATCATCTATCTCAATGGGTACTGGCACAAGTGTTTCAGTAGGTCGGCTTTCGCGAGCAATCTCTTGTTCCAGATCTAGGTCTCTACCATTTCGTAGACTTACTACCATAAGCTGTTTCGGGCCCTGATCTTTTGGATTGACTTGTGTGTCTGCAGGTAAAGTCCCTTGGGGACGATTGTTTAGAGCAATAGAAATATGTCCTAATTGAATCTCAATACCCTTTATCGCTGATTCATGTGAGTCCACTCTCTCTTGCATTTTTCCAGTGGACCCAATCAGTTGTTGCAGCATTCTGTTATTGCTGTCCAGCATTCCCTTAATTTCAGCGAACCTATTATCTTGTATCACAATATGTTGTTGTTGAGGTTGTTGATAAGTCAACTGCTGATTTTGCTGGTTGTAGCCTTGTTGCCTTTGGTAAGGCACCACTTGACCCTGTGGTCACATAGCTCCAGGATTGTTGCTGTTATTGTACTGCTGCTGTGCTGGTCTATATTGTTGATCCTGTTACCCCCAATTCTGACCACCTTGCTTCTGTCCCCCATAGTTGTCCACATAGTTCATATCTTCCTGATAGTGCTGGTTGTCACCTTCCGCACTCCACGATCATGCATATGGTTGGTTAATGCATGGTGTACATAAGCCCCCATTAGTCGCATCAACTATGTGTACCTGTTGCTTCTGGCCTGATTCATCGATCTTTTTGGTGAGGATACTCATTTATGTCATCAGAGTGGCCATATTTTCGGCTATAGAGTTGTTTGGGTCCAAAGCCATAGATTGAACTACAGGACTGATCGTAGAGTCTCTTGTCATCCATCCTGAGTTTTGAGCTATTTTATCGAGTAGGATCTTGTATTCTCTAAATGATTTCCTCAAAAATGCTCCACCCGCTGAAGCATTAACATTGGCCTTTAAGCTGTTTGCCAATCCCATGTAGATCCTCTGCCCCAACATTTGCTCTGGAATGCCATGATGTGGACAGTTAACCAACATACCCTTGAACCTCTAACACGTTTCTTGTAGTGTTTCTGTTGGTCACTGCCTGAAGCTCAATATCTCATCAATTTGTTTAGCAGTTTTATTGGGTGGGTAGAATTTGTTTACAAATTGCTTGACTAATTCCTCCCAAGTAGTAATGGAGTTTATGGGGAGTGAATTAAGCCAAGTTTGAGCCTCTCCCATCACTGAGAATGGAAACAATAACAGCTTTATTGCTTTCGGTGTCACATTAGGTTGCCTTTGTGTGACACATATCGACAGAAAATTTTTCAGATGCTGCTGAGGATCTTCAATGTACGACCCTGAAAACAGACCCTTGTTCTGCAACAAATGTAGCATGTTGTTTGTGATTTGAAATGATTCCGCTTGTATTTGAGGGACTGCAATTGCGGTTGCCAGATTTTTGGCGGTGGGTTGTGCCCAATCATACAAGGCTGCTTCTGGCACAAGAGGTACCACACCCTGATTGTTTGGTTTATTCGCATTGTTTCTGTTGTTGATTGTATTTTCTATTACGTCATCCATGTCTGGTTTGATTTGGTCTGTCGAGTTTTGTTGTTGTTTGCCTTTCTTGTTTGCACGATTTAGTGCGTTGAAAACTTTCTCAGGATCTGATAATGCTTCAAGCAATTCACCAGTTCTCGAGGAGTTCCTAGGCATGTACCTGTAACACCCAAGACTACAAACGTTAAAATTTCAATGTATTTGGTTTAAAATGAAGAAAATTGACTACACTAAGAATTCTAGCGCTTCTTTAAGCTGCAATTAATACACCGTCAATTCTCCGGCAACGGCACCAAAATTTGATCACGTTCAACTATGCCTTATAAAAAGGACTAAGCGGTCGTTGTAAATATATTCCGGCTAATAAGTCCGGAGTCGAATCCCACAGGGAATTAACCTATCAAATACAACTACTAGACTCGCACGAATTCACGCAATCAATCTTCAGAAATATTTAAGTAACAATTTAGATGTTTACTAACTAAATATTACGTAATGAAAATGCAACAATTAGTAACTAACTACTAACAGGTTGTAGACAAGAATTGGAATGATCTAAGGTTGTGATTTCCCCTATTGTCAGAATCTTTTCCGCTATGGTTTCTATAAATTCGCCTAAGTCTTCTCTATCGATCATGAGCACTCTGACTGTCGTAACTCTCTCCCGAGTAATTACCACAATTTACTAGACATATTCTCCCAAATTACGCTAGCTGGCAATAAGTACGGCTCACTCGGATCGCACCAAGGTTTCGTTATCCCTAATTCCACCTTTAAATCCTTCGTATTGATCCCTCATATACGTTGGAGTGATGTTGTTCAACAACTACCTAAATATGTACTCTCTCCCGAGTAATACATACTAAATAGGCACAGCCAATTGAGGGCCCTTCAATCAACCACAATAATATTATAGTTGAACAAATAGAGAAAATACTACGGCAAATCTATATTAACGTAACAGGAAAATCATCCTCCAATAGGTTCCATCAAAACCCTAGATTAGGAGTTTAGCTACTCATGCTCATAGTAACAATATCCACAATATGTTGCATAATTAAATTACAAAGTAAGGATAAAGGGATGTAGAAATCGATAAGTCTAACTTCCAACGGTTGTTCCACAAGCTATCCTTGCCTCCAATTGCCAAAACCTCCTTCAAAAGTGGCGTTTTAGGTCTATTTATATGTGTAGGAAAAGACCTAAACGCGTAGGCCAAGTCCTAGTAAAATCAGGAGACGAAATAAGCTTTCAAAGTTCGGAATATGCACGCCTCAGACCTAGCCTCGCGAGGCTTCACGTGAGCTAAAGCTCGCCCCAGACCTGGCGTTGCCAACTTCAACGCCTGGTGGAGGTCACCCTAGGCCTGGCGTCGCCAGCCTTAACGCGAGGTGGAAGGCTCGCCCCGCCTGCTCTAACGCCTGCTCTAGGCCTGGCTTCGCCATCTTTTCATTTGTCGGCTGCTCACTTCTTTCTTTCTTCTTTTCAATTATTTTCGAGCACGCTTTAGACTTTACTTATTCCTTTTGCTCTACTTTCATCTCCAATTCATCTACACATAAAATAGACTCCATTACGTGCAAATAGAGTGTAATTTATCATTAAAGCATATAAAATGCAAGGCGAATAATGTGCTAAATTATGAAATTATAGCCACACATCACATGTAATGACATGAACTGTAGAGCAGACATCACATTTGTAGTTGTGGTTAAGAGGAATCAGACACGCTTCTTCTGTGTTGGTGATTCTGCTGCTGAAAGTTCAAGTGTTGGATCAGGTATCAAAACTTAGTTTCAATGTATTGGATAAGCATGAGCGTGTATAACAATATGTGCATATCTAAAATAAATTGAAAATATGATTGTTATTACCTTTTTAGGTCTCGTCGTTGATAAGGACATCTGTCATCCATCTGTCACTGATTTTTACTTGTGCAGTCAGCCGCCTCCGTGTAAGGTACTTTTTTTTTTTTTGGAAATAGGTAATAATTGTATTAAAATGCCGCTAAGGGGTTTGCTTGATGTAGCTTCTTCCTTTTATTTTTCTTAAGCCGAGGTCTACCGGAAATAACCCCTCTGTCTTCATATAGGTAGGATAAGGTCTGCATACACACTACCCTTTCCGAATCCCACTTGTAAAATTTCACAGGGTTTGTTATTGTTGTAAAATGCCACTAAGAAATTGCAACATAAGTATGTACATCATTAGCCAAGAACTATGAGCGTATCCTTTTCCTATTCTTGTAGGGCATCTACAAAATCTAGCACATTTTTCAATTGCATATTCTTCTTTACATAAAAAATAATTCATTTTGATCCGTACTAGTGGAGAGTCTTTCTCGTCTTCAAAACATCTTTGAGTTCCTTCTTTTCAGTGTCCACCAAATCCTAGCAGCAATGGTGTTCCACCACTTTTCTTGTCTTTTGTCTATGCATGTTGGGCATGACCAATAGAACACCTATTATATTAAGAAACAACTGCCACAACAGAGAGCTAACCTGGCAATGTATAAACAAAAGAGTGATGGTTTCTAATCTTTCTCCACACAAGTAACATCTTGTATAGGGGCGGATTTAGAGTTACAACGTCGGATTCATCTGAACCCAATATTTTTGACGTAGAATATAAATTTATGTGTAAAAATACATAAAATTACAACAAATGGTAGGTCTGAACCCATAAGTTTAAAAATATAATGGATTCAATACTAAGAATATTTAAAAGGCTGAATCCATAAAGTTAAAAATTTTGGATCCGCCTCTGATCTTGCACACAGTTGAAAACCTCTTAAGCTCCCTTGTGTTAGGCATGCCTCTTTAGCCACTTACCAAGTAAAGCATGCAACTTTTTAGTGGGGATTTTGTCTTCCATATCTTCCTCCATAGCCAATGTGCGTTCTGTTGAGTAGATAACTTCAGAGTGTTACATGAATTAACAGTGAAGATCCCACTTGAAGAAGGTTTCTACATCAGTCTGTCCTTGGAATATAATCTGATAGCTCTGAACAAGGTTCCAGGATAGCCAAAAATTCAGCCACTCTTCCTAGCTCCCAATCATTTGAATTTCTTCTAAATTGAACAGACCAAACATTGTGCTCTCTGCTAGTTGCAAGTGAAGCATCCTTGTATTGCGCTAAATTATATAAATCAGAAAATTTTTGCTCTAGTGGACAGTGGCAGTGTTGTCAAAGGTGCGCTTAAAGCTCTTAAGCCTTGAAGCGAGATGCAAAACATGTTGAGCGTTTCTCCTCGCTTACCGGACACTTCAGTTTCGTAATCAAAGCCCTAAGACATACTTTTTCTTGCCAATGAGTGTAATCCTGAATAGGCGACACTAAACAATTGATATTTTACTTTTTCATAATTTTTTTTCAATTTCTTTGTCCATATAGTTGTTATTCGTGCTTATAATTAGTAGTTTTTGGACTATTTATATATACTTGTATATTTTCGCCATTTGTGCCTTTCTTCATTAAAGACGACGCTTTATTTGCGCTTTGCTCTTAAAACCTCAATGGACTTCAGAGTTTTTTTTGCGCTTTTTGCCTTTGATAACATTGGACAGTGGCCAAAAATGAAGGTAAATTTGTTAGTTCAATCCTTGTTAGTTTATATGATTTCTTGTGTCTATCTCTGTCTGTCTTGAGCAGGGTACTAGCCATCCCATCAGGTACGTCGTGCTGCTCGACGATAGCAAATTTACGCCTGATGAGATACAAAACTTCACAAACAGGTTATGCTACACGTACGCAACGTGCACATCATCACTTTCCATAGGTTAGTTGCATGCTAGCTTTTTTGATTCAAAATCTTGTATGTTTCCCATAACAATGCTCTCTTCTTTTACACTAGTTATGCCCATTTGCTAGCATCTTGGGCGCGATACTATGTTGAGGAAGATAGAGGGGATGGTAATTAAAGCAATGGAGCTGCCTAAAATTAAGGACATAGTTAAAAAGTCCATGTTTTTCTGTTAAGTATCATGTTAAAACTAACTCTTGCAGATAGTTGACAACAAAAATGTGTTTATTCAGCAACTATTGTACTTTCTGTTATCTAATTCGGGATATGACAGTATAAAGTGCATGAACAGCTATGTTGTTTTCTGCTATTTCTTTTACCAAAATATTGCCAATTTCTATTAAAAACTCCTTTGGTTTTATTGAAATGCAACAGGTGAAGTGTTTCATATAGTCTGCACTAACTTAGGAATGAATCGGAGTACGTAAAAGTTGCAATATATATAATCCTCAGGACAAAACATTCAGGATAGTCAATAGTTGGCACAACCATAAGAATTGTCGTCGTGTGGCTAAGAGGTCACAGGTTCACACCTCAAAAAATAGACTCTTGCGAGTTGGGAAAATGTAGGATAAGACTGTTTACGGAAAACCAAATGTGGTTTGACCCTTTTGCGGACTCACGCATAACGAGAGCTTAATGCATAGTGCTATCCTCTCTCTTTTTTTAAATAAGATTTGGCTTCTCAACGTCCTTACAAGTGTAACTAGGTCTAGGTTCAACTGAAGTTATTCTTTTAGGTTCTTACTATAGACATAAATTGGAAAACTACTAAAAGTAAATATTACTTTGTGAACTCATAATTTTATAATAGTAGTAAGCTTAATGTCAAGAGCCTGAACCCATTAAGTTTAAATTTTAGATTTGCCTCTGCAGTTAAATTGTAAGATATGTGTTACACATTGACTCTCAGAATTGAACATTCACACGACTGAGTTGCATAAAGTCATAAAACATATGGAAAGAAAAGAACAATCATTTAAGAAAACCACTTTCTTAGTTGTAAGTTGAAGGAAATGGCTGACTTTGTGGCATACTTTTGGTCTACTAACATAAGCTATATATAATTACAAAGCAAGGCAATATAGCCCTTGGATTCAAAATATTAACCTCTTTAGTAGCATCAAATTGATTCCTCTTTACTTCAACTAAATCCAAGTCTCCTTTGTTTTCTCCTCTGCAGGTTGCTATCACTCTTGAAACTATAATAGCATTCTTTGAAACTCCATCATCTCCAAATTGCTTAATAACTTTTCTATGTGCACTCCAACTACTAGTAGATAATGATTCAGGCCAATTAGTTTTCTCATTTCCATAATTTTGGCCTATGATTTTGCATACACCACAACTTTTCTTGCTACAAATTCTTGGACACTTATTATCAACACCTAACGAACAAGTAATCGTTGCACCATGGTAGAAAACTCTCTCTGATAGTCTTTTACTAGACGATCTCGTGGATCTTGAATTTACCATCTTTTTACATTCTTCAAAACCTTCACAAACTTTTTCACTATGATTCACTTTCAAGATTTTTTCAATTGTATATCCCACTCCACGCTTCCATCCGGAACGAAAAATAGTTTCCACAATGGTTTTTGAAGGTTGCCCTTCAACAATCTCTTCTAAAAGCTTAAGTGGTTTGTGGACATTCAATTTTGGAGAAGCACAAAGGTTAGTACAAGAATTGAAAACTAATACCTTTCTTGATTTTGATATCCCTTTGTTTTCAAGTGGATTTGAACTAGTTTTTGGAGGAGGAGAAGAAGGATTTTTTTCTTTTTTAGGAGAAGTGGAATTTTCCTTTGGTTTGAAACATCTAATAGTAGAGCTTGGGTGACAAACGAGAATTGCTAGAGAAGTCATTAAAAGACATTTTTCAGCCATTTCTAAGTCTCTTTTGGTAATGAGATGATGGTCAAAGTTTGTCACATATTCTTATTTCAAAAGGGGTAAGAAAATCTCCATATTAATTATCAAAATCCAGAAAAATCTTTAATATTATATTCTTTAGAACTTTATAATATGGAGATTCAGAAATTATGAGAGGTGTAAAGTTCAGATTTGGAAATGATTTTTACCTCGCTAAGATTCTTTTTTGTTTTAAATGCTGATGAGAATATAACCATTCACCTTTTTTAACGTAGTCTACAATGGTATATTGCCTAGGGAAAAAAAGGAAACTTAAGGGCCATTATTTGATTGGCTCAATCAAATCCAGAGATTATAATCCGAAACTTAGGGATTCTAATGAGTTAGATTTATTCTGATATTTGTCATTGAGTAAATAAAACAATTAGGGGCCATTTAGTCGGAGGGATTAAGTGAGTTATCCCGATTTAAAATTTGGGATTCTATCTCTCCTGTATTTGGTTGAGAGTATTAGTTAAAACCGGGATAAATTTTATACCACAATCATGGGATTATTTATTCTCGTTATAATCCCAGGAACCTGATTTTGAACCAACGACACCTTAGTTAAATATAACGAAACCCCAAATTATCTAATCGTCTATAAAAAGTAAAAATTTCTTAGAACATCTAGTTTATTATTATTTTTTCAATTAGTTGTCATGTAAGTTTTAATTTGATATTTAAACGTGCAAGCTCTTACAATATAATATAGAGTAAAATCCACCTTAATCTTAAAGTGTTAGATGTATCTTGTTTTTTTATTTTCCTTAATATAGTCGACATGTATGGCTATTTTGATCAAATTTTACCAATCCATTTACTTGTAAACTATTTCAGTGTATCTTTTATTAGTTATATTTCATTAAGGATTTTTTAGGTAAATCATAACTCATAGATTTCACTTCAGTTATTGACACATACCATTACATTTTGAAAATATTAAAACTTTCCCTATGGTAAGATTTGTCCAGCCAAAAAAAATTGTACTATTATAACTATATAATAAATAAAGCTTTGGTCGTACGAAGAAGGGTAGGACAGTAAATTCACTTGACTTCTTCTTTGTAATTCCACAAGAGCTTTCCTTTTCCATTTTCTAATTTCTCCCACCCTCTCTCTGCCGGTGTTTTAAAAGGCGTGGGGCGTAAGACGGGCGTTTTACATATACCTCAGCGAGGCGTAAGCCCCGAGGAACGGGGCGTAAGCCCCATATGTATTTAATTTTTAATATTTTATAAAATAATATAACGATAGTAAATATTTATATACATGTAAAATTGCATAAAAATTAAAAAAAACTATAAATATGTGATATATATATATATACTTAAGTATAACTAATGTATACAAATCACGTATAACGTCTTTAATTTTCAAATAATTAAAAACTTACAATTTCTTTAAAAAAAAATGATCAAACTCCACATTTTACCTTCCTAAAAGTAAATAATTAATAAAATCTTATTAGTACGATAATTAAAATATTACTCCTTCATGAATAAATACAAATTAGTTTAAGATATCAAATTAATAAAAGTGTATAACAAGGAGGGACAAATGAACTAAGACACGACCAATAACAAGTGAAGATATAAATTCGCAATACTATGTCTCATTATTAGAGTTATGCTCAATCTTCACATTTCTATCGATGAATAGAACTTTTATCATTAATTTGTTAAAGAATTTTGAAGGTTAACAATATTAATTAGGAAATTCGACACGTGATTTGCGTTCGGACTGTTAGGCGAGCCCCGAACGTTGGGCGTTAGGCGTGTTTAGGGCGCACGGTCGGGCGTTTGAGGCGTAAGCCTCACAAAACTAAGCCCCATACATGAGCCCCGGGGCGTTTTGCAAGTGCCCCGCCCAAGGATGAGTCCCAGAAATGCCTTTTAAAACACTGCTCCCTACGTTGTCTTGCTCTTTTACATTTCTATAATAAATTTTCAATTCGTCACTACTGAAGTCTGAAGCATGAAAATGGACTCATTCTTAGTGTGTTCCTCCGTCTATTCAACCATGCATGTATTTCAATCAAGTCTCAAAATATATAATTTTAGTGTTTGATGGTTTGATCTTCTTTTTCTTTTAGGATAATTTCTGTTTGAATTTTCACATGTATGTGGTAACTATATCAGATTTGCACCAAGATGTTTGACAATATACCTAAATGAACTGATATATATGCGCTTTTCTTTACTTTCCTCTACCACTAGAAGTCTCAGTCTTTTACACTCTTTTTCACGCTTCAGTTCCCCTTTCATTTCTCTGTCTCTCATTCACCTTTTCTCTCTTATTTTCAAGTTTCTTTCAATGGATTTTTTTCAACGTTTATTCATCTGTACAATTCTTGCGAAGATTGTTCATTTCCTCTAATTTGTCTCGTCTCAGCTCTCAGTTGTGGTAAGTTTTTTCTCTGGTTAATTTTCCAATAGTTCTTAATTTTCAATTTAAGATTGCAGTTTTAAAAGTTTGTTCACAGAGCCTCTCTCTCTCTCTATATCATTGAGTTCTTCCTAATATGACTAACTACTACGGAATCGAAAAGAAATAGTCAATAAATACATGCATATGCAAAATCCGTTAACTAAATGTGCCAAAGGCTCAAGAAGTGCACAATAGCTATCATAAATTTGGCTATGGGGGTCAGAGAATATCCTTTGAGGCAATTTGGACAGAACCAACAAATTTGACACCAAATATTAAAAAGAGAACATGCATTGCAGAATCAATTAAGAGAAGAGCCAAGGCCCGGACGACCATTTAGCCGACAAATAAACTTGGTTAATCTTTTCCCTTCTCAAGAATCACCATTTCAGTTTGATATTCTTGTTGACGCTGAGGTACGAATCGTGAGCGAGTTTTAAACACCGTGACTCGAATTACACAAAAATAGAAGAAAGGGAATTTTTTAATTTTGGTTGAAAGCAATATATTTTGGTGAGTAGGGAGCTAGTGAATTAAACTTAGATCTAGAACAGTAATTAAAGAATAAATAAAGTGATGATGTCAAATCTATATATATATATAATCGAGGGCCTTGAAGAGGTGACATGGCACATTCTATGACCAGGAAGGTAATTTATCTTTTTTCTCAAAATTTTGCAATTTCCTTTATTCTTCCATGTAGTTTTTATTAAATAAAAAGTTCAATAGTTACAACTTTTCCTATATTTACTTATTACAACTTTCCAATTCACTAGAAAGTCAATGTAACATGCGGTTGGTTGTTACTACTATTTAACATTCTATGTAACTATTTTATTCAGTCTTAATTCAAAATTTGTTCTAGAGAGTCAACAAAGTCCTTTCTCTTCATTCACATTTTAATTTCATTTATGTGAATGCTACAAAAATTTAGAAAGTCATCTTTTAAATTCGATTAGTTACACCATTTTTCTACCGTAACCGTTTTCTAAGAGAAATGCTTACACAAATTTGAAGAGACATTCTATTACATTTTTGAAGGTTTTTTTCTTTTAACTTCTTTTTTTGGGTTGTAATTTCCCCTTAATTCTTCCCATTTTAGCTTTATTTTATTTTTTCACTCTTTGCAGAAGTTAGTTTTTATTTCTTTTATTTACACCTTTTCGATTTTCTAGACCGTTTGACAGAAATTCTTACACAAATTTGAAGACATCGTTCGTTTACATTGTTTTTGATGCTTCCTTCTCTCATTCATTTTCCAATTTAATTACCACTCTTCGTGCTATAAGTATTTAATTATTCCTCCTAGAAGAATATTATTGGATTGGTGTTGCATTCGGTGAGTGAAGAGATAGTAGAATTAACATAGAAGAATATACACATTCGTCTTAGCAACCTAAACATGAGATAAGGAAAAATCGATTACACATATTCTGCGACTGTCTAGAGTTGACCGTTGGGAACGTAAAAATATTGCCTTTTACTTTATTATCTTTTCTTCTTGCAAAGAATTTCATTTTATTTTTTTGCGCAGAAAATTCATATATGAAACTCCATTTAACATATATTGAGGTGTGGTTGTCTGAAAGATCAGTTTATTAAACAATAGGTTGAAATAGTTTGCTATAGTTTTGTTTTTTCTTATATCTGAATTTGTATACTTTTATTTTTGTAAATGTAGATGGCAATTGATATTTGATGTTTTCTCTAATATTATTAAACACCATTGGTAATTCGCTATCTCGCATTCTCACTTTATGATCTTTCTACTACGACTAATTTCTTATTTATTATAATTAATAATTTGTTTGTCATTTTCCATCATTGATCATGTATTTTTTCCTCCTCTTTTATATTTCTTTGATATTTGATTTTGCATATGTTTGTTTAAATTGAAGGTAAATACATTTGATTTTATATTTATTTTACATTTAATTGCATATTAATATGGCATAATTACCTTAAATGGCTAGAAACTAAAATGATTAAGCGTATGGAACAATACCTCTATCATCTTTCAATTAGGAGCGATAACTTCTTTGAACAATATTTATGGTAAGCTAGAATTAAAACGCAAGCAAAATAAAATATGGAATATGATTCCAACAATAGTGGGTTGGTTACACTTTTTTTTCTATTTTTCTACTATTTCTTTTGTATTATTCTCTCTTTTATTACTCAATGTTCACATTTATTAATTTAAATGGATTGTTTAATATTTAGTCTATATGTTTATTACAGTCTTTTATTTTATAAATTTTGCATTAGATGTTACAAAAATCACAAAAACGATAGAATCATGAAAATTTTGTTTTTTTTTTAGTATAGATTGATTTTCTTCTATAAAGATTATGACATTAATATTCTATCATAATTTAATTTTTTTTCATAACTGCGCTTAGCACGGCTAATACACTAGTTAAAGAATAAATAAAGTGATGATGGGATCAGACTTCAGAGGCAAAGCCCACCAAGTTTGAATAAATTACAGATTGAACTTATCTGATTAGTCTTGATTAAAGGTACTCCATATATGTTAATCTGGTAGTACTCTAAAATGTATAGTACACTTGGTAGTACTCAATGCTCCAAGATATCAAGTTTGCAATAGTTTATAAAATGAGATGTGGATTAATATTAGCAGTACAAGAACTGTACTAGTACAATGATGTACCAAAAAATAACTTGGGACTTTGATAAAATGGACAAGATTTTACTACTTGCAGTACAATCAATGTACTTGCTACTATTGTTGTAATAAAATGTACGTTTGTGACATGGTTGAACTAATCTATAAAAGGAGTCAAATTTGTTACACTGGATATACTAAGGGGAAATCGAAGAAGAAGCAGAAGATGACACTTTGTTGGTGACTTTGGTCTCGAAAGAGTATTGGTTAGTATTATTGGTCTCGTATACACCCACTTAGGCCCAAAATATAGATTTTTCACTATGTGTGTGTGTTTTTTTTTTTTTTAATTTTATATTTACATAAACAAAACTGTTTTTTGCAAAAATGTGGTCTGTCTCTTTTCTTTAACTCTTGTATATACAACAACAACCACTTAAAATCTTGTATATAGCAAAAACATTATGCACCGGGTCGTCTTGCTATGTCTTGTTGTTTATTGTGTGATCTATGGCATCAACCACTAATTTTCTCATTACCATAATGGCCACCATTTTTACATATCTTTTTCTATGTACCATAAACCCCAAGTTTTATATTTTTTTCAATATACCTTAAACCAAAATTTAATAAATTATCCTTATGTAAAGTGTGTATAAGATTGTCCCTTTTTCTTTACAACAGCTCCGTTTCCTTATTTGAAAATGTTAAGATCAGTCAACTTCATGATTTCACTTGTTTTCTCCTTTCCGCTAATTACAAGTGCATTCATCCAAGACCGTTTTATTACATTCCCTCGGTGCTAAATTGATCAAATAGGTTATTTTGACGGACAACATAATTATCAATTATGCGCAATGTATTTAGCCTTCTAGATTAGAGTTTAATTATCCAATAGTACTATGTTTTCCAACTATAAAGAATTTAGATGAAATATCACATCAATTTAACATCTAAATCAACTTGAGAACATATTAAGTAAGATGGAGTGCTTAGTTTATATTACTCTTGAAAACGCAGGACAGACAACTGCAAGGGATAACATTATTCTTACTATTAACCAAAGAGGACCTCGAAAGCATGATAAAAATTTAAGAAATTCCGGTTTTACTCTAATTAACCTTGACACCTTATTCATGAAAACCCAAGTTTTTCAAAACGGGTAACTTGCAGATGAAATTATAGGACTTAACTTTTATTTACTCATAGTGCAATCAAATATATATTTCCACCCCATTGCAATTTAACCTAGTGCATAAGGTTGCAGCTTGTGTTATTGTTTAGGTTAGTAGTTCACTTGTTTTATGTAGTTACCTGCAATTACATTTCAAGTGAGCAGATAATGTAAAAAATTTATACTATCAATGTATGTATATAGTTAAGGTCATTGTTGAATAGTACGAAAGAAGAAGCATCGATGTATGGACACAGCATTAGACTTTTGGAACCAAAGTCACCAACAAAGTCTCAAATTTCTCATCTCCAAGTCAGGTGTTTTGGAACAGCCAACAACTTTGTTTCTCAATGATTTCTATTGTTATGTTTTAATTTGTTCCACTTGGAGAATGTAACCATATAGATGCAGAGTTAGCCCCTGCGTTTTGATTATTCTTTGGCGTCTCATGTTATTGTGATATTATTCAACAACCCCTCCCCCTCCCCTTCCATTTTTTTTCCCTTTTGACGCATACTAGGTACTTCTTACAATTCCTTGAGCAACAAAAAGGTTGTCTACACGAAAATCTGCTTCGCCTTGCAAAGGGAATAATGAAGCATCATCTTTCATTTTGGCCAGAGACTGCATAACTAGTTAGTATATACAATTAGAGGTAGATACTTTTCCAATTAGAATTGAATATTAGTTCTTCCTCTCCAATAAGATCTATCCTGCAAATAAATAAATATTTTACTAAAGCTCTTTAAGATACCTTATCAAATTAGAAAAAATACTAAAATTCTTTAAGGTAAAAAAAAAAAGACAATAACACAGAGATTGCTAAATGCAGAATATGGGGCAATAATTACCATCATTAGCATCAAACAATGAGAGCACCATTCTCGTTATATTTTCTTTCGTCATACTATATCTTCCAAAACTCAAATTTAATAAACTACTATATGTTTGTTATATAGGTAGAATATATTTATCCAGATTGATAAAAGAATAAAGTAAAGGGAAACAAAATAACATGGCAAGTTGTTTATTATTATTATTAGCACGAGAATATGATCTAAACATAATCTAATTAGGAATAATCGTGTAAGAGCAATGTTTAATTTAACATGTTGGCCAACAAGAACAATTCATTGTCTATCCTGTAATAATTGATTCTCTAGGATATTATTACAAAAAAATAGAATATGGATAACAACTCAAGAGGATTTGGTAAAATTTTACTAACAGAGCGATCCATACAACTCAATTGACGAAATTTTGTCCAAAAAATTGTACTACACAAGCTTAATTATATACAATACAATATATACTTAATCAAACTACTTAACTAATTAAAGTAGTATGGGTGATTTTAGAAGAAGAAAAAATAATAATAAATGCTTCCCATTCTTTTTGAAAGTGTTACATATTTAACAAAATCAATTTGACAAAACGACTAAAATGTCAATTTTAAAGTAGTAGTACATTAATACTTCACTTCAAAATCCTTAATATTATGTCATTTATAATTAATTAATGATAGGCTAATATTTTACCACTATTGCTTTTGCCATTATTCAAAATTGTATGTATGTACAAACAAAAAAATTGAGACTCATAAGCAGCGGTTTCCTTCGCAAACAATCATTCTTCAACAAGAATTCATTCTAGAATTGTAATTGCACTTAATTTTAAAGTCTTAATATGGTAAGATATCTGGTTTGACAATTTTATCCACATAGAATTATTTATTAAAACAATAATTTAGGGCCATTTTTGTCTATCGATATTGTATTCATGCTTTTATAATAAACTAGTTTTTATGTACATGCGTTGCACATAAAATTTTAATCACTTATTACAAGAAAGAAAAATATATTAAATTTACTAAAACATTATATAAAAACTTGATAATATTTTATACTTTAAAAATTATTATTATTACATTAACATAATACTTGAGTTCAAAATGATCATTCATCATTCTGAACTTGAAAATATGATCGACTTAGTTAAGTTAGTTAGATAGTGTTCTTATTTATAGTGCATGCAGAAAAATGCAATGTGGTCTTATCTTGTCTAATGCTTCATTATAGATGATTTGTTTTGGTGTATGTTCCCCTTCTGTCACTTTAGTTGTTGTCATAAACAATTGTTGATATATATTTTTTTGTAAAAGTGCAACAGGCAAATATAGATGAACACTAAGGATTGTTTATCTCCGTGCTTTATCTATTTGTATGACAAAACTTTTTTTTAATGTTAAACAAACATTGAAAACTACTTAGTCAACTTTATCTCCTCTATATTTTTTAGTCATGATATTATTAACTATCTGTTGCCATATTTTCCCTTTAAAATTGAACTTGTCCGCTTTAGAGTAATCAAATCTCATAATTTCTAAGTTTGATATATATAATATATATATATATATATATATATATATATATATATATATATATCATTCCATTATTGACACCCTCACCCAATTCACCAACTTAGCAGGACAAAAGATAAACTTTGATAAATCAAAAACAAATTCTCAAAAAATTGTTCACCTTCTAATAAAGAGTTTGTCCTTAGTTCTTTCAACATGCCAGACGGCGTGCAGCCCGATCCAAGCACTGCTGCAGCGTGCAGCTCGATCCAATATCATGGTCCGAAGGCTTGTTGCGGCGTACAATCCGATCCAACATTTACTGCGGCGCGCAGCCCGACCCAACACATCTCACACAGCTCTCAACCCGGCACTCAGGCCCTATATCAGTCACTAGCCTTTCCAGCTTCACAATTATCACAACAATAGCCCAAACAAGGACTATAACAAGTACAAATCAAATCATGGGAGAGAACCGGAACAAAAATGCATAAGCAAATAAGGACCGAGTACAAGACAACAATTTAACAGTCAATGCAACAAGCTCACGACCACTATGGGCCCCAACAAGTTTCTATATAACCTAAGCATGGTTTCTAACACGTAAGACATTCAATAATTCGAAAGCAAGAGTGAACAGGTAATAACAAGGTGTATTTGACTTTACAGTCTACCGGGATGGACCAAGTCTCTATCCCGCTCGGTGTCCGCTTACACGTCCATCACCTAACGTGTGTGTCACCTCTAAATATCAGCATCATATGAATTTCTCAGGGTTTCATACCCTCAAGACCAGATTTAAATCTATTACTTACCTCAAACCGAGCAAATCTCTACTCCGCAATGCTTTTGCCTTTCGATGCGGCCTCCAAATGCTCAAAATCTATTCACGATCAGTACAATACCATCAATATACGCTAATGGAATGAATCCCATATGAAATCTATCAATTTAGATCAAAATCTCAAAATTGGCCAAACCCGCCCCTCGGGTCCACATCTCAAAATCCGACAAAATTTACAAAACTAGATAGCCCATTCACTCACGAGTTCGTACATATGAAATTTATCCAAATCCGACATCATTTGGTCCCTCAAATCCTTAAATTAAACTCTTTAAAATCCCAAGCCCTAACCCCTCATTTTCACTAATTACATAATTAAACAACAAAAAATCATCATATATACGAGTATTAGGGCTCAATCAGCTTACCTCACTGATAGCCCTTGAATCACCTTTCAAATATCACTCCAAAAGCTCCAAAAACTAACTTGAAAATGGTGGAAATGAACCAAATTCGCGAAGTGTTCTATTTATGGTTTCTGCCCAGGCTTTTCGTACCTGCGGATCATTTCTCGCTTTTGCGCAACCACACCTGCGGAAAAATTCATTGCAGGTGCGGAACTCACTTATGAGCCCAGGTTCCACATCTACGGCCAACCTGTCGCACTTGTACTTGCTCACCTGCGCGTGACACTCCGCATCTCCGAAGCCAGCCATCTTCCTCCCTTCTGCATCTGCGCCCCAGGTCTCGCACCTGCGGGATCGCAGATGTGATAGACTCTCGCACTTGTGCATCCTGCCTAGCCCAGCACTTCCCGCACCGTCGAACTTCCCATGCGCACCAGCGACCTCGCACCTACGACTCCCCCTTCCGCAGGTGCGAAAATAACAGTAGCAGCAGCTTCAGCTGCATTTTCCAACTTTGACAAATCCGTTAACTACCCGAAATCACCACGAGACCCTCGGGACCTCAACCAAAAATATCAACAAGTCATATATCAACAAAAAAACTTAGTCGAACCTTCGAATCACTCAAAACAACATCGAAACACTAATTTACCCTCGGATTCAAGTCTAAGAACTTCTAAAACTTTCAAATTCGACAACCGATGCCGAAACTAACCAAACCACGTCCGAATAACCTCCAATTTTGCAAACACGTCACAAATGATACTACGAACCTACTCCAACTTCCGGAATTCTATTCTGAACTCGATATCAAATTTTTCAATGCCGACCAAAAATCGCCAAATGTCCAATTTCGCCAATTCAAGCCTAATTCTACCACGGACCTCCAAATCATATTCCGGACGTACTCCTAAGTCCAAAATCACCTAACAAAGCTAATGGAACCATAAAATTCAAACCCGAGATTGTTTACACATAGGTCAACATTCGTTTGACTTTTCCCAACTTAAGCTTCTACTTTAGGGACTAAGTGTCTCAATCCACTCCGAAACCACTCCGGACTCGAACCAACTAACCCGATACATCATAATATAGCTGAAAAGCACAAAAGAAACAGAAATAGGGGTAACGGGGCTATAACTCTCGAAACGATCGGGCGGGTCGTTAGAGGAAACCCCTGATACCACCTAAAATCATGTACTTTCTCCGGCTATGTAGCCATAACAGGTTACCTACAAATGCTTACTTAGCACGCCTTAACATTATAGACAACAATCTTTGTCCACATTGTTCCGCAGTTGCTGAGACTATACAACATCTCTTCTTTGATTGCTCTGCCTCACGAGCACTATGGACACACCTGGGCCTTCTCCATCTTTTCGACACACTCCAACACCTATCCATTCCACTAATTGAGCGAATCAACCTACTGATCAAACAATATCAACATCTTACCCCACATAATATCCCCTCGCCCACACTAATTCCTTTTTGTTTATGGGGTATATGGCTCCACCGTAACCAAAATCTTTTTCATAACCGTTCTGCTCCCTTTCACTATTTACAAATTATTAATAGAGCTGTCGAGTTTCACTTCCTCGTATCGCGACCACACAAAAACACACAACCAACCCCTCTTTATATCAAATGGAATCCACCGCCCCAAAACCACTACAAATTAAATACCGATGGCGCGACTTCTAGGATTCCAGGGTTAAATGGAATAGGAGGGGTTATAAGATCCTCTGATGGGAACTGGATATTAGGGTATTCAAGACATATAGATTTTGGCACTAACATACAAATGGAGATAACAAATTTGCTCTATGGATTACGCTTATCTTTACAACATGGTTACTACCCATTGGAGATTGTTATTCCCGCCAATATTGCTGTATTTGTAAATAATTATTCTGCAAAATATAAGTTATCGTAATGAAACAGTAATTAATTCGAGCCCACTGAATTTACAGTGTTTCCTTAAGGAATTTAATCCCCTCCTACTACCCAAGGTAATGGATTATTTCCTCCCAGGATAGAACGAATCACACACTGGTGTAGTGGTACTTCAAACCCCAATGTTTCAGCGAACACAAAGTTCGGTAGCAAATCACACTTACAGTTGCTTTATTTGAAGTTAAAACAATGCAGAACAAAGGAATAGAAACTCAGAAAATCGTATGAAAATGCTGAGAGGAAGGAATGCAATGTATAGCCAAATCTGTTGAGCGTTTTCAGTTTTGTGTCTTGTGTGTCTTTTTTCAACAGCTGCTGCACATATATATAGCAGCCAGTGTTGAAGAAGAACGACCGTCCACCCTCCGTGGTGGAGCATGCATTAGCATGTTTGTGGAGCAAGCACTTGGCCATGGTGGGAAGAGCATTAGGCGGCTTGTTGTCGCAGTTGGTGGTCAGTACACGGATTGGAACATATCCGTTACAAATACGGATAATCTTACATTAATATTTATTATTAACAAATAAATTTGGTCCAAAAAATTAATCAATCAATCGATCATTTGACCAAATCCAAATCCAAATCCAAATCCGAAGCCGAAGCCGAAGCCGTAGCCGAGCCGAGCGAGCGACGACGACAACGCGATGCTTGCTTTGGTGGTCAATACACGGATTGAAATATATCCGTTATAAATGCGGATAATCTTACGTTAATATTTATTATTAACAAATAAATTTGGTCCAAAAAATTAATCAATTAATCAATCGATCGATCATTTTACCAAATCCGAATTCGAATCTGAATCCGAAGCCGAAGCCGAAGCCGAAGCCGTAGCCGTAGCCGAAGCCGAGCCGAGCGAGTGACGACGACGACGGCGTGAGGCTTGCTTTCTTCTTAACTCTTTATGAGCTAAAAGAAGAGCAATTATATATATATATATCCACCAAAAATCTTTTCCTCTTCCAATATGGGATAATGTCTCATTGTCAAGAGGGGAAAACTTAAAATTTTACTCAAAAATTTTATTTTCCCTCCATTTTCCATTCACCCTCATTTTAAGACCATTTCATCTTAAAAATAAAACCTCAACAATCCCCCACATGAATGGGGAATGGCTATATCACGGAAGTATGCATGAAAAAACTGTGTGATTTACAAGCAAGGATTAATTGCATCTGGATAAGTAGGTTTCCCTTTGAACTTTCCGTAGTAAACTTATGTTGGATATACTCGGTCAATCGGTAGATTTGATATCTTTGAACCGTCGATCTTTGGTGTATACCTAGACAACCATAAGTCACACAATCAACCCTTAACCGTCTTTGGTTCTCATTGTTGTGTTTGTTTCAGCCATGAACACCGCCTGGTTTCATAAGTGCGTAGAGAACTGGCCTTACAAAGTTCTCCTTGAAGCGGCTAACACTTCACACTTACATAGGTGATTCCTAAACGTGTCATCCTGTAGATACACTATTTGATATACCCCGTATCAAATTTAAAAATCATTAAAAAGCCTTATTGCTTTATCCTTGGTACTGAACATTGTCTCATCACGAGAACGGACTAAAATTTTATTTGACAATATTGAACCGTTATTAATGACTTTGTTTGATCTCCTTAAACCTAGATCTTGGGATCTCCAGTCTTCTAGGTAGAGTTACCGCCACAATGACTTGTTCTCGGCCATAGCCCCATTCCCCTTGATGATTTCTCAACTACCTCTCTAGTTAGGCCTTTTGTAAGTGGATCCGACACATTATCACTTGACTTTACATAGTCAATCGTGATAATTCCTCTAGAGAGTAATTGCCTAACGGTTTTATGTCTTCGTCGTATATGACGAGATTTACCGTTATACATAACACTCCCAGCCCTTCCAATTGCCGCTTGACTATCACAATGTATGCATATTGGTGCCAACGGTTTGGGCCAAAATGGAATGTCTTCCAAGAAATTCCGGAGCCATTCAGCTTCTTCACCGGCTTTATCTATCTACATTGGGCACACATAGCCTGCCCTGCATCCGTAACACACTGTCATCCCCACTAGTGACCTCCTTGGTATCGCCAGGCTGAACTGTGTCCTTGAGGACAAGCAAATGGGGGTCGTCATGTTGGCGCTCTCTGATACGATCATAAAGAGAAGACCGAGAAACCACACAAGCCAAAACTCGACTCAGCTCCGAAACATCCAATCTAACAAACTGGTTGGCCAAGGCCTGAACATCATCCAATTCTAATGGCCTCTCCGCTGCTGGTAGATATGCTAAATTGCCCAAGCTCTTTGCCTTATGACTCAAGGCATCGTCCACCACATTAGACTTCCCGGGATCCACCGGGTTTATCTAAGGCTATGAATTCAGCCTCCATTGTAGAGCGGGCAATACATGTTTGTTTGGACGACTTCCAAGATACCGCTCCTCCACCAATAGTGAATACATATCCACTCGTGGACTTAGAATCAGTTGAACCGGTGATCCAATTTGCATCACAGTATCCCTCAATCACCGCAGGGAATTTACTGTAGTGCAAGTCAAAGTTTTGGGTATGTTCTAAATATCCCAAAACTCGTTTCATTGCCATCCAATGAGATTGGCCTGGATTGCTCGTATATCGACTCAGTTTACTTATAACACAAGCTATATCTGGTCGTGTACAATTCATGATATACATTAAGCATCCCAACACACGAGCATAATCCAATTGTGATATGCTTTGGCCTTTATTCTTTGCTAATGCAAGATTCACGTCAATTGGAGTCTTTGCAACTTTAAAGCCCAAGTGCTTGAATTTTTCAAGTACTGTCTTAATATAATGAGATTGTGATAATGCCAGACCTTGAGGAGTCTTATGGATCTTAATTCCCAGAATTAAATCAGCAACTCCCAAGTCTTTCATATCAAACTTGCTATTGAGCATACGCTTAGTAGCATTTATGTTGGCAATGTCATTACTCATTATCAACATATCATCCACATATAGGCAAATAATGACTATGTGATTTGGAACATTTTTAATGTACACACATTTATCACATTCATTTATCTTAAAACTATTTGACAATATTGTTTGGTCAAATTTCGCATGCCATTGTTTGGGTGCTTGTTTTAGTCCGTAAAGAGACTTAACAAGTCTACATACCTTCTTTTCTTTACCTGAAACCACAAACCCTTCAGGTTGTTCCATGTAAATTTCTTCCTCCAACTCTCCATTTAAGAAGGCCGTCTTAACATCCATTTGATGAATTTCAAGACCATACACTGCAGCTAATGCTACTAACATCCGTATGAACGTAATTCTTGTAACTGGAGAGTATGTATCAAAGTAGTCTAGACCTTCTCGTTGTCTATACCCTTTGACTACGAGTCTTGCCTTGAATTTATCAATAGTGCCATCATCTTTGATTTTTCTCTTAAAAATCCATTTAGAACCCAAAGGTTTATTTCCAGGAGGAAGATCAACCAATTCCCATGTATGGTTGTTCAATATGGATTCTATTTCACTATTGACTGCCTCTTTCCAAAACAATGATTCCGAAGAAGTCATAGCTTCTTTAAATGTTTGAGGCTCATTCTCCAATAAGAAAGTCACAAAATCTGGTCCAAATGAAGTAGACGTTTTTTGACGTTTACTACATCTTGGATCCTCCTGATTACATATACTTTCTTTTATTTCTTCCCGAGGTCGTTTAGATCCTTCACCAAACGACTCACATTCTTTTTTATACAGATATATATTTTCAAAGAACTCAGCATTATCTGATTCTATAACCGTATTATTATGAATGTCGGGATTTTCTGATTTATGAACCAGAAATCGATATGCTTTACTATTTGTCGCATATCCTATGAAAACACAATCAACGGTTTTTGGTCCTATCTTTACCCTTTTAGGTTTAGGAACTTGCACTTTTGCCAAACACCCTCACACTTTAAAATAATTCAAGTTGGGCTTCCTTCCTTTCCATTTTTCATATGGAATGGATTGTGTTTTGCTATGGGGCACTCGATTTAATATTCGATTAGCCGTAAGAATGGCTTCCCCCCACAAGTTCTGTGGCAAACCAGAACTTATCAACAACGCATTCATCATCTCCTTTAATGTGTGATTCTTTCTTTCCGCAATCCCATTAGATTGGGGCGTGTAAGGGGCTGTTGTTTGATGAATAATTCCATATTCTAAACATATTTCTTCAAAAGGAGATTCATATTCACCACCCCTATCACTTCTTATCATTTTTACTTTCTTGTTAAGTTGCGTTTCAATTTCATTTTTGTATTGCCTGAATGCGTCTATTGCTTCATCTTTACTATTCAGTAAGTAAACATAGCAATATCGAGTACCATCGTCAATAAAAGTTATGAAATACTTCTTTCCACCGCGAGATGGTATTGACTTCATGTCACAAATATCTGTGTGAATTAAGTCTAAAGGATTTGAATTCCTTTCAACTGACTTATAAGGATGTTTAACATACTTAGATTCCACACATGTTTGACATTTTGATTTTTCGCATTCAAACTTAGGCAGTACTTCCAAGTTAATCATTTTTCGCAAGGTTTTATAATTGACATGACCCAAATGTACATGCCATAAATCATTTGACTCAAGTAAGTAAGAAGAAGTTGAAATATTATTATTGTTTTCCACAACCATTATATTTAGATTGAAAAGGCCCTCGGTGAGGTGACCTTTTCCTACAAATATTTCATTCTTACTTATGACAACCTTGTCGGACACAAAAACGCACTTAAAACCGTCCTTAACAAGAAGTCAAGTAGAGACTAAATTCTTTCTCATTTTGGGAACATGAAGGACATTGTTCAAAGTCATGACCTTGCCAGAAGTCATTTTCAGAAATGTCTTCCCATATCCTTCAACTTTTGCTGTTGAAGCATTTCCCATATAAACTGTCTCTCCGGGTCCAGCAGGAGCATAAGTAGCAAAAGCTTCTCTAACTGCACAAACATGGCGAGTGGCTCCTGAATCAAACCACCACAGTTTAGGATTTCCCACCAAGTTACATTCAGAAAGCATGGCACACAAGTTATCAACATCATCATGGTTTACTACCATGTTTGCTTGACCCCTTTTCTTGTCTTTCTTCGGAGCACGACACTCCGTAGATTTGTGTCCGGTTTTCCCACAGTTGTAGCAGTTTCCACTGAACCGCTTCTTGCTTGGGTTGTATTTCGGACCAGAAGCCTTCTTCCTCTTTTTGTTATCTTCAACAATATTTGCTCTCATTATTGTTGAATTTCCACGGCCTCTCCTTTCAGCAGCTTTATTGTCCTCTTCGATTCTCAACCGAACAATGAGATCTTCAAAGGACTTTTCAAGTGCATTCCACAATTCTTTTGACGTCTCCACGCCACTGTATACATTATACAGATTATCATCCAGTCCGCTAAGAATATAATTCTTGCACAAAAAATCAGAATGCTTCCACGCTTCAATCCAGTCCGTTACAAATGCGGATAATCTTACGTTAATATTTACTATTAACAAATAAATTTGGTCCAAAAAATTAATCAATCAATTGACCGTAGCCGTAGCCGTAGCCGAGCCGAGCGACGACGACAGCGCGAGACTTGCTTTCTTCTTAACTCTTTAAGAGCTACAAGAAGAGCAATTATATATATACCCACCAAAAATCTTTTCCTCTTCCAATATGGGACAATGTCTCATTGTCAAGAGAGGAAAACTTAAAATTTTACTCAAAAATTTTATTTTCCCTCCATTTCCCATTCACCCTCATTTTAAGACTATTTCATCTTAAAAACAAAACCTCAACAGAGATTAATCTTGATGCAAAGGAGGTAATCACATTACTGCATACAAATAATCCTCACTACACTAACTTGATCAATGACTGCAGGTTGCTGCTCCGGCAGCTGGGTGATCCTCTCATTCAGCATACATACAGGGAGGCAAATAAGGTAGTTGATGGTCTAGCAAAGTATGGTACACAATTACCCTGCAACAACAGCCTACAACTTTTTGATACACCACCACCTTTTGTCTATATAAGGCCTTCCAGTCAGACAAAGCAGGCACGGAGAGACGAAGACTTGTTAACTCTTGCGTTTTTGATACACCCCTTAATTCCCCCGATGTAAATTCATGCCCAAACATGATCTTTGTCTCCCACTCATGTAACACTACATGTGGTTTTTGTAATGATCCTTCTATGGATCCTAGCTTTGCCGCAGTAAGTAGTTTCAGTAGTAGCTAATCATGTAGCATCAGCCACCACGGGTGCCCAGTGCATCTTGTCCTCTGTATCTTTTGAAACTTAGTAATGAATCTCAGTAATCTTTTATGACCAAAAAAAAATAAATTAATGATAAGACATGTTTCACATAATTATCAAAGAAGTAGAATGGATTCACCGATACAGTAGTAAACTTGGAACTCATTAGGTGTTCAAATTTTGACTCTTAATCATAAAAATTAAAATATAAAGAATATTTAAATCTAAGACCATGTCCAGTGGAACACAAGTTTCCTGCATTTAATTTGTAGGTCAGAACTCATACAAAATACAATCATTGGTGATATAAAGTATGTTTGTCACAGTTACATTACAATCATCAAGGTATAACAGTGCAGGGCATTCTATCGTTGCTTTCAACGAATAGAATAAAACATTTACTCTCCATAAGATTTTGAACAAAAGAGTAAAAATGAAAATATAATATATAAAATATTTTAAGGACCTACTTATAGACTCCTTTAAAGCATAGACGTCAAAGATTGACATGCAAATCCAAAGCTCCGCAATACTTGAAGTTTCTAAAATAGCTTCAAGCTGATTTACCGCCAAATTGAATTATCAGATACAGTATAACAACAAAACTATTTTACAACATGAAGGGAGAAGAAAAAATAAATTGGCTGAAATAATGTCACCTTAAGCAGCGGTCTCTTCCATTCAGCTGAATGATTTTATCTACCAAATTCAAGGCGATGGTTCAAATCTATAGTGGTGTTTACTGCAAAGCAAAATAACAGCATGCAGCTGATCAGTAAGCATTATAAAGTATATATATGGTATAAAAGGAGAACATAGTTCAACATAAAATTTGCATATATATTATGCTGGATTACGGGAAAAATAGAATTCAAGAAAAAATGAGATCTAATTGATATCCCTTTATCAAAAATGTTAAGCTTTCAAAATCTCTTGCATCAATGATATGTTGAGTTGTTTAAGTAAAGCTGCCGTAATTTAGATGGATTTAAACTATGACCTAGTTGTGTACCAAGCGGAATTTAAGTAAGAACCCAAATTCGAAGGAATTAGTACTACATTCAAAGACCTAAATCCGAAAGAAGGTCTTAAAAGTGTAACTTTTATCCGATAAAAAATTATATTCTAAGGGTATAAAAATCCATCAAGATTTCGAGGATATTTTAGTCCATCAACATTTAACTTCCTTGGATTCGTGCTTTTATAATAATAACTAGTTTTAGTGTACGTGCGTTGCACGTATTTTTCGCGTCGATTAATAAAAACTAAACACAAGAAGAACAAATTAATGATAAATAGCATTTGATACTAAAAATAAAATAAATGTCACATTTGTATTAGATATAGTTGAAAGTTCATTAAGGGATGTCGCACAACACTAACCGAAAGATCGTTCATTCACTAATTAGTTAAATTGCATCTAATTTATAAAATAACAATAATTATGTACCTTAAAAATTAAGAGTAGTTTTAATCTTTGTTAACGTACTCCTTTGTTCTAATATTCTAGCTCTTTCATTTCAGAATTGTAACTTGACCCATATTATTTATTAAACTAGTATCTATGAACGTGCATTGCACGTTAATAATGACACGTGATGATTTAAACATTTATTTATATGAATGAATAATAAAATTTAATTAATGAGAGAAATTTTATGTATAATAATACAACAATCATCTAAATGCCAAAAAATATTATTACATTAGCATAATACATGAATTTAAAATAAAAGGACATCATCAAAACTTACACAAATGATCAATTTTTTCATGTTAGGTAGATAATTATGTATTATAGTTTAAAAGTATTAATGTGATGGTATCTTAACGAGCACTTCTTTGTGGATAATATTTTTGTGTGTATATTTTCTCCTAATACTTTGGTTGCTCTGCTTTAACCAAATCTCTTGTTGTCGATCTTGATATCCCTCTTGAAAGTGCAACATACTGTTGTTCGTGCGAGAAAACATATTGCGGTAAATATAGTCCAATATTTAGGATGTTTGTCCTTGTGCCTTATTTGTTATATATGCAAAACATAAACATACTAAAAATTATTTTCACACAAATTTAAAAGGATATTCCTTAGTTTCGGAACACGAAAGTTGAATTCAGGGATAAGAATATACTTATAAGCACATTGACCAGTATCATAATTTTTGCATGTATGGCGTTATTGTCAAAACTTCTATATACCATCTGTGTGCTATTACATAAGCTATTCGGCGTATCTAAGTTTTTCAGTAGCATGACAAACATATATTTTTTCAAAATTAACCTATATACAATAGAAGATCAATTTTAACTTAGTCTATTATATATACGGCGGCACTAACATACGTAAGAAATAATAAACTTGACAACAAACATATATGGTAGAAGGTCATTTGGTATTAAAGTATTTAAGTATTCTTCTTGGTAGTAATTATTGGTATCATTTTCTGCTGAGTCAAAAACTCAAAAATATTTTATTTTTATTATAAAATTTTGCAATCAACGTTTTATTTAGTGGATCAACATATGCATTTCTGCTAGCTAATTAAGAGATCTTTTTAATTCTACCCTGCGATTTGCAGAAATTACATTTTAATCTAATGATAGAAATATTTCTCTTATTAAATGTACTACTATTACCATTGGGATTGATAACAAAGTGTTCAGGAAAAACCAAATCATATTTTATTGGATGCTCTTCTTCGTTTCCGACAAGAAGTAAGAAGACACTGAATACTGGATCTATTCTTACTTCATATTTCTTGTCAGTTGAATCTTTTTCATTTGAGGCCAGAAGCATAACTTTGGCAAGCTAGCTTTTACAGTCTCTGATTTTGTCGATTTTAGAACTACTGGTAGTACTTGATAGAAATCACCTCCCAAACCATTAATTTTCTACCAAACGGTTCATTAATAAGAACTCTGGTCAATTATTTCGATCGTTTGACACTTTGCCATACGTGCTTCAGATTATATTATCAATTTTGCTTTCCTGATAAATTTAGTATCATTGCTCTACTTTGATATATTAGTGTCACGACCCGAAATTTTCACCTTCGGGACCGTGATGGCGGCTAACATTTTACTTGCTAGGCAAGCCAACGTTAGAATATAATTAGCCATTTTAACATAATTTTAAATTAATTAATAACAAAGAAACAAATGCGGAAATAAAGTGAATAATCCATAATAAATGCGATATCTAAATACCACCCCAGAACTGGAGTCACAAGTGCACGAGCTTCTAGAATAATACAAATAAAGGTCTGAATAAAATTCAAGCTGTTTGAAATATAATACACAACTGAGATAAGATAGAAGGGGACTTCAGAACTACGAACGCTGTGCAGTTATACCTCAAGTCTCCACTGGTAGTTCTATCCGGGCAAATATACAGTACGACGTTGGGACCAACTCCGAAATCTGCACAAGAAGTGTAGAGTGTAGTATCAATACAACTGACCCCATGTAGTGGTAAGTGCCGAGCCTAACTTCGGCGAAGTAGTGACGAGGCTAAGGCATGTCACTTACATTAACCTGTACGCAATAATAATAATAACAACAATAATAAAAATAAATCAGGTAACTCATTTTAACAGTTGAAGGCAACTCGACAGTCATAACCAATTATTATTTCAATCAATTTTCACTGTAGCGTGCAACCCGCCTCAACAATATAATTCCTCAATAAATTTTCGTTGCGTGCAACCCGCTCCAATAATATAAACTTTAAATAAATCAGTTGCGGCGTGCAACCCGATCCCCCAATATATTTATTTTTATTTCTGTTGCGGCGTGCAACCCGATCCCTCCATATATTTTAACAACTCTTAAATGTAATAAAAATACTCCAATAAATACTACGTTCAATGAGAAACTATTAAGCATCAAGGCATACAATAATTATAATTTATTTATGAAACAAACAATGACAAGTAGCAATTAATTGTGAAAATCAGGGAGAAAATAGGCAGTCTAATATTTAATATGCTAAATGTCAAGTAGTAATTAAGACATATAAATCAAATAAGCATGTGACAATTATTGTAGGAATTCAAGAATTAATATTTGACAAGGAATAGGAGATAAATAATTATTATAATAATTAATTCGTGTCTTAAAATAATTTAAGATGTTAAACTAATTAAGCAAACAATTAATTTAACAAAGTATAGGCACTCGTCACCTTGCCTATACATCGTTAGACATGAAATTCACATAGCAAATAATTCAAGGGTTCTATTCCTTCAAGTCAAGGTTAACCACAACACTTACCTCGCTTTGCAACCAAGTTCAAGAATCCAATAAACCTTTGCCTCGCGAATTCGTGTACGAAATTGTCAAATCTAGTCATAAATAATTTAATATACTCAATACAAACCGTAGGAATTAATTCCATATGAATTTACTAATTTTTCGGATTAAAATCTAAAATTCATCTCAAAACTCGATAGTGGGGCCCACATTTCGAATCTCAAAAAAACTTACGAAATACGAACACCCATTCCGATACGAGTCCAACCATACAAAAATTATCAAATTTCGATGTCAAATGGACCTTCAAATCCTAATTTTTCATTTTTTTGGAAAGTTTTACAAAAATTCTAATTTCTTCCATCTAAATCCGGAATAAATGATGAATATAGACATGGATTTATGAAATATAATCACTTTTGGTTATAGAACACGTACCCAATTCAAAGTCGTGAAAAATCGCTTTGAAATCGCCTAAATGCGAGACTCAAAACTAAAAAATGAGTAAAAATGGTTAACTCTCGATTTGTATGTGTTATGTCCAGCATTTCCGCTTCTGCAGAAACTTGACCGCATCTGCGGTCTAAAATCCGCAGGTGCGATTACACCAGAAGGCCAAAATTTTAGATTTTTATTTAAGTCCAAATTTTGATCCGTTAACCATCCGGAATCCACCCGAGGCCCTCGGGAAGAATATTTTCGTTATACCAGAGTCGACTCTTTATAATATAGTCTTGAAAACTTGTTCTTGATTATGATTTAGCTTTGATTGTGCTTCCTCAGTCACTTGTATAGCATTTTGATTCTTAATAATATACTAAAAATTTTACTTTGTGTTCTAACGCTCTTTTTATGGAATAAATTTATGTATCCTAAGATATTATTTTAACTTGAATAAAAAATAATTGAATTGGATTCTCTTGCTAAATAATTAATTAAAGATTTAATTATTTGATTTTAACATAAAAAATAATTTATTCTATGTTGATTCAGATCTTAATATTAATTCATCTCTTGTTTTGAATATTTAATCTTAATTATAATTTTATCCACTATAAATTTTATTTTCAAAGAGTAAAAGATTGATATGACATTTCACTTTTAGATCTTTATGTTTGTAGAATCATTAGTGGTATTGACTCTTACCAACCATTTTCTCTCTTTCTCACACATTTATATTCTTAAATATTTTTTAGTTGTTGTTTAATAATTGAGTATTTTTCAATATTATACGAAAATTGATAAAATAATATTATTTGAGTAGAAAAATAGTTCAAATATAATATAAATTTATATTACCGTGGGGATATTGTTTCTCAATTTCAACTCTTTATGCAGTCCATTTAATATTACTTTTATCCTTTTGGTATTGGACATTATGGAGGGTAATGTATTTCCAATACAGATGATTCTTATGAAATTAATTTTATTAAACCTTCCTACATATTTTTAAAAAGAATTTAACAGATAAAATTTTATTAATTTTAAATCTTAAATATTAAAAATTAGCAAAGAAGGTATTGTAGTCCAAAAAATAGGTTATTGCAGTTATGCCCTTTCCCTATGAGTTCTTCCGCTTAATATTTTAGGGCTATTTTGGTATATTAATGTCACGACCCAAATTAACTTCTGTCGTGATGGCGCCTATCGTGGAACTAGGCAAGCCGACTCATTTCCAAAACAAACTGATATTTTTATTTCAAAGATAATTTCAAGGTTATTTAACATAAAACCTCTATTTAAAGAGTTCAAATCAAAGAAAAACAGAAGTGCAGAAAAAAAAAGCCCGACATCGGGGTGTCACTAGTCATGAGCATCTACTATAATCTATCTAGCAATATCAAGGCTAACTCAGCCTGGAAAATAGCTAAATACAACTAGAGGAAGATAAGAGGGAGAACAGCAGGGGCTGTGATCGCCAAACAGCTACCTTGCTATCTCCAAGAAAATAATCTGCAACCAGAACACTCAATAACCGCTACCGTATCCAGCTACACCTGAATCTGCACACAAGGTGCAGGGAGTAACGTGAGTACGCCAATTCAATAAGTAACAACAATAAATAAAGACTGAGCAGTAGTGACGAGCAATAAAGCATATAACGTTCATATCATGAAATCTCAGTAAAGTACAACATGCTTTAAAAATCAGTGTTTGAATCAAATCATCTCGTTTAAACCCGGTTCCAGTAAAAATCATTTAAAGATATTTTTCCAACAGTTTTTCAAACAAAGGATCAATGCAAAGGTGAGCAAAAATGATTAAATCATAAACAGCCCCTCGGGCAAAACATGACTCATAAACAGCCCCTCGGGCAAACCTCATAGTCACTCGTGCCACTCGGGCATACCTCATAATCACTCTTGCCACTCGGGCATACCTCACAATTACTCATGCCTCCCAGTCACTCAGCACTCGGCACTCGGCACTCGTACTCAGTAGGTACTTGCGCTCACTGGGGGTGTGTACAGACTCCAGAGGGGCTCCTTCAGTCCAAGCGCTATAATCTGCACGGACAACTCACGTGTTGTACGGACAACTCATGTGCCATAAATAAAGTATGCTGCAGGCGGGTATCCCCGATCCACACTCATCCTCACAAATCATGCCCTCGGCCTCACTCAGTCATAAACCTCTCAAGCCACTCTGGCATTTCAGTAAAACAGGGCATTCGGCCCAAAACATTTATATGCATCAAAATAGAGTCATAAAACTGAGTTATGTGGTAAACAAGTATAAACATGACTGAGTATAGATTTTCAATCGAAAAAAATGAGAGGATGGTAAGAAACAACCCCTAAGGGTCCAAACAGCATTGGCGCAAGCCCAAACATGGCATTCAACCTAATTTACAGAAATTCTTTCTAAAACATATAAGTATCATATGGTTTCAACAAAATATGCAACTTTACAGTTATTACGGGACGGACCAAGTCACAAATCCCCAACAGTGCACGCCCACACGCCCGTCACCTAGCATGGGTGTCACTAAAAATAGTAGAATGATACAAAATCCGAGGTTTCATACCCTCATGACTAGATTTATAATAGTTACTTACCTCAAACTGGTCAATTCTCTACCCCGCAATGCTCTTGCCTCTGGACTCAGCCTCCAAATGCTCCGAATCTATTCACAATCAGTACAATACTATCAATACGCGCTAATGGAATGAATTTCATAAGAAAAACTACAAAATTAGACCAAAATCCAAAATTGGCTCAAATCCAGCCCCCGGGCCCACGTCTCCAAATCAGACAAAATTTACAAAACTAGAAAGCTCATTCACTCACGAGTCTAAGCATACTAAATTCATTAAAATCCGACATCGTTTGGTCCTTCAAATTCTTAAATTACTCTCCAAAAATTCCAAGCCCTAACCCCTCATTTTCACTAATTACCATGATTAAACAATGAAAAATCACCATATATACAAGTATTAGGGCTCAAGTAACTTACCTAAACGAAATCCCCTTGATTCCCTCATCAAATCTCTCCCAAAAGCTCCAAAAACCGAATAGAAAAAGTGGAAATGAACCAAATTCGCAAAGGGTTCTATTTATGGTTTCTGCCCGGGTTTTTCGCACATGCGGCCATTTTCTCGCACCCGCGCGACCGCACTTGTAGTCCAAGGAGCCGCACCTACGTGACTCACTTAATCCCCCAGCTTCCACACCTGCGGACACCTTTCTCGCACATGCGGACTCGCATCTGCGGTCTCACGTGCGCATCTGCGAAACCAGCCCAAACTCCTCATCTTCGCATCTGCGCTCTCAAAGCCTCACACCTGCAGGCTCGCAGATGAGGACAATTCTTCTCATCTGTGTTCCCAGCCTTGGCCCAGCGTCGCCAGCACCTGCGCACTCTCCACGCACACCACTGCTCCTGAATCAATTTCACCTTATCTAATGCGTCCTGGACCAAGTCTGTAGCTAAGAGCCTAGCCTCACCCGGCTCAAACTATCCAACTGGAGATCTACACCTCCTCCCATACAAAGCCTCATACAGAGCCATCTGAATACTCGACTGATAACTGTTGTTATATGCAAACTCCGCGAGTGGAAGAAACTGGTCCCATGAACCCCCAAAGTCAATGACACAAGCACGCAACATGTCCTCTAATATCTGAATAGTGCGCTCGGACTGCCCGTCCGTCTGAGGGTGAAAAGATATGTTCAAATCAACCTGAGTAGCCAACTCTCGCTGCACGGCCCTCCAAAACTGCGATGTGAACTGAGTACCCCTATATGAAATGATGGAAACTGGGACACCATGCAGGCAAACGATCTCTCGGATGTAAATCTCAGCCAACCGCTCTGAAGAGTAAGTAGTACCAACTAGAATGAAGTGCGCGGACTTGGTCAGCCGATCCACAATAACCCAAATAGCGTCGAACTTCCTCGAAGTCCGTGGGAGCCCAACTACAAAGTCCATGGTGATACGCTCCTACTTCCACTCTGGGATCTCTAACCTCTGAAGCAAGTCACCCGGTCTGTGATGCTCATACTTAACCTGCTGACAGTTGAGACACCGAGCCACAAACCCAACTATATCCTTTTTCATCAGCCTCCACCAATAGTGCTGCCTCAAATCCTGGTACATCTTCGCGGCACCCGGATGGATGTAATACCTGAGCTGTGGGCCTCCTCAAGAATCAACTCTCGAAGCCCATCTACATTAGGCACACATATCCGGCCCTGCATTCTCAGCACACCGTCATCACCAATAGTTACATACCTAGCATCACCTCTCCGAACCCTGTCCTGAAGAACGAACAAGTGTGGGTCATCATACTGACGCTCCCTGATACGGTCATAAAGAGAAGACTTAGAGACCACACAAGCCAATACCCGACTAGGCTCCGAAATATCCAATCTAACAAGCTGGCCCGATAAGGCCTGAACATCCAATGCCAAAGGTCTCTCTACTGCTGGAAGATATGCTAAACTCCCAAACTCTCTGCCCGGCGACTCAAAGCATCGGCCACCACATTGGCCTTTCCCGGATGGTACAAAATAGTGATATCATAGTCCTTAAGAAGCTCCAACCATCTCCGCTGACGCAAATTAAGATCCTTCTGCTTTAACAGATACTGCAGACTCCGGTGAACAATATAGATCTCACAATGAACCCCATACAAATAATGACGCCAAATCTTCAAGGCGTGAACAATGGCTGCTAACTCAAGATCATGGACATGATAGTTCTTCTCATGGGTCTTTAACTGGCGCGAGGCATAGGCAATCAACCTACCCTCCTGCATCAAAACACAACCAATGCCTATCCTCAAGGCATCACAATACACGGTGTAAGAGCCTGAAGCTGATGGTAGAACTAACACTGGAGCTGTGGTCAAAGTAGTCTTGAGCTTCTGAAAGCTCTCCTCACACTCATTCCGACCACCTGAATGGAGCACCCTTTTCGGTCAATTTGGTCAAGGGCGATGCAATAGATGAAAATCCCTCTACAAAGCGACGGTAGTAACCCGCCAAACCAAGAAAGCTCCTAATCTCCGTGGTTGAGGACGGTCTAGGCCAACTCTGCACCACCTCTATCTTCTTCGGATCCACCTGAATACCCTCGCTGGACACCACATGTCCCAAGAATGCTACTAAACTGAGCCAAAATTCACACTTGGAGAACTTTGCATAAAGCTTCTCCTACCTCAACTGATGTAATACAATCCTCAAATGCTGAGCGTACTCCTCCTGGATACGAGAGTACACCGGGATGTCATCAATGAATACAACGACGAATGAGATCAAATAGGGTTGTAATACACTGTTCATCAAATGCATGAACGCTGCTGGGGCATTGGTCAGCCCAAAAGACATCACCAAGAACTCATAATGTCCATATCGAGTCCTGAAAGCTGTTTTAAGAATATGTAGATCCCGAATCTTCATCTGGTGATAACCGGACCTCAAATCAATCTTCGAGAACACCCTCGCTCCCTGAAGCTGGTCGAATAAATCATCAATGCGAGGCAAAGGACACTTATTCTTGACTGTTACCTTCTTCAATTGCCTGTAATCAATAGACATTCTCATGGAACCATCCTTCTTCTTCACAAATAGAACCAGTGCACCTTAAGGTGACACACTAGGCCGAATAAACCCCTTATCAAGGAGTTCCTGAAGCTGTTCTTTTAATTCCTTCAACTCCGCCAGTTCCATACGATACAGTGGAATAGAAATGGGCTGAGTGCCCGGCACCAAATCAATACCAAAGTCAATATCCCTGTCAGGCAGCATGCCCGACAGGTCTGCAGGAAACACATCCGAAAATCACGTACCACTAGAACAGAATTAATGACAGGAGTCTATGCACTAACATCCCTCGCAAAAGCCAAATAAGATAGGTAACCCTTCTCAACCATGCGCTGAGCCTTCAAATATGAAATCACCCTACTTGGTACATAATCTACAGAACCGCTCCACTCAACCCTCGGAATTCCCGGCATAGCCAACATCACCGTCTTAGTTGACAAACTAGAACAGCATGACATGGAGATAACCAATCCATACCCAATATCACATCAAAGTCAACCATACTGAGCAACAATAGATCCACTTGGGACTCCAGACCCCCAATAGTCACCACATATGATCGATATACGCGGTCCACAATAATAGCATCGCCCACAAGAGTAGATACATGTACAAATGAAACTAAAGACTCACGGGGCATATCTAGAAAATGGGTGAAATACGAGGAAACTTATGAATACGTGGAACCAAGGTCAAATAATACCGAGGCATCTCTGTGAAAAACTGAGACAATACTTGTAATCACAGCATCTGAAGCAATAACATCTGGTCTTGAAGGGAGAGCATATAAACGTGCCTGACCACCCCCTGATCTGCCTCCCCCTCTAGGGCGACCCCTAGCTGACTGACCTCCACCCTAAGCTGACTGGGCGGGTGGTGAGGTAGCTGGTGCTGTAGTCGGAGGCTGACTCCTCTGCTGAGATAGACCTCCATGACGACGAGGACACTGCCTCCACATATTCCCAATATCCCCATACTCAAAACAACTCCCTGGTGCTGACGGCGGAAACTGAAGGGAACCCCTAGCACCGGGATGACTGGAAGAAGAACCTGGCATGGAAGGGCCCTGAACAGGTAGAGCACGGGACGAAATTTGAACTGGAAGGGCACTAAGTGATGAGTGGCCTTGATGAGAATTGTGAGAACCATGGCCAGATGATGCACCCCGATGAAATGGCCGAGATGACTGAGCATGTCTGAAATGACGACCTCTACCGTGCTGGAACTGACCCCCAAGAGGAGCACCACTCAATCCACCCTGACCACGAGACCTCTTGGCCTCCTACTCAACCCTCTCCTGAACGCGTTCCATCTCAATCTGCCGAGTAATGTCTACAACCTCATCAAAGGTAGCACCCGAAACCCGCTCCCTGGTCATGAGCAACTGTAGCAGATAAGTGAGGCCATCAATAAACCTCATGATCCTCTCTCTTTCCGTGGGAACCAACCAGATAGCATGACGGGCCAACTCAGAGAATCGCATCTCATATTGTGTCACAGACATATCGCCTTGGTGAAGCCGCTCAAACTGTCTACGCAACTCCTCTCTACGGGATCGAGGCACGAACTTCTCCAAAATGACCACAGAGAACTTCTGCCAAGTAAGGGGTGCTGCGCCAACATGCCTATGCCTCTCGTAAGTCTCCTACCATCTGAGTGCAGTCCCAAAAAATTGAAAGGTAGTGAATGAGACCCCACAAGTCTCCAAAATACTAGCAGTACAGAGTATCCTCTGACACCTGTCCAAAAAGACCTGAGCATCCTCTCTCTCTGTGCCACTGAAAGGTGGTGGCTGGAGTCACCCAAACCTCTCTAACCTACGCTGATCATCCTCAGGCATAGCAGGAACCACATAATCCTGAGCAATAGCAACCGGCTGGGCTGGTGGTGCATCCGGTGTCTGAAGTCCCTGAATAACCTGCTCGGGTGTGCGAGCGACGGGAGTCTGAGTGCCTCCATTTCCAAAACAAACCTCCATGGAACTAGGCAAGTCGACTCATTTCCAAAACAAACCGATATTTTCATTTCAAAGATAATTTCAAGGTTATTTAACATAAAACCTCCATTTAAAGAGTTCAAATCAAAGAAAAACAGAAGTGCGGAAAAGAAAAGCCCAACATCGGGGTGTCACTAGTCATGAGCATCTTCTACAATCTGTCTAGCGATATCAAGGCTAACTCAGCTTGGAAAATAGCTAAATACAACTAGAGGAAGATAAGAGGGAGAAGAGCAGGGGCTGTGATCGCCAAACAGCTACCTTGTTATCTCCAAGAAAATAATCTGCAACCACAACACTCAATACCGCTACCGTGTCCAGCTACACCTGAATCTGCACACAAGGTGTAGAGAGTAACATGAGTATGCCAACTCAGTAAGTAACAACAATAAATAAAGACTGAGCAGTAGTGACGAGCAATAAAGCATATAATGTTCATATCATGAAATCTCAGTAAAGTACAACATGCTTTAAAAATTAGTGTTTGAATCAAACCATCTTGTTTAAACCCGGTTCTAGTAAAAATCATTTAAAGATATTTTTCCAACAATTTTTCAAACAAAGGCTCAATGCAAAGGTGAGAAAAAAATGATGAAATCATAAATAGCCCCTCGGGCAAAACATCACTCATAAACAACCCCTCGAGCAAACCTCACAGTCACTCATGCCACTTGGGCTTACCTCACAATCACTCTTGCCACTTGGGCATACCTCACAATCACTCATGCCTCCAAGTCACTCAGTACTCGGTACTTGCACTTAGTAGGTACATGCGCTCACTGGGGGTATGTACAGCCTCCGGAGGGGCTCCTTCAGCCCATGCGCTATAATCTGCATGGACAACTCACTTGCCATAATAATAAAGTATGCTGCAGGCGGTCAGCCCCGATCCACACTCATCCTTACAAATCAGGCCCTCGGCCTCACTCAGTCATAAACCTTTCAAGCCACTGGGGCATTTCAGTAAAATAGGGCATTCGGCCCAAAATATTTATATGCATCAAAATAGAGTCATAAAACTGAGTTATGTGATAAACAAGTATAAACATGACTGAGTATAGATTTTCAATCGAAAACAATGAGAGGATGGTAAGAAACAGCCCCTAAGGGTCCAAACAGCATTGGCGCAAGACCCAAACATGGCAATCAACCCAATTTACAGAAATTCTTTCTTAAACATATAAGTATCATATGGTTTCAAAAAAGTATGCAACTTTACAGTTGCTACGTGACGGACCAAGTCACAAATCCCCAATAGTGCACGCCCACACGCCTGTCACCTAGCATGTGGGTTACTAAAAATAGTAGAATGATACAAAATCTGGGGTTTCATACCCTCAGGACTAGATTTACAATCGTTACTTACCTCAAACCGGTCAAATCTCTACCCCGCAATGCTCTTGGCTCTGGACTCAGCCGCCAAATGCTCTGAATCTATTCACAATCAGTACAATACCATCAGTACGCGCTAATGGAATGAGTTCCACAAGAAAAACTACAAAATTAGACCAAAACCTGAAATTGGCTCAAACCCGGCCCCCGGGCCCACGTCTCGAAATCCGACAAAATTTACAAAACTATAAAGCGCAATCACTCACGAGTGTAACCATATTGAATTCATCAAAATACGACATCGTTTGGTCCTTCAAATTCTTAAATTACTCTCCAAATATTACAAGCGCTAACCCCTCATTTGCACTAATTACCATGATTAAACAACGGAAAATCACCATATATACAAGTATTAGGGCTCAAATAACTTACCTCAACGAAATCTCCTTGATTCCCTCTTCAAATCTCTCCCAAAAGCTCCAAAAACCGAATAGAAATGGTGGAAATGAACCAAATTCGCGAAGGGTTCTATTTATGGTTTCTGCCTAGGTGTTTCACACCTGCGGCCATTTTCTCGCACCCGCGCGACCGCACCTGCGGTCCAAGGAGCCTCACCTGCGCGACTCACTTAATCCCCCAACTTCCGCACATGTGGACACCTTTCTCGCACCTGCGGACTCGCATCTGCAGTCCCAGGTGTGCATATGCGAAACCAGTCCAAACTCCTCGTCTCCGCATCTGCGCTCAAGGCCTCGCACCTGCGGGTTCACAGATGTGGCCAATTCTTCGCACATGCATTTCAAGCCTTGGCCCAGTGTCGCCCGCACCTGCGCACTCCATGCGCACCAGTGGCCTCGCACCTGCGACTCTTTCTTCCGCATGTGCGGAAATAGCAGCTCCAGCTACAAAGTCCAACTTTGACAAATCCGTTAACCACTCGGAATAACCCCGAGTCCCTCGGGACCTCAACCAAAAATACCAACAAGTCATATATCAACATACAAACTTAGTCGAACCTTCGAATCACTCAAAACAACATCAAAACACCAAATTACCCTCGGATTCAAGCCTAAGAACTTCTAAATTACCAAATTCGGCAACCGATGCCGAAACCAACCAAACCACGTCCGAATGACCTCAAATTGTGCACACACGCCACAAATGACACTACGAACTACTCCAACTTCCGAAATTCCATTCCGATCCCGATATCAAATTTTCCACTGCCGACCGAAATCGTCAAATTTCCAATTTTGCCAATTCAAGCCTAATTCTACCACGGACCTCCAAGTCACATTCTGGACGCACTCCTAAGTCCAAAATCACCTAACGGAGCTAAAAAAAACCATCAGAATTCAAATCCGAGATCGTTTACACATAGGTCAACATCCAGTTGACTTTTCCAACTTAAGTTTCTACTTAAGAGACTAAGTGTCTCATTTCACTCTGAAACCACTCCGGTCCCGAACCAACTACCCCGATATAATATAATATAGCTGAATAACAGTAAAAGAAGTAGAAATGCAGAAAACGGGGCTATAACTCTCGAAACGACCGGCCGGGTCGTTACAATTAATATTGTATTTATGCTTTTATAATAAAATAGGCTCTTCTTTTTCTAAATGGATTTGGACAATATAATAACTTCTCAAATTAAATTAGTAATAGGACATTATAATACGTTTTTGAATTAAATTAGTAATAGAAATTTTTAAGAAGTATATCCTAAAAGTAATATGATTGCATGACTAAAGATATTTACTTGTTTAATTTTATATGAATTAGACCGCCTGAAAGTAATTATACAAATAAAATTCCTAAAGGTAGTTGTAGACTTCCTAACGTGTAGTATTATGTCCTAAAGTCAATAGGATTATAAGGCTAATATCTAGAATTTCGGTTATGTCCTTTTATTATGAGTTATTATGCTTAATACTATAAGGTTATTTTTGTAAACCGACATTGTATTCATGCTTTTATAATAATATAGATTCATCTTATAGAAATTGATATTAAGATTTTAAAAAATAAGGACATGTGTATTTTTGAAAGTTTCTCATGTAGAATACCAATTTCGAAAATTGGAATAAATTTTTAAAAACCTTAAAAGGATGTTTAATGCTTTTCTTATGACGCCATATATGAAAATAATGAATTAGTTTTATTAATTAAAAATTAGCTATTCCAATTTTAACCATTCAAGTATATGATAAATTTTATTAACTAATTATAAGAAGTCAAACAATGAATACAAATTTATTAACAAAAAGAGACTTCTAAACCTAAAATTAATACAATATATTAGAAACTTTCCTAATGTGAATTTTTAATTATCCCCCCAATCTTTCATTTCATTTTCTTTTTTTCCCTCTTTGCAATTTTTGTTTCTTTTTATTTTTATTTTATATTTGTAATTTTTTTCTGTGAAAACCCCCATAAATTGGAGAATAAAGAATCCTAAACCTAAAATGTCACGACCCAAAAATCCATTAAAGGTCGTGATGGTACCAGACACCGCTGTCAGGCAAGCCAACAATACATACTTAGCTTAATTACCCAATTTAGTATTTTTGAAATCAAAATTTCTTCAATGAAATAATAAAGATGGAACCCATAGAGTAAATGATAAATATTTTTAACAACTAAATTTCTAAATAATTCATAACCATTCCCAAAACCCGGTGTCACAAGTGCATGAGCATTTACTAGGGAATTAAAATAAAATATAACATCTATCTAGAATACAAATTAGACAGGAAAGAAAAATATAATAATTCTGAAGGAGACTATGTTGGCTGCGGATCGTAATATAGAATGCAGCTCACCTAAGTCCCCGCATTTTAACTACACCTCTGCGCCCACAAGGCCGCTAGACATATCTGTGCCTGCACAATAAAAATGTGCAGCAAGTGTAGCATGAGTACGTAAACAACGTGTACCTAGTAAGTATCAAGCCTAATCTCGAATAGGTAGAGACGAGATGGACGACTTTGACACTCACTAAGAGTCAATAATAATAAATAAGATAAAAATTAGCAATATCTAGAATGACATGATTTATAGAATTTACAATAATATTCTTTAACCACCAGAAATAATTAAATTCCTTCAATTCCAATAAATTTTTAATTTATTGTCACGACCCCAAATTTCCTCCGTAGGATGTCGTGATGGCACCTAGTCTCTAAGACTAGGTAAGCCTATCAATGCGGAATAATAATAAATATCTGAAATAAATAAACTACAATTCAAACAATTTCAACTTCCAAAACCCGGTAGAAATAAGTCACAAGCTTCTAAGAATTTATTCTCTCTGTCTCTATATATCAAGGTCTAAATAAAATATAAGGAAGCAACATAAAATGATAGAAGGGGACTCCGGAGTCTGCGGACGCTGGCAGATATACCTCGAAGTCCCCGTGTGCAGGTAACTCACTAACGTCTAGGCTGGTAAAATGTACCTGGATCTGCACAAAAAGATGTGCAGAAGCGTAGTATGAGTACACCATAGCGGTACCCAGTAAGCGCCAAGCCTAACCTCGGTAGAGTAGTGACGAGGTCAGGTAAGGCCCTACTGGAATATAATAATGGCATGGTAAAATATTTATCAATGTAGTAAAATAAAATGACATTGAAAATGCATCAAATAGTATGTCACATTTAATGACACCAAATAATTGCAAATAATATCTCGTGGAATCAAAACAAAATTTCCTTCTACTTTATGAAAATCACAACAATTAATCGAAAGCAACTATGGCCATAAATCAATATCAACAAGGGCATTCACGAGGTACCGCCTCGTAGTCCCAAATCATAAATAAATTCACAATATCTCATTTCCTTATATCACCGCGGGAGCCTTCACAATTTATTTAAAGAAAACATTTTTTTCCCCCGAAATAGCATCCCGCGTTTTAGCCACCCTTATCACACCGCATGACTTCTAGTAGTTCCCCTACTAGCCACGCGTATCAAGCCACCCTTATCTCACCGCATGCGTTTCAACACCCAGACCTTATACCACCGCATGCATATCAATATCACAATATATCACAATTTGCACCTCAAGTGCTCAAATAATTTATCTTGCCAAAATAATTCAACAACAATATTTTTTCACAATAAAGAGCTCACGGCTCATGCCAAAATAAATCATCAATAAAAGTTTTTCACAATAAAGAGCTCACGGCTCCCTCACAATGATTATAAAAAAAAATATTCAGGAGTAAATAATTTAGGAAAATAATATTTCAAAATCTTTACTACGTTGCTTCTATATCAAGTTTAAAAATGTCAAATACTTCATATTAATAATATTTAATTTAAAAAAAATCAACCTTCAAATAATGCACAGAATAAAAGAAACCAAGTTTCAACTAAACAGGTAAAACAATTAGTAGGAAAAGGTCAAAAAAATTTGAAGTATATATCTCATATCATTGATGAAGAATATAACAAGATAAAATAATTTAATAAATACGCAACAATGATCTACACAATTTAAAAATATAATCTTTCACATTTAGCCCGTGTACACACTCGTCACCTCGTGTACACTACTTTCAGCACATTTCAATAATCACATTCATATTAATTCTAGGGGAAATTTCTCCCACACAAGGTTAGACAAGTCACTTACCTCGACTTGCTCCAATTTAACTAAGTATTATGCTTTTTCCTCGAATTTCTGACTCCGATCGACTTGTATCTAGTCATAATTAATTCGATACAGTCAACAAAAATTATAGTAATCAATTTCATAAGAAAATATTACGTTTTCATTAAAATCCGAAATTAGCTCAAAATTTGCCCGTGGGGCCCATATCTCGGAATCCGGCGAAACTTACAAAATCCGACAACCCATTCAATTACGAGTCCACCTATACCAATTTTACAAAAATCCGATAATAACTCGACCTCCAAATCTTAAATTTTCGTTTCTATGAGATTTTCTAAAATTTTCCAAATTTCAATCTCAAAATACTAATTAAATGGTGAAAACAATGATATATTCGTGTATATTGACCAAATCCGAGTTAGAATCACTTACCCCAATGTTTTTCCTTGAAAATATATCAAATATCGCTTCTGCTCAAGCTCCAAGTTGTTAAAAATGGCGAAATGGACGAAGCCTCCCTGTGTTTATAACTTACAGATCTGTCCAGGGTGACCTCGATCATGGGGTCCGATCATGGAGTCCGATCATGGGGAGTCCGATCATAGGGAGTCCGATCATGGGCTGCCTCGATTTGTAGGGGACCTCGATTTGTTAGGGACCTCGATTTTGTAAGGGACCTCGATTTGTTATGGACCTCGATTTGTAAGGGACCTCGATTTGTTATGGACATCGATTTGTAAGGGATCTCGATTTGTAAGGGACCTCGATTTTGTCATGGACCTTGATTTGTAAGGGACCTCGATTTGTCATGGACCTTGATTTGTAAGGGACCTCGATTTGTCATGGACCTCGATTTGTTAGGGACCTCGATTTTGTAAGGGATCTCGATTTTGTCATGAACCTCGATTTGTTAGGGACCTCGATTTTGACAGCAGCCCGATTTTGACAGCATTTCCAGCAGAAAATTGCAGCAGCTTTTGCAGTAGCTAAGTCCCACTTTTGATTCGTTAACCATCTGAAACTCACCCGAGGCCCTCGGGACCTCAACCCAAAACACCAACAAATCCTAAAACATCATACGAACCTATTTGAAATCTCAAATCACATCAAACAATGCTAAAATCACGAATCATGCTCCAATTCAATCTTAATGAAACTTAGAATTTCCAACTTCTACATTCGATGTCGAAACCTCTCAAATCAAGTCCGATTGACTTCAAATTTTGCACACAAGTCATAAATGACATAACAGAGCTGTGAAAATTTTAAGAACTGAATTCCGAGCCCGATATCAAAAGTCAACTCCCCGGTCAAACTTCCAAACTTTAAATTCCTATTTTAGCCACTTCAAGCCTAATTTTACTACGGACTTCCAAATAAAATTTCGATCACGCTCCTAAGTCCAAAATCACCATTCGGATCTGTTGGAATCATCAAAATTCTATTCCGGGGTCATTTGCACATAATTTGACATCCATTCACTATTTAAACTTAAACTTTAAATTTTTTATCAAAATTCCATATCTCGGGCTAGGGACCTCGGAATTTGATTCCGGGCATACGCCTAAGTCCCAAATCACGATACAGACCTACCAAAATTGTCAAAACACTGATCCGAGTCCGTTTGCTAAAAATGTTGACCAAAGTCAACTCAGTTGAGTTTTAAAGCTCTAATTCACATTTTAATTCATTTTTCACATGAAAACTTTCCGGAAAATTTTTACGGACTGCACACGCAAGTCGAGTAATGATAAATAGTGCTTTTCGAGGTCTTAGAATACAGAATTAATTATTAAATTTAAAGATGACATTTTGGGTCATCATATTCTCCACCTCTAAAACAAACGTTCGTCCTCGAACGGAGTTAGAAAAAGTACCTGAGCTTGTGAATAAGTGTGGATAACGGCTACGTATATCATGCTCGGTCTCCCAAGTCACCTCCTCGACCGGATGACCCCTCCACTGAACCTTCACGAAAGCAATGTTCTTTGACCTCAGCTTTCGAACCTACCTATCTAAAATAGCCACTGGTTCCTCAATATAAGATAGATCCTTATCCAACTGAACCGAACTGAAGTCTAACACATGAGACGGATCCCCGTGATATTTTCGAAGCATAGAAACGTGGAATACCGGATGAACCGCAGAAAGACTAGGTGGTAGTGTAAGTCTGTCAGCCACCTCTCCAACTCTCTCAAGAATCTGAAAAGGCCCAATATACCTAGGGCTCAACTTGTCCTTCTTCCCGAACCTCATCACACCCTTCATAGGCGAAACCCGTAGAAATACCCGCTCACCAACCATGAATGCAACATCACGAACCTTCCGATCCGCATAACTTTTCTGTCTAGATTGGGCTGTACGAAGTCGATCCTGAATCAACTTAATCTTTTCCAAGGCATCCTGAACCAAGTCTGTACCCAAAAGTCTAGCCTCGCCTGGTTCGAACCAACCCACCGGAGACCGGCACCGCCTACCATACAAGGCCTCATACGGAGCCATCTTGATGCTTGACTGGTAACTGTTGTTGTAAGCAAACTCCGCAAGTGGTAAGAACTGATCCCAAGCACTCCCAAAATCTATTACACACGCACGAAGCATATCCTCCATTATCTGAATAGTGCTTTCGGACTGTCCGTCCGTCTGAGGGTGAAATGCTGTACTCAACTCTACCCGAGTACCCAACTCACACTGTAATGCCCTCCAAAACCGTGAGGTAAATGGTGTACCCCGGTCAGAGATGATAAATACTGGTACACCGTGAAGTCTGACAATCTCGCGAATATATACCTGAGCCAGCTGCTCTGAAGAGTAAGTAGTAATCACAGGAATGAAATAAGCTGATTTGGTCAGCCTATCCACAATCACCCAAACTGCATCAAATTTCTGTTGAGTTCGTGGGAGCCCAACAACGAAATCCATAGTAATCCGCTCCCATTTCCATTCTGGAATCTCTAACTTCTAAAGTAATCCACCCGGTCGTTGATGCTCATATTTCACCTGTTGACAATTTAGACATCGAGATACATACCCCACTATGCCTTTCTTCATCTGTCTCCACCAATAGTGTTGTCTCAAGTCCTGATACATCTTTGCAGCACCCGGATGAATGGAATACCGTGAACTATGAGCCTCCTGGAGAATCAACTCACGCAAGCCATCAACATTAGGCACACATAGCCTGCCCTACATACGTAATACATCGTCATCTCCAATAGTGACTTTCTTGGCATCACCGTGCTGAACTGTATCCTTAAGGACAAGCAGATGGGGGTCATCATACTGGTGTTCCCTGATACGATCATAAAGACAAGACTGAGAACCACGCAAGCTAAAACTCGACTCGGCTCGGAAATATCCAATCTAACAAACTGGTTGGCCAAGGCTTGAACATCCAAGGCCAAAGGTCTCTCTGCTACCGGTAAATATGCTAAGCTACCCAAACTCTCCGCCTTACAACTCAAGGCATCGGCCACCACATTGGCCTTCCCAGGATGATAGAGAATGGTGATATAATAATCCTTAAGCAACTCCAACCATCTCCGCTGCCTCAAATTAAGATCCTTCTATTTAAACAGATGTTGTAGACTCCGGTGATCGGTGTAGATTTCACAATGAACACCGTACAAATAATGCCGCCAAATTTTTAAGGCATGAACAATAGCTGCTAACTCCAGGTCATGTACAGGATAATTCTTCTCATGCACCTTTAACTGTCTGGACGCATAGGCAATCACCCTACCGTCTTCCATCAACACTGCGCCGAGACCAATACGCGACACGTCACAATACACAATATAAGATCCTGTACCTGTAGGTAATACCAATACTGGTGCTGTAGTCAAAGCTGTCTTGAGCTTTTGGAAGCTTTCCTCACATTCCTCGGTCCACCTAAACGGAGCACCCTTCTGGGTCAATTTGGTCATAGATGCAGCAATAGAAGAGAAACCATTTACTAATCGGCGATAATACCCAGCCAAACCAAGGAAACTCCGGATTTCCGTAACTTAGGACGGTCTGGACCAACTCTGCACTGCTTCAATCTTCTTTGGATCCACCTTGATCCCCTCGCACGAAACTATATGACCCAAAAATCCCACTGAATTAAGCCAGAATTCACACTTTAAAAATTTTGCATATAACTTCTTTTCTCTCAAAATCTGAAGCACAATCCTCAGGTGCTGTTCATGATCAGAATGTCATCAATAAACACAATGACGAAGGAATCAAGATAGGGCTGAAATACACTATTCATTAAGTGCATAAATGCTGCTGGGGCGTTGGTCAACCCAAAAGACATCACAAGGAGCTCGTAATGACCGTAACGAGTCCTAAAAGCAGTCTTCGGGATATCTGGATCTTGAATCTTCAACTGATGATAGCCTGAGTGCAAGTCAATTTTTGAGAATACCCTGGCACCCTGAAGCTGATCAAATAGGTCATCAATACGTCGCAATGGATACCTCTTCTTCACTGTAATCTTGTTCAACTGAAGGTAATCAATACACATCTGCATAGAACCATCCTTCTTCTTTACAAATAATACAGGAGCACCCCAAGACGATACACTGGGCCGAATGAAACCCTTATCAAGCAACTCCTGTAACTGTTCTTTTAATTCTTTCAACTCTGCTAGGGCCATACGATATGGTGGAATAGAAATGGGTTGAGTGCCCGGTAACAAATCAATGCCAAAGTCAACATCTCTGTCGGGCGGCGTACCCGGAAGATCCGCTGGAAATACATCAGGAAAATCCATTACTACAGGAACTGACTCCATATTAGGAGTATCAATACTAACATCTCTCACATAGGCCAGATACACATCACACCCCTTCTCAACTATTCGTTGAGCTTTAAGAAATAAAACAACCCTACTAGGAACATGATCTGAGGTACCTCTCCACTCTAGCCACGGTAGACCTGGCATAGCCAATGTCACCGTCTTGGTGTAACAATCAAGAATAGCGTGATAGGGCGACAACCAGTCCATGCCCAAAATAATATCAAAATCCACCATACTGAGCAATAATAAATCAGCTCTGGTCTCAAAACTACTAATAATAATTAAACACGACCGATACACACGATCGACAATAATAGATTCACCCACGGGTGTAGATACATAAACAGAAGAACTCAGGGAATCACGTGATACGCCCAAATACGGGGCAAAATAAGATGACACATAAGAATAAGTGGAGCCTGGATCAAATAAGACTGACACATCTCTATGACAGACCAGAATAATACCTGTGATAACAGAATCAGATGCAACTCATATGCCTGCCACCACTGGTAGACTATCTGGCCTGGCCTCCCCCTCTAGGGCGACCTCTACCTGCATGACCTCCACCTCTAGCTGGCTGTGCAGGTGGAGTGGCAACTGGTGCAGAAATCATGGCCTGAGAAGACTGAGGACCCTGTGGAATAGGTGGGGCCTGAGAAATCTGTGGAGGTGTACCCCTCCTAAATCTGGGGCAATCTCTCATAATATGGCGAGTGTCACCACACTCAAAACAAGCTCTCGGAGGACGGGGCTGCTGGGACTAGCTCGGGCCTGATCGACTAGGCTGTCCGCTAAAAGCACCCCGTACAGGAGGTATAGAAGACACTGGTGGTGCATAATATGGAACCTGAGGTCTGGGAGTAGTAGGAATACCACTGGAAGCTGGAAGTGCTGAATGAATAGGATGGCCCACATAACCTCTACCATGTCGGGCTGCAACTGGGGCACGAAAATTATTATATGTGCCAGAATCTCGAGGTCTCTTAGCTTCCCTCTCTTCCCTCTCTCGAGTCTGCATACCTTCCAATCTTCTAGCAATTGACACCACCTGTTGGTATGTGATGTCCATCTCTAGCTCTCGGGCCATACTGTATCTGATACTAGGGTGAAGACCCTTAATAAACCTATGAACCATCTCTCGAACAGTAGCAACTAAGGCTGGTGCATGCCTAGCCAAATCACTGAATCGGACCGCATATTCTGACACGGTCATAGAACCCTGGCGCAGCTGCTCAAACTCTGCGCGCCAAGCATCCCTAAGACTCTGAGGAACATACTCCCTCAAGAACATATCTGAAAATTGGGTCCAAGTAAGTGAAGCTGCCTCAGCCGGACTATCCAACTCATATGCCCACCACCACTGGTAGGCTGCCCCTCTAAACTAGAATGCCGTGAAAGAAACTCCACTGGAATCCACAATACCCATAGTACGAAGGATACGGTGACATTCCTCCAGGAAACCCTGAGCATCCTCTGAAGCTAGACCGCTGAAAGTGGGAGGGTGGTACTTCTTATACCTCTCAAGCCTGAGTTGCTCTCCCTCTGAAGCTGCTGTCCTAATCTCAGGCCGAACAGGGACAACTGGCTGCACTGGTATAACTTCTGGGGCATGGTCAACTTGGGCACGTGGCTCTGGAGTATGGGCGGTAGGAGTCTGCGCTCCTCCCCCAGCCTGAGATGTGGCAGGAGCAAGTGGAATTAATTCTGCCTGAGCTAAAGTGCCAAACATGTTCAAAAACTGGGCAAGAGTCTCCTGAAGTGCAGGAGTAGTAACAGGTGTCTCAGGTGCCTGCTCTCCAACTGGAGCTACTGGTGGCTCTGGTGCAGCAGTTCGTGCAGATGCTCTGGCTACACCACGTGGTCTTCCTCGGCCTCAGGCTCGGCCTCTGCCCCGACCTTGGCCTCTTGCGGCTCCAATAGGGGGCGCGGGTGTCTGATCATCAGATCCAGTTGTGCGTGTCCTCACCATCTGTGAGAGAATAGAAAGACAATTGTTAAGAACTTTGAAATCAACAAAGGCGCACGATAAGGAATAAAAAAAAAGTGAATAATTCGTAACAGTTCCATAGCCTCTCGAAGATAAGTACAGACGTCTCCGTACCGATCCGCAAGACTCTACTAAAGTTGCTTGTGACTCATAACACCTATGAACCTAGTGCTCTGATACCAACTTGTCACGACCCCAAATTCCCTCCGTAGGAAGTCATGATGGCACCTAGTCTCTAAGACTAGGTAAACCTATCAATGCGGAATAATAATAAATATCTGAAATAAATAAACTACAATTCAAACAATTTCAACTCCCAAAACCCGGTAGAAATAAGTCACAAGCTTCTAAGAATTTATTCTCTATGTCTCTATATATCAAGGTCTAAATAAAATATAAGAAAGCAACAGAAAATGATAGAAGGGGACTCCGGAGTCTGCGGACGCTGGCAGATATACCTCGAAGTCTCCGTGCGCAGATAACTCACTAACGTCTAGGCTGGTAAAATGTACCTGGATCTGCACAAAAGGATGTGCAGAAGCGTAGTATGAGTACACCACAGCGGTACCCAGTAAGTGCCAAGCCTAACCTCGGTAGAGTAGTGACGAGGTCAGGTAAGGCCCTACTGGAATATAATAATGGCATGGTAAAATGTTTATCAATGTAGTAAAATAAAATGACATTGGAAATGAATCAAATAGTATGTCACATTTAATGACACCAAATAATTGCAAATAATATCTCGTGGAATCAAAACAAAATTTCCTTCTACTTTATGAAAATCACAACAATTAATCGAAAGCAACTATGGCCATAAATCAATATCAACAAGGGCACTCACGAGGTACCGCCTCGTAGTCCCAAATCATAAATAAATTCACAATATCTCATTTCCTTATATCACCGCGGGAGCCTTCACAATTTATTTAAAGAAAACATTTTTTTCCCCGAAATAGCATCCCGCGTTTTAGCCACCCTTATCACACCGCACGACTTCTAGTAGTTCCCCTACTAGCCACGCGTATCAAGACACCCTTATCTCACCGCATGCGTTTCAACACCCAGACCTTATACCACCGCATGCGTATCAATATCACAATATATCACAATTTGCACCTCAAGTGCTCAAATAATTTAACTTGCCAAAATAATTCAACAACAATATTTTTCCATAATAAAGAGCTCACGGCTCATGCCAAAATAAATCATCAATAAAAGTTTTCCACAATAAAGAGCTCACAGCTCCCTCACAATGAGTATAAAAAAAATATTCAGGAGTAAATAATTTAGGAAAATAATATTTCAAAATCTTTACTACGTTGCTTCAATATCAAGTTTAAAAATGTCAAATACTTCATATTAATAATATTTAATTTAAAGAAAATCAACCTTCAAATAATGCACAGAATAAAAGAAACCAAGTTTCAACTAAACATGTAAAACAATTAGTAGGAAAAGGTCGAACAAATTTGAAGTATATATCTCATATCATTGATGAAGAATATAACAAGATAAAATAATTTAATAAATGCGCAACAACGATCTACACAATTTAAAAATATAATCTTTCATATTTAGCCCGTGTACACACTCGTCACCTCGTGTACACGACTTTCAACACATTTCAATAATCACATTCATATTAATTCTAGGGGAAATTTCTCCCACACAAGGTTAGACAAGTCACTTACCTCGACTTGCTCCAATTTAACTAAGTATTATGCTTTTTCCTCAAATTTCTGACTCCGATCGACTTGTATCTAGTCATAATTAATTCGATACAGTCAACAAAAATTATAGTAATCAATTTCATAAGAAAATATTACGTTTTCATTAAAATCCGAAATTAGCTCAAAATTTGCCCGTGGGGCCCACATCTCGGAATCTGGCGAAACTTACAAAATCCGACAACCCATTCAATTACGAGTCCACCCATACCAATTTTACCAAAATCCGATAACAACTCGACCTCCAAATCTTAAATTTTCGTTTCTATGAGATTTTCTAAAAGTTTCCAAATTTCAATCTCAAAATACTAATTAAATGGTGAAAACAATGATATATTCGTGTATATTGACCAAATCCAAGTTAAAATCACTTACCCCAATGTTTTTCCTTGAAAATATATCAAATATTGCTTCTGCTCAAGCTCCAAGTTGTTAAAAATGGCGAAATGGATGAAGCCTCCCTCTTTTTATAACTTACAGATCTGTCCAGGGTGACCTCGATCATAGGGTCCGATCATGGAGTCCGATCATGGGGAGTCCGATCATAGGGAGTCCGATCATGGGCTGCCTCGATTTGTAAGGGACCTCGATTTGTTAGGGACCTCGATTTTGTAAGGGACCTTGATTTGTTATGGACCTCGATTTGTAAGGGACCTCGATTTGTAAGGGACCTCGATTTGTTATGGACCTCGATTTGTAAGGGATCTCGATTTGTAAGGGACCTCGATTTTTTCATGGACTTCGATTTGTAAGGGACCTCGATTTGTCATGGACCTCGATTTGTTAGGGACCTCGATTTTGTAAGGGATCTTGATTTTGTCATGGACCTCGATTTGTTAGGGACCTCGATTTTGACAGCAGCCCGATTTTGACAGCATTTCCAGCAGAAAATTGCAGCAGCTTTTGCAGTAGCTCAGTCCCACTTTTGATTCGTTAACCATCTGAAACTCACCCGAGGCCCTCGGGACCTCAACCCAAAACACAACAAATCCTAAAACATCATTCGAACCTATTTGAAATCTCAAATCACATCAAACAATGCTAAAATCACGAATCATGCTCCAATTCAATCTTAATGAAACTTAGAATTTTCAACTTCTACATTCGATGTCGAAACCTCTCAAATCAAGTCCGATTGACTTCAAATTTTGCACAAAAGTCATAAATGACATAACGGAGCTGTGAAAATTTTCAGAACTGAATTCCGAGCCCGATATCAAAAGTCAACTCCCCGGTCAAACTTCCAAACTTTAAATTCCTATTTTAGCCACTTCAAGCCTAATTTTACTACGGACTTCCAAATAAAATTCCGATCATGCTCCTAAGTCCAAAATTACCATTTGGAGCTGTTGGAATCATCAAAATTCTATTCCGGTGTCATTTGCACATAATTCGACATCCATTCACTATTTAAACTTAAACTTTAAATTTTTCATCAAAATTTCATATCTTGGGCTAGGGACCTCGGAATTTGATTCCGGGCATACGCCTAAGTCCCAAATCACGATACAGACCTACCAAAATTGTCAAAACACTAATCCGAGTCCGTTTACTGAAAATGTTGATCAAAGTCAACTCAGTTGAGTTTTAAAGCTCTAATTCATATTTTAATTCATTTTTCACCTGAAAACTTTTCGGAAAATTTTTACGGACTGCACACGCAAGTTGAGTAATGATAAATAGTGCTTTTAGAGGTCTTAGAGCACAGAATTAATTATTAAATTTAAAGATGACATTTTGGGTCATCACATTTATCAATTAGTCTCATTTACAGGAACAACAATAAGTTCCTTAACAAGCAAAGATAATTAATTCTTTCAATTCCAACAACTTCCAAACCATCAATTAAATCCACAAGCTCTAAATTAAAAACATCGATATCGTGTATTTATTATTATTATTAAGCACGATTTCTGTCGAGATCGTACGACCCAATTCAGAGTGTCGTGTACACTGCCGAAGGACGTGCGACATGATCCATAGATGTATCTATCCTACCGAGGCATTCGTCCCACTCCACAAAAAAAGGAGGACATTTTCTTATGTATCTCCGGAATGAGAGTATGTTTATCATAAGATAAATTGGAGAGGATGAATAATTTATTCCAATAATTAATTAATTTAAACAAAAATTAAGCATATGAGAATTTCACCTTTTACTACCTTTCCTAACAATTCACAATATATACATCAAATAATTTAATTAATGAAGAATACAATTTACACAAGTAATTCATGCTTTGAGTCCTTGTAACGACCCGATCGGTCATTTCGAGAGTTATAGCCCTGTTTTCTCCATTTCTACTTCTTTTTGTGTAATTCATCTATATTATGTTATATCGGGTTAGTTGGTTCGGGTCCGGAAGGAACTTGGAGTGAAATGAGACACTTAGTCTCATAATTGAAAATTTTAAGTTAGAAAAGTAGACCGAATATGGACCTATGTGTAAACGACATCGGATTTGAATTTTTATAATTCCACTAGCTCCGTATGGTGATTTTGGGTTTAGGAGCATGTCCGGAATATTATTTGGAAGTCCGTAGAGGAATTAGGCTTGAAATGTCGGAAGTTTAATTTTTGAGAAGTTTGACCGGGGGTGTTGACTTTTTGATATCCGGGTTGGAGTTCGATTATGAATATTGGAATACCTCTGTTATGTCATTTATGACTTGTGTGCAAAATTTGAGGTCAATCGGACGTGATTTGATAGGTTCCGGAGTCGTTTGTATAAATTAGAAATTCCAAAGTTCATTAGGCTTGAATTGGGGTGTAATTCATGGTTTTAGCATTGTTTGAGGTGATTTGAGGGTTCGACTAAGTCCGTATGATATTTTAGGACTTGTTGGTATATTTGGTTGAGGTCCCGAAGGGCTCGGGTGAGTTTCGCATGGTTAACGAGTTGGATTTTGGACTCGGAACTATGCTGGAATTTTTCTGATGCACCATCTGGTTTCCTTCATCGCGTTCGCGAGTGGAGCCTCGCATTCGCGAAGAGGAACTGGGAGGCTGTCAATATTTTCTCTTCGCATTCGCGAAGAGAAGCACGTGTTTGTGAAGGGTGGACTGGGTGTGCATCACAAACGCTAGAGGTGTTACGCGTTTGCGAAGAAGAGAGGAAGCAACCGAAGACCCCCAAACAATTGGTCTACGAGTTCGCGTAGGGGGGGGGGGGTGTCACGTTCGCGTAGTGAGGGGAAAATGAAGCAACGCATTCGCGATGGGTTGAACGCGTTCGCGTAGAAGGCAATGAGGCAGATGAATTTTGTGCTTCGCGAACGCGAAGGTGATGTCGCGTTCGTGAAGGAGGAATTTGGATGGGAGTTATTTTGTGCTTCGCGAACGCGAGTCACTGACCGCATTCGTGAAGAAGAAAAGTCTGGGTAGTGAGTTTAAGTTCTGAAAATGGGACTTTGTCCCATTTTCAGTTTTTGGCGATTTGGAGCTCGGAGTTGAGGCGATTTTGGGTGATTTTCAGAGGACACAACGGGGTAAGTGTTCTTAACTCAATATTGGTTAAATTACCCGAATCCATGGTTATTTTTACCATTTAATTGGTGAATTGAGTTGGAAAAAATTTGAAAACCCTCTTGGTTTAAATTGAAGTTTTGAGGGTAGAGTTGGGGCCGAATTTTTGTAAAATTGGTATAGTTAGACTCGTGGTTGAATGGGTTTCCGGATTTTGTAAGTTTTGTCGAGTTCCAAGACATGGTCCCCACGGGCAATTATTGAGCTAATTTTTGGATTTTTATGGAAAATCATTATTATCTTGTGGAATTAATTTCAATGAATTTTTATTGACTGAAACGAATTATTTATGACCAGATTCGAGGCGTTTGGAGACCGATTCACGAGGAAAGGACATTGCAGAATAAGAATTTCGTGGTTTGAGGTAAGTAACGATTGTAAATCTAGTCCTGAGGGTACGAAACCCCGAATTTTGTATCATTCTACTATTTTTAGTGACGCACATGCTAGGTGACGAGCGTGTGGGCGTGCACTGTTGGGGATTTGTGACTTGGTCCGTCCCGTAGCAACTGTAAAGTTGCATACTTTGTTGAAACCATATGATACTTATATGTTTTTAAAGAATTTTTGTAAATTGGGCTGCATGCCATGTTTGGGCCTTGCGCCAATGTTGTTTGGACCCTTAGGGGCTGTTTCTTACCATCCTCTCATTGTTTTCGATTGAAAATCTATACTCAGTCATGTTTATACTTGTTTACCATATAGCTCAGTTTTTATGACTCTATTTTGATGCATATAAATGTTTTGGGCCGAATGCCCTGTTTTACTGAAATCCCCGAGTGGCTTGACAAGTTTATGACTGAGTGAGGCCGAGGGCCTGATTTGTGAGGATGAGTGTGGATCGGGGCTTTCCACCTGCATCATACTTTATTATTATAGAACATGAGTTGCCCGTACAACACGTGAGTTGTCCATGCAGATTATAGCGCTTGGGCTGAAGGAGCCCCTCCAGAGTCTGTACACACCCCAGTGAGCGTAGGTACCTACTGAGTGCGAGTGCCGAGTGCTGAGTGACTGGGAGGCATGCGTGATTGTGAGGTATGCCCGAGTGGCAAGAGTGATTGTGAGGTATGCCCGAGTGGCACGAGTGACTGTGAGGTTTGCCCGAGGGGCTGTATATGAGTGATGTTTTGCCCGAGGGGTTGTTTATGATTTCATCATTTTTGCTCACCTTTGCATTGAGCCTTTGTTTGAAAAAATGTTGGAAAAATATCTTTAAATGATTTTTACTGGAACCGGGTTTAAACGAGATGTTTTGATTCAAACACTAATTTTTAAAGCATGTTGTACTTTACTGAGATTTCATGATATGAACGTTATATGCTTTATTGCTCGTCACTACTGCTCAGTATTTATTTATTGTTGTTACTTACTAGTTGGCATTCACACTTTACTCCCTGCACCTTGTGTGCAGATTCTGGTGTAGCTGGACACGGTAGCGGTTATTGAGTGTTCTGGCTGCAGATTTTTCTTAGAGATAGCAAGGTAGCTGTTTGGCGATCGCAGCCCCTGCTCTTCTCCCTCTTATCCTCCTCTAGTTGTATTTAGCTATTTTTCAGGCTGAGTTAGCCTTGATATTGTTAGATAGATTGTAGTAGATGGTCATGACTAGTGACACCCCGATGTCGGGCTTTTTTCTTTTCCGCACTTCTATTTTCTTTGTTTTGAACTCCTTAAATGAAGGTTTTATGTTAAATAGTATTGAAATTATCTTTGAAATGAAAAATGTCGATTTGTTTGGAAATGAGTTGGCTTGCCTAGTTCCACGTTAGGCGCCATTACGACAGATTAGGATTTTGGGTCATGACAGTTGGTATCTGAGCACTAGGTTACATAGGTCTCACGAGTCATGAGCGGGTTTAGTAGATTCTTGCGGATCGGTACAGAGACGTCTGTACTTATCTTCAAGAGGCTGCAGAACCTTTAGGAAACTCTACATTCTTGAATTCTTGTCGTGTGAATCTGTTGATTCTAGTAACTAAACATCTGTTGTTTCATTCTCTCACAGATGGTGAGGACTCGTACTACCGGTCAGGAGGGCCAGCCACCAGTACCACCAGCTAGGGCCGCGAGAGGCCGAGGCCGCGGTAGAGGCTGTGCTAGGGGCAGAAGTGCAGCCCGTACAACAACTGGGGCAGTACCTGCAGATCCACCGGTTGTCCCATATCAGGACCAAGTTCCAGTTGTTGATGCACCAGCTCAGGCACCATATGTGCCTATTGTGATTCCAGGCCTTCAAGAGGCCCTAGCTCAGATTCTGACAGCGTGTACTGGCCTTGCTAAGGCAGTCTCTATTTCGATGGCCGCAGCCACTTCTCAGGCCAGGGAAGGCACTCAGACTCCCGTCGCTCGCACACCCGGGCAGGTTATTCAGGGACTTCAGTCACCTGAGGCACCACCAGCCCAACCAGTTATAGTTGCTTAGGTTTATGTGGTTCCTGCTATGACTGAGGATGATCAGCGTAGGTTGGAGAGGTTTGGGGGACTTCAGCCACCCCCTTTCAGTGGCACAGAGAGAGAGGATGCTCAGGACTTTTTGGACAGGTGTCAGAGGATACTCCGTACTGCTGGTATTTTGGAGACTTGTGGGGTCTCATTCACTACCTTTCAGTTTTCTGGGGCTGCACTCAGATGGTGGGATACTTACGAGAGGCGTAGGCTTGTTGGCGCATCACCCCTTAATTGGCAGCAGTTCTCCGTGGTCTTTTTGGAGAAGTTCGTGCCTCGATCCCATAGAGAGGAGTTGCGTAGACAGTTTGAGCGGCTTCGCCAGGGTGATTTGTCTGTGACACGGTATGGGATGCGGTTCTCTAATTTGGCCCATCATGCGATCTGGTTGGTTCCCACGGATAGGGAAAGGATCATGAGGTTTATTGATGGTCTCACTTATCAGCTACAGTTTCTTATGACCAGAGAAAGGGTTTCGGGTGCTACCTTTGATGAGGTTGTCGATATTGCTCGGTAGATTGAGATGGTTTATGGTCAGGAGAGGGTTGAGAGGGAGTCCAAGAGGCCTCGTGGCCAGGGTGGATTTAGCAGTTCTCTTCTTGGGGGCCAGTTCCAGCACGATAGATGTCGTCATTTCAGACTGGCTCTGAAAGCTCGGCCATTTCATCAGGGTGCATCATCTGGCCATGGTTCTCACAGTTCTCATCAGGGCCACTCATCACTTAGTGCCTTTTCAGTTCAGAGTTCGCCCCGTGCTCTACCTGTTCAGGGCTCTTCCATGCCAGGTTCTTTTACCTGTCTTCCCGGTGCTAGGGGTTCCCTTCAGTTTCCGCTACCAGCACCAAGGAGTTGTTTTGAGTGTGGGGAGCTTGGGCATATGTGGAGGCAGTGTCCTCATCGTCATGGAGGTCTATATTAGTAGAGGAGTCAGCCTCCGACTACAACACCAATTACCTCACCACCCGCCCAGTCAGCTCGAGGTGGAGGTCAGTCAGCTAGGGGTCGCCATCGAGGGGGAGGTAAATCAGGGGGTGGTCAGACCCGTTTCTTTGCTCTCCCTGCCAGACTAGATGCTATTGCTTTAGATGCTGTGATTACAAGTATTGTCTCAGTTTGTCACCGAGATGCCTCAGTATTATTTGACCCTGGTTCCATGTATTCATATGTTTCCTCGTATTTCGCCCAATTTTTGGATATGCCCCGTGAGTCCTTAGTTTCATCTATACATGTATTCTACTCCTATGGGTGATACTATTATTATGGATCGCATATATCGGTCATGTGTGGTGACTATTGGGGGTCTGTAGACCCGAGTGGATCTATTGTTTCTTAGTATGGTTGACTTTGATGTGTTATTGGATATGGATTGGTTATCTCCATGTCATGCTGTTCTAGATTGTCACGCTAAGATGGTGACGTTGACTATGTCGGGAATTTTGGGGGTTGGGTGGAGCTGTTCTGTAGATTATGTACCAAGTAGGGTGATTTCATATTTGAAGGCTCAGCGCATGGTTGAGAAGGGTTGCCTATCTTATTTGGCTTTTGTGAGGGATGTTAGTGTAGAGACTCCTGTCATTGATTCTATTCCGGCGGTACGTGATTTTCCGGATGTGTTTCCTGCAGACCTGCCGGGCATGCCGCGTGACAGGGATATTGACTTTGGTACTGATTTGGTGCCGGACACTCAGCCCATTTCTATTCCACCGTATCGTTGGCACCGGCGGAGTTGAAGGATTTGAAAGAACAGCTTCAGGAACACCTTGGTAAGGGGTTTATTCGGCCTAGTGTGTCACCTTGGGGCGCACCGGTTCTATTTGTGAAGAAGAAGGATGGTTCCATGAGAATGTGTCTTGATTACCGGCAGTTGAATAAGGTCACAGTCAAGAACAAGTATCCTTTGCCTCGTATTGATGATTTATTCGACCAGCTTCAGGGAGTGAGGGTGTTCTCCAAGATTGATTTGCGGCCCGGTTATCACCAGCTGAAGATTCGGGATTCAGATATTCTTTAAACAGCTTTCAAAACCCGATATGGCCATTATGAGTTCTTGGTGATGTCTTTTGGGCTGACCAATGCCCCAACAGCATTCATGCATTTGATGAACAATGTATTTCAGCCCTATTTGGACTCATTCGTTGCTGTATTCATTGATGACATCCTGGTGTACTCTCGTAGCCAGGAAGAGCATGCTCAGCATTTGAGGATTGTATTACAGAGATTGAGGGGGGGAGAAGCTTTATGCAAAGTTCTCCAAATGTGAGTTTTGGCTCAGTTCAGTAGCATTCTTGGGGCACGTGGTGTCCAGTGAGGGTATTCAGGTGGATCCGAAGAAGATAGAGGCGGTGCAGAGTTGGCCTAGACCGTCCTCAACTACGGAGATTAGGAGCTTTCTGGGTTTGGCAGGTTATTGCCGTCGCTTTGTGGAGGAATTTTCATCTATTGCATTGTTCTTGACCAAATTGACCCAAAAGGGTGCTCCATTCAGGTGGTCGGATGAGTGTGAGGAGAGCTTTTAGAAGCTCAAGACTGCTTTGACCACAACACCAGTGTTAGTTCTGCCATCATTTTCAGGTTCTTACACCGTGTATTGTGATGCCTCGAGGATAGGCATTGGTTGTGTTTTGATGCAGGAGGGTAGGGTGATTGCCTATGCCTCGTGCTAGTTGAAGACCCATGAGAAGAACTATACTGTTCATGATCTTGAGTTAGCATCCATTGTTCATGGCTTGAAGATTTGGCGTCATTATTTGTATGGGGTTCATTGTGAGATCTATATAGATCACCGGAGTCTGTAGTATCTGTTAAAGAAGAAGGATCTTAATTTGCGTCAGCGGAGTTGGTTGAAGCTTCTTAAAGACTATGATATCACTATTCTGTACCATACGGGGAAGGCCAATGTGGTGGCCGATGCATTGAGTCACCGGGCAGAGAGTTTGGGGAGTTTAGCATATCTTCCAGCAGCAGAGAGACCTTTGGCATTGGATGTTCAGGTCTTAGTGCGCCAGCTTGTCAAATTAGATATTTCAGAGCCTAGTCGGGTATTGGCTTGTGTGGTCTCCAGGTATTCTCTTTATGACCATATCAGGGAGCGTCAGTATGATGACCCCCACTTGCTCATTCTTCAGGACAGGGTTCAGAGAGGTGATGCTAGGGATGTGACTATTGGTGATGACGGCGTGCTGAGAATGCATGGCCGGATATGTGTGCCTAATGTAGATGGGCTTCGAGAGTTGATTCTTGAGAAGGCCCACAGCTCGCGGTATTTCATCCATCCGGGTGCCGCAAAGATGTACCAAGATTTAAGGCAGCACTATTGGTGGAGGCAGATGAAGAAGGATATAGTTGGGTTTGTGGCTCGGTGTCTAAACTGTCAGCATGTTAAGTATGAGCATCAGAGACCGGGTGGCTTGCTTCAGAGATTAGAGATCCCAGAGTGGAAGTGGGAGCGGATCACTATGGACTTTGTAGTTGGGCTCCCACGGACTTCGAGGAAGTTTGACGCTATTTGGGTTATTGTGGATCGGCTGACCAAGTCCGCGCACTTCATTCCAGTTGGTACTACTTACTCTTTAGAGCGGTTGGCTGAGATTTACATCCGAGAGATCGTTCGCCTGCATGGTGTCCCAGTTTCCATCATTTCAGATAGGGGGTACTCATTTCATATCGCAGTTTTGGAGGGCCGTGCAGCGAGAGTTGGGTACTCAGGTTGAGTTGAGCACAACTTTTCACCCTTAGACGGACAGGCAGTCTTAGCGCACTATTCATATATTGGAGGACATGTTGCGTTCTTGTGTCATTGACTTTGGGTGTACATGGGACCAGTTTCTGCCACTCGCGGAGTTTGTGTATAACAATAGTTATCAGTCGAGTATTCAGATGGCTCCGTACAAGGCTTTATATGGGAGGAGGTGTAGATCTCCGGTTGGATGGTTTGAGTCGGGTGAGGCTAGGCTCTTAGGTACAGACTTGGTTCACAACGCATTAGATAAGGTGAAATTGATTTAGGAGCGGCTTCGCACGGCACAATCTAGGCAGAAGAGCTACGCGGATAGGAAGGTCCGTGATGTGTGTTTTATGGTCGGGTAGAAGGCTTTGCTGAAAGTATCACCCATGAAGGGTGTTATGAGGTTTGGGAAGAGGGGCAAGTTGAGCCCCCGGTTCATTGGGCCTTTTGAGGTGCTTCGGAGGATAGGAGAGGTTGCTTATAAGCTTGCCTTTCCACCCAACTTGTCGAGTGTGCATCCAGTGTTTCATGTTTCCATGCTCCGGAAGTAAATTAGAGATCCGTCCCATGTTTTGGATTTCAGCACGGTTCAGTTGGAGGTTGATATGATTTATGATGTTGAACCGGTGGATATTTTGGATCGGCAGGTTCAAAGGTTGAGGACAAAGGATATAACTTCGGTGAAGGTGTAATGGATAGGTCAGCCTGTGGAGGAGGCCACCTGGGAGACCGAGCAAGAGATGCGGAGTAGATATCCATGCCTATTCGAGACTCCAGGTATGTTTCTAGACCCGTTCGAGGACGAACGAATGTTTAAGAGAGGGAGGATGTAACGACCCGGCCGGTCGTTTGGAGTGTTATAGCCCTATTTTTCCCATTTCTACTTCTTTTTGTGTTATTCATCTATATTATGTTATATCGGGTTAGTTGGTTCGTGTCCGAAAGGAACTCAGAGTGAAATGAGACACTTAGTCTCATAATTGAAAATTTTAAGTTAGAAAAGTGGACCGGATATGAACCTATGTGTAAACGACCTCTGATTTGAATTTTGATGATTCCAATAGCTCCGTATGGTGATTTTTGGTTTAGGAGCGTGTTCGGAATATTATTTGGAAGTCCGTAGAGGAATTAGGCTTGAAATGCCGAAAGATTAATTTTTGAGAAATTTGACCGGGGTGTTGACTTTTTGATATCCGGATCGGAGTTCGATTATGAATATTGGAATACCTCTTTTATGTCATTTATGACTTGTGTGCAAAATCTGAGGTCAATAGGACGTGATTTTATAGGTTCCGGAGTCGTTTGTAGAAATTAGAAATTTCAAAGTTCATTAGGCTTGAATTGGGGTGTAATTCATGGTTTTGGCGTTGTTTGAGGTGATTTGAGGGTTCGACAAAGTCCATATGATGTTTTAGGACTTGTTGGTATATTTTGTTGAGGTACCGAGGGGCTCGGGTGAGTTTCGGATGGTTAACGGGTTGGATTTTGGACTTGGAACTATGCTAGAATTTTCAGATGCACCATCTAGTTTCCTTCATCGCGTTCGCGAAGAGGATCTGGGAGGTTGTCAATATTTTCTCTTCGCGTTCACGAAGGGTGGACTGGGTGTGCATCGCGAATGCGAGAGATGCTACGCATTTGCAAACAAGAGAGGAAGCAACCGAAGACCCCCAGGAAATTGGTCTACGCGTTCGCGTATGGGGGTGTCGCATTCGCGTAGAGAGGGGGAAACGAAGAAACGCGTTCGCGATGGGTTGAACGCATTCACGTAGAAGGCAATGAGGCAGAGGCATTTTGTGCTTCGCGAACGCGAGGGTGATGTCGCGTTCGCGAAGGAGGAATTTGGACGAGAGTTATTTTGTGCTTCACGAACGCGAGACACTGACTGCCTTCGCGAAGAAGAAAAGTCTGGGCAGTGAGTTTAGTCCCATTTTCAGTTTTTAGCGATTTGGAGCTCGGAGTTGAGGCGCTTTTGGGTGATTTTTAGAGGAAACAATGGGGTAAGTGTTCTTAACTCAATATTGGTTAAATTACCCGAATCCACGGTTGTTTATATCATTTAATTGGTGAATTGAGTTGGGAAAAATTTGAAAACCCTCTTGGTTTAAATTGAAGATTTGAGGGTCGAGTTGGGGTCGGATTTTTGTAAAATTGGTATGGTTAGACTCGTGGTTGACTGGGTTTCCGTATTTTGTAACTTTTGTCGAGTTCCAAGACGTGGGCCCCACCGTCGATGTTTGAGCTACTTTTCGGATTTTTATGGAAAATCATTATTATCTTGTGGAAATAATTCTAATGAATTCTTATTGACTGAAACAAATTATTTATGACCAGATTCGAGGCGTTTGGAGACCGATTCACGAGGAAAGGACATTGCAGAATAAGAATTTCGCGGTTTGAGGTAAGTCACAATTGTAAATCTAGTCCTGAGGGTACGAAACCCCGGATTTTGTATCATTCTACTATTTTTAGTGATGCACATGCTAGGTGACGGGCGTGTGAGCGTGCACTGTTGGGGATTTGTGACTTGGTCTGTCCCGTAGCAACTGTAAAGTTGCATACTTTGTTGAAACCATATGATACTTATATGTTTTAGAATGAATTTCTATAAATTGGGCTAAATGCCATGTTTGGGCCTTGCTCCAGTGTTGTTTGGTCCCTTAGGGGCTATTTATTACCATCCTCTCATTGTTTTCGATTGATAATCTATACTCAGTCATGTTTATACTTGTTTACTGCATAACTAAGTTTTTATGACTCTATTTTGATGCATATAAATGTTTTGGGCTGAGTGCCCTGTTTTACTGAAATGCCCGAGTGGCTTCAGAGGTTTATGATTGAGTGAGTCTGAGGGCCTGATTTGTGAGGATGAGTGTGGATCGGGGCTGCTCGTCTGCAGCATACTTTATTATTATAGCACGTGAGTTGTCCGTGCAGATTATAGCGCTTGGGCTGAAGGAGCCCTTCCGGAGTCTGTACACACCCCCAGTGAGTGCAGGTACCTACTGAGTGCGAGTGTCGAGTGTTGAGTGGCGAGTGCTGAGTGATTTGTAGGCATGGGTGATTATGAGGTATGCCCGAGTGGCAAGAGTGATTGTGAGGTATGCCCGAGTGGCACGAGTGACTGTGAGATTTTCCCGAGGGGCTGTATATGAGTGATGTTTTTCCCGAGGGGTTGTTTATGATTTCATCATTTTTGCTCACCTTTGCATTGAGCCTTTGTTTGAAAAACTGTTGGAAAAATATCTTTAAATGATTTTTACTGGAACCGGGTTTAAACGAGTTGATTTGATTTAAACACTAATTTTTAAAGCATGTTGTACTTTACTGAGATTTCATGATATGAACGTTATATGCTTTATTGCTCGTCACTACTGCTCAGTCTTTATTTATTATTGTTACTTACTGAGTTGGCGTACTCACGTTACTCCCTGCACTTTATGTGCAGATTCAGGTGTAGCTGGATACGGTAGCGGTTATTGAGTGTTTTGGTTGCAGATGTTTCTTGGAGATAGCAAGGTAGCTGTTTGGCAATCGCAGCCCCTGCTCTTCTCCCTCTTATCCTCCTCTAGTTGTATTTAGCTATTTTTCAGGCTGAGTTAGCCTTGATATTGTTTGACAGATTGTAGTAGATGCTCATGACTAGTGACACCCTGATGTCAGGCTTTTTTCTTTTCTGCACTTCTGTTTTCTTTGATTTGAACTCCTTCAATGAAGGTTTTATGTTAAATAGTATTGAAATTATTTTTGAAATGAAAAATATCGGTTTGTTTGGAAATGAGTCAGCTTGCCTAGTTCCACGATAGGCGCCATCACGACAGATTAGGTTTTTGGGTCGTGACAGTCCTAAACTACCCGTACTTTAGCATTAATAGTAGCTACGCATGGACTCTCGTCACCTCGTGCGTATGTAGCCCCCACAATTAGCAACAATTACTTAATTCATTTACCTATGGGGTAATTTTCCCCCTCACAAGATTAGACAAGAGACTTACCTCAATTTGCTCCAATTTAATCCAATAGAAGGCCTTTTCTCGATTAACTCTGAATGGCTCGAATCTAGCAAAAATAAATTCGATACAATCACTAAAAATTATAGGTATTAATGTCATAAGAAAATATTATATTTTCAATAAAATCCGAAATTAACTCAAAAATCATCTGTGGGGTCCACATCTCGGAATCTGGCGAAAGTTACGAAATATGAACGCCCATTCAACCACGAGTCTACCCATACCAAAATTACTAAATTCCAATAATAATTCGGCCCTCAAATCCTCAAATCCATCCAAGAGGGTTTTCAAATATTTCCAATTTAATTCACCAATTACATGATTAAAACAATGATGGATTCGAGTAATTTAACCAATATGGAGTTAAGAACACTTACTCCGTTGTTTTCTCTAAAAGTCTCTCAAAAATCGCCTAAATCTGATCTCAAAATCGTTAAAAATGGAAAATGGGACGAAGTCCCATTTTCAGAACTTAAGCATTCTGCCCAGCGATTTCTTCTACGCGATCGCAAACTTCCTCACACGATCGCGTAGCACAAAATTTACTGCCCAAAAATAATCCCTACGCGATCGCGTATCTTCACACGATCGCACAACACAGAGTTCTTAGCTTTACGCGATCGCAGTTCCCTTCACGCGATCGCATAGCGCAAATGCGTGGCCTCCACTCCTGCTCCGTTACCCTACGCGATCGCAGATATCCTTACGCAATCACAGAGAACAAAAATTCCACTGCCAAATTAAGCCTACGCGATCGCGTCCCAATCCTCGCGATCGCGTAGAAGGTTTAAAATACCAGAAATCAGCAGCTACCAGCAGTCTCCCAAAAGCCAAAAGTGATCCGTTAGTCGTCCGAAACTCACCCGAGCCCCTCGGGACCTCAACCAAATATACCAACAAGTCCCAATACATCATACGAACTTAGCCGAACCCTCAAATCACATCAAACAACGCTAAAACCATAAATCATCCTCCATTTCAAGCTTAATAAAACTTAAGATTTCTAACTTTTACATTCGGTACCGAAACCTATCAAATCAAGTCTGCTTGACCTCAAATTTTGCACACAAGTCATAAATGACATAACGGAGCTATGAAAAGTTTCGGAACTGGATTCTGATTCCGATATCAAAAAGTCAACTCCCCAATCAAACTTCCAAACTTAAATTCTTATTTTAGCCATTTCAAGTCTAATTTAACTACGGACTTCCAAATAAAATTCCGAAAATGCTCCTAAGTCCAAAATCACCATACGGAGCTGTTGGAACCGTAAAGTCCCGGTTTCTGGGTCGTTTTCTCAAAATATTGACCAAAGTCAAACTTGGCCTTTTAAAGCCAACTTAAGGAACCAAGTGTTTTGGTTTCAACCCAAACACTTCCAAATCCCGAACCAATCATCCCCGAGAGTCATAAATTAATACAATCACATACGAGAAGTTATATTTTTAGGGAACGGGGTTCTAAAAGTCAAAACGACCGATTGGGTCGTTACATTCTCTCCCACTTAAATATACGTTCGTCCTCGAACGTGCTAAGGACTGTTCCTGAGTTGTACAAAATCATTGTTTATCACCTCGTGCATCTATACGTGCTACCACACCCAGTTTAACACATTAGCTCAAACCAATTTGAAGATTCTCCCCTTTATTTAAGCAAATAAGCCTTAGAGCCAAATTCTAACATCCTGTCACGACCCCAAATTCCCTCCGTAGGAGGTCGTGATGGTACCTAGTCTCTAAGACTAGGTAAGCCTATCAATGCGGAATAATCATAAATATCTGAAATAAATAAACTATAATTAAAATAATTACAACTCCCAAAACTTGGTAGAAATAAGTCACAAGCTCTAAAAATTTATTCTCAATGTCTCTATGTATAGAGGTCTAAAGTAAAATAAGGAAGAAATATAAAAATGATAGAAGGGGACTCCGGAGTTTGCGGACGCTGGCAGATATACCTCGAAGTCTCCATGCACAGGTAACTCACTGACGTCTAGACTGGTAAGATGTACCTGGATCTGCACAAAAAGATGTGCAGAAGAGTAGTATGAGCACCACAACGGTACCCAGTAAGTGCCAAGCCTAACCTCGGTAGAGTAGTGACGAGGTCAGGTGAGGCTCTACTGGAATATAATAATGGCATGGAAAAATGTTTAAACAATTTAATAAGATAAAATGACTATGGAAATGAATCAAATAGTATATCACATTTAATGACACCATATAATTTCAAATAATATTTCGTGGAATCAAAACAGAATTCCTTTCAACTTTATGAAAATCACAACAATTAATCGAAGGCAACTATGGCCATAAATCAATATCAACAAGGGTACTACCGAGGTACCACCTCGTAGTCCCAATTCATAAATAAATTCACAATATCTCATTTTCTTATTTCACCGCGGGAGCCTTCACAATTTATTTGAATGAAAACATTTTTCCCGAAATAGCATCCCGCTTTTTAGCCATCCTTATCACACCGCATGACTTCTAGTAGTTCCTCCTACTAGCCACGCGTATCAAGCCACCCCTATCTCACCACATGCGTTTCAATACCCAGACCTTATACCACCGTATGCGTATCAATATCACAATATATCTCAATTTGCACCTCAAGTGCTCAAATAATGTAACTTGCCAAAATAATTTACCAACAATATTTTTTTCACAATAAAGAGCTCACAGCTCCATCACAATGAGTACAAAAATCTTATAAAATATTCAAGAATAAATAATTCAGGAAAATAATATTTCAAAATCTTTAATACGTTGCTTCAATATCAAATTTAAAATGTCAAATACTTCATATTAATAATATTTAATTTAAGAAAATCAATTTCAAATAATGCACAGAATAAAAGAAACCAAGTTTCAACCAAACATGTAAAACAATTAGCAAGAAAAGGTCAAGCAAATTTAAAGTATACAAATCAAATCAATGATGAAGAATATAACGAGATAAAATAATTTAATAAATGCGCAATAATGATTTACACAATTTAAAAATATAATCTTTCACATTTAGCCCGTGTACACAATCGTCACCTCGTGTACACGACTTTCAACACATTTCAATAATCACATTAATATCAATTCTAGGAAAAATTTCCCCCACACAAAGTTAGACAAGTCACTTACCTCGACTTGCTCCAATTTAACCAATTAGTATGCTTTTTCCTCGATTTTCCGATTCCGGTCGACTCGTATCTAGTCATAATTAATTCGATACAGTCAACAAAAATTATAAAATTAATTCCATAAGAAAATACTATATTTTTTTCAACAAAACCCGAAATTAAATGAAAAATAGCGTCTCGGAATCTGGCAAAAGTTACGAAATATGAACGCCCATTCAACTATGAGTCCAACCATACCATTTTTACAAAAATCCGACATCAACTTGACCTCCAAATCTCAAATTCTCATTTTGAAATCCCTAGGCCCAAATCCTCTAATTTCACCTCAAAAACATGTAATCTATTCGAAATATTCAATGATAATCCAATATAATTGACTAAAAATAATCACACGTGACTTACCTCAAGTTACCCCGTGAGTTCTCTCTGAACAATCGCCCAAAACTGTGTTGAAAATATCTAAATGACAAAAATATCGGAACCCCTCTATTTTTGTAATCTGGTTAGTGCTTTCGCACCTGCGGACAAAATTCTCACACCTGCGGTCTCGCATCTGCGGTGAAATACTGCATTTGTGGAGATTTCTCAGCCCAACTGCCTTCGCTTCTGCGAGCGTTGGACCGCATCTGCGCCTTCGCAGGTGCGGAAAATTCCATCGCACATGCGGACCTGCCCGCACCTGCGTACTTCCTCTCGCTTCTGTGCAACATGAGCCGCATCTGCGGCTCCAACTGGGCAGCCCTTCATCCGCTTCTGTGAGCCACAACTCGCTTGTGCGGTCCACACCTACGGTCAATCCCTCTGCAGGTGCGATGACACCAGAAGCTGAAAATTATAGAATTTACCTAAGTCCAAAAATTGATCCGATTTCGATCCGGATCGCACTCGGGGTACTCGGGACCCCGTCCGAAAATACCAACAAGTCCTAAATCATCATACGAACTTAGTTGAGCCTTCAAATCACATCCAACAACACTAAAACACGAATCACACATAGATTCAAGCCTAATGAACTTTGAAATTTCTAATTCCTACAAATGACTCCGAAACCTATCAAATCACGTCCGATTTACCTCAGACTTTGCACACAAGTCATAAATGACATAACGGAGATACTCAAATTTTCAAAATCGTATTTCGACCCCGATATCAAAAAGTCAACCCCTCGGTCAAAGTTCCCAAAATTTTAACTTTCGGCATTTCAAGACTAATTCCCCTACAGACTTCCAAATAAAATTCCGATCATGCTTCTAAGTCCAAAATTACCATACGGAGCTATTGGAATCATCAAAATTCTATTCCGGTATCGTTTGCACATAATTCGACATCCGGTCACTATTTGAACTTAAACATTTAATTTTTCATCAAAATTCCATATCTCGGGTTAGGGACCTCAGAATTTGATTCCGGGCATACGCCTAAGTCCCAATTCACGATACGGACCTACCAAAACTGTCAAAATACTGATCCGAGTCCGTTTGCTCAAAGTGTAGACCAAAGTCAACTCAGTTGAGTTTTAAAGCTCTAATTCACATTTTAATCCTTTTTTCACCTGAAAACTTTCTAAAAAATTTTACGGAATGCACACGCAAGTCGAGGAATGATAAATAGTGATTTTTGAGCTCTTAGAACATATAATTAATTATTAAATTTAAAGATGACATTTTGGGTCATCACATTCTCCACCTCTAAAACAAACGCTCATCTTCGAATTGTTTGTCTTCGAACGGAGTTAGAAAAAGTACCTGAGCTGGTGAATAAGTGTGGATAACGGTTGCGCATATCATGCTCGTCTCCCAAGTCGCCTCCTTGACCGGATGACCACTCCACTGAACCTTCACGGAAGCAATGTTCTTTGACCTCAGCTTTCGAACCTGCCTATCTAAAATAGCCATTGGTTCCTCAACATAAGATAGATCCTTGTCCATCTGAACCAAACTGAAGTCTAACACATGAGACGAATCGCCGTGATATTTGCGAAGCATAGAAACATGGAATACCGAATGAACTGCAGAGAGACTAGGTGGTAGCGCAAGTCTGTAAGCCATCTCTCCAACTCTTTCAAGAATCTCAAAAGGCCCAATATACCTAGGGCTCAACTTGCCCTTCTTCCCAAACCTCATCACACCCTTCATAGGCGAAACCTGGAGCAATACCCGCCCACCAACCATGAATGCAACATCACGAACCTTTCGATCCGCATAACTCTTCTGTCTGGATTGGGCCGTACGAAGTCGATCCTGAATCAACTTAATCTTTTCCAAGGCATCCTGAACCAAGTCTGTACCCAAAAGTCTAGCCTCGCCTGGTTCGAACCAACCCACTGGAGACCGGCACCGCCTACCATATAAGGCCTCATACGAAGCCATTTGAATGCTTGACTGGTAACTGTTGTTGTAAGCAAACTCCGCAAGTGGTAAGAACTGATCCCAAGCACCCCCAAAATCAATCACACACGCACGAAGAATATCCTCCAGTATCTGAATACTGCATTTAGACTGCCCGTCCGTCTGAGGGTGAAATGTTGTACTTAACTCTACCTGAGTAGCCAACTCACGTTGTACTGCCCTCCAGAACTGTGATGTAAATTGTGTACCCCGGTCAGAGATGATAGATACCGGTACGCCATGGAGTCTTACAATCTAGTGAATATAGACCTGAGCCAGCTGCTCTGAAGAGTAAGTAGTAACCACAGGAATGAAATGAGCTGACTTGGTCAATCTATCCACTATCACCCAAGCTGCATCGAACTTCCTCTGAGTCCGTGGGAGGCCAACAACAAAATCCATAGTGATCCGCTCCCATTTCCATTCTGGAATCTCCAACTTATAAAGCAATCCACCTGGTCGTTGATGCTCATATTTCACCTATTGACAATTTAGACACCGAGATACATACTCCACTATGTCTTTCTTCATCCGCCTCCACCAATAGTGTTGTCTCAAGTCTTGATACATCTCTACAGCACCCAGATGAATGGAGTACCGCGAACTGTGAGCCTCCTGGAGAATCAATTCATGCAAGCCATCTACATTGGGTACACATAGCCTGCCCTGCATCTGTAGTACACCGTCATCTCCAATAGTGACATCCTGGGCATCACCATGCTGAACTGTATCCTTAAGGACAAGCAAATGAGGGTCATCATACTGACGTTCCCTGATACGATAATAAAGAGAAGACTGAGAAACCACGTAAGCCAAAACTCGACTCGGCTCTGAAACATCCAGTCTAACAAACTGGTTGGCCAAGGCCTGAACATCCAATGCTAAAGGCCTCTCTGCTATCGGGAAATATGCTAAGTTGCCCAAACTCTCCGTTTTACGACTCAAGGCATCGGCCACTACATTGGCCTTCCCAGGATGATAGAGAATGGTGATATCATAATCCTTAAGAAACTCCAACCATCTCCGCTGCCGCAAATTAAGATCCTTCTATTTAAACAGATATTGTAGACTCCGGTGATCGGTGTAGATCTCACAATGGACACGGTATAGATAATGCCGCTAAACATTTAAGGCATGAATAATAGCTGCTAATTCCAGGTCATGTATAGGATAATTCTTCTCATGCACCTTTAACTGTCTGGATGCGTAGGCAATCACCCTACCGTCTTGCATCAACACTGCGCCGAAGCCAATACGCGACGCATCACAATTCACAGTATAAGATCCTGTACCTCTAGGTAATACCAATACTGGGGCTGTAGTCAAAGATGTCTTGAGCTTTTGGAAGCTCTCCTCACATTCCTCGGTCCACTTGAATGGAGCACCCTTCTGGGTCAATTTGATCATAGATGCAGCAATAGAAGAGAAACCCTTTACAAATCGGCGATATTACCCAGCCAAACCAAGAAAAATCTGAATTTCCATAACTGAGGACGGTATGGACCAACTCTGCACTGCTTAAATCTTCTTTGGATCTACCTTGATCCCCCCGCACGAAACTATATGACCCAAAAATACCACTGAATCAAGCCAAAATTCACACTTTGAAAATTTTGCATATAACTTCCTTTCTCTCAAAATCTGAAGCACAATCCTCAGGTGTTGTTCATGATCTTCTCGACTCCGAGAATACACCAGAATGTCGTCAATAAACACAATGACGAAGGAATTAAGATAGAGTTGAAATACACTATTCATTAAGTGCATAAATGCTGCTAGGGTGTTGGTCAGCCCAAAAGACATCACAAGGAACTCGTAATGACCGTACCGAGTCCTGAAAGCAGTCTTTGGGATATCTGGCTCCCGAATATTCAATTGATGATAACTTGAACGTAAGTCGATCTTAGAGAATACTGTGGCACCCTAAAGCTGATAAAATAGGTCATCAATACGTGGCAATGGATACATGTTCTTCACGGTAACCTTATTCAGCTGGCGGTAATCAATACACATTCGCATAGAACCTCCTTCTTCTTTACAAATAAGACAGGAGCACCCCAAGGCGATACACTAGGCCGAATGAAACCCTTATCAAGAAATTCCTGTAATTGTTCTTTTAATTCTTTCAACTCTGTTGGGGCCATACGGTATGGTGGAATAGAAATGGGCTGAGTGCCCGGTAACAAATCAATGCCAAAATCAATATCCCTGTCGGGTGGCATACCCGAAAGATCCGCTGGAAATACTTCAGGAAAATCCCTTACTGTAGGAACTGACTCTACAGTAGGAGTATCAATACTAACATCTCTCACATAGGCCAGATACGCATCGCACCCCTTCTCAACCATTCGTTGAGCTTTAAGAAATGAAACAACCCTGCTAGGAACCTGATCCGAGGTACCTCTCCACTCTAGCTGCGGTAGACCTGGCATAGCAAACGTCACCATCTTGGCGTAACAATCAAGAATAGCGTGATAGGGTGACAACCAGTCCATGCCCAAAATAATATCGAAAACCACCATACTGAGCAATAATAAATCAGCTCTGGTCTCAAAACCACTGATAATAATTAAACATGACTGATACACACTGTCCACGATAATAGATTCACCCACGGGTGTAGATACATAAACAGAAAAACTCAAGGAATCACGTGATACGCCTAAATACGGGGCAAAATAAGATGACACATAAGAATAAGTGGAGCCTAGATCAAATAAAACTGATGCATCTCTATGACAGACCGGAATAATACCTGTGATAATAGAATCAGATGCAACGGCATTTGTCCTAGCAGGAAGGGCATAATATCTGGCCTAGCCTCCCCCTCTAGGGCGACCTCTACCTGCCCGACCTCCACCTCTAGCTGGATGTGCATGTGGAGTGGAAACTGGTGCAGTAATCATGGCCTGAGAAGTCTGAGGACCTTGTGGAATAGGTGGGGCCTAAGAAATCCGTAGAGGTGCACCCCTCATAAGTATGGGGCAATCCCCCATAATATGACGAGTGCCACCACACTCAAAACAAGCCCTCGGAGGACGTGGTTGTTGGGACTAGCTCGGCCTTGATCGACTAGACTGTCCGCTGAAAGCACCCCGTACAGGAGGTACAGAAGACATTGGTGGTGCTTAATATGGAACTTGAGGTCTGGGAGTAGTCGGAATACCACTGGAAGCTGGAAGTGCTGAATGAATAGGACGACTCACATAACCTCGACCATGACGGGCTGCAACTGGGGCACGAGAATTATTATATGTGCCAGAATCTCGGGGTTTCTTAGCTTCCCTCTCTTCCCTCTCCCGGATTCGCATACCTTCTAATCTCCTAGCAATTGACACTACCTATTGGTATGTGATGTCCATATCTAGCTCTCGGGCCATACTGTATATGATATTAGGGTGGAGTCCCTCAATAAATCTGCAAACTCGCTCTCGAACAGTAGTAACTAAGGCTGGTGCATGCCTCGCCAAATCACTGAATCAGACCACATACTCTGACACGGTCATTGAACCCTGGCACAACTGCTCAAACTCTGCGCGCCATGCATCCTTAAGACTCTGAGGAACAAACTCCCTTAAGAACATATCCGAAAATTGAGTCCAAGTGAGTGAAGATGCCTCAGTGGGACTATCCAACTCATATGCCCACCACCACTGGTAGGTTGCTCCTATAAACTGGAATGCCGTGAAAGAAACCCTACTGGAATCCACAATACCCATAGTACGAAGGATATGGTAACATTCCTCTAGAAAACCCTGAGCATCCTCTAAAGCTAAACTGTTGAATATGGGAGGGTGGTACTTCTTGTACCTCTCGTGCCTGAGCTGCTCCCCTTTTGAAACTGCTGTCCTAATCTCAGGCCGAATTGGGACAACTTGCTGCACTGGTATAACCTCTAGGGCATGGTCAACTTGGGCATGTGGATCTGGAGTACGGGCAGCGGGAGTCTGTGCTCTTCCCCCGGCCTGTGATGTGGCAGGAGCAAGTGGAATTAACCCTGCCTGAGCTAAAGTGCCAAACATGCTCAAAAATTGGGCAAGAGTCTCCTGGAGTGCAGGAGTAGTAACAGGCGTCTCAGGTGCCTGCTCTCAAATTGGAGCTATTGGTGGCTCTGGTGCAGGAACTTGTGAAGGTGTTCTGGTTGTACCACATGGTCTTCCTTGGCCTCTGGCTTGGCCTTTGCCCCGACCCCGACCTCTTACGGCTCCAACAGGGGGCACGTGTGTCTGATCATCGGATCCAGTTGTGTGTGTCCTCACCATCCTATGAGAGAATAGAAAGACAATTATTTAGAACTTTGAAATCAACAAAGGCGCACAATAAAGAATCAAAGAAGTGAATATTTCCTAACAATTCCATAGCCTCTCGAAGATAAGTACAGACGTCTCCGTACCAATCCGCAAGACTCTACTAAACCTACTTGTGACTCATAACACCTATGAACCTAGAGCTCTGATATCAACTTGTCACGACCCCAAATTCCCTCTATAGGAGGTCGTGATGGCACCTAGTCTCTAAGACTAGGTAAGCCTATCAATGCGTAATAATCATAAATATCTGAAATAAATAAACTACAATTCAAATAATTATAACTCCCAAAACCCGGTAGAAATAAGTCACAAGCTATAAAAATTTATTCTCAATGTCTCTATGTATCAAGGTCTAAAGAAAAATAAGGAAGCAACATAAAAATGATAGAAGGGGACTTCGGAGTTTGCGGACGCTGGCAGATATATCTTGAAGTCTCTGTGCGCAGGCAACTCACTGACATCTAGACTTGTAAGATGTACCCGGATCTGCAGAAAATGATGTGCAGATGCGTAGTATGAGTACACCACATCGGTACCCAGTAAGTGCCAAGCCTAACCTCGGTAGAGTAGTGACGAGGTCAGGTGAGGCCCTACTGGAATATAATAATGGCATGGAAAAATGTTTAAACAATTTAATAAGATAAAATGACTATGGAAATGAATCAAATAGTAAGTCACGTTTAATGACACCAAATAATTTTAAATAATATTTCGTGGAATCAAAACAGAATTCCTTTCAACTTTATGAAAATCACAACAATTAATCGAAGGCAACTATGGCCATAAATCAATATCAATAAGGGCACTACCGAGGTACCGCTTCGTAATACCAATTCATAAATAAATTCACAATATCTCATTTTCTTATCTCACCGTGGGAGCCTTCACAATTTATTTGAATAAAAACACATTTTTTCCGAAATAGCATCCCGCCTTTTAACCATCCTTATCACACCGCATGACTTTTAGTAGTTCCCCCTACTAGTCACGCATATCAAGCAACCCTTATCTCACCGCATGCGTTTCAATACCCAGACCTTATACCACTGCATGCGGATCAATATCACAATATATCTCAATTTGCACCTCAAGTGCTCAAATAATGTAACTTGCCAAAATAATTCAACAACAATATTTTTTCCACAATAAAGAGCTCACGGCTCCATCACAATGAGTACAAAAATCTTACAAAATATTCAAGAATAAATAATTCAGGAAAATAATATTTCAAAATCTTTAATACGTTCCTTCAATATCAAATTTAAAATGCCAAATACTTCATATTAATAATATTTAATTTAAAGAAAATCAATTTCAAATAATGCACAGAATAAAAGAAACCAAGTTTCAACCAAACAGGTAAAATAATTAGCAGGAAAAGGTCAAGCAAATTTAAAGTATACAAATCAAATCAATGATGAAGAATATAACGAGATAAAATAATTTAATAAATGCGCAATAATGATCTACACAATTTAAAAAAATAATCTTTCACATTTAGCCCGTGTACACACTCGTCACCTCATGTACACGACTTTCAATACATTTCAATAATCACATTAATATCAATTTTAGGGAAAATTTCCCCCACACAAAGTTAGACAAGTCACTTACCTCGACTTGCTCCAATTTAACCAATTAGTATGCTTTCTCCTCGATTTTTCGATTCCGATCGACTCGTATCTAGTCATAATTAATTCGATACAGTCAACAAAAATTATAGAATCAATTCCATAAGAAAATACTATATTTCTTTCAACAAAATCCGAAATTAACTCAAAAATGGCCTATGGGGCCCATGTTTCGGAATCCGGCGAAAGTTACGAAATATGAACGCCCATTCAACTACGAGTCCAACCAGACCATTTTTACAAAAAATCTGACATCAACTTGACCTCCAAATCTCAAATTCTCATTTTGAAATCCCTAGCCCCAAATCCTCTAATTTCACCTCAAAAATATGTAATCTATTCGAAATATTCAATGATAATCCAATATAATTGACTAAAAATAATCACATGTGCCTTACCTCAAGTTTCCCCGTGAATTCTCTCTGAAAAATCGCCCAAAACCGTGTTGAAAATGTACAAATGACAAAGATATCGGAACCCCTCTGTTTTTGTAATCTGGTCAGTGCTTTCGCACCTGCGGACAAAATTCTCACACCTGCGGTCTCGCATCTGCGGTGAAATACCGCATTTGTGGAGATTGCTCAGCCCAGCTACCTTCGCTTCTACGAGCGTTGGACCGCATCTGCGCCTTCGCAGGTGCGGAAAAATCCATCGCACCTGCAGACCTGCCCGCACCTGCGCCCTTCCTCTCGCTTCTGCGCAAGCGCTTCTGCGCAACATGAGCCGCACCTGCGGCTCCAACTGGGCAGCCCTTCGTCCGCTTCTGCGAGCCACAACTCGCTTGTGCGAGTCCACACCTGCGGTCAATCCCTCCGCAGGTGCGATGACACCAGAAGCTGAAAATTACAGAATTTACCTAAGTCCAAAAATTGATCCGATTTCGATCCGGATCGCATTCGGGGTCCTCGGGACCCCATCCGAAAATACCAAAAAGTCATAAATCATCATACGAACTTAGTCGAGCCTTCAAATCACATCCAACAATACTAAAACACGAATCACACATAGATTCAAGCCTAATGAATTTTGAAATTTCTAATTCCTACAAATGACTCCGAAACCTATCAAATCACGTTTGATTTACCTCAAATTTTGCGCACAAGTCATAAATAACATAACGGAGTTAACCCAATTTTCAGAATTGGATTTCTACCCCGATATCAAAAGTCAATCCCTCGGTCAAACTTTCCAAAAATTCAACTTTCGGCATTTCAAGCCTAATTCCCCAACGGACTTCCAAATAAAATTCCGATCAAGCTCCTAAGTCCAAAATTACCATAAGGGGTTGTTGGAATCATCAAAATTCTATTCCGGGGTCGTTTGCACATAATTCGACATCCGGTCACTATTTGAACTTAAACTTTTAATTTTTCATCAAAATTCCATATCTCTGGCTAGGGACCTCGGAATTTGATTCTGGGCATACGCCCAAGTCCCAATTCACGATACGGACCTACCGGAACTGTCAAAATACTGATCCGAGTCCGTTTTCTCAAAGTGTTGACCAAAGTCAACTCAATTAAGTTTTAAAGTTCTAATTCACATTTTAATCTATTTTTCACCTGAAAACTTTCCGAAAATTTTTACGGACTGCACACGCAAGTCGAGTAATGATAAATAGTGCTTTTCGAGGTCTTAGTATACAGAATTAATTATTAAATTTAAAGATGATATTTTGGGTCATCACACATCCATAATTTTCTGCCATGCCTGTTTCCAACTTATGAACACTGTATCAATCACTACACGATGCACCAATACATGATTGCATACCTTGGTTGAATTTAAACCATGCACCACACCATTCACATGCCTATAATAACATACTTGATAACAATAGTTGAGATTCCACGAATCTGATGTCCGCAACACATCTCATGATACATATAAGTCCTGTTCCAACTCTTGCAATGCTTCCACGATGGAAGAAATGGGTAGAAATTTATTAACCAACTGCCGAGTCAATAATTTACTGAGTTTCTCCTTCTGACAAGGACTATTATCTCATTCTAAACTGAATAGCGATGTTTATTCTTTAATATACCTTATATAAATCTGATTGCACTGATTTCAGGTCCAATAGTCTCATCTCACCCAGTATAAACTACAGAGGAAATAGGTCACCTAAAACCCTAACCAAGGTCTCGTATGACACCAACAATGCGCCAACATGCTACAAACTTGAATGTGATACATAAGGAAAAATGAACTCTGGCAAGAAATACCCAACACGCGCAACTAATTAGACAACTTAAAAGGTGTCATGAACCTTCCTCAGAAAGTGGGACACAAAACACACAAAATAGAATATAGGGAATTGTACTCAACATCACACTGTTGCGGCGTGCAACCCGATCCAAAAAACATACCCGTGGCGGCGTGCCACCCGATCAGCATAAATTGAATGTATAAGGAAATACTTATCGAGCTAGAATGCTCATTACTATAAAATATCCAAATATCGGACACAAGCATGCTAAGTGCATAATACCATCCCTGGAAGGACCGACAGCGCCATACGCTACAAAACGCAAGCACAACTAAGGTGCGATATATGATCTGAATCTCGAAAGTCATCCTGCTCACATAACACCATCGCTACGCGGAACCTCAACACATAAGAAATTTATCAAGCCGTTTCACAACTCACACGACACAATATAGTATTACATGAAATAATCGACGATGAAACGACATCCGAATACCCCTCCATAGGGAGTGCGTATGCTGAAATGAACACATCCGGCCTGATATAGAGCCCGTATTCATATTTAAATCCATCCACAAACCTCAAGTCAATTCTGCTCGCACCGTACTAGGCTAATAACCTTTCAAGGATCCATACCGCCGGCCATACAAATGCTGTAAAGCGAATCAAGGATCTGCAAATCAATACGCAAAGCCTCTTACACATGGCACCGATCTCAGGTGATGCTGAAGACAGTGCCGACTTGCTTTAAACCTCTAAATCCTTTTCTGCTCGTTTGAGCTTGTGACATTCTTGTCAAAACCTAAATGCAACCTCGATCCTCAAATTTCAAATTCGCATACCGTTCATTGCAACTAGTATGCCAATACGCGAGAGTACAAGAGTTCCATCATAACTCCCGAACCACTAATAGATCAAACATTCCATCAAATAACAATCTTTTTGCTTACTCATTTCAGGAGAACCATTGCAATACGCGACTGGATTTTCATATCCGAAGAAAAATACCAACCTCGAGTAGTGGTCAAAACCACCGTAACTCTTTCGGGATCCATTTACACATAACATGACATAATACTTGAATTCTTCCAAATAAAATCAATTACAGCTGCCGTCAAGCGTCACACGGACTGCCACAATTCACATGCATAACTCAATGCGTTGAAGGAATGGATCATTGCCACCATCATGACAATTCAACCATTGTTAGCCGACCCGTCTTTTCCCAATGTATTCTTTACTTGCCTTAGAAATAGTAATAGCTCCATTCATTACTTCACGAACCTACATCCACACTCATCCTGAGTGACCTTATTTTCACGAGACCATGCTGTCTCAAAACCCACGAATCATCTCATACCCCTCTTGTGCGCACTTTACATCTTCAACTGGTATACCCATGCTGATACTTCTTTTATGAATCCGAAGTTGTTTTTCTTCCATTTCTCTAATGCTACACCACAACCTGAAGATAACACAGACTACTCCAAGCCCCATTTCATAATCTGCTGCAAAAGCTCGACACTCAACCATACTACGGACTCGATATCCTTAGGCTCCGCACTTTAACTTTTGAATCCACTAGGGCCATTGTTGAGATTCACCCATTCCGACCTGGTTCCGAATATAATCAACTCTAAGGCTCTGCTAGCAATTGAACACTCTCTCATAGAGGCACCCGACCGAATCACCTTATTTGTAACTTACCTTTATACGAAGAAAAAATCCTGAGTCTTCTCAAAACTGAACATAAATCGATAAGGCCAAATATGACACACGTTCTCCAAATCCTTTGCTCAAGTCACCACTGGTGTTTTCTTTCCTTAGTTGAAATGACCCACCAATAACAAGAAACCTCACAAATAGACAACCATGCAATCCAATTGTAGACGGCGGGGCTCTCCCACTTAGATTTAAGATACCATCACATAATATCGAGCCCGCAACTATTCCTCCTCCTCATTTACCATGATCCCGCACTGTTAATCGCCAATTTCTCAAATTACTTTTGTTAAGCTTTCCCCGAACATTCAGAACCATCAGCCACAATCACCTATTCGACCTCTTACCGGGTAACAAGTAAAATTCTTCGTAGAAGCTCCATCAACATCACGCAACCGCTAACCTGCTCACATGAGATATCCCACCTATTGAAATTCCATGCTGACATTCTCCAACAATGCTGCACCAAGTAATATTACCACAAAATCGATAAACCATCCTGAGCCCGTGCTAGTTCACCAGCTGTATCAGTCCGTTCACTCCCTGTTGACATCAACCAAAGGTGCAACGATACATCCCAATCCAAAGTCATGTTGCATCCCTCTTCATATTAATCAACTCCCTCTTATCACACCTAATCTTCCTCAATATATCAGCCAATATTACAACTTAAGTTCGTAGGCCTAGTCACTGTCCATCATGAATCCCAAATCACTTCAAACTTTCCTCAAGCCATGTAGTTATCCTACCCCGTAACCCATATGCTATCTTGCCATTCTCCCACTTTGGTCAAACCCTCTCCTTTAAGCAACTACTTGACTTCTGTTTCTCATACTTGGCCTTCTAGGAACTTAACCACCACAAGACATCTTCCATATGTCCCTTCTCATCCTTCGCTGCCCAAATATTGTATCAAATCAAAATCCATTTCTGTAACACCTGAACTAACAAATTGCTACCAGCCTTAATCCTCCTGGAAAATCATCTTCCTAAAGTTGACAATACTAGGAACACCGCTTCGGTCTGGAACCACTGCACCTCGCGGTCTCTTACATCCGCTTCCCCGACATCTTTTCATAATATCCTTCCCCAAAGAAAAAATCAAAGGAGATCATAACACCGACGAACCTAACATATTCAATCACAGACGACGTTAACACATCATAGATGAAAATTCCACCACGCTGGGAAATATCAAGCTTTATTAATCCTTCAACCCCAAACCTGAACATTCATAATACGATTATTTTTTCCTTGCTGGGAATAAAACATTGGACCTCTGAATCATGTACTGAGAAAAACCTTCTTTCAAGTCGTTTATTGCCCCGACACATAGACATGCATTATACCATTACATAAACACTGTGCGATAATAACGCACTGATTGTCATAACAATCAATGCCAAATCTCAAAACCTTAGGTAGTACTGATACTGAACTGAAACGATAGAGCGGCCTTCCGCAAGGCGACGATAATAGCCCAATTAAATACAAAGGGAGAAACATCCTGCACTACATCTGTAGTACCATTAAAAATTTTCTTGATCCCCAATTTATAACAAGCGTTTCATGCTGCATAGGATTATATAGGAAGGAAATTAAGGCATAAGCCTCAAAGGAATCGAATCGCACGATGAGGAATCAAGAAGGAAAATCCTCCTAACTGCCCTGTAGCCTCTCGAAGATAAGCATATACGTCTCTGTACCGATCCGCAAGACTCTAATAGACTCGCTCATGACTCGTGAGACCTAAGTGTACCTAGTGCTCTGATACCATTTTGTCACGATCCAAAAATCCATTAAAGGTCGTGATGGCGCCGGACACCGCTGTCAGGCAAGCCAACAATACATACTTAGCTTAATTACCCATTTTAGTATTTTTGAAATCAAAATTTTTTCAATGAAATAATAAAGATGGAACCCATAGAGTAAATGATAAATATTTTTAACAACTAAATTTCTAAACAATTCATAACCATTCCTAAAACCCGGTGTCACAAGTGCATGAGCATTTACTAGGGAATTAAAATAAAATACAACATCTGTCTATAATACAAATTAGACATGAAAGAAAAATATAATAATTCTTATCAAGCATGAGATGTCCGACTTTGACACTCACTAAGAGTCAATAATAATAAATAATATAAAAATTAGCAATATCTAGATCGACATGATTTATAGAATTTACAATAATATTATTTAACTAGCAGAAATAATTACATTCCTTCAATTCCAATAAATTTCCAATTTATAAATTAGTCTCATTTACAGGAATAACAATAATTTCCTTAAAGAGCAGAGATAATTAATTCTTTCACTTCCAAACCATCTATTAAATCCACAAGCTGTAAATTAAAAACATCGATATCGTGTATTTATTACAATTATTAAGCATGATTTCTGCCGAGGTCGTACGGCTCGATCCAGAGTGTCGTGTACACTGCCGAGGGACGTGCGACGTGATACATAGATGCATCTATCCTGCCGAGGCGTTCGGCCCGCTCCACAAGAAATGAGGACATTTTCTTATGTACCTCTAGAATGAGAGTATGTTTATCATAAGATAAATTTGAGAGGATGAACAATTTATTCCAATAATTAATTAATTAAAACAAAAATTAAACATATGAGAATTTCATCTTTTACTACCTTTCCTAACAATTCACAATATATACATCAAATAATTTAATTAATGAAGAATATAATTTACACAAGTAATTCATGCTTTGAGTCCTAAACTACCTGGACTTTAGCATTAATAGTATCTACGCACAGACACTCGTCACCTCATGCGTACGTAGTCCCCGCAATTAGCAACAATTATTTAATTCAATTACCTATGGGGTAATTTTCCCTCTTACCAGATTAGACAAGAGACTTACCTTAATTTGCTCCAATTTAATCCAATAGAAGGCCTTTTTCCTCGATTATCCAACTCTGAATGGATCGAATCTAGCCAAAATAAATTCGATACAATCACTAAAAATTATAGGAATCAATTTCATAAGAAAATACTATATTTTTTTAATAAAATTCGTAATTAACTCAAAAATTGTCTGTGGGGCCCATGTCTCGGAATCCGGCGAAAGTTACGAAATATGAACGCCCATTCAACCACTAGTCTACCCATACCAAAATTACTAAATTCCGATAATAATTCGGCCCTCAAATCCTCAAATTTATCCAAGAGTGTTTTCAAACTTTTCCAACTTAATTCACCAATTACATGATAAAAACAGTGATGGATTCGGGTAATTTAACTAATATTGAGTTAAGAATACTTACCCCGTTGTTTTCTCTGAAACTTTCTCAAAACGTGCTTAAATCCGAGCTCCAAATCGTTAAAAATAAAAAATGGGACGAAGTCCAATTTTCAGAACTTAAGCATTCTGCCCAGCGATTGCTTCTACGCGATCGCGAACTTCCTCACACGATCGCGTAGCACAAAATTTACTGCCCAAAAATAATCCCTACGCAATCACGTATACTTCACGCGATCGCGCAACACAGAGTTCCTAGCTCTACGCGATCGCAGTTCCCTTCACGCTAAAACCACGAATCATCCTCCATTTCAAGCTTAATGAAACTTAAGATTTTCAACTTCTACATTCGGTACCGAAACCTATCAAATCAAGTCTGATTGACCTCAAATTTATCACACAAGTCATAAATGACATAACGGAGCTATAAAATTTTTGGAACTGGATTCTGACTCCGATATTAAAAAGTCAACTTCCCGGTCAAACTTCCAAACTTAAATTCTTGTTTAAGCCATTTCAAGCCTAATTTAACTACGGACTTCCATATAAAATTTCGAACACGCTCCGAAGTCCAAAATCACCATACGAAACTATTGGAGCCATCAAATTCCGGTTTCAGAGTCATTTTTTCAAAATGTTGACCGAAGTCAAACTTGACCTTTTAAAGCCAACTTAAGGAACCAAGTGTTTCATTTCAACTCAAACGCTTCCAAATCCCGAGCCAATCATCCCCGCGAGTCATAAATCAATAAAAGCACATACGGTAAGTTATATTTTTAGGGAACGGGATTCTAAAAATCAAAACGACCAGTTGGGTCGTTACATAGAAGTAGTTCAAAATGCCTTTTTACCTAAATTATTTATTTAATCTGTCAAATTTTATTTAAAAAAAAATCTCCTAAACCTAAAAGGATGCAATGCTTTATAAAGTTGATATCATTATGAAATGTCCCCTTTTTAATCAGTCTTTCCTTTCCTTTTTTACTCTTTATAATTTTTGTTTCTTCCTTTTTTTCCTCTTTGCAATTATTTTGATGAAAAACCCACTAAAATGGAGAAATAAGAAATTTATGTGAATTGTAAATTTTAATCCCTTCAATTATTTAAATGCATATGTCTGACATTTCTTGGAATTTCTAAATTTATAACAATCCCTATGAACAATAACTCTATATATGACGTTGAAATCAATGCAATTATTGAAAATAAATACACACATAAGTTTTATACTCCCTTCGTTCACTTTTACTTGTCCACTATTGACTTTGCAAGCCCCTTAAAAAATACCCATATTAATTAGTGCATAGTCTTAATGGATTTGAAAAATAATTTAGAATGAGTAATTAATGCTAAGGGCAAAACATGAAAAATAAATTATTTTTCTCTTGATATGTGAAAAGTGACAAGTAAAAATAAAAATTTCTTTTTAGAATACTTGATAACTAAAAGTGAACGGAGGGAGTAAGTAGTAATATATAATGCCAAACCTGGTCAATATAGATATTGCAGAAGCAAGACACCAAGAATAAAGAAGACTTAGAACTTGCATAGTATTACAGCAAAGACACGATAATAAACCTGTGAAATAATAATTATTTTATTGGTAGAAAAGACTCCTAAATCTAAAGTACACACGTTGCTCGTGTACCCTATCTCGATGAATAATGTTTTTTAAAAATTTTCATAAATATTATATTAAAACTATGATTGACTCATAAAATAAATATTTAAGCTTCTGAAATTGATGAACATTGATCCTATATAGGTAACTCAATAAATTATAAAACTCTACCCTATAGAAGTTCTCAATCATCATTCCTTATATTCAACTTAAATTAAATTTCACTTCTATAATTTCATCTGCTCAACTTCACACGTAATCATGTATAACAACCCGACCGGTCGTTTTGAGCTCTAGCGTGAGTAGTTTTCCTTCAGGTATTATGACTTGCACGCGTGGTCAGAGTTAAATGTCGGGAAGTTCGGAGTTGATTTGAAAAGAAAATTCTTATTTAGGAAGCTTTAAGTTGGAAGAATTGACTAAGGTTTGATTATTTTAGTAAACGACCTCGGAATTGGGATTGGAAGATTCCAACAGGTTCGTATGATGATTTTGGACTTGGGCGTATGTACGGATCGAGTTTTGGATGACCCAGGAGCGTTTCGGTGCATATTGCGGAAGGTTGGCATTTTGGAAGAATTTCATAAATTTGGGTTGAAGTGCATTTCAATGTTATTGATGTCCCTTTGGGATTCTAAGTCCAAGAATAGATCCGTATGGTGCTTTTGGTATTGGGAGCGCGTCCGGATATGGATTTGGAGGTCTGTAGGTCATTTCTAGGTCATTTGGAGGAATTTAGAAATTTGAAGGGTTTTTGAGAAGTTTGACCGCGAGTGGACTTTTTGTTATCAAGTTTGGATTCTAATTCAGGAAGTTGGAGTAGGTCCGTAATGTCGAATGTGACTTGTCTGCAAAATTTGAGGTCAATCGGACGTGATTTGTTAGGTTTCGGAATCGATTGTAGAAGTTTGAAGCTTCAAAGTTCACTAGGTTTGAATTGGAAGGTGATTCGTAGTTTCGATGTAGTTTGGCTTGATTTGATGCCTCAACTAAGTTCGTAATGTGTTTTGGGACATGATAATATATTTGGTTGAGGTCTCGATGGCCTCGGGTGGATTTTGGATGGTTAACGGATCGAGTTTGGACATGGAAGAAGTGTTGAGGCAGCTGATATCTGGTGCAATTGCGCCTGCATGAAAAGGGCTGCAGGTGTGGCGATGTGGTAGTAGAAGAGACATTTGGACGGAGCTGGGATGGCCAAGATGCGAGGATGTTTCCGCATCTGCGATCCCACAGATACGAGGAAAGCTTCGTAGAAGCGGAATGTGAGCTGGGCAGCTAGAGTTATAGAAGCGGAAGGTCTTCGCATGTGGGAGGCCGCAGGGGCACATTTGGTATCGCAGGTGCAGAGCTGTGCTAGGTAGAGGGTATGCGCAGGTGCGAGGTTTTTTCCGGACCTGCGAGACCCTAGATACAGTGAAGCGGCCGCAGGTGCAGTAGTCGGGCTGGGCAATGTTCTTTTTAAACAAAGGGGTTGGATTAATTCCACTTCATTTCGTCCATGGGAGCTGATTTTGGAGCAATTTTGGAGTGCCATCTTCACCACCTATTATGGGGTAAGTTATTTCTTCACATTGTTTGACTAGTTTTGGAGCGACGGGCACCGGTTTGAGGTTTTAGAGCGGCATTAGAGCTGGATACGAAACTTTAGAGCAAGGTAAGTCTCCTGTCTAACTCTGTGAGGGGGAAACTACCCCTAGGTGATATATTTAATATGTGTAACTTATTGCGAGGACTACGTACACACGAGGTGACGAAAGTCCGTACGTAGTTAGATTAGTGTTATTGTCCGGGTAGACTTAGGTTTACATCATGTTGTACTTGTACTATAGGGATTATCCTTGCTCGTCTAATTCTTTTATTTCGCATTATGACTTGAGACTAGACATGCGTAGAGGGATGGACTTGCTATTGTAGAGTTTTTGCGGGTTTTATGATTTGTCACGGAATAATGGTGTTCCTCTTATGGATTTCTTGCTCGTTATGTGTTGTCATCGAATAAGTTTCCTTAAAACTCATAACTCACATGTTCATTCGTCAGTGGGGGTCAAGGACCCGTTTAAACTTCTTATTCTAATGGGATCAGGCTGTTCGCCTCGACAGGATTTATGTACCACAATCTCATGGGAGCGGATCGTTCGTCTCGGCAGTTTAATTGATGCATCTTTGGTTCTTGCCGTTCGACCCTCGGCAGTGCACAATTTAATATTTATGTTGGATCAGGCCGTACGCCTCGGCATTTCTATAAAAATATCCTCATGGAATCGTGCGTAATATTTGGCAAGAAGCCAGAGTATCTGTGAGTTTTTTTCTGATTCGTGGTGAGGTCCATTATACATATATATACATACACATACATATATGCTCCGGTTGAGGAGGTATTTGCAAATTAAGAGCTTGAGTTTATTGTAAGGAGAATAATTGTGTCCCATATTTACACTTGTTTATTTCATTTATTTACTCAGCCTCATATTTGTTCACCTCCTTACTGTACCTGATATTATTGGAGCACTAGTGAGTGTCGATTTCAACCATTCGTCTCTACTTCTCCGGGGATAGGCTAGATACTTACTGGGTACACGTGGATTTACATACTCATACTACACTTGCCGCACATTTTTGTGCAGGTAGTTTTATGTCCGGTGGTCCTTTGGGCACATAGGAACGGATGATGCGGTGTAACGACCCGATCGGTCATTTTGAGAGTTGTAGTCCCATTCTCCCATTTACGGCTCAATTTAAGCTTACAATTGTTATGTGATTTGCCAGAGTGATTAGTTTGGGTCCGGTGAGGATTTAGGAATGAATTAGAACACTTAGTTCCACGGTTTAAAGATTTAGTTGAAATAGTGACCGGATATCGACTTATGTGTAAACGATCCCGAAATGGAGTTTTGATGATTCCAATAGCTCCGTATGATGAATTTGGACTTCGGAACATATCCAGAAATATTTTTGGAAGTCCGTAGTTAAATTAGGCTTGAAATGGCTAAACTAGAAATTTAAGTTGAAAGTTTGACTGGGGAGTTGACTTTTTGATATCGGGTTCGGAATCCGATTCTCGAAATTTGAATAGGTCTGTTATGTCATTTATGACTTGTGTACAAAATTTAAGGTCAATCAGACTTGATTTGCTAGGTTTTGACATCGAATGTAGAATGTTCCAACCTCGTTTCTTCAAGAATAAGTGGTATCACATTAAGCAAATGAGCTCCAAATTCAGTTTTTATTGAAGCATTAGATCCATATTGAAATTTCGGAATCACAACAAAAAGAATCGTCGAATTCGGATATCGTATGAGGGAGTTATGCGTATTTCTGTGTCGGGAAAGATTTCTCGTCGTCGCCAGCGCCCAGGGTAGCATGGGGCGCTAGCCCTGGCACTGGGAATTTTTGGGGTACTGGAAACTGCGCCACAGGCAGCGCCCAACGCTACCTGTGGTGCTCAAAAACATCAAAGGCTCTATAAACGGGAATTTTGGCTATTTTTGATATAAAAATAGTTGGGGAGCTCGGTTTGGGCGATTTGCAGAAGAAAACTTCACAAATTGGACTGAGGCAAGTGATCTTAACTTGATTTTGTCCGTTATTCATGAATCTAACATTATTTCCAGCACTTATTTCATGATTTGGGGGATTAGAATAGAAATTTTCCAAAATTTGATTTGAGGGTTTGAAAGCCGAATCAGAGTCTGAATTTAGTAATTTTTGTATGGTTGGACTCGTGGTTGAATGGGCGTTCATATTTCGTAACTTTTGCTGGATTCCGAGATGTGGGCCCCACGGGCAATTTTTGAGTTAATTTCGGATTTTATTGAAAAATGTAGTATTTTCTTATGGAATTGATTCTATAATTTTTGTTGACTGTATCGAATTAATTATGATTAGATTCGAGTTGATCGAAGTCGAAAAATCGAGGAAAATGCATACTACTTGATTAAATTGGAGCAAGCCGAGGTAAGCGACTTGTCTAACCTTGTGTGGGGGAAATCCCCCTTAGGATTGGTATTGATATGAAAATGTTGATGAAAGTCGTGTACATGAGGTGACGAGTGTGTACACGGGCTAAATGTGAAAGATTATGTATTTAAATTATGTAGAGAGATGTTGCATATTAATTAAATTATTTTATTCTGTTATATTCATCATCATTGATATAGTTTTGTATTTTAAATTTTCCTGACCTGTTCCTTCTATGTGTTTTACCTGTTTAGTTGAAACTCTGTTTCTTTTGTTTCGTGCATTATTTGAAGGTGGGATTTCTTAATTTAAATATTATTAAAAATGAAGTATTTTACATTTAAAAATTTGATGTTAAGTCAAGATGTTAAATTTGTGAAATATTATTATTTTGCTGAATATTTTGTGAGACTTTATACTCATTGTAATTGAGTCGTGAACTCCTTATTGTGAAAAATATTCTTGTTTTTGATTTATTTTGGCAAGTTGAAATATTTGGGCACTTGAGGTGCAAATTGTGTTATATTGTGATATTGATACGCATGCGGTGGTATAAGGTCTGGGTGTTAAAATGCACGCGGTGAGATAAGGGTGGCTTGATACGCGTGGCTAGTAGGGAAAATTACTCGAAGTCGTGCAGTGTGATAAGGGTGGCTAAAACGCGGGATGATATTTCAGGAAAAATGTTTTCTTTATAATTAAATGTGAAGGCTCCCGCGGTGATATAAGAAAATGAGATATTGTGAATTTATTTATGATTTGGGACTACGAGGTAGTACCTCTGGAGTACCCTTGTTGATATTGATTTATGGCCGTTGTTGCCTTTGATTATTGTTGTTATTTTCTTAACGTTGAAAAGAATTATATTTTGTTTCCACGAGGTATTAATTGCCATTATTTGGTGTAATTAAATGGTGACATATTACTTGATCCATTTTCATTATTATTTTATCTTATTATATTAATAAATATTTTACCATGCCATTATTTATTTTCCAATAGGGCCTGACCTGACCTCGTCACTACTCTACAGAGGTTAGGCTTAGCACTTACTGGGTACCACTGTGGTGTACTCATGCTATGCTTCTGCACATCTTTTATGCAGATCTAGGTACATTCTACCAGTCCATACATCAGTGAGCTACCTGTGTACGAAGAGTTCAAGGTATATCTGCCAGCGTCCACAGCCTCTGGAGTCCCCTTCTATCATTATTATGTTGCTTCCTTATTTTCCTTAGACCCTGAAAGTAATAGATACATTGAGTATAAATTCTTAGAAGCTTGTGACTTATTTCTACCGGGTTTTAGGAGTTGTAATTATGTGAATTTGAAGATTATTTATTTCAGATTTCTATTGTTATTCAGCATTGTTAGGCTTACCTAGTCTTAGAGACTAGGTGCCATCACGACATCCTACGGAGGGAATTTGGGGTCGTGACAAGTTGGTATCAGAGCTCTAGGTTCATAGGTGTTATAAGTCACAAGCAGGTTTAGTAAAGTCCTGCGGATCGGTACAGAGACGTTTGTACTTATCTTCGGGAGGCTATAAAACTGTTAGGAAAATGTTCACTTCTTTGATTCTTTATCATGCGCATTTGTTGACTTTGAAGTTCTAAATCATTATCTTCCTATTCTCTCATAGATGGTGAGGACACGCACAACTGGATCCGATGATCAGACACCCGCGTTGCTTGTTGAAGCCACAAAAAGTGAGGGCCGGGGCCGGGGCAGAGGCCGAGGAAGACCATGTAGTGTAGCCAGAGCACCTGCACGAGCTACTGCAGAGGAACCACCAGTAGCTCCAGTTGGAGAACAGACACCTGAGACGCCTGCTACTACTCCTGCACTTCAGGAGACTCTTGCCCAGTTTTTGAGAATGTTTGACACACTAGCTCAGGCAGGGTTAATTCCACTTGCTCCTGCCACATCTCAGGCCAGGGGAGGAGCGCAAAATCCCGCCGCCCGTACCCCAGAGCCACGGGCCCAAGTTGACCATGCTTCAGAGGTTATACTAGTACAACCAGTTGTCCCAGTTCGGCCTGAGATTAGGACAACCGTTTCAGAGGGGGAGCATCTCAGGCTTGAGAGGTACAAGAAGTACCACCCTCCCACTTTCAGCGGTTTAGCTTCAGAAGATGCTTAGGGTTTTCTGGAGGAATATCACCGTATCCCTCGTACTATGGGTATTGTGGATTCCAGTGGGGTTTCTTTCATGACATTCCAGTTTAGAGGAGTAGCCTACCAGTGGTGGCCGACATATGAGTTAGATAGTCCTGCTGAGGCATCTTCACTCACTTGAATTCAATTTTCAGATTTTTTCTTAATGGAGTATGTTCCTCAGAGTCTTAGAGATGCATGGCGCGCAAAGTTTGAGCAGCTGCGCCAAGGTTCTATGACCGTGTCAGAATATGCGGTCTGATTTAGTTATTTGGCTAGGCATGCACCATCCTTGGTTGCTACTGTTCGAGAGCGGATCCGCCCATTTATTGAGGGGATTCACCCTAGTATCAGATTCAGTATGGCTCGAGAACTGGAGATGGACATCACATACCAACAGGTGGTGTCAATTGCTTAGAGATTGGAAGGTATGCATACTTGAGAGAGGGAAGAGAGGGAAGCTAAGTGACCCCGAAATTATGGCACACACAATAATTCTCGTTCCCCAGCTGCAGCCCGTCATGGTAGAGGCTATGTGAGCCGTCCTATTCATTCAACATTTCCATCTTCCAGTGGTAATCCGACTACTCCCAGACCTCAAGTTCCATATTATGCACCGCCAGTGTCTACTGTACCTCCTATACGGGGTGCTTTCAGCGGGTAGTCTAGTCGATCAGGTCCGAGCCAGTCCCAATAGCCATATTCTCCGAGGGCTTATTTTGAGTGTGGTGACACTCGTCATATCATGAGAGATTGCCCCAGATTTAGGAGGGGTGCTGTCAATCCCTGAGCCTGGGGGCGAGACCGACACCCGGTGCCTCATCTATCCTTGCGTACCAACTTGCGACTCAGGAATTCTGGACATATAATGTCATACTTTGTCCAGGGGCCACATTGCAAGATAATTTACGAAGAAAAATATAAAACTGAATAGAGACTAACGCTGACTAAATATTAACATAAAGCTGGGCCGGCAAGGCCGTCATAACTACTATAACTGACAAGTCAACAAAATATACGTACAGGGCCTACAAGCCCAACATACTGCACTAACTGACAGGATGTGTCTACAAGCCTCTACCGATGGATGTATTGTGATCGGAAAAGGGCCCCGACTTACCAATAACCTATCTACATACATACACAAGATGTACACAAAACTTCTAGACCCTACAACTCCGAAGGATGGGGAGCTTACCGATAAAGCTGAACTCTGGCAACACCTACTGAGGAGGTCTACCCGTCTGTCTGTCTGAACCTGCACGCATGAAATGCAGCACCCCCAGAAAGGGACGTCAGTACGAAATAATGTACCGAGTATGTAAGTCAATATACAGAAAGCTAAAACTGAACTGATAATCTGAACATATGCTTACCTGCTGTTACTGACTTAACTCTCTCAATATAGTAAGTAAAATAGCTGTCCGACCCTATAAGGCTCGGTATATATATATATAACTGCTCTGCCGTAGTAGGCTCGCTCATAGGTGCTCGGCCATACTAGGCTCTGTATCTCGACCAACTAGGCTCGCTCATAGGCGCTCGGCCACAGTAGGCTCGGTATATAACTTACCATCTGATCAGAGGTTGCCCAATAGGGGCCTGCCCATCGATTATAGCTCGATGGTAATGAAAATACTGTAATACTATATATATAGATTCTCTGCTCTCTTGACTGAAAGAAAATACTCAATTGAATATGAAGTCCCGATAAGGAGAATATTGTAACTTACAAGACTAGAAAAATATACGTAAATTCCGGGATATGAATTTTTCTTTATACCTCGTTATCAAACTCTTGTAATTATGAGATCATGCCAAAATGAAGAAAGGGCTTAGCTTTAACATACCTGGAGTAGGGAAAAATCCGTATGATATTCTTGAAAAAGGTTGCACCGTACTCCTTTAGAACCGCAAAAGTTGTACATTGTGAAGCTTCCAATAATTCTTGTTGGATTTTGGTTGAAAGACGTTTTGTTGAAAGCTTGCTAACGTTCTGGTTGTAAGTTTTGGTTGAAGGACGTTCTGGTTGTAAAATGGATAATGTTGGATTTTTGGTTGAAAGAAGTTTTGCTGTAAGAATGATTAATATTTTGATGGTATAGTCTTTAGTGAATATGGAGAATATGAGAATGGAGTGAATGGAATGTGTAACATTATGCCACCTAACAAGAAATGACTCTTAGTCATTTCTTTAGAATGTGGCTAGCTGCCACGTTGGGGGGAGGTTGTCTTATCTCATGATTTATTTATTAATTAGGTAATATCCCGCTACCCAGTAATTATCCAATTACCCGCATAATTAAGAATTGTCTCAAATTACTTAAAATTATACTTATTTTCAATACACTTTATACATCATACTATCACAGTCATATGGTACCTTGTATTGTACTAGTCCATAAATATCGGTTATTATAGCTCGGACCATATTTTATATAAATTCAACAACCTTCAACGAAACTCTTTTCCTTTAATTCGTGTACCCTTTCCTTTATAAAACTTATTGTTTTTTATAAATATGCTAACCTCAAGACAATCTCATCCCCGAGTTTATGTCAATTAACTGAAGACGAAACTTTAACGTACGAAAAATGCGAGATGTAACAGGTGCACCTCCACATATTTCTCAGGCCCCACCCATTCCACAGGGCCCTCAGGCTTCTCAGGCCATGATTACTGCACCAGTTGCCACTCCACTTGCACAGCTAGCTAGAGGTGGAGGTCGGGCAGGTAGAGGTCTCCCTAGAGGGGGAGGCCAGGCCAGATATTATGCCCTTCCTGCTAGGACAGAGGTCGTTGCATCCGATTCTGCTATCATAGGTATTATTCTGGTCTGTCATAGAGATGCATCGGTCTTATTTGATCCAGGCCTCACTTATTATTATGTGTCATCTTATTTTGCCTCGTATTTGGGCGTATCACGTGATTCCTTGAGTTCTTCTGTTTATGTATCTACACCCGTGGATGAATCTATTATTGTGGACCACGTGTATCGGTCATGTTTAATTGTTATCAGTGGTTTTGAGACCAGAGCTGATTTATTATTGCTCATTATGGTGGATTTCGATATTATTTTGGTCATGGACTGGTTGTCACCCTATCATGCTATTCTTGATCATTACGCCAAGACAGTGACGTTGGCTATGCCAGGTCTACCACGACTAGAGTGGAGAGGTACCTTGGATCATGTCCCTAGTAGAGTTGATTCATTTCTTAAAGCTCAAAAAATGGTTGAGAAGGGGTGTGATACGTATCTGGCCTATGTGAGAGATATTAGTATTGATACTCCTACCGTGGAGTCAGTTCACGTAGTAAGGGATTTTTTTGATGTATTTCCAGCGGATCTTCCGGATATGCCACCAAACAGGGATATTGACTTTGGCATTGATTTGTTATCGAGCACTCAACCTATTTCTATTCCACCCTATCGTATGGCCCCAGCAGAGTTGAAAGAATTAAAAGAACAGTTACAGGAATTGCCTGATAAGGGTTTCATTCGCCCCAGTGTATCACCTTGGAGTGTTCCTGTCTTATTAGGGAAGAATAAGGATGGTTCTATGTGTATGTGTATTGATTACCGCCAACTGAACAAGGCTATAGTGAAGAACAAGTATCCATTGCCACATATCGATGACCTATTTGATCACCTTCAGGGTGCCAGAGTGTTCTCTAAGATCGACTTGCGTTCAGGCTATCATCAGTTGAAGATTCAGGAGCCAGATATCCCGAAGACTGCTTTTAGGACTCGGTATGGTCATTGCGAGTTCCTTGTAATGTCATTTGGGCTAACCAACGCCCCAACATCATTTATGCACTTAATGAATAGTGTATTTTAGCCCTATCTTGATTCTTTCATCATTGTGTTTATTCACGACATTCTGGTGTATTCCCGGAGTCGGGAAGATCATGAACATCACGTGAGTACTGTGCTTAAGACTTTGAGAGAAAAGAAGTTATATGCAAAATTTTCAAAGTGTGAATTCTGGCTTGATTTAGTTGGAGTTTTGGGTCATATAGTTTCGTGCGAGGGGATCAAGGTAGATCCGAAGAAGATTGAAGCAGTGCAGAGTTGGTCCAGACCATCCTCAGCTACGGAAATTCGGAGTTTCCTTGGTTTGGTAATGTATTATCGCCGATTTGTAGGGGGTTTCTCTTCTATTGCTGCACCTATGACCAAATTGACCCAGAAGGGTGCTCCATTCACATGGACCGAGGAATGTGAGGAGAGCTTCCAAAAGCTCAAGGCAGCTTTGACTATAGCCCAGTATTGGTACCACCTACCGGTTCATGGTCTTATACCGTGTATTGTGATGCATCTCGTATTGGTCTCGGCACAGTGTTGATGCAAGACGGTAGGGTGATTGCCTACGTGTCCAGATAGTTAAAGGTACATGAGAATAATTATCCGGTTCATGACCTTGAGTTAGCAGCTATTATTCATGCCTTGAATATTTGGCGGCATTATTTGTACGGTGTCCATTGTAAGGTCTACACCGATCACCGGAGTCTACAACATTTGTTTAAATAGAAGGATCTTAATTTGCGGCAGCGGAGATGGTTGGAGTTGCTTAAGGATTATGATATCACCATTCTTTATCATCCTGGGAAGGCCAATGTAGTAGCCGATGCCTTGAGTCGTAAGGCGGAGAGTTTGGGCAGCTTAGCATATTTACCAGTAGAAGATAGGCCTTTAGCATTGGATGTTCAAGCCTTGGCCAACTAGTTTGTTAGATTGGATGTTTTCGAGCCGAGCCGAGTTTTGGCTTGTGTGGTTTCCCAGTCTTCTCTGTATGATAGTATCAGGGAGCGTCAGCATGATGACCCTAATCTGCTTGTCCTTAAGGACACAGTTCAGCACGGTGATGCCAAGGAACTCACTATTGGAGATGATGATGATGTATTACGGATGCAGGGCAGGCTATGTGTGCCTAATGTAGATGGTTTGTGCGTGTTGTTTCTCCAGGAGGCTCACACTTTACGGCACTCCATTTATCAGGGTGCCGCGAAGATATTTCAGGACTTGAGGAAACATTACTGATGGAGGAAGATGAAGAAAGACATAGTGTAATATGTAGCTTGGTGCCTAAATTATCAGCAGGTAAAGTATGAGCATCAGCGGCCAGGTGGGTTGCTTCAGAAGTTTGAGATTTCGGAGTGGAAATGGGAGCGAATCACTATGGATTTTGTTGTTGGATTTCCACTGACTCAGCGAAAGTTAGATGCGGTTTGGGTGATTGTGGATAGGCTAACCAAGTCAGCTCATTTCGTTCCTGTGATGACTACCTGCTCTTCCGAGTAGTTGGCTCAAATCTATATTTGCGAGATTGTCAGACTTCACGGCGTACCGGTATCTATCATCTCTGACCGGGGTACATAATTTACATCACGGTTTTGGAGGGCAGTACAACGTGATTTGGGTACTCGGGTAGGGTTGAGTACAATATTTCACCCTCAGATGGACAGGTAGTCCGAACGCGCTGTTCAGATACTGGAGGATATGTTTCGTGCGTGTGTGATAGATTTTGGGGGTGCTTGGGACCAGTTCTTACCATTTTCGGAGTTTTCTTACAACAATAGTAACCAGTCGAGCATTCAGATGGCACCGTATGAGGCCTTGTATGGTAGGCGGTGCCAGTCTCCAGTGGGTTGGTTTGAACCGGGCGAGGCTAGGCTATTGGGTACAAACTTGGTTCAGGATGCCTTGGAAAAGGTTAAATTGATTCAGGATCGACTTTATACAGCCCAATCTAGGCAAAATAACTATGCGGATCGAAAGGTTCGTGATATTGCATTCATGGTTGGTGAGCAGGTCTTGCTCCAAGTTTCACCTATGAAGGGTGTTATGAGGTTTGGGAAGAAGGGAAAGTTGAGCCCTAAGTATATTGGGCCTTTTTAGATTCTTGAGAGAGTTGGAGAGGTGTCTTACAGACTTGCACTACCACCTAGTCTCTCTGCAGTTTATCCGGTATTTCATGTTTTTATGCTTTGAAAATATCACGGAGATCCGTCTCATGTGTTAGACTTCAGTTCGGTTCAGTTGGACAAGGATCTATCTTATGTTGAGGAACCAGTGGCTATTTAAGATAAGCAGGTTCGAAAGCGGAGGTCAAAGAACATTGCTTCTGTGAAGGTTCAGTGGAGTGGTCATCTGGTCAAGGAGGCGACTTGGGAGACCGAGCATGATATGTGTATCTGCTATCCTCATCGTTTTACCACTCCAGGTATAATTCTAAACTCGTTCGAGGACGAATATTTGTTTAAGAGGGGGAGGATGTAACGACCCGACCGGTCATTTTGAGAGTTGTAGTCTCATTCTCCTATTTACTGCTCAATTTATTCTTACAGTTGTTATGTGACTTGCCGGAGTGATTAGTTTGGGCCCGGTGAGGATTTAGGAATGAATTGGAACACTTAGTTCCACGGTTTATAGTTTTAGTTGAAATAGTGATCGGATGTCGACTTATGTGTAAACGACTCCGGAATAGAGTTTTGATGATTCCAATAGCTCTGTATGGTGAATTTGGACTTCGGGACATGTCCGGAAATATTTTTGGAAGTCCGTAGTTAAATTAGGCTTGAAATGGCTAAAATAGAAATTTAAGTTGGAAGTTTGACAGGGGAGTTGACTATTTGATATCAGGGCCGGAATCCGATTCTGGAAATTTGAATAGGTCTGTTATGTCATTTATGACTTGTGTGCAAAATTTGAGGTCAATCGGACTAGATTTGCTAGGTTTCGACATCGAATGTAGAATGTTCTAACCTCGTTTCTTCAAGAATAAGTGGTATCATATTAAGTAAATGAGCTTCAAATTCGATTTTGATTGATGCATTAGATCCGTATTAAAATTTTGGAACCACAGCAAAAAGAATCATCGAATTCGGACATCGTTTGAGGGAGTTATGCCCATTTCCGTGTCGGAAAAGATTTTCCGTCACTGCCAACACCTAGGGTAGCATGGGGCGCTAGCCCTGGCGCTGGAAATTTTTGGGGTGTTGGAAACTGCGCCACAGGCTGCGTCACGCTCCCTGTGGCACTCGAAAACATCAAAGGCTCTATAAAAAAGATTTTTGGACATTGTGACATAAAAATAGTTGGGGAGCTCAATTTGGGCGATTTTCAGAAGAAAACTTCACAAATTGGACTGGGGTAAGTGATCTTAACTTGATTTGGTCCGTTATTCATGAATCTAACATTATTTACAACACTTATTTCGTGATTTGCGGGATTAGAATAGAAATTTCCAAAATTTGATTTGAGGGTTTGAAGGCTGAATCAGAGTCAGAATTTTGTAATTTTTGTATGGTTGGACTCGTGGTTGAATGGGCGTTCAAATTCCGTAACTTTCGCCAGATTCTGAGACATTGGCCCCACGGGGCGATTTTTGAGTTAATTTTGGATTTTATAAAAAAATATAGTATTTTCTTATGGAATTGATTATATAATTTTTATTGACTGTATCGAATTAATTATGAATAGAGTTGAGTTGATCGGAGTCGGAAAATCGAGGAAAAGGAATACTACTTTATTAAATTGGAGCAAGTTGAGGTAAGTGACTTGTCTAACCTTGTGTGTGTATGGGGGGGGTTCCCTTTAGGATTGGTATTGATATGAAAATGTTGATGTGTTGAAAGTCATGTACACGAGGTGACGAGTGTGTACACGGGCTAAATGTGGAAGATTATGTATTTAAATTGTGTAGAGCACTGTTGTATATTAATTAAATTATTTTATTCTGTTATATTCATCATCATTGATATATTTTTGTATTTTAAATTTCCTGACCTATTCCTTCTATGTGTTTTACCTGTTTAGTTGAAACTCTGTTTCGTTTGTTCCGTGCATTATTTGAAGGTGGGATTTCTTAATTTAAATATTATTAAAAATGAAGTATTTTACATTTAAAAATTTGATGTTAAGTCAAGATGTTAAATTTGTGAAATATTATTATTTTGCTGAATATTTTGTGAGACTTTGTACTTATTGTAATTGAGCCGTGAGCTTCTTAATGTGGAAAATATTCTTGTTGTTGATTTATTTTGGCAAGTTTAAATATTTGGGCACTTGAGGTGCAAATTGTGATATATTGTGATATTGATACACATGCGGTGGTATAAGGTCTGGGTGTTGAAATACATGTGGTGAGATAAAGGTGGCTTGATACGCGTGGCCAGTAGGGGAAACTACTAGAAGTCGTGCGGTGTGATAAGGGTGGTTAAAACGCGGGATGCTATTTCGGAAAAAAATATTTTCTTTATAATTAAATGTGAAGGCTCCTGCGGTGATATAAAGAAATGAGATATTGTGAACTTATTTATGAAATGGGACTACGAGGCAGTACCTCGGGAGTGCCCTTGTTGATATTGATTTATGGTCGCAATTGCTTTTGATTATTGTTGTGATTTTCTTAAAGTTGAAAAGAATTTTGTTTTGTTTTCACGAGGTATTAATTTCTATTATTTGGTGTAATTAAATGGTGACATATTACTTGATCTATTTCCATTATTATTTTATCTTATTATATTGTTAAACATTTTACCATGCCATTATTTAATTTTCAGTAGGTCATGATCTGACCTCGTCACTATTCTACCGAGGTTAGGTTTGGCACTTACTGGGTACCGCTGTGGTATACTCATACTACGCTTCTGCACATCTTTTTGTGCAGATCCAGGTACATCTTATAAGTTCAGACATCTGTGAGCTACCTGTATACGGAGACTTCGAGGTATATCTGCCAGCGTCCGCAACTATATAGACCCTGCTATATAGATACATTGAGGGTAAATTCTTAGAAGCTTGTGACTTATTTCTACCAAGTTTTGAGAGTAGTAATTATGTGAATTTGAAGATTATTTATTTCAAATTTCTATTGTTATTCCGCATTGATAGGATTACCTAGTCTCTAAGACTATGTGCCATCATGACATCCTACAGAGGGAGTTTGGGGGCGTGACATGCACGGACTTGCCGCGAGCTGCATTTCAGGTTACGATCCACAGCTAGCAGAGTCTCCTCCAGAGTTATTTCTATTTTTTCTGTCTAATTTGTATTCCGAACAGATGTTGTATTTTAGTTACTTCCTAGTAGATGCTCATGCATTCATGACATCAGGTTTTGTGAATGCTTTTGGGTTGTTCTGTATTAAGGTTGTAAAAATATTGCCATTTACTTTGTAAATTTTATTTCTGAATATTTAATTGAAGGAAAATTTTGATTTCAAAATACTAAAATGAATAATCGAGTTAATCAACTATTGTTGGCTTTCCTGATAGCGGTGTTAGGCGCCATTACGACCATTAATGGATTTTGGGTCGTGACATCTTGCTTCCCTTTTAGTTTTATCATGAACATCATATTATTTGAAATATCTCATAAACATTATTGTTGTTTAAGTAATCTAATTCTGAATTCAAAACTACTGCATTCTGTTTGAACTTGGTTTTTGAAAACTACATTTAGTTAAATATTTTGTGTGACATACTGTTATTGCAAATATTCAAAGATTTGTCAAATAATATGAATAAAGAAATCGACAATTTTGGAGTTTTTGAAATTTGAAAGTGAAGGTTGGTCCTACACCTCCTTGAAATAAAAGCCAATGTTTTTTAATTATGAACCAATATTATACCAAATAATTTGATATTAGACACATCTAATAAAAAATCCAATTAAATAGTTGATGAGAACTTTAAACTTATCCAAGTAATGATTAAAATATTATTTGGCTTTACAATAAAAAAAGGTATTGTTACACAAATTGTCATCCAAATTTATTGTTTACTTTTTCTAGTCGATACATAAATTATACATTTATTATATATAGTTATACACATATTATACATTAATTATACATTCAGAGGCTATTTTTAGTTGAAAAGATTAGGTAAGCGGCTATTTGTGTTAATTCTTCATCAAAATAATACTCACGTTTAAAAATTCACAAATAACAATATTAATTGATCTAAGAAGTCTCGTATAATGCAAAGAGTTTAACATCTAATATTACTTTTAATATGGTTAATATTATGTGTTTTAAATCATTAACTTAAAAGTTCAACTTTTAACATAGTTTATTTTGCAAACTTATTGCTAAGGAAAATATTTTTATAAGGATAATTTTAAGTTCCTATATATTAGGAGTTCCTACATTATTAAAATAAGGAAAGATTTAATAGCCATAATTTTAATTGATTTTAAACAACTCAATTTTAGGAAAATAATTAAATAACTATTTTGTTAATGTGAACTATATTTTAAAAGGGTAAAAAAGGCGGACGACATTTCTCTAGAGGCCTTCGTGCTTATATATATATATATATATATATATATATATATATATATATATATATATATATATATATATATAGAGAGAGAGAGAGAGAGAGAGAGAGAGAGAGAGAGAGAGAGAGAGAGAGAGAGAGAGAGAGAGAGAGAGAGAGAGAGAGAGAGATAGATAAGTTTTTAATACTTAATTTTCTATTTTTTTTGTTGTAGTACTTGATGTTAGCCTCAATAGAAAAATAATACTCTTAAAACTAATAAATTAAGTCTTTTTTCCCGACAAATAAAAGTCACGTTCTTGGTTTTTCTAATGCTTATGGGAGTCTATTTGAGTGGTAAAAAGAAAGCAGTAACAAATATTTCATGAATATAAAATTTTAATTGAATTTCAAGTCCTAAATATTTGTAAAGTTATAAATATGACAATTTTGTCCAATATGTTTAAAAGATAGTTTAATACTTCAAGGAGTTTTTGGTCAATCAACATTATTTTCATGCTTTTATAATAACTAGTATCTATGAACGTGCGTTGCACGTTAATAATAGTACGTGATGATTTTGTAACGACCCGACCGGTCGTTTTGAGCTCTAGCGCGTCATTCGACAATTTGAGGCCACGAGTTGCTTCATTTCAGGTATTATGACTTGTACGTGTGGTCGGAATTGATTTTTGGGGAGTTCAGAGTTAATTTGGAAAGAAAATTCTCATTTCGGAAGTTTAGTTGGAAAGATTGACTAAGGTGTGATTTCGAGTAAACGACCTCGGAATCGGGATTTGAAGGTTCCAACAGGTTCGTATGATGATTTTGGACTTGGGCGTATGTCCGGATCGGGATTTGGATGACCCGGGAGTGTTTCGACGCCTATTGTGAAAAGTTGGCATTTAAAAGAATTTCATAAATTTGGATTGAAGTGGATTTTGATTTTATCGATATCCGTTTGGGATTCTGAGCATGTGAATAGTTCCGTATGGTGATTTTGTTCTTAGATCACGTCCGGAAGTGGATTTGGAGGTCCGTAGGTCATTTTGGGGTCATTTGGCGAAAGTTAGGAATTTAAAGGTTTTTGGGAAAGTTTGACCGGGAGTGGACTTTTTGATATCGGGGTCGGATTCCGATTCCAGAAGTTGGAGTAGGTCCATAATGTCAATTATGACTTGTGTGCAAAATTTGTGGATAATCAAACATAATTTAATAGGTTTCGACATCGAATGTAGAAGTTTGAAGTTTTAAAATTCATTAAGCTTGAATTGGGTTGTGATTCATAGTTTTGGCGTTGTTTAATGTGATTTGAGGTCTCGAGCAAGTTCGTGTCAAGTTTTGGGACGTTTTGGAATATTTGGTTGAGGTCCCAAGGTCCTTGGAGGGATTTCGGATGATTAACGGATCATCTTTGGGACTAAACGAATGATGAGGCAGCTGGTATCTGGTGTAACCGCACCAGTGAGGTTTTGGCCGCAGGTGCCGAGCCGCAGAAGTGGCCAAGAGGGGGCGCAGAAACGGAATTGGCTGGGGAAGGTTGGGACCACAGAAGCGGGACCGCACCTGCTCACGAAGAGCCGCATATGCGCATGAGGGCCGCATAAGCGGCCAGCGACCTTGGCTTGGTTTCTCGCAGGTGCGAGACTTGGAGCCGCAGAAGCGGCCTTCGCACCGCATAAGCGGAGTTCCTGTTGGGCAGTGAGGTTTCTTTAATACGGGGTTTTGGCCCATTTTATTCCATTCTTTCTTGGTTCGGCGATTTTTGGAGAGCTTCAAATGGGGTTTTTTATCATCTATGTCAAGGTAAGTTATTCCCATCTATTGTAAGTTAAATACATGGTTTTTATACGGATTTAAGCATGGAAATTTAGTAGAAATTAGGGATTTTGAAGAAACACCTAGAGGTAAGCACCCTCCACTTCCAACCAAGAGGTTGTGAGTTCGAGTCACCCCAAGAGAAAGGTGGGGAGTTCTTTGAGGGAGGGAGCCGAGGGTCTATCCGAAACAGCCTCTCTACCCCAGGAAAGGGGTAAGGTCTGCGTATACACTACCCTCCTGAGACCTCACTAGTGGGATTATACTGGGTTGTTGTTGTTCTTGTTGTTGTTGTCACCACGAAAATTGACATGGAATTGGGAACAAATTATATATTTGAGTTCGTGGTCTTATGGGTAGAGTATATCTTCGAAAATGTTTGGAATTCGGGCACGTGGGCCTGAGGGTTGACTTTATCGAATTTTCGAGAGGAGTGGTAAATTGTTATAGGATTGATTTATTATGAGTATTAGAGTATATATTTATGGATTTGCACATTTATTGACTAGTTTTGGAGCGACAAGCATCAATTTGGGGTGTTAGAGTGGCGTTGGAGCCAGATTATAGAACTTCGGGGCAAGGTAAGTCTCATGTCTAACTCTGTGAGGAGGAAACTACCCCTAGGTGATATATTTAATATGTGAAACTTGGGCGGGGTCTACGTACGCAAGAGGTGACGAGAGTCTGTACGTAGTTAGATGCATGTTATTGTCCGGGTAGACTTAGGTTCACCCTATGCTGTACTTGTACTATAGGGATTATACTTGCTCTCTTAATTCTTTTATTTCGCATTACAACTTAAGACTAAACATGTAACGACCTGGCCGGTCGTTTTGAGAGTTATACCCTCGATCCTCTGTTTATTGCTTTCCCCGTATCTTTTTCTGTTTATGTGACTTGCCGGGAGGTTGTTGTTGTGGTTTTAGAGTGTTATGAGACACTTAGTCTCTAAACGGAAGCTTAAGTCTTAAGGTTTTGACCATAGTCGAGACTATGTGAAGACGACTTCAAAATGGAGTTTCGCGGTTTCGTTAGCTCCGTTGGGTGATTTTGGACTTAGAGGCGTATCTGGATTGTGTTTTGGAGGTCTATAGCTGATTTAGGCTTGATCTGGCGAAGTCAATTTTTTGGAGATTTTGACCGGTAGTGGAATTTTTGATATGGGGGTCGGATTCCGGAAGTTGGAGTAGGTCCGTAATGTCAATTATGACTTGTGTGCAAAATTTGAGGTCAATCCGGCGTGATTTGATAGGTTTCGGCATCGGTGTAGAAATCTAAAGTTTCAAGTTCATTAAGTTTGAATCGGAGGGTGATTTGTGTTTTTATCATTGTTGTATGTGATTTGAGGGCTCGATTAAGTTCGTATGGTGTTTTAGGACTTGTTGGTATTCGGGTGTGTTTCAGATGCTTAACGGATTGAAATTTGGACTTAGGCAATTGCTGAGAATTTGCTGGTTTCTGGTGTTTCGCACCTGCGAAGGGGAGACCGCATGTGCAAATTCGCACGTGCAGATGATGGAGCGCAGATGTGGGATTTGGCAGCTCAAGTCGAGTTCGTAGGTGCGGAGGTAATTGCGCAGAAGCGGCCTCGCTTCTGCGGTTGGTCAGTTCGCAGGAGCGGTGAGGGTCGCATGTGCGGTTCCTTGGTCGCAGGTGCGGTGCTTCTCTCGCAAATGCGGACCTAGGGGACTTAAGTGAAGTCCGCACCTGCGATGGAATTTCTGCAAGTGCGGCATCGCAGGTGCGGATATAGGCCCACATACGCAAAATCGCTGGGCAGAAAAGATCAAGTTCGAGGTTTGTTTTCCATTTTCAATTTTGGGACCTTGAGAGCTCGGTGTGAGGCAATATTTTGAGGGTTCTTCAAGGAAGTTGTTGGGGTAAGTGATTCTAACCCGGATTGGACTATATTTCATGAATCTTATACTATATTCATCATTTAATTAAGGAATTTGGTTGAGAAATTTGGGAAAGGTTAGAAGATTCTTCAAATAAAGTTTTGCATTTTGATTGAGATTTTGACATCGGATATCGATAATTTTGGTACGAATGAGCTCGTGAGTGAATGGGTGTTCATATTTTGTGACTTTTACCCGATTCCGAGACGTGGGCCTGGGGAGACTTTTTGTGGCGATTTTCTAATTTCTTGCTTTAGCTTTGATTTCCTTAATTAGATTAATTTTTTATAGTTGTATTTATGGTATGTAATTAATTTTGGCTAGATTTGGGCCATTCGGAGTCAGATATTCGTGGAAAAGGCATTGTTATTGATTGGTTGAGCTTGGTTTGAGGTAAATGGATTGCCTAACCTTGTGTGGGGGAAATCCCATTAGGATTTGGTACTGTTGTGATATGTGAGTGTCGTGTACGTGAGGTGACGAGTACGTACATGAGCTATTTATTGTAAAACCCGATTTATTTTACTGAGTAGCAACTTGTTTTCCCTTTTTTTTTGAGTTATACTGTTTGAATGAGTATTAATCTGTTTTCATTCTTAATTGAGCTATTCCAGTATGTGTAGTTATCCTGTTTAGTCTAATATCGCATGTCTACGTGCTTTAACTGCTTATTTGAACTTTATGAAGCATGCCTAGTTGATTTCCTACTTTTTCTTGTTCTTTATCAGTATAACTGTAGAAATCTTGCTGTTAACAGTTGTAATTATCGGTTTGAGCTATGTGTTTACTTTTGAGACTACAAGGCGGTTCCTCGGGAGTTTCCCCTACACATTTACTTTTGAGACTATGAGGCGGTACCATCGGGAGTTCTCCCTGCATATTTACTTTTTAGACTACGAGGCGGTACCTCATGAGTTTTCCTGTATATTTATTTTTGGACTACGAGACGGTATCTCGGAAGATCCCCTATTGTTTACCCCGGTGTGTTGTACTGTTGCCTTGCTGTGTGTCCTTTTGTTAATTTCTAGTCTCTCATTATACTGTATATACTCTTGCCTTATTTATTATTTACCAGTGGACCTGACCTGACCTCGTCACTACTCGACCGGGGTTTGGCCTGGCACTTACTGGGTTCCATTGTAGTGTACTTATGCTACTCTTCTGCACATGCTTTGTGGGCAGATCCGAGTGCTTCTTAGCAGTCTCGCTACTAGCTGAGAGTGCTTGTTGTTGTACGGAGACTTCAAGGTACATCTGTCGCGTCCGCAGACCTCGGAGTCCCCCTTTATTCTCTCCTATGTCATTTACCTTCCGCACTTTTTTTGTTAGACTCTGGTGTATAGAGATACTAGTTTCCTTCTGTAGCTTGTGACTTATGATGTTTTGGGTTTTGGTAAGACTGTGTATTTATAGAGTATTGGTTATTATACATGCCGAGCGGCATTGTTACTAGTTATTTAGTTATCCATTGTTGTTAGTTGCCAAGTTTTACTTTCGTTTTGTTATTTTCCACAATTTGTTAGGCTTACCTAGTCGTAGATACTAGGTGTCGTCACGACATTATACAGAGGGAGTTTGGGTCGTGACAAGTTGATGTCAGTATTGATTCCCCTACAGTTGAGTCAGTACCAGTAGTGCGGGACTTTCTAGATGTATTTCCAGCTGATCTTCCGGGCATGCCGCCCGACAGAGATTTTGATTTTGGCATTGATTTGTTGTTGGGCACTCAGCCCTTCTCTATTCCTCCATATTGTATGGATCCTCCTGAGTTGAAGAAGTAGTAATAGGAGTTGCTTGATAAGGGCTTCATTCTGCCTAGTGTGTCACCTTTGGGTGCTCATGTCTTGTTTGTAAAGAAGAATGATTGTTTTATGTGTATATGCATTGATTATCACCAGTTGAACAAAGTTACAGTGAAGAACATGTATCCATTGCCTTGTATTGATGATTTATTTGATCAGCTACAGGGTGCCAGAGTGTTTTCCAAGATTGATTTGCGTTCTGGTTATCATCAGTTAAATACTCAGGAGCCAGATATCCTAAAGATTGCTTTCAGGACTCGGTATGGTCACTATGAGTTCCTTGTGATGTCATTTGGGCTGACCAATGCCCTAACAACTTTTATGAAATTGATGCACAATATGTTCCGGTCTTATCTTGAATCTTTCGTCATTGTGTTTATTGACGACATTCTAGTGTACTCCCGAACTCAGGAGGATCATGAGCAGCACCTGAGGACTGTGCTTCAGACCTTTAGAGAAAAGAAGTTATATGCAAAATTTTCAAAGTGTGAGTTTTGTCTAGACTCAGTGGCATTCTTGGGTCATATAGTATCGAGTGATGGGATCAAGGTGGATCCGAAGAAGGTGGAAGTGGTGCAGAGTTGGCCTAGACCATTTTCATCTATGGAGATCCGGAGTTTTATTGGTTTGGCAGGGTATTACCGTCGATTTGTAGAGGGTTTCTCATCTATTGCAGCACCTATGACCAGGCTGACCCAGAGGGGTGCTCCGTTCAGGTGGATAGAGGAGTGTGAGGAGAGCTTTCAGAAGCTCCAAACAGCTTTGACTACTGCCCCAGTATTGGTATTATCTACAAGTTTGGGGGTCCTATACTATATATTGTGATGTGTCACGGATTGGTCTCGGTGCGGTGTTGATGCAGGACGGTAGGGTGATTGCCTACGCGTCCAGACAACTGAAGGTGCATGAAAAGAACTATCATGTCCACGACCTTGAGTTAGCAGCTATTGTTCATGCCTTGAAGATTTGGTGGCACTATTTGAACGGTGTTCCTTGTGAGATTTACACCGATCATCGGAGTTTGCAGCATCTGTTCAAGCAAAAGGGTATTAACTTGCGTTAACAGAGGTGGTTGGAGATACTTAAAGACTATGATATCACCATTTTGTACCATCCGTGGAAGGCCAATGTGGTGGCCTATGCTTTGAGTCGCCGAGCAAAGAGTTTGGGGAGTTTAGCATATCTACCAGCAATAGAGAGGCAATTGGCGTTGGATGTGCAGGCCTTAGCCAACCAGTTTGTTATATTGGATATTTCTGAGCCAAGTCGAGTATTGGCTTGTGTGGTCTCTCGGTCTTCTCTTTATGATTGTATCAGGGAGCGTCAGTATGATGACCCGTATCTGCTTGTCCTTAAGGACACAGTTCAACACGGTGATGCTAAGGAGGTCACTATTGGGTATGATGATGCATTGAGGATACATGGAAGGCTATGTGTGCCCAATGTAGATAGTTTGCGAGAGTTGATTCTCCTGGAGGCTCACAGCTCATGGTACTCCATTCATCCAGTGCCGCGAAGATGTACCTGGACTTGAGGCAGCATTATTGATGGAAGAGGATGAAGAAGGACATAATGGAGCGTGTAGCTCGGTGTCTAAATTGCCAGCAGGTGAAGTATGAGTATCAACAACCAGGTGGGTTACTTCAGAAGTTAGAGATTCCGGAGTGGAAATCGGAGCAGATCACTATGGATTTCATTGTTGGACTCCCATGGACACAACGGAGATTTGATGTAGTTTGGGTGATTGTGGATAGGCTGACCAAGTCATCTCATTTGGGGAGGTTGCTTATAAGCTTGCCTTACCTCCCAGTCGAGAAGGAGTTCATCTGATATTCCATGTTTCTATGCTCCGAAAGTATCACGGTGATCTGTCTCATGTGTTGGATTTCAGCTCAGTCCACTTGGACAAGGATCTATCCTATGTTGAGGAGCCAACGGATATTTTGGACACGTAGGTTCGAAAGTTGAGGTCAAAGAACATTGCTTCCGTGAAGGTTCAGTGGAGGGGTCATCCAGTCGAGGAGGCGACATGGGAGATTGAGCATGATATGCGTAGTCGTTATCCTCAACTTTTCACCACTTCAGGTATGTCTCTAAACTCGTTCGAGGACGAACGATTATTTCAAGAAGGGGAGGATGTAATGACCCCACAGGTTGTTTTGAGAGTTATAGCCCTGATCTTCTGTTTACTGCTTTCCCTGTATCTGTTTCTACTTATATGACTTGCTGGGAGGTTGTTGTTATGATTTCAGAGTGTTTTGGGACACTTAATCCCTGAACGGAAGCTTACGTCTTAGGATTTTGACTATAGTTGGTACTGTGTGAAGACGACTCTGGAATGGAGTTTCATCAAATCCTTTAGCTCTGTTGGGTAATTTTGGACTTAGGGGCATGTCCGGATTGTGTTTTGGAGGTCTGTAGTTGATTTAAGCTTGAATTGGCAACAATCGAATATTTGGAGATTTTGACTGGTAGTGAACTTTTTGATATGGGGGGCGAATTCAGATTCCAGAAGTACGAGTAGGTCCGTAATGTCAATTATGACTTGTATGCAAAATTTGAGGTCAATCAGACGTGATTTGATAGGTTTCGGCATCCGTTGTAGAAATTTAAAGTTTCAAGTTCATTAAGTTTGAATCGGAGGGTGATATGTATGTTTTAGCATTGTTTTATGTGATTTGAGGGCTCAACTAAGTTCGTATGGTGTTTTAGGACTTGTTGGTATGTTTGGTTGGGGTCCCGAGAGCCTCGGGTGTGTTTCGGATGCTTAACGGATTGAAATTTGGACTTAGGTAATATCTCAGAATTTGTTGATTTCTGGTGTTTCGCACCTGCGAAGGGGAGACCACAGGTGAGGACTCGCACGTGCAGTTGAAGGAGCGCAAATGCGGGATTTGGCAGCCCAAGCTGTGTTCGTAGGTGCGGAGGTGATTGCGCAGAAGCGGCCTCGCTTCTGCGGTTGGTCTATGCGCAAGAGCGGTGAGGGTCGCAGGTGTGGTTCCTTGGTCATAGGTGAGACGTTTCTCTCGCAGATGCGGACCCAGGGGACTTAAGTTATGTCCGCACCTGCGATAGAATTTCCGCATGTGTGGCATCGCAGGTGCGAATATAGGCCCGTAGACGCAAAATCGCTATGCAGAAAAGATCAAGTTCGAGGGTTTGTTTTCCATTTTCAATTTTGGGACCTTGAGAGCTCGGTGTCAGGCGATATTTCGAGGGTTCTTCAAAGAAATTGTTGGGGTAAGTGATTCTAACCCGGATTGGACTATATTTCATGAATCTAATACTATATTCATCATTTAATTAAGGAATTTGGTTGAGAAATTTGGGAAAGAGTTAGAAGGTTCTTCAAATAAATTTTTGAGTTTTGATTGGGATTTTGATAACGGATTTGGATAATTTTGGTACGAATGAGCTCGTGAGTGAATTGGTGTTCATATTTTGTGACTTTTACCCGATTCTCAGACGTGGGCCCGGGGAGACTTTTGGGGGCTATTTTCTAATTTCTTGCTTTAGCTTTGATTTCATTAATTAAATTAGTTTCTTATAGTTGTATTTATGGTATGTAATTGATTTTGGCTAGATTTGGGCCATTCAAAGTTGGATATTCGTGGAAAAGGCATTGTTAATGATTGATTGAGCTTGGTTCGAGGTAAGTGGCTTGCCTAACCTTGTGTGGGAGAAATCCCCTTAGGATTTGATACTGTTGTGATATGTGAGCGCCGTGTACGTGAGGTGACGAGTAGGTACACAAGCTATTTGTTGTAAAACCCAATTTATTTTACTAAGTAGCAACATGTTTTCTCTTTTATTTGAGTTATACCGTTTAAATGAGTATTGGTTTGTTTTTATTCTTAATTGAGATATTCCAGAATGTGTAGTTATCCTGTTTAGTCTAATATCACATGTTTACGTGATTTAACTACTTATTTGAACTATGTGAAGCATGCCTTGTTGATTTCCTATTTTTCTTTTTCTTTATCAGTATAACTATAAAAGTCTTGCTGTTAACTGTTCTATTTATCGGTTTGAGCTGTGTGTTTACTTGTGAGACTACCAGGCGGTTCCTCGTGAGTTCTCCCTGCACATTTACTTTTGAGACTATGAGGTGGTTCCTCGGGAGTTCTCCCTGCTCATTTTTTTTGAGACTACAAGGCGGTTACTTGGGAGTTCTCCCTGCATATTTACTTTTGAGACTATGAGGTGGTACCTCGAGTGTTTTCCCAGTATATTTACTTTTGAGACTACGAGGCGGTACCTCGGGAGTTCTCCCTGTATATTTATTTTGGGACTACGAGACGGTATCTCGGGAGATCCCCTATTGTTTACCCCGGTGTGTTGTACAGTTGCCTTGCTGTGTTTCCTTTTGTTAAATTCCAGTCTCTCATTAAACTGTATATTCTCCTATCTTATTTATTATTTACCAGTGGGCCTAACCTGACCTCGTCACTACTCGACCGGGATTAGGTCTGCACTTACTGGGTACCATTGTGGTGTACTTATGCTACTCTTCTGCACATGCTTTGTGTGCAGATTCAGATGCTTCTTATCAGCCCCGCTACTAGCTGAGAGTGCTTGTTGTTGTATGGAGACTTCAAGGTACATCTGTTGCGTCAGCCGACTTTGGAGTCCCCCTCTATTCTCTCCTATGCCATTTACCTTCCGTACTTCTTTTGTTAGACTCTAGTGTATAGAGATACTAATTTCCTTCTGTAGCTTGTGACTTACGATATTCCGGGTTTTGGGAAGACTGTGTAGTTATGGAGTATTAGTTATTGTACATGCTGAGCGGCATTGTTACTAGTTATTTAGTTATCTACTGCTATTAGTTACCAAGTTTTACTTTCGTTTTGTTATTTCCCGCAATTTGTTAGGCTTACCTAGTCGTAGAGACTAGGTGCTGTCACAACGTTATACAGAGGGAGTTTGGGTCGTGACTAGACATGCGTTGAGAGATAGACTTGCTATTGTACAGTTTTTGCGAGTTTCATGACTTGCCACAGAATAATGGTGTTCCTCTTACAGATTTCTCACGCGTTATGCTTGTTCATCGAACCATTTTCCTTAAAATATTATAACTCACATGTTTATTCGTGAGTGGGGGGTCAAGGACCCATTTAAGCTTCTTATTCTAATGGGATTGGGCCGTTCGCCTCGGCAGGATTTATGTACCACACTCTCATGGGAGCGGGTCGTTCGCCTCGGCAATTTAATTGATGCATCTATTGTTCGTGTCATTCGACCCTCGGCAGTGCACAGTTTAATATTTATGTTGGATCGGGTCATACGCCTCGACATTTCTATAAAATATCTTCATGGAATCGTGCGTAATATTTGGCAAGAAGCCAATGTATCTGTGAGTCCTTCCTGATTTGAAGTATAACGGCCCATTTTGGTGAGGTCCACTATATATTTTTTTATATGCTCCGGTTGAGAAGGAAATTTGCTAATTTAGAGCTTGAGCCTATTGTAAAGAGGAGAAATGTATCACAGACTTATACTTGTTTATTTTATTTATTTACTCTGCCTCATATTTGTTCACCTCTTTACTGTGCCTCATATTATTGGACCACTAGTGAGTCTCGATGTCGACCCCACGTCATTACTCCTTCGGGGTTAGGCTAGATACTTACTGGGTACATGTTGATTTACAAACTCATACTACACTTGCTGCACATTTTTGTGGAGGTACTTTTATGTCCGGTGGTCCTTTGGGTGAGGAGGCGCAGATAATGCAGGGACTTACCATGAGTTGCATTTCATGTTACGATCCACAACCAGTAGGGTCTCCTTCAGAGTTATTTATATTCATGTCCAATTTGTATTCCGGACAGAAGCTGTATTTTATTTTACTTTATAGTAAATTCTCATGCACTTGTGATACCAGATTTTGGGGATGATTATGGGTTGTTCCATATTGTTATTGTGAAGATATTATCACTTACTCTGTAAAGATTTTATCTCTTACTATTTAATTGACAAAAATTCACGATTTCAAAAATACTAAAATGAGTAATTAAGTTAAACTTTTATTGTTGGCTTGCCTGACAGTGGTGTTAGGCGCCATCCCGACCTTTAAAGGATTTTGGGTCCTGAAAACATGGTATCAGAGCGTTAGATTCACTTAGGTCTCACAAGTCATGATCAAGTCTAGTAGAGTCTCGCGGATCGGTACGAAGACATATGTAGTTATCTTCGATAGGCTACAGGGCTATTAGGAGCACTTCCCTTCTTGATTCCTCTTCGTGCGGTTTGATTTCCTTTGAGGCTTATGCCTTTATTTCCTTCCTACTAGATCTTATGCGACGTGAAGCGCTTGTTAGCAATTAGGAATCGAGTAATTTTAATGGCACTACAGATGTAGTGCATGATGTTTCTCCATGCATATTCGATTGGGCTAATGTCGTCGCCTTGTGGAAAGATGTTCTTTTGTTCCAACTCAGTATCGGTATTTTTTATGGTTTCGAGACTGTGCACGGGTTTCTACGATGTTTATGAGTTGTTATAGCATAATATTGATGTAATGGTAGGATACTTGTCTACGTGTCGGGGCAGTGAATGATTCGAAAGGAGGTTTTTCTCAATGCATGATTCAGGGGTTCAGTGTTTTAATTCTGGCAGAGGAAAGACAATCGGACTATGAATGCTCAGGTTTGGGTCGATGGGGTAACGAGACTTGGTGGAATCTTCATCCGTGATGTGTTGTTATCCTTCTTGATTGAATGTGTTAAGATCGCCGGTGTTATGGCCTTCTTTAAAATCGCATTTGGGGCAGAGGATTGTGAATGGTGCTGGGGAAGCGACTGTCAGAGATCGTGGTGTGTTGTTGTTCAGAATCGAATCGGTGTTCCTAGGATTGATGGCTCGAGAAGGATGATCTTTAGAGAGGTTTAGAGTGGTAGCGATCTGTTAGTTCAAGTGCTATAGAGATGGATTTGATTTACGGCAACAACTGGGCATTTATGAGGAAGGACACGTGGGAGGTGTCTTGCCGTGGTTAAATTTCTAGGAGGCCAAGTGTGAGAAGCAGAAGTCGAGTAAGTTCTTAAAAGAGAGGGTTTAACCAAAGTGGGAGAGTGGCAGAGTAGCATATGGGTTCTGTGGTAGGATAGCTGCATGCCTTGAGGAAAGTTTAGAGTGATTTGGGATTCATGCGGACAATGACTAGGTCTACGGGCTTCATTTGGAATATTAGCTGCTATACGGAGGAAGGTTGGATACGACGGAAATGAGTTTCTTGATATGAAGAAGGATACAACATGACTTTGTATTGGAATGTATTGTCTCAGCTTTAGTTGGTGTCCATGAGGAGCGAATGGACTTATACAACCGGTGAATGAGCACGAGCTCATGATGGTTTAAGAATTTCATAGTAATTGTACTCAGTGCAGCGTCGTTGGAAGGTGTCAGCATGGACTTTCCACATGTGTGTTATCTCCTATGAGTAGGCTAGTGGTTGCGTGGTGTTGATGAAGCTTCTACGAAGAATTTTACTGGCTATCCAGTAAGAGGTCGAATATGTGAATGTGACTAGTGATTAAGAATGTTCATGAAATGTTTAACATGTAGATTTTGAGGAATTTGGCAGGTCGATTGTGCGAGATCGTGTTAATGAGGAAGAAGGAATTTTGGTATGTTCCAAGGTTATGCAATTGTAGCTTCAAGCTAAGTGGGAGAGCCCCACCATCTATGATTAGATTGCATGGTTGTCTACTTGTGAGGTTTCTGTTTATCGACATATTGGCGGGTTATTAAGACTAAAGCAAGAAAACATCAGTGGTAATTTGAGAAAAGGATTTGGGACATGTGTGCTCTATTTGGCCTTGTCGATTCGTGTTCAGGCTTTGGGAAGACTTAGAGTTTATGCTTCGCGTAGATGTGATGTACAAGTAAAGTGATTCAGCTGGGTGCTTCCTTGAGAGAGTGTTCATGTGCTAGTAGAGACTTGGAGTTTGATCATATTTGGGAACAAGTTAGAGTGGGTGACTCTCAACAACGGTCCTAGTGGATTCAAAAATTTAAAGTGTGATGCCTAAGGATTTCGAGACCGTAGTATGGTTAAGTATCGAGCATTGCAGCTGATTATGAAAAAGGGGCTTGGAGTGTTATATGTTATCACCGGTCTGCGGTGTAGCACTGGAGGAATGGGAGAAAACAACTTAGGATTCATAAAGGAAATATCAGAATGGGTGTACCAGTTAAAGATGCGAATGTGCGCACAAGGATGGTATGGGATGGTTTGTGAGTTTTGAGACAACGTGGTCTCGTGAAATAGGGTCCTTATGGATGAGTGCAAATTAGGTTCGTCATGTTTTGAATGGAGTAATTATTATTCCTAAGGCAAGTCCGGAGTAAATTAGAATAATTTGATCGGTTAGCAATGGTTGAATCGGTATGACAGTGGAAATAATTAGTTCCTTCAACGTGTTAAGTTTTACAGGTGGTTGTGGCGGTACGTGCGAGGCTTGACGGCCACCGTAATTGATTTTACTTGGAGGCATTCGATTTATTATGGCTTGTTATGTGTAGATGGATCCTGAAAGAGTCATGTCGGTTTAGACCACTACTTGGGGTTGTATTTTCTGCGGTTATGAGAATTCGATCGCGTGTTGCAATGGTTCTCTTGAAATGAGTTAAGTGAAATGTTGCTATATGACAAGGTGTTTACTCTATTAGTGGTTCAGGAGTTATGATGAAATTCTTATACTCTGACGTATTGGCATGTTAGGTGCAGTGAGTGGCTTGGGAATTTGAAGTTGAGGTTCAAGGTTGCAGTTTGGTGTCGACAAGAATGTCACGAGCTCGGATGAGTAGGAAAGAATTCAAATGTTTAGAGTAAGCTGGTACTGTCTTCAGCGTCACCAGAGATCGGTGTCATGTGTAAGATGCTTTGTGTGCTAATTTACGGATCCTTGATTCTGTCTACGACATTAGTATGACCGGTGGTATGGGTGTGCAGACTTGCTACCTGGTGCGGAAGGCCGTGGGAGTGTATCCCATGGGAGGATTGTATAAGTGTGACATGTACTCACTTGATTGATTAAAGATTGGAATCAAGTATGGAGATTGTGGTACTATAGCTAATGTGAGAATTTGTGCCTGAAGGGTGCTCTGTTCAATTGGTTGTGAATTGTGGAAGTTTGTTACGGATTTGACGGCTATTCTTGGGGGTGGATCCGTAAAAGGTTATTAGCTCAGTACAATACGATGAGAATCGTCTTGAGGTCTGTGAATGGATCTAAATTTGAGTGTGTACTCTATATCGGGTCGGATGTGTTCATTTCAACATAGCATTACTTGCAGAGGAGTCTTCGGGCATGGGATGTTATTTCCATCGTCAGCTATTTAGTGTAATCTCTATCGTGCCATGTGGGTTGTGAGGCGATTTGATTATTTGCACTTGTATTGATATCCCATGTAGCTTGTGGTGTTGTGAGAGCAGGATGACTCTCAAGATACAAGTCATTTATTGCACCTTAGTTGTGCTTGAGTTTCGTAGCGTATGGCGCTATCCGTCTCCCCAGGATTTGTATTATGCACTTCATGTACTTATGGTTGATATTCGGGTATTTTGTAGGTATAAACATGTCTGGCTTCATGAGTATTTCCCTATTTATTATTATGTGTGGATCAGGTGGCACGCCACCACAGATATGCTGTTTGGATTGGGTGGCACGCCACCACGGGTATCATGGTTGGATCGGGTTGCACGCCGCAACGGTATTATGTGTGGATCGGGTTGCACGCCGCAATAGTGTAACATTGAGTACAGTTTCCCATAGCTATTCTTGTGTGTTTTGTGTCTCATTATTGAGGAAGGTTCATAACATCTTTTCGATTATTAAATTAGTTACGTGGGTTGAGTAGTTCATTCTATAGTTCATTTTCCTTATATACCACATTCGAGTTTGTATCTTGTTAGCACAATGTTACATCATATGAGTCTTTTGCAGTATCTGACGTGGCTTATTGCCTGAGTAGTTTGTACTGGGTGAAACAAGATTATTGGACCTGGGATTAGTGCGATCAGATTTATATAAGGCATATTAAAGGGTAAATATTTTTATTTAGTCCAGAATGAGGTAATGGTTCTTGTTGGGAGGATATACTCCATAATTTGTGATTCGGCAAGTGGTTATGAGTTCTACACATCTTCTATGTCGTAGCAGTATTGCGAGAGTTAAAGCAAGTCTTAATTGGTCATGAGGTACACTACGGGCTTCAAGTCAGTGGAAATTTTAGATGTTGTGCTTTGGAAAGCTTGCCTTGGGCAAATGAGTCACGCGGTGCATGGTAAGAATTCAGTAAGAGCATACAATCGTTTTTGGTGCAGTGTGAAGTGATTGATACGATGTTCGTATGTTGAAAGCAGGCATGGTGGAGAATTCCGGATGTTGGAATTTGACTCTAAGGTTTACTTGACTAAATAAAGGGGAAGATCTTTAGATTGGCTCGAGCTAATGTTCTCAACTAGGTTGTGGTAGCACGGTTAGGTGCACGAGGTGTTAAACAGTAATTTCGGACAACTCAAGAGCAGTTCTTAGGACGTTCAAGGACGAACGTATGTTTAAGTAGGAGAGAATGAAACGACCTGACCGGTCGTTTTGAGCTATAGCGCATCATTCAGTGGTTTGAGGCCACGAGTAGCTTCACTTCGGGTATTATGACTTGTATGTGTGGTCGGAATTGAATTTCAGGGAGTTCAGAGTTAATTGGGAAAGAAATTTCTCATTTCAGGAACTTAGTTGGAAAGATTGACTAAGGTTTGATTTCGTGTAAACGACATCGTAATCGGGATTTGAAGGTTCCAACAGGTTCGTATGATGATTTTGGACTTGGGCGTATGTCCGGATCGGGTTTTGGATGATCCGGGAGCGTTTCGGCGCCTATTGTGGAAAGTTGGCATTTGGAAGAATTTCATAAATTTGGGTTGAAATGCATTTTAATGCTATCGATGTCTGTTTGGGATTCTGAGCTTGGGAATAGCTCCATATGGTGATTCTGTACTTAGGTCCGTAGGTCATTTGGGGGTCATTTGGCGAAAGTTAGGAATTTAATGGTTTTTCGGAAAGTTTGACCGGGAATGGACTTTTTGATATCAGGGTCGGATTCCGATTCCGGAAGTTGGAGTAGGCCCGTAATATGCAATATGACTTGTGCGCAAAATTTGAGGATAATCGGACATGATTTAATAGGTTTCGACATCGAATGTAGAAGTTTGAAGTTCTAAAGTTCATTAAGCTTGAATTGGGATGTGATTCATAGTTTTGGCGTTGTTTGATGTGATTTGAGGCCTCGAGCAAGTTCGTGTCAAGGTTTGGGACGTGTTGGTATATTTGGTTGAGGTCCCAAGGGCCTCGGAGGGATTTCAGATTGTTAATGGATCAACTTTTGGACTAAAGGAATGATGAGGTAGCTGGTATCTGGTGTAACCGCACCTGTGAGATTTTGACCGCAGAAGCGGCCAAGAGGGGGTGCAGAAACGGAATTGGCTGGGGAAGGCTGCGACCGAAGATGCGGTCAAGTTCCGCAGAAGCGGGACCGCACCTGCACTCGAAGAGCCACAGAAGCGTGGGCGTAGAAGCGACTAACGACCTTGGCTTGGTTTCTCGCAGGTGTGAGACTTGGAGCCGCAGAAGCGACCTTCGCACCGCAGAAGCAGAATTCGTGCTGGGTAGTGAGGTTTCTTTAAAACGGGGTTTTGGCCTATTTTTTTCCATTCTCTCTTGGTTGAGCTATTTTTGGAGAGCTTCAAGTGAAGGGTTTTCATCATCTATATCAAGGTAAGTTATTCCCACCTATTGTAAGTTAAATACATGTTTTTTATACAAATTAAAGCATGGAAATTTTGTAGAAATTTAGGATCTTGAAAAAAAAACTAAAAATTGGTATTTTTGAATTTTGACTACGAAATTTGACATGGAATTGGAAACAAATTATATATTTGAATTCGTGGTCTTATGGGTAGAGTATATCTTCGAAAATATTACTTTATCGACTTTTCTAGCGGAGTGGGAAATTGTTATAAATTGATTTATTATGAGTATTAGAGTATATATTTATGGATTTGCACATTTATTGACTAGTTTTGGAGCGACGAGCATCAGTTTGGGGTGTTAGAGTGGTGTTTGAGCCGGATTATAGAAATTCGGGGCAAGGTAAGTCTCACATCTAATTCTATGAGGGTGAAACTACCCCTAGGTGATATATTTAATATGTGAAACTTGTTGCGGGGACTACATACGCACGAGGTGACGAGAGTCCGTACGTAGTTAGATCCATGTTATTGTCTGGGTAGACTTAGGTTCAACCCATGTTTTACTTGTACTATAGGGATTATCCTTGCTCGCTTAATTCTTTTATTTCGCATTACAACTTGAGACTAGACATGCGTAGAGTGATAGACTTGCTATTTTAAAGTTTTCGCGAGTTTCATGACTTGCCACGAAATAATGGTGTTCCTCTTACGAATTTCTCACACGTTATGCGTTTTCATCGAACCATTTTCCTTAAACAATTATAACTCACATGTTTATTCGTGAGTGAGGGTCAAGGACTCGTTTAAGATTCTTCTTCTAATGGGATCGGGCCATTCGCCTCGCCAAGATTTATGTACCACACTCTCATGGGAGTAGGTCGTTCGCCTCGACAGTTTAATAGGTACATCTATGGTTCGTGCCATTCGACCCTCGACAGTGCATAACTTAATATTTATGTTGGATTGGGCCGTACACCTCGACATTTCTATAAAATATCCTCATGGAATCGTGCGTAATATTTGGCAAGAAGCGAATGTATTTGTGAGTCCTTCCTGATTTTAAGTATAACGACCCATTTTGGTGAGGTCCACTATATATTTATATATATGCTCCGGTTGAGGAGAAAATTTGCTAATTGAGAGCTTGAGCCTATTGTAAAGAGGAGAATTGTACCACAGACTTATACTTGTTTATTTTATTTATTTACTTTGCCTCATATTTGTTCACCTCTTTACTGTACCTAATATTATTGGACCACTAGTGAATGTCGATGTTGACCCCTCATCACTACTCCTACGGGGTTAGGCTAGATACTTACTGGGTACACATTGATTTACATACTCATACTATACTTGTTGCACATTTTTGTGCAGGTACTTTTATGTCTGGTAGTCCTTTGGGCTCGGAGTTGCGGATGATGCAGGGACTTACCGTGAGTTGCATTTCATGTTATGTTCCGCAACCAGCAGGATCTCCTTCAGAGCTATTTATATTCTCCTGTCCAATTTGTATTTCGGAAAGATGCTGTATTTTATTTTACTTACTAGTAAATGCTCATGCACTTGTGACACCAGATTTTGGGGATGATTATGGGTTGTTTCGTATTGTTGTTGTGACGATATTATCATTTACTCTGTAAAAAAATTATCTCTTACTATTTAATTGAAGGAAATTCACTATTTCAAAAATACTAAAATGAGTAATTAAGTTAAACTTTTATTGTTGGCTTGCCTGATAGTAGTGGTAGGTGCTACCACGACCTTTAAAGGATTTTGGATCGTGACAGATTTAAACATTTATTTATATAAAGGAACAAAAAAAATAATTAATGAGAGAAATATTTTGTATAATAATACATTAATTATCTAAATGTTGAAAAATATTAATACATTAGCATAATACATGAATTTAAAATAAAAGGACATCATCAAAACTTACACAAATGATCAATTTTGTCATGTTAGTTAGATAATTATGTATTATAGTTTAAAGGTATTTAATATGATAGTGTATTAACGAACATTTGTTGTAATGACCCGACCGGTCATTTTGAGAATTATAGCCCCATTCCCCCACTTACTTCTCAATTCGTGCTTTACAGTTGTTATGTGACTTGCCGGGGTAATTGGTTTGGGTCCGATGAAGTTTTGGAATGAATTTGAACACTTAGTTCCATGGTTTAAAGCTTAAGTGGAAATAGTTGACCGGATGTTGACTTATGTGTAAACGACCTCGGAATATAGTTTTTTTATGATTTCAATAGCTCCGTATGATGATTTTGGATTTAGGACCGTGTTCGGATGTCAATTGGCAAAAGTTGGAAAACTAATGAATTTTGGGAAGTTTGATCAAGAGTGAACTTTTTGATATCAGGGTCAGATTCCGATTTCGAAAGTTGGAGTAGGTATGTAATGTCAATATTGACTTGTGTGCATAATGTGAGGTCAATCGGACTTGATTTGATATGTTTCGACACCGGATGTAGAAGTTTGAAGTTTTAAAGTTCATTAGGCTTGAATCGATGTGAAATTCGTGTTTTAGGGTTGTTTGATATGATTTAAGGGCTCGATTAAGTTCGTATGATGTTTTAGGACTGGTTGGTATACTTGGTTGAGGTCCCGGGAGCCTCGGGTGAATTTCTGATGGTTAACGGAATTTAATTTGAATATTCTAGAATATTTCGACGTCGTTTCTTCAAGAATAAGTGGTATAAGATTAAACAAATGAGCTCCAAATTCAGTTTTGATTGAAGAATTAGATCTGAAATAAAATTTCGGAGCCATAGCAAAAAGAATCGTCGAATTCGGACATCGTATAAGAGAGTTATGCTCATTTCTGTGTCGGGGTAAAATTTCCCATCATCAGTGTCTAGGGTAGCGTGGGGCGCTATCCCTGGCGCTGGGACTTTTGGAGTTCTGGAAACGGCTCCACAGGCAGCACCCCACGCCACCTGTGGCGCAACAGACATAAAACCCCTATAAAACGGGAAGTTTTGCCATTTAAAACAAAATTAGAGCTTGGGGAGCTCGGTTTGGGCAATTTTCATATGGGTTTTTAACAAATTTGAACTAGGTAAGTGTTCTTTATCCTAAATCATTTATATTTCATGATTCCATACTTATTTACATCATGAATCTGTGAATTTAATTTAAGAAAATTAGATTTTTGTATAATCTTCCAAAATTATAAAATGAAGATTTGAAAGGAAATCCGACGTCGGAATTCGATAATTTTTGTATGGTTGAACTCGTATCGAAATAAGTGTTTGGATTCAGTGAGTTTTTGCTGGGTTCCAAAAAGTGGGCCACACATTGACTTATGGTTGACTTTTCCGAAAATGACTTAAATTAAGTCTCTGTCGAATTGTGAATAATTTCTAAAGCTCAAATTGAATTGTTGGTAAATAAACTGCTAGGTTTGATTGGTTTGGAGACAAATTCGAAAGGCAAAGCCGTGTTTGAACTTTGAGTGGATTTTTGGTTTGAGGTAAGTATCTTGCCTAACTTCGTGTGGGGGAACTACCCCTTTGGATTTGAGTCTTTTATGCTAATTGTGTCATGCGAAGTCCGTGCATGCGAAGTGACGAGTATGTGCTCGGGCTTATTTGTGGAAGGTTATCCTTTTAGGGCCCTTGCGTTCTTAAGTTCATTAGATATGGAGTGGTGTTGCTATGATTAAGTTTCTCATTTATTATTTGCATTCTCTACGTGTTTTAATTGGAATTAATTGCTTCATGTTCTACCCTTATTGCCTATTTGACTCGTGTGTGACTTAATTGAAGTTGTTGCCTCTTCGATTGCCATGCTATCCTTTTCCTAATTGCTTATCCTTAAATGAAATTATTGTTATCTCTTCTGTAATCGTCTATCCTTATTCGAGGTTATGATTATTCTTTCCGTTGCCTATCCTTAATTGAATTTGTTGTATCTCTTTGTAATTTCTCAACCCTAAATGAAGTTTAGTTATTCTTTATCGTAGTCGCCTTATCCCTATTTGGAATCATTGTTGCATATTATATCTCCTTTGTTGAGATATTCTTATTGAGACTAGTATTCCCTATTGTGTTCATTCTTTGTGAGTTCGTTCAACCTTCTTTGTGATCTGAAGCTCTTGACTTGATTTACTTGTCGTATTACTGTGCTATTGTTATTGTTGTTGTTGTACTCAGTTTGATGATGTAACGACCCGACCGGTCGTTTTGAGCTCTAACGCGTCGTTCGGCGGTTTGAGGCCATGAGCAACTTCACTTCAGGTATTATGACTTGTACACGTGGTCGAAATTGAATTTCGGGAAGTTGGGAGTTGATTTGGAAAGAGAATTCTAATTTCCAAAGCATTACGTTGGAAGAATTGACTAAAGTGTGGTTTTTGAGTAAACGACCTCGGAATTGGGATTTGAAGATTCCAACAGGTTTGTATGATGATACTGGACTTGGGCGTATGTCCGGATTGGGTTTTGGATGACCTGGGAGAGTTTCATCGCCTATTATAGAGGTTGGCATTTTGGAAGAATTTCATAAATTTGGGTTAAAGTGTATTTCAATTTTATCGATGTCTGTTTGGGATTTCAAGTCTGGGAATAGCTCCATATGGTGATTCTAGTATTGGGAGAGCGTCCGGAAGTGGATTCGGAGGTCCGCAGGTCATTTTGGTGTCAATTGGCGGAAGTTAGAAATCAAAAGGTTTATGAGAAGTTTGAGCGGGAGTGAACTTTTTGATATTGGGGTCGGAATCCAATTTCGGGAGTTAGAGTAGGTCCGTAATGTCGAATGTGACTTGTGTGCCAAGTTTGAGGTCCATCGGACGTGATTGGATGTGTTTCGGCATCGAACGTAGAAGTTTGAAGTTCTAAAGTTCATTAAGTTTGAATTGGGGTGCTATTCATGATTTTGATGTTGTTTTATAAGATTTGAGACCTAGAAAAGGTCTGTGTTATGTTATGGAACTGGTTTGTGGATTTGGACGGGGTCCTGGGGGCCTCGAGAGTGTTTCGAGATGGTTTCGGATCATTTCGGGCTGTTTTGGACTGTTGTTGCTGGTATCTGGTGTCCTTCGTGAATGCAAAGGAAGTCCCGCGTTCACGTAGAGGAAATTTGTGAGGCTGTTGGGTTGGCTTTTGCGAACGCGAGCAAGTGGACGGGAACGCGAGGTAAGAGCTGGGCAATCCTTTTTGAACGCGGCCAAGGCTACGCTAACGCGAAGAAGAAAGGGGGGAGATGGGCCTAAGGCCATTTGGCCTACGCGAACACGTAGAAGGGAACGTGAACGCGAACGCGAACGCGAACGCGAGGGGTCTGGGCAGCTGGCCTTCGCGAACGCGATCAGAGTGTTGCAACCGCGATTAGCTTTTCGCGTACTCGAAGAGGAAATATGGAGGGAGTGTTTCTTTGGCTTTCGCGATCGCGATGGTCTTTCCGTGATCGCGAAGATGGGCGGACCTTGGCAGTGAAGTTTTAAAGATGGGATTTGGCCGTTTTCCTCCATATTTTATTTGGTTGGGCGATTTTTGGAGCTCTTGGAAGGGAAAGTTTCATCATCTATGTCAAAGTAAGTGATTCCCACCTATTGCAAGTTACATACTTGGATTATATATATATTTTTAACATTGAAATTCATGGAAAATTGGTGGGAATTTGGGGTTATGGTAGAAAACCTAAAAATTGGAATATTTGAATTTTGATCACGAATTTGGGCATGGAATTGAGAATAAATTATATATTTGGGTTCATGATGCTATGGGTAATGTTTATCTTTGAAAGTTTTCGGAATCCGGGCACGTGGGCCCGAGAGTGATTTTATCGACTTTTCGAATGGAGTTGGAAATTGTTATAAATTAAATTATAATGAGTATTAGAGTATATATTTACGGGTTTGCATGTTTATTGATTAGTTTTGGAGCGTTGGGCATCGATTTGAGTTGTTGGAAGGGCTTGGGAGATGGTTGTGGAATTTCGGAGCGAGGTAAGTCTCCTTTCTAACCTTGTAAGAGGGAATTAACCCCATAGGTGAATCAAACTATTATGTGCTTCTATTTGTGAGAGCTATGTACGCACGAGGTGATGAGAGACAGAGTGTAGCTACTATTATGCTTATGTTTGGGTAGTGTAAGACCCATATCATGTTGTACTTGCGATGTTGCGCCCTACTTGTTAATTTAATTGTTTAAAATATTTAGAAACTCGATAAAGAAATTTTAAAAAGGTTAAACTTCATTTACTTGACCGTTAAATGGGAATTTGAAATTCTTAGAATATTTGCCCCTTAATAAATCTTGCATTTGTTGTTTAATGTATTTTTCTCTTTTGTGGAGCGGGCCGAACGCCTCGGTAGCAGATAGATGCATCTATGGTTCGTGTCATTCGACCCTCGGCAGTGCACAATTTAAATATTATGTTGGAATTGATAATAATTGATATTGCTTTCATTAGCCCGAGATACAAAAATGTTAAATGAAGAAAATAAATTTGGAAATTTCTTATAAACAACAACATTGTTTACTTATTTCATGATATTGAGCTTACAGTCATTCTACGTAATCCATGCTTAATTATATCATTGATATTTTATTTATAGCCCATAGTAAGTGTCGAAGTCGGCCACTCGTCTCTACTTTTTCGAGGTTAGGCGAGATACTTACTAGGTACGCGTTGATTTACGTACTCATACTACACTTGCTGCATATTTTTGTGCAGGTGCATATATGTCTAGTGGCCTTGTGGGCGTAGAGGTGCGGTTATTGCGGGGACTTAGGTGAGCTGCACTCCACGTTACGAGTCCGCAGCCAGCAGAGTCTCCTTCAGAGTATTTATATTTCTCCTGTCCAAATTTATATTCCGGATAGATGTTGTATTTTATTTTACAATCCTAGTTGAGGCTCATGCACTTTTGACACCGGGTTTTGGGGTGATTTGGGTTGTCTTGTATTGAAATTGTTAAATAATATTATTATTTACTCTGTAAATTTCATCTTTTACAATTTAATTGAAGGAAATATGATTTCAAGAACATTAAAATGAGAACCAAATTAAGTATTTATTTTTGGCTTGCCTGACAGCGGTGCCCGACGCCATCACGACCTTTAATGGATTTTGGGTCGTGACAACATGGTATGAGAGAACTAGGTTTACTTAGGTCTCACGAGTCATGAGCGAGTCTAGTAGAGTCTTGCAGATCGATACAGAGACGCTTGTACTTATCTTCGAGAGGCTACAGGACTGTTAGGAGCACTTCCCTTCTTGATTCCTCATCGTGCGATTTGATTCCTTTGAGGCTTACGCCTTCATTTTCCTTCCCATTGAATCTTGTGCGACGTGAAGCGCTTGTTATAAATTGGGAATCGAGGAATTTTATTGGTGCTGTAGATGTGGTGTCGGATATTTTTCCTTGTGTATTTGATTGGGCTATTGTCGTCGTCTTGCGGAAGGTCGTTCTGTCATTTCAGCTCAGTATCAGTATTGCCTATGGTTTGAGAATTGGCACTGATTGTTAAGATGATTCGTGCATTGCTATCGCATAGTGTTGGTGTAATGGTAGGATACTTATCTATGCATCGAGGCAGTGAATGACTTGGATGGTGGTTTACTCAGTGCATTATCTAGAGATTCGGTATATTATTTCCGGTGGAATTCAGGTTTGGGTTGATAGAGTAACGAGACTTGGTATTTTAGAGCGTGGTGGAATTTTCACCTATGATGTCGTGTCGTTGTCCTTCTTGAATGCATTAAGGTTCGCCGATTTCATAGTCTTTATCAATTTGCCTTCGGGGCAAAGTAGTGTGATATGGTGCCGGAGAAGCGGGTGTCAGAGAAAACAGAGTGTAGTAATTCCGGAATTTAAAAGGGTATTTATAATATTGATGGCTCGAGGAAGATGATCTTTGGAAAGGTTTAAAGTTGATAGCAATTGATTTGTTCGAGTGCTACAGAGATAGATTTTGATTTAAGGTAACAACTGGGCAGCGAAGGATGAGGAAAGACATGTGGGAGGTGTCTTGTTGCAGTTAAGTTTCTAGAAGGCCAAGTGTGAGAAGCAGAAGTCGAGTAGTTGCTTAAAGGAGAGGGTTTGACCAAAGTGGGAGAGTGGCAGAGTATCATATGGGTTATGTGGTAGGATAGCTACACGCGTTGAGGAAAGTAGAGTGATTTGGAACTCATGGTGGACAGTGACTAAGTCTACGAACTTAATTTGGAATATTGGCTGCTATACGTAGAAGGGTTGGATACGACGGAAATGAGTTGCATGATATGAAGAAGGATACAACATGAATTTGGATTGGAATTTATCGTCACACCTTTAGTTGATGTCCATGAGAAGTGAACAAACTTGTACAGCTGGTGAACGACCATGGTCTCAAGATGGTTTATTGGTTTCCTGGTAATTGTACTCGGTGCAGCGTTGTTGGAAGATGTCGGCATGGAATTTCCACAGCTGGGTTATTTCTGGTGAGCAAGTTAACTGTTGCGTGGTGTTGATGAAGCTTCTACGAAGAATTTTACAGTCTAGCTGGTAAGAGGTCGAATATGTAAATGTGGCTAGTGATTTAAAGCGTTCATGAAATAGTTAGCAGGAAGATTTCGAGGAATTTGGCGAGTCGATTGCGCAAGGTTATGTTAGTAAGGAAGAAAGAATTTTGGTAGGTTCGAGGGTCATGTAATGGCAGCTTCAAGCTTAAGTGGGAGAGCCACACCGCCTACGGTTGGATTGCATGGTTGTCTGCTTGTGAGGTTTTTAGTTATTGGCATTTTGGTGGGTTGCTACGGCTAAGGAAAGAGAACATCAGTGGTGATTTGAGTCAAGGATTTGAGGAATGTGTGTTATATTTTATCGGTTCATGTTCAGGTTTTGGGAAAACTTAGAGTCTATGCTTCGTGTGGATGTGATGTACTAGGAAAGGAATTCAGCCGGTTGCTTCTTTGAGAGGGTGTTGGAGTTTGATTATATTCGGTAACAAGTCAGAGTGGGTGACTCTCAACAATGGTTCTAGTGGGTTCAATAAAAACAATTAAAAGTGTGGTGACTAAGTATTTCGAGCCAGTAGTACGGTTAAGTATCGAGCTTTTGTAGTGGATTATGAAAGGGGCTTGGAGTGTTCTATGTTATCATCGGTCTACGGTGTAGCATTAGAGGAATGGGAGAAAATAACTTCAGATTCGTAGAGGAATTATCAGAACGGGTGTACCGGTTGAAGATGCGAATGTGAGCACCAGGAGGGTATGAGTTAGTTCATGGGTTTTGAGACCGCATGGTCTCGTGAAATAAGGTCACTCAGATGAGTGCGGATTTGGGTTCGTTACGTTTTAAATAGAGTTATTATTATTCCTAAGGCAAATCCGGAGTAAATTAGAAGAAGTGGCTCGGTTGGTAATGGTTGAATCAACACGGTTGTGGCAGTGACCAATTTCTTTAGCGTGATGTTATGCATGTAGTTTGTGGTTGTACACTTGGGCTTGAGCACCACCACAACTTGGTTGATTTGGAAGATATTCGATTCGTATGGATTTTTTGTGTAAAGGGATTTACGGAAGAGTTATGGCAGTTTAAATCACGACACGAGGTTGTATTTTCTGCGGTTTGGGAATTTAGTTGCGTGTTACATTGGTTCTTCTAAACTGAGGTAAGTAAAAGGTTCCTATATGATGAAGTGTTTATTCTATTAGTGGATCAGGAGTTATTATGGAATTTTGGTACCCTCATGTATTGGCCTGTTAGGTGCAGTGAGCGGCATGGGAAATTGGAAGTTAAGGATCAAGGTTGCGGGTCGGTGTTGACAAGAATGTCACAAGCTTGGATGATCAGGGAATAATTAAGATGTTTAGAGTAAGCTGGTATTGTCTTTAGCGTCACCTGAGATCGGTGTCCTGTGTAAGAGGCTTTGTGTACTGATTTGTGGCTTCTTGATTTGCTTTACATCATTAGTGTGGCCGGTGGTATGGATGTACAGACTTGTTACCTGGTGCGGAAGGTCATGGGAGCGTATCCCACGGGAAGACTGTATAAGTGTGACATGTAGTCACTTGATTGATTAAAGATTTGAAACCAAGTATGGAGATATGGTACTATCGCTAATGTGAGAGTTTAGGCCTGAAAGGCGCTCTATTCAGTTGGTTGTGAATTGTGGAAGTTTGTTCCGGATTTGATGATTGTTCTTATGTGTCATGTGAAAAAGGGTGTTGTGTATCCTTGAAAGGTTATTAGCCCAGTGCGGTACGATTAGAATCGACTTGAGGTCTGTGGATGGATCTAAATGTGAATGTGGGCTCTATATCAGGCCGGATGTGTTCATTTCAACATAGCTCTGGTTTTGGATGGGTCTTCGGGCCTTGGATATTATTTCTGTTATCGGCCCTTCCGTGTAGTCTCTATTGTGCCATGTGGGTTGTGAGGCGGTTTGATTATTCGCACTCGTATTGAGATCCCATATAGTTTGTGGTGTTATATGAGCAGGATGGATCTCGAGATACAGATCATGTATCGCACCTTAGTTGTGCTTGAGTTTTATAGCGCGTGACACTACCCGTCTCCCCAGGATTTGTATTATGCACTTGGCATGCTTATGGTTGATATTTGGGCATTTCGTGAGTATAAGCGTTACGGCTCGATATGTGTTTTCTTTCGATTATTATTTGTGGATCGGGTGGCACGCCGCCACGGGTATATGGTTGGATCGGGTGGCACACCGCCACGGGTATCATGGTTAGCTCGGGTTGCACGCCACAACGGTATCACAGTTGGATTGGGTTGCACACAGCAACAGTGTGATGTTAAGTACGATATCCCATATCTTCTATTGTGTGTTTTGATTCTCAGTTTTCTAAGGAAGGTCCATAATATCTTTTTGGTTGTTTAAATTAGTTACGTGGGTTGAGAAATTCTTTCCAGAGTTCGTTTCCTTATATATCACATTCGAATTTGTAGCTTGTTGGCACATTGTGGCATCATATGAGACTTTTGGCAACGTCTGAGGTGGCATATTGCTTGAGTAGCTTGTACTGGGTGAGACGAGATTATTGGACCTGGGATCAGTGCGATCAGGTTTATATGAGGCACATTAACGAGTAAATATCGATATTCAGTCCAGAATGAGGTAAGGGTTATTGTCAGGAGGAGAGACTCCATGAATTATGATTTGGTAGGTGGTTATGAGTTTCTACACATCTTTTCTGTCGTGGAAGTATTCCGAGAGTTGAAACGGGACTTATATGCTTCATGAGGTGTGTTGTGGGCATCAAATTCGAGGGACTTCGGCTATTGTTGTCAGGGGATGTCATTATGGGCATGTGAATAATGCGGTGCATGTTGTGAATTTAGTGAGAATATACAATCATGTATTGGTACATCGTGTAGTGATGGATACGGTGTTCGTAGGTTGGAAGCAGACCTGGTAAAGAATTTCAGATGTTAGAATTTGGCTCTAAGGCTTATTTGACTAGATAAAGGAGAAGATTTCCAGGTTTGCTAGAGCGCATGAGCTCAACAGGGTCGTGTAGGCACTAGTTGGTGCACGAGGTGTTAAACAGTTATTTCAGACCAAATCTCGAGCAGTTCTTAGCACGTTCGAGGACGAACGTATGTTTAAGTAGGAGAGAATGTAACGACCTGACCAGTCATTTTGAGCTATAACGCGTCGTTCAGCGGTTTGAGACCATGACCAGTTTCACTTCAGGTATTATGACTTGTATGCGTGGTCGGAATTGAATTTCGTGAAGTTGGGAGTTGATTTGGAAAGAAAATTCTAATTTCAAAAGCCTTAAGTTGGAGGAATTGACTAAAGAGTGATTTTTCAGTAAACGACGTCGGAACTAGGATTTGGAGGTTCCAAAAGGTTTGTATGATGATATTGGACTTGGGCGTATGTCCGGATTGGGTTTTGGATGACCCGGGAGCATTTCAGCGCCTATTGTAGAAGTTGGCATTTTGAAAGAATTTCATAAATTTGGGTTGAAGTATATTTCAATTTTATCGATGTCTGTTTGGGATTCTGAGTCTGGGAATAGCTCTGTATGGTGATTCTGGTATTGGGAGCGCATCTGGAAGTGGATTCGGAGGTCTATAGGTCATTTGGCGGAAGTTAGAAATCTAAAGGTTTATGAAAAGTTTGACTGGGAGTGGACTTTTTGATATTAGGGTCGGAATGTGATTCCGGAAGTTGGAGTAGGTCCATAATGTCGAATGTGACTTGTGTGTAAAATTTGAAATCAATCGGACGTGATTTGATGGGTTTCGGTATCGAATGTTGAAGTTTGAAGTTCTAAAGTTCATTAAGTTTGAATTCGGGTGTGATTCATGATTTGGATGTTGTTTGATGTGAATTAAGACCTCGAGCAGGTCTGTATTAAGTTATGGGACTGGTTTGTGTGAATTGGACGGGGTCCCGGGGGCCTCGGGTGTGTTTCGGGATGGTTTCAGATGATTTCGGGATGTTTTGGACAGTTGGTGTTGGTGTCTGGTGTCCTTCTTCGCGAACGCGAAGGAAGTCCCGCGTTCGCATAGAGGAAATTTGTGAGGCTGTTGGGTTGACCTTGGCGAACACGAGCAAGTGGATGCGAACGCGAGGCAAGAGCTGGGCAAGCCTTCGCGAACGCGGCCATGGCGACGCGAACGCGAAGAAGAAAGGGGGGAGATGGGCCTAAGGTTGTTTGGCCAACACAAACGCGTAGAAGGGAACGCGAATGTGAGGGGTCTGGGAAACTGGACATCGCGAAAGCGAAGAGGAAATTTGGAGGCAGTGTTTCTTTGGCCTTCGCGATCGCGATGGTCTTTCTGCGGTCGCGAAGAAGGGCGTACCTGGGCAGTGAAGTTTTAAAGACGAGATTTGGCCATTTTCCTCCATTTTTCATTTGGTTGGGCAATTTTTGGAGCTCTTGGAAGGGAAATTTTCGTCATCTATGTCAAGGTAAGTGATTCCCACCTATTTCAAGTTACATACTTGGATTATATATAGATTTTTAACATTGAAATTCATGGAAAATTAGTGAAGATTTGGGGTTTTGGTAGAAAATCTAGAAATTGGTATTTTTGGATTTTGACTACGAATTTGGGCATGGAATTGAGAATAAATAATATATTTGGGTTCGTGATGCTATGGGTAATGTTTATATTTGAAAGTTTTCGGAATCCGGGCACGTGGGCCCGAGGGTGATTTTATCGACTTTTCGAATGGAGTAGGAAATTGTGTAAATTGAATTATAATGAGTATTAGAGTATATATTTATGGGTTTGCATGTTTATTGACTAGTTTTGGAGCGTTGGGCATCGATTTGAGTTGTTGGAAGGGGTGGGAGCCGGTAGTGGAATTTCGGAGCGAGGTAAGTCTCTTTTCTAACCTTGTAAGAGGTAATTAACCCCATAGGTGAATCAAATTATTATGTGCTTATATTTGTGGGGGCTATGTACAGACGAGGTGATGAGAGTCCGTTCGTAGCTATAATTATGCTTATGTCTGGGTAGTCTAAGACCTATATCATGTTGTACTTGCAATGTTGCGCCATACTTGTTAATTTTATTGTTTAAAAATTTTAGAAACTCGATAAAGGAATTTTAAAAAGGTTAAACTTTATTTACTTGACAGTTAAATGGGAATTTGAAATTCTTGAATTATTTGCCCCTTAATAAATCTTGAATTGATTGTTTAATGTGTTTTTCTCTTTTGTGGAGCAGATAGATGCATCTATGGTTCATGTCGTTAGACCCTTAGCAGTGCACATTTTAAATATTATGTTGGACCGGGCCGTACGACCTCAGCAAGATTTGCGCATGATATATTGTTTTGGAATTGATAATAATTGATATTGCTTTCATTGGCCCGAGATACAAAAATGTTAAATGACGAAAATAAATTTGGAAATTTCTTATGAACAAAAGAATTGTTTACTTATTTCATGATATTGAGCTTACACCCATTCTACGTAATCCATGCTTAATTATATCATTGATATTTTATTTATAGCCAATAGTAAGTGCCGAAGTCGGCCCCTTGTCATTACTTATTCGAGGTTACGCGTGATACTTACTGGGTACGCGTTGATTTGTGCAGGTGCATTTATGTCTAGTGGCCTTGTGGGCGCTTAGGCGTGGTAATTGCGGGGATTTAGGTGAGCTGCATTCCACGTTATGGGTCTGCAACCAGCAGAGCCTCCTTCAGAGTATTTATATTTGTCTTGTCCGAATTTGTATTTCGGAAAAATGTTTTATTTTATTTTACATTCCTAGTTGAGGCTCATGCACTTGTGACACCGGGTTTTGGGGTGATTTGGGTTGTCCTGTATTGAAATTGTTAAAAAATATTATTATTTACTCTGTAAATTCCATCTTTTACTATTTAATTGAAGGAAATATGATTTCAAAAATATTAAAATGAGAACTAAATTAAGTATTTAGTATTGGCTTGCCTGACAGCGGTGTCTGGCGCGCGCCATCACGGCCTTTAATGGATTTTGGGTCATGACAGGTGAGCCGAGGGCTATGCGCAGTTGTGGTATTGAAATTGTCTAGATGAAATGTTGTGGTATATGAGTTCGTGTTGTGAAGGTCATTCTATCGTGATGTTGTGTTTTTGGCACGTGATATTGTTGGGAGGTTTGTTCTGGTGTTTGCACGAGCTTTCTGACGTGCTATTGTTACTATTGATATATGCGCATGCGGCATGACAAGGCGGGCTATATATGTGGGTTTGCGCATGTGTTGAGATAAGGTGGAAATATTATTATGTGCATGCAGAGAGACAAGGCGAGCATTTACTTTATTATTGCGCACATGGCGAGACAAGGTGGGCTATGTCGGGGATTGATTTTTGATGGCCTAGGGGCATTGTTGTTGTTGATATTTGTGTAGTGGCGTGCCTAACTTGTGTGAATGTTACCTTGTGCAAAATGTGGGGATCGTTTCTTATGTGCCGTTCATTTTCTCTACTCTTATACGTTGACCCGAACTATGATAGAACACTTACACAAGCATGCATGTACTTTATCACCCTATCGGTTTAAGAAGATGAATATTGATGCTACTGATCATTTGTATGTACTCCGTCTACTTGTCTTATATGTGAGAATTGTTCCATTGGCATGTGAATCGTCAGTGCAACTAACAATTGTAATGAGGGCGCAAGATGCCAAGTGATTAGGGTTTATGAATTGGGACCCGTGAATTGTGTGAATTTTGAGGTTTGGTACCTCGTAGAGATTATGGAATAAACCTGGAGCAAAAAGTGGTTATTCTTATCAAGTTGCTACTTGTCTTTCCTTATTTGTGATTCACCGGATTTAAAATTGTGTCTAACTTGTTCTACTATGTTATTACTTGCGGTGGCCCGCTGCTAATTGTTGTTCTATTTTTTATTGCAAGCACTGTATTATTGTTGTCATTATGCGTAGTTCTATGGAGATATTGTATTTTTGTTAGTTCTATACCTATACTTGTTCAGGTTATCTAGTTCAATAGGTGTCTTGATTGTCCCTTGTCATTACTCCACTAAGGTTAGTCTTGATACATACTGGGTACCGTTGTTATCACGACCCAATTCCATCTTAGGCCGCTATGGCGCCCAACACCATTGTTAGGCAAGCCAACATTGATCAGACTAATGGTTTCCCGTTTAAATGAATTACTAAGTAGATAACATTTCCTCATTTGTATAAAAGATTTAGAAATTTGCAAAGGTGACATAACTAAACGGAAGCAAACGAGTACAATCGTAATCATGTAAACAAATCCAAAATCGTAAGTCTACTAGTGTGTGTGACAAGACCTGGTGTCACAAGTATGTGGGCAATCTAGTGGAATATACAAAAGAAAACTAGCCTACTGTCTGAAATGAAATAGACAGAAACAAAATAAAATATAAGAGAGACTCCAGCTGCTGCAGAATGGCTCGGAAGACAGCTCACCGTGAAGTCTCGAGATGGGATCAAATCTGCGCACCAGACTGGTAAGCAGATGCACATGCCTCAGATCCTGTACAATTAAGTATAAAAGTGTAGTGTATGTACATAAATAATATGTACCCAGTAAGTATCTAGCCTAACCTCGAAGTAGTAGTGACGAGGGGTCGACTCTGACACTTACTAGGGCCAATAAAATGATAATATGAAATTCTAATTAAGCATGATATACAACAATAAGACTCAGAACAAGAAATAACTGAGCAAGTCTTCAGAAATATTTAAGAGCTTGAATCACTTCCTTCCTTTAAAACATATGATCACACAAACAAAGAATTTATACCGATTATGAAAGGAACTTCCAGTTCTATTATCACACACGAATACCACCGAGGACGTTCGACCCGATCCAACATAAATGTAAATTGTCCACTACCGAGGGTCGAACGGCATGAACCATAGATGCATCTATTACCCTGCTCGCGAATCATACATGTGACGCAGTCAAATATAAATTAATCAATAAATCATAACCCTTTCTTGATTCTTTTCAAAATAAAGATAATTCGACTTAAAGCTTTTATATCCTTAAAAATCCTCAACTCAGTTCCATTTGATACAGTTAACAAATATAATCAAATAACGGTGTCCACAAGCATGATATAAACCTAAAACTACCAGACATAAACAGGAATAGTAGTTACGTACAGACTCTCGTCACTTTGTGCTTACCTATCCCCACAAATAATAACACATATTAATTAAGTTCACTTATGGGGTAAGTTCCCTCTTACAAGGTTAGAAAAGAGACTTACCTCGTCTCAAAGCTTACTTCCCAATTCAAGAATGCGCACAAACCTCCAAATTTGATGCCAAATGACTCGGAACTAGCCAAACATTATATAACTCGATCAATCTATGCTCAAAAGTTCATATCTCCACTATTAAAGTGATTACCCAAATAAATTTGCAAGTTTCCTAAAATTCACCCCCAGGCCCACACGCCCAGATTCCGGAAATCTTTGAAGAAAGTTGTTACCCATAACCTTAGGAACATAATATATGATTTTCACTAAGTTTCATAATCATTTTCGTGGTAAAATCTCATTTTTATTAAACCCTAGGTTTTTCATCTCAACCCATGATTTCTACCAATTTCCATGTGGAAATCTACCCATATTATGTGTACTAAACTCATATTTAGAAGAAATTACTTACCTCACAAAGCTAGGTCGAAATCCCCACCTTAAAAGCTTTCAAATCGCCCAAGAGTGGAAGAAAATGTGATAAAAATGGTCCTAACCCGTAATAAATGAGGCTCACTAACTCCAGCGGTTTCCGCACCTGCAGTCATAGGGCCGCGCCAGCGCCCTCGCTTTTGGGGATAAGGGTCCGCTTCTGCGGAATTCACTGGGCCGGCTGCGATTGCTTTTGCGATCGGGTACCCGCTTCTGCGTAGGATGGGCCGCATCTGCCGAACCTGGGCTGCCTCCCTTGGCCGCTTCTGTGAGGCTTGGACCGCATCTGCGAGCTCGCACCTGCGGCTAACCAAGTGCAGTTGCGGTTTTGACAGATCCGGTGCATCAGCTGTTGCTCCAAATTCTCATCTTGGTCCGAGCCTCGTTCTATTAACACTCGGGGCCCCGACCGAACAAACCAAAAAGCTTGGAATCATAAAACGGACTCGCTCGAACTCTCGAAAAGCCCGAAACAACACTAAAACTAAGAATCGCACCCCAAAACCAATTGAATCAAACTAAAGAACTTCAAGTACTTCAATTTACTTTCAATGCGCTGAAATGTACTTAAACTTCTCGGAATGACACCACATTTTACGTGCAAGTCTTAAATGACATTACAAAACTATTCTCGGTCTCGAAATTCTGTTTGGACCTCAATATCACCTGTCACGAGCCAATTTTCCCTCCGTTTGGGTATCGTGATGGCACTAGGTAAGCCTAACATTAATTGAAATAACAACATTATTTAAATAACATCTAACAATTTGAAATAGAAATCTCTTAAAATTTACAATTCCCAAAACCGGTAGTACAAGTCATAAGCTCTACAGAGTGTTTGCTAGAAAACTTCTAAATACAACTGTCCAGAAATAAGAATAAACAGTGCAAAACGAAAACTTGAAGGTGACTCTGAATCCTGAGAACGCAGCAGCAGGTTTACCTTGAGTCTCCACAACAACGACACGCGCAGCTACTAACGAACAAATGCCTGGATCTGCACAAAGACTGTGCAGAAGTATAGAATGAGCACACCATAGCGGTGCCTAGTAAGTATCAAGACTAACCCCGGTGGAGTAGTGACGAGGAATAGTCAAGACACCCACTGGTCTAATAAACTGAACAAGTATAAGTATAGGAACAACAAAAATATGATATCTACGTAAAGACTATGCATTATGGCACACGATACAGTAATTTCAATAAGAAAGGAAACAACAAGTATCAGCGGAATACCATAAAAATGACACAGAAAAGTGAATGGAACAAACCTAAATCTGGAATCACAAATACAACAAGGACAAGTAATAACTCAGCAACTACAAAAGCTTTTACATCAGGTATTAATATACAAACTCCATGAGGTACCAAACCTCGGACAAATCACAACTCACGGGTCCCAATACCTGAACCCTAACATTTGGCATCATGTCTCATAACACCTCATAACTGCATTGACGAATCACGTGCCAATAGAGCCATTCTCACATAGAAGGCAAGTAAACAAGGGTGAGCATCTATGCTCAACAATATCAAGAACACCTCTTATCCGATAAGGGTGCTTAACTACGTGTATGCTTGTGCATGTGTCCTAACATAGTTCATACCAGCAAATAAGCATAAGGAAAAAGAACGGACAACACGTAGAACATTTTCTCACAGTTTTCGCAAGATAAACTCACACAGGTAAGTGTAAAACTACACAATATCAACAACAAGAATGCCCCCATGCCATCACAAATCAATCCCTGACACAGCACACCTTGTCTCGCCACGTGTGCAATAATAAAGTAAGTGCCCGCCTTGTCTCGCCACACGTACATAACAATGTTCCCACCTTGTCTCGCCACATGCTCAACCCACACCCCCCCCTATATATATATATATATATATATATATATATATATATATATATATATATATATATATATATCCCGCCTTGTCTCGCCGCATGTGCAAATATCAAGAATAACAATAGCACGACAGAAACCTCTTGCAACACAATAAGAACAACCGCACGGCAGAAACCTCATGCATCACCACAAAAAGTACCACAACAACAATGACAATAATACAAAGTACGACAAGTAAATCAAATCAAGAACTTTAAATCACAAAGAAATGGTAGAGCTTTCAACCGCTTATGCATGCCTTCAACCGCATCTGCTATTCCGCACATACGGTTCCGCACCTGCTGAAATTCCATCGCAGGTGCGGTTTTCCCTTAAAACTCATCACCCGCTTCTACGATCAACAGGACACACCTGCATGTGCGCACCTGCGGACTTATGTCCGCTTCTGCAATCACTCCAGCGCATTTGCGGGCATTGCAGATGCGGAAGTCACCTCGCATCTGCGGCCCCTGACCACTCCCTCCAAATACTCTTATACGCTTAATCAATCTCACTTGCCGCCCCGCACCTGCGGTACCTCCACCGTAGGTGTGAAACACCAGATACCAGCAAACTTCAGAAATTTCCTAAGTCCAACATTTCCTTCGTTAAGCATCCGAAACACACTCGAGGCCCCCGGAACCTCAACCAAACATACAAACCAATCCTAAAACACCATACGAACTTAGTCGAGCCCTGAAACCACATCAAACAACGCTAAAATCATGAATCATCCTCTAATTCAAACTTAAAGAACTTGAAACTTCAAATTTCTACAACTGATGTCGAAACCTATCAAACCAACTCGGAATGATGTCAAATTTTGCAGGCAAGTCCCAAACAACTCTCAGAATCGCATTCCGACCCCGATATCAAAATGTCCATTTCCGGTCCAAATCTCCAAAAAAATAATTTTTTCCATTTCAAGCCTAAATCAGCTATAAACCTCAGATTCACAGTCCGGACACGCTCCAAAGTCCAAAATCACCCAACGGAGCTACCGGAAACTACGGAACTCCATTCCATAGTCGTCTTCACACAGTTCTAACTACGGTCAAAATCCTAAGACTTAAGCGTTCGTTTTAGGGACTAAGTGTCCCAAATCATCCTGAATTATCCGATAACTGAATTCGACCACGCACGCAAGTCAATACACATAATACGAAGCTGCTCATGGCCTTATTCCGCCGAACGGAACTTAAATTCTCAAAATGATCGGTCGGGTCGTTACATCCTTCCCCTCTTAAACAAACGTCCGTCCTCGAATGTGCCAAGAATCGCCTCAAAGTCTTTAAATCACCGAAACCACATATCCAACATACACCTGCGAGTGATCCCACATCACCCCAAAGCCACATAAGCCTGACAACACCATCTCAATTGTAATTTATCCTTTCTACCAACACCGATAAGCCTTGGAGTCAAAATTCTCACCTTTTATTTATCTTCAAAAGACCCGAGTCTAAATCCATACACGGTATCAGTCTCAACCAGCCGTAACAACCCATGGCTATGCCCACAAGGCACGATCACTCAACATAACACACCGCATATAGGTCCATGATAACATTTCTGATCACAATAGCTGCCCATAATCAAAACCAGCACCGACAATTAGCCTCGTATCCGTTAGAACCTTATTTCAATCCTCCACAACACTGACAATAATGCAAGAAACACAAAGACCTCATAACCGTACACCCAGATCAACAACTCACAACTGACACCACCGGGCACACACCCCGCAAGCTAAAACTCAAGAAGCACATAACGAAATTGACTGAATAGATAAAGAGAAACACATAAGAGAAATATCAAACACGCCCGACAGGCACAACTCTCGAACCGTACCATAATATGTATCAATTTAAATAGGAAAGTACATGAACAAATCATAAGGATCTCATCCTGGTATAACCTTTCACGCGGCACGCAGCCCGGCTTAAACATATCAAATCACATGGAATCGTGATGGTCTCACCCTCCACTCTGAATCACAAGCCGAATACACATCATACCAATTGGAATCTCCCACTAACTCAATTCTGCCAATAAAATCACAACACTTACTGAACTTTCACCCCGGTAGAGTATCAAATCACAAATCGTAGCCAATTACTTAGTGAATCACATCAAACCTGCCATAATAGACAACATGAATTTACTTCTAGTCTCGTAACTTTCAATAATGAATTAAAACAACAATAGACACAATTATCACTCGTAGAATCTCCCAACAGGGGCAAACAAATAAACATAATACTAAATCATGAACTCACCCATAAGTGGGACAACAAATAGGGGAACTCACCCCAATAGGCAGAACCGAATCAAAAGGCGAATGGTGCCCCTCTGTAATAAATCAAAAGCGTACTTTTATGACATCATTTGGTGCAGTGGCCTCAAGCCTATTATATTAAACACATAAATGGCTCGGGCCTTCCCCTCTTGGGCGCCCTCTACCCGCCCGAATACCCTACTGTGACATATCTGTCCGGAGTCTACGACAATCTCTCACCCTGTGGCTGGTATCTCTACACTCGAAGCAACCTATCTGATGACGTGGCTATGGGAACTGTGCGGTACGGGTACTCTAAGACCCATTAGCACCTGAAATACTGTGCGAAGCCTGAAGTGCAAACTGAACTGGCCGGCCCATAAAACCTCTACCATGTCGTACCCTGCCTCTAAAATAAGGACCAGTAAATCTCTTCGGTCTACGAGGCCTCCTTGCCCACCTGTCCTCTCTCTTCTGATCTCACATGTACTCTCTCTCATGACCCCGCCTGTCCTCTCTCTTGGTCCCACATGCCCTCTACACGGTGAGTGATCCCTACCACTTGCTGAAACGAAACATCTGACTCTAACTCCCGAGCTATGCTAAAACGAATATCATGCCTGAGTCCCTCAATGAATCTACGGACACACTCTCTAACTATGGTGACCAAAGCAGGTGCATGCATGGCCAGATCACTGAATCTCATGGCATACTCTGATACTAACATAGTGCCCTGGCGCAGCCGCTCAAACTTCGCGTGCCATGGATCCCGAAGGGACTGGGGTACAAACTCTCTCAGGAACATCTCTGAAAACTGAACCCATGTAAGTGGAGTTGACTAGGCCGGGCTACCCAACTCATACACCCGCCACCACTGATAAGTCGCTCCCCTGAGCTAGAACATAGTAAAAGCAACCCCGCTCGTCTCCACAATACCCATAGTACAGAGAATGCGATGGCACTCCTCCAGAAAACCTTGTGCACTCTCTGAAGCCAAACCACTGAATGTAGGAGGGTCATATTTCTTGAACCTTGGAATGATAAAAGTTCAAACTCCGAGATCAATAAGCTCGCACGATAGGAATGAAAGAAGTGAGATTGTCCTAATAGTTCTGTAGCCTCTCAAAGATAAGTACAAATGTCTCCATACCAATCCGTAAGACTCTAGTAAACTCGCTTATCACTCGTAGCACCTATGAACCTAGAGCTCTGATACCAACTTATCATGACCCAGTTTCCCCTCTGTTTGGGTATCGTGATGGCAACTAGTCTTAGGGACTAGGTAAGCCTACCATTAATTGAAAACAACAACATTATTTAAATAACATCTAACAATTTGAAATAGAAATCTCTTGAAATTTACAATTCCCAAAAATCAGTAGTACAAGTCATAAGCTCTACATAGTGTTTGCTAGAAAAATTTCTAAATATAATGGTCCAGAAATAAGAATAAACAGTGCAAAACGAAAACATGAAGGTGACTCTGAAGCCTGCGAACGCAGCAACAGGTTTACCTTGAATCTCCACGGCAACAACCCGCGCAACTACTAAAGAACAAATGCCTGGATTTGCACAAAATTGTGCAGAAGTGTAGAATGAGCACACCACAGCGGTGCCCAGTAAGTATCAAGACTAACCTCGGTGGAGTAGTCACGAGGAACAGTCAAGATACCCACTGGTCTAATAAACTGAACAAGTATAAGTATAGGAACAACAAAACTATGATATCTACATAAAGACTATGCAATATGGCACACGATACAGTAATTTCAATAAGCAAGGAAACAACAAGTATCAGCGGAATACCATAAAAATGACATAGAAAAGTGAATGGAATACAACCTAAATCTGGAATCACAAATACAGCAAGTACAAGTAATAACTCAGCAACTACAAAAGCTTTTACATCAGGTATTAATATACAAACTCCATGAGGTACCAAACCTCGGACAAATCACAACTCACGGGTCCCAATACCTGAACCCTAACATTTGGCATCATGTCTCATAACACCTCATAACTGCATTGACGAATCACGTGCCAATAGAGCCATTCTCACATAGAAGGCAAGTAAACAAGGGTGAGCATCTATGCTCAACAATATCAAGAACACCTCTTATCCGATAAGGGTGCTTAACTACGTGTATGCTTGTGCATGTGTCCTAACATAGTTCATACCAGCAAATAAGCATAAGGAAAAAGAACGGACAACACGTAGAACATTTTCTCACAGTTTTCGCTAGATAAACTCACATAGGTAAGTGTACCACTACACAATATCAACAACAAGAATGCCCCCAGGCCATCACAAATCAATCCCTGACACAGCCCACCTTGTCTCTCCACGTGTGCAATAATAAAGTAAGTGCCCGCCTTGTCTCACCACACGTGCATAACAATGTTCCCACCTTGTCTCGCCATATGCACAATATATATATATATATATATATATATATATATATATCCCGCCTTGTCACGCCGCATGTGCAAATATCAATAGTAACAATAGCACGGTAGAAACCTCGTGCATCACAATAACCACAACCGCACGTCAGAAACCTCATGCATCACCACAACAAGTACAACGACAACAATGACAATAATACAAAGTACGACAAGTAAATCAACTCAAAAACTTTAAATCACAAATAAACGATAGAAACAATTCACAATGAATAACCACAGTAAAGAATGCTGGCCATAAAGAGAACAACTCAACAAGGGAAAACTAATATGTAGCAACGATCCAACAATATACATTTCAACAATAGGGAAGCTAACACGAGTCAAATAATTCCAAATAAAACTAGTCAACTAAGATATAGGATGTCTAAACTGCTTTTAAGGTTGAGAAATTACGAAGGATATTCAACAATTCAATTAAGGATAAGCAACGAAAAGATAATCATAACCTCAATTAAGACTGAACAATTATAGGATGAGATAATAATAATTCAAAATAAAGATAAGCAGTTATGAAAAGATACCATGACAATAAAAAAGGTAAAATCTTCAGTTAAGTCAAATATGCGATAAGAGTAAGGCCTAAAGCCTTAAATTCTAATTAAAGTATGTAGAGGTGAAACTAGTAAATAGGAACTTATTCATATCAGGAACATCTTCATACTTAGTGAATATAAGGAGCTAAGAACCTTAAAAGGCCAACTTTCCACAAATAAGTCCGAGCACGCACTCATCACTTCTCGTACACAGACTACAATCAACATAGAAGACTCAAATTCTAAGGGGAAATTCCCCACACAAGGTTAGGCAAGATACTTACCTCAAACCAAGCTCAATCAATCGGTCACAATGCCTTTCCCATGAATATCTGGCTCTGAATGGCCCAAATCTAGCCAAAAGCAATTACATATCATAAATACAACCATAATAGATACATCTAATTAATGAAATCAATACTTTAACAAAAAATCCAAAATTCTCCCTATAAAGTCGGCCTGGGCCCACATCTAGGAATCGGGTAAAAGTTATAAAATACGAACATACATTCACTCACGAGTTCACTCGTACCAAAACTATCCAAATCCTATGTCTATATCCCAATCAAAACTCAGAAATTCGGTTGAAGAACGTATTCCCCCATTTTCCAACTTTTCAACCCAAATCCGAAATTAAATGGAGAAAATAACTATAGATTAATGTAATACAACCAAAAACGAGTTAGGAATCAATACCCCAAAGCTTCCTCTGAAAATCCCTCAAAAATCACCAAATTCTGAGCTCTCAAGTCCAAAAACGAAGAATGAAATCAAACCCTCACACTTAGCCTTTTTTCTGCCAGTTAAACCGCTTATGCGGGCCTTCAACCGCATCTGCGGTTCCGCACCTGCGGAAATTCCATCGTAGGTGTGGTTTTCCCTTAAAACTCATCGCCCGCTTCTGTGATCAAAACGCCTCACCTGTGTATGCGCACCTCCGGACCTATGTCCGCTTCTGCGGTCCTCCACCGCTTCTGCAATCACTCCAGCGCATCTGTGGGCATCGCAGATGCGGGACTCACCTTGCACCTGAGGCCCCTGCCCACTCCCTCCGAATCTGATTCTGCGCTTAATCATCCGCACGTGCGGCCCCGCACCTGCGGTTCCCCCACCGCAGGTGTGAAACACCAGTTACCGACAAACTTCAGAAATTTCCTAAGTCCAATATTTCCTCCGTTAAACATCTGAGACACACTCGAGACCCCCGGGAACTCAACCAAAAATACCAACCAATCCTAAAATACCATATGAACTTAGTCGAGCCCACAAACCATATCAAACAACGCTAAAATCATGAATCATCCTCCAATTCAAACTTAAAGAACTTGAAACTTTAATTTTTCTACAAGTGATGTTGAAACCTATCAAACCAACTCGGAATGATGTCAAATTTTGCAGGCAAGTCCCAATTAACATAATGGATCTGTTCCAACTCTCGGAATCCCCGATATCAAAATGTCCACTTCCGGTCCAAATCTCCAAAAATTTGATTTTTGCTATTTCAAGTCTAAATCAGCTATAGACCTCAAATTAACAGTCCGGACACGTTCCTAAGTCCAAAATCACCCAACGGAGCTAAAGGAAACTACGAAACTCCATTCCGAAGTCATCTTTACATAGTTTCGACTATGGTCAAAATCCTAAGACTTAAGCTTCTGTTTTAGGGACTAAGTGTCCCAAATCACCCTGAATTATCCGGTAACTGAATTCGACCATGCACGCAAGTCAATACACATAATACGAAGTTGCTCAGGGCTTTATTCCGCTGAAAGGGACTTTAATTCTCAAAATGACCGGACGGGTCGTTACATCACCTAAACCCGCTCCAGATCAAATTTAAATAACTTTTTAAAACCTACAAGAATCAACTTTCACTAATAGGCGTTGAAACGCTCCCAGGTCATCCAAAATATGATCCGAACATACGCTCAAGTCAGAAATCATCATACGAACCTATTAAAATCATCAAATCCCTATTCCAAAGTCTTTTATTCAAAATGTTGACCGAAGTCAAACTTGGCCTTTAAACCTACCTTAAGGAACCAAGTGCATCGATTTCAAACTGAACCCTACCTAATCCTGAACTAACCATTTCTGCAAGTCATAAATTAGTAAAAGCATGTACAAGAAGTCTTATTGAGGGGAACAGGGTTCTAGAAAGCAAAACGACCGGTCGGGTCGTTATATTCTCTACCTCTTAGATAAGCGTTCGTCCTCGAACGGGTTTAGAATCATACCTGAAGTGATAAATAAGTGTGGATATCTACTCCGCATGTCTTCCTCAAACTCCCAGGTCGCCTCCTCGACTGGTTAGCCCCTCCACTGGACCTTTACCGCGAAAATCCTCTTGGATATCAACTGGCGATCTTGTCTAGCAACAATGGCAACTGGCTCCTCCTCATAACCCAAGCTCTCATCTAGCTGAATAGTGCTGAAGTCTAACATATGTGACAAGTCGGCGTGATACCTCTGGAGCATAGACACGTGAAAAATCGAGTGAACCCCTGATAGGCTGGGAGGTAAAGCAAGTTCAAAAGCAACCTCCCCAGCCCGCCTCAACACCTCAAATGAGCCTATAAACCTTGGGCTCAACTTGCCCTTCTTCCCGAATCTCATAATGCCCTTCATCAGCGAGACTTTCAAGAGAACCTTCTCACCTACCATAAATGATACATCACACACCTTCTGATACGCGTAACTCTTTTGTCTGGACTGCGCTGTGCGAAGTCTCTCCTAAATCAACTTTACCTTTTCCAAGGCATCCTTCACCAAATCAGTACCAGATAAATTAGCATCGCCGGGGTCAAACCACCCAATAGGAGAACGACGTCGCCAACCATATAAAGCCTCAAATGGAGTCATATCGATGCAGGACTGATAACTGTTGTTGTAAACAAACTCGTCCAAAGGCAAAAACTGATCCCACTATCCCCCAAAGTCAATCACACATGCTCTGAGCATGTCCTCCAAGATCTGGACTATCTTCTCTGACTGCCCGTTGGTATGTGGATGAAATGCAGTGCTGAGCTCTACACGGATCCCCAACTCACTCTGTACGGCTCTCCAAAAATGTGGAGTGAACTGAGGGACTCTGTCTGATATGATGGAAACATGCACAACGTACAACCGAACTATCTCCCGAATATAAATTTGGGCCAACCTCTCTGAAGTATAAGTAGTTGCAACTGGAATGAACTGTGCTGACTTGGTCAACCTGTCAACAATGACCCAAACTGTATCGAACTTCTGCAAGGTCTGCGGCAACTCAACTACGAAGTCTAAAGTAATGCGTTCCCATTTCAACTCTAGTATAGTCATATGCTGGAGTAAGCCACCTAGCCTCTGGTGCCCATACTTAACCTACTGGCAATTTAGGCACCTAGATACATACTCAACTATGTCTTTCTTCACCCGCCACCACCAATAATGTTATCTCAGGTAATGATACATCTTCGTAGCACCTGGATGAATGGAATGTCAGGAACTATGTGCCTCATCTAGGATCCTCTCCCTCAAGCCATCGATATTAGGAACACATAGATGACCCTGGAGTCGTAGGACACCATCCTCGCCATAGAAACCTCCTTGGAAAAACCCTATAGTACTTTCTCCCTTAGAAATGCCAAGTGAGGATCATCAAACTGTCGAGCCTTGATATACTCCAATAGTGAAGACTGGGCAACAACACATGCAAGAACTTGACTGGGCTCTGAAATATCCAACCTCACAAGTCTATTAGCCAAGGACTGAATGTCCAAAGCTAGTATCATCTCCTCTACTGAAAGGAATGCCAAGCTACCCACTCTCTCTGCCTTCCTGCTCAAGGTATCTGCAACTACATTCGCCTTGCTCGAATGATAAAGAATAGTGTTGCATAGCCCTTTAGTAACTCATTCCATCTGCGCTGCCTCAAATTGAGATTCATTTGCTTGAACAAGTGCTGAAAATGTGGTGACCAGTGTAAACCTCACAAGGCACCCCATATAGATAATGCCTCCAGATCTTAAGAGCATGAACAATCACGACCAACTCTAATGTAACGACCCGACTGGTTGTTTTGAGCCCTAGCGTATCGTTCGTCAGTCTGAGGCCATGAGTAGCTTCACTTCAGGTATTATGACTTGTACACGTGGTCGAAATTTAATTTCAGGAAGTTCGGAGTTGATTTGGAGAGAAACTTCTAATTTCGGAAGCCTTAAATTGGAGGAATTGACTAAGTTGTGAATTTTGAGTAAATGACCTCGGAATCGGGATTTGAAGGTTCCAAAAGGTTTGTATGATGATTTTTGACTTGGGCGTATGTCCCTATCGTGTTTTGGATGACCCGGGAGCGTTTCGGCGCCTACTATGGAAGTTGGAATTTTGGAAGAATTTCATAAATTTGAGTTGAAATGCATTTCAATGTTATCAATGCCCGTTTGAGATTTCAAGCTTGGGAATAGATCCGTATGGTGATTATGGTATTAGGAGCACGTCCGAATGTGGATTTGGAGGTCCGTAGGTCATCTTGAGGTCATTTGGCAAAAGTTGGAATTTTGATGATTTTTGAGAAGTTTGACCTGGAGTGGACTTTGTGTTATCAGGGTCGGATTCCAATTCCGGAAGTTGAAATAGGTCTGTAATGCTAATTATGACTTGTGTGCAAAATTTGAGGCTAATCGGACATGATTTGATAGGTTTCGGCATCGAATGTAGAAGTTTGAAGTTCTAAATTTCATTAAGCTTGAATTGGGGTGTGATTCATGGTTTTAGCATTATTTGACGTGATTCAAAGGCTCGACTAAGTTCTTAATGTGTTTTGGGATGTGTTGATATAATTGTTTTTTAAGGTCTCGGGTGGATTTCGGAAGGTTAACGGATCGATTTTTGGACTTAAAAATTTCTGAAGCTTAATGTTTCTGGTGTAATCACACCTGCATGACTTTGGCCGCAGGTGCGTGATTGCGGGTGCGGTGAATTGCTCGCAGAAACGAGACTGGACTTGAGCTGGGTGAGCCGCAAAAGTGGACTGGGGAAGCGCATATGCGCGTGCGCAGGAGCGAGGCAGCTATCGCTGGTGCGTGAATATGCGCAGATGCGCGAGAGTAGGTCGCACCTGCGATGCCCGTAGAAGTAAAAAGACTTTCACAGGTGCGAGTTCTTGGCTGGGTAGTGAGGACCGCATGAGCGGAATTTGGACCACACCTGCGGAACCGCAGATGCGGTCAGGTCACCGCAGGTGCGATGAACGTTGGACAGTGTGCTCTCTTTAAATCGGGGGTTTGGCTCATTTTTACTTCATTTCGTCCATGGGAGCCGATTGTGGAGCAATTTTAGAGTTCCATATTCATAAACTATAATGGGGCAAGTTATTTATTCACAATGTGAGTTAAATACATGGTTTGTACATGGATTCAAGCATGCAAAATTATAGAAATTGTGGGATTTTGAAAGAAACCTAGAAATTTATATTTTTGGAATTTGACCACAAATTAGGGCATGGAATTGAGAACAAATCATATATTTGAGTTCATGATGTTATGGGTAGTGGTTATCTTTAAAAATTTCTGAAATCCTAGCACGTGGGCCCGAGGGTGAATTTAAGGAATTCTTCAATTTGGGTTGGAAAATCACTTTAATAGTTAGGATGTGAACTCTTGAGCATGTATTGACTATTTTATATAACATTTGACTAGCTTCGAGTCGTTTGGCACCAAGTTGAAGATTTAAATCACAATTTTGGACCGGAAAGTAAGCGTTGAGACGCGGTAAGTCTCCTGTCTAATTCTGTGAGGGGGAAACTATCCCTTGGTGATATATTTGATGTGTACAACTTGTTGCGAGGACTACGTATGCACGAGGTGATGAGAGTCCGTACGTAGTTAGATTCAAGTTATTGTCCGGGTAGACTTAGGTTCACACCATGATGTACTTGTACTATGGGGATTATCCTTATTCGTTTAATTCTTTATTTTACATTTCTACTTGAGACTAGACTTGTTATTGTAGAGACTTCACGATTTCATGATTAGCCACCGAATAATTTTACTCCTCCTATGGTATGTTTCCGTGATATATATGTTTCATTGAAAGGTTTTTGTTAAAGAAATTACAACTCACACGTTTATTCATGAGTGGAGTCAAGGACCCGTCAAAGCTTCTTATTCTAATGGGATTGGGTCGTTCGCCTTGGCAGGATTTATGTACCACACTCTTATGGGATCGGGCCGTTCTTCTCGACAGGATTTATGTACCATACTATCATGGGAGAGGGCCGTTCGCCTCAGTAGTTTAATAGATGTATCTATGGTTCAGGCTGTTTAACCCTCTACAGTGCACAGTTTACATATTTATGTTGGACCGGGCCGTACGCCTCGACATTTCCTATATCATATCCTCATGGATTTGTGCGTAATATTTGGCAAGAAGCCAGTGTATCTGTGAGTTTTCCAGATTTGAGTTATGACGATCTATCTAATGAGATCCACTATATCTATATACATGCTCCGGTTAAGGAGGGAATTTCTAATGGAGATCTTGAGTTCCTCTTAAATAGGGGGGATTTGTACCACGTGATTTATTACTTGTTTACCTCATTTATTTACCCTGCCTCATATTCACTTATCTCTTTACTGTACCTGGTGTTATTGGACCACTAGTGAGTGTCTATGTCGACCACTCGTCACTACTCCTCCGGGGTTAGGCTAGATACTCACTGGGTACACGTTGATTACGTACTCATGCTACACTTGTTGCACATTTTTGTGAAGGTACATATGTGACTAGTGGCCTTGTGAGAGCAGAGGCGTGTATGCATGCTGGGACTTACATGAGCTGCATTCCACATACGACCAGCTGCCGGCAGAATCTCCTTCAGAGTATTTATATTTCTCTAGTCCAAATTTGTATTCCGGACAGATGTTGTATTTTATTTTACATTCCTAATTGATGCTCATGCACTTGTGACACCGGATTTTTGGGTGATTATGAGTTGTTCTATATTGAAGTTGTTAAAAATATTATCATTTACTCTGTAAATTTTATCTTTTACTATTTAATGCAAGGAAACTATGATTTCAAAATATTAAAGCGAGAACCAAATTAAGTATTTACCGTTGGCTTGCCTGACAACAGTGTCTGGCGCCACCACGACCTTTAATGGATTTTGGGTCGTGACATCTAAGTAGTGCACATGATAATTCTTCTCATGGGGCTTCAGCTGACGTGAAGCATATGCAATAACTCACCCATCCTGCATGAACACACAACTCAGGCCAACGCGTGAAGCGTCGCAATACACAGTATGCATCCCCGAACCAAAAGGCAACACTAGAACTGGTGTTGTAGTCAAGGCCATCTTTAGCTTCTGAAAGCCCACACAATCACCGGTCCAACGGAACGGAACACCCTTTTGGGTCAATCTAGTCAAAGGTGTTGTAATGGATGAGAAGCCCTCCACAAATCGGCGATAATAACCTGCTAGCACCAAGAAACTCCTGATCTCAGTTGCCGAAGTAGGACGAGGCCAACTCTGAAGCGCCTCAATCTTCTTGGGATCCACCTTAATACCCTCGCTTGATACCACATGCCCCAAGAATGACACAGAATCTAACCAAAACTCACATTTGGAGAACTTAGCATATAGTTTTTGTTCCCTCAAGGTCTGAAGCACCACTCTCAAATGCTGCTCATGCACCTCCATGCTACGTGAGTAAATCAAGATGTCATCAATGAAGACAATAACAAAGGAATCGATATAAGGCCCGAACACCATGTTCATCAAATCCATAAATGTCGTTGGGGCATTAGTCAGGCCTAAGGACATCACTAGAAACTCATAATGGCCATATCTAGTACGAAAGGCAGTCTTCGAAACATCTGAGTCATGAATCTTCAACTGATGGTATCCCGATCTCAAGTCGATCTTAGAAAATACCCTAGCACCCTGCAACTGGTCAAACAAATCGTCAATACGTGGCAACGGGTACTTGTTCTTAATGGTGACTTTGTTCAACTGGCGGTAATCAATGCACATCCGCATAGTCATATCCTTCTTCTTCACAAATAATACTGGTGCACCCCAAGGTGATACACACGGCCGGACGAACCCCTTCGCTAGCAACTCCTCAAATTGTTCCTTCAACTTCTTCAATTCTTTCAGAGCCATACGATATAGTGGGATGGATATAGGTTGAGTGCCTGGAGCCAAGTCAATACATATATCAATATCATGATCTAGTGGCATGCCTGGAAGGTCAAAAGGAAACACATCGGCGAACTCCCGGACTACTGGCACTGAATCAATCGTCGGAGACTCTGCAGCGGTATCCCAAACATAGGCTAGATAAGCCAAATAACTCTTCTCAACCATATGTCGAGCCTTCATAAAAGAGATGACTCGACTAGATGTACTGACAGATGAACCCTTCCATTCCAATCTAGGAAACTCTAGCATTGATAAGGCAACGGTCTTGGCATGGCAATCAAGAATGGCGTGATATGGGAATAACCAGTTCATGCCCAGGATGACCTCAAATTCGGTTATATCAAGTAACAGAAGGTCCGCTCTAGTATCGTAACCACAGAATGTGACCACACAGGACTGATAGATCCGATCCACAACCACAGAATCTCACATATGAGTGGATACATAAACAAGAGTACCCAAGGACTCATGAGGAATATCCCGGAAATAAGCAAATAAAGACGATACATGTGAATAGGTAGATCATGGATCAAATAACGTCGAAGCATCCCTACCGCAGGCAGAAATAATACTTGTGATTACGACATCTAAGGCTACCACATCTGGTCTGGCCAAAAAAGCATAGAATCTAGCTGGAGCGCCAGCTGGCTAGCCTCGACCTGACTAAACAATAGCTGGCTGACCTCCCCCTGCCTGGTCTGCACCTCTAGGATGGCCCCTACCCGTCTGTCCCCCACCTCTGGGCGGTCGGATGGCTGGTGCTGCAATCATGGGCCAATGACCCTACTGTACTGCCTTGCCCTGAAGTCTGGGACAGGTTCTCTTCATATGACCCAAATCTCCACACTCGTAACAACCTCTCGGTACCATAGACTGTTGCCCCGAAGTCTGACCCTCAAGGCCTGAATACCCACTAGCAGAACTATGAATGGCTGGTGGGCGGTATGAACTCTCTAGCATGACACTGAAATAGGCACTGGAAGAACCCAGATGAGCTGGTGTGTGATAAGAACTTTCTAGCATAGCACTAAAATAGGGTCGCACCAGAGCACCCCGAGGAGGTGGTGGTGCTGGAAATGTGGCCTTGCTAGGCTGACCCCTCCCAAACTTCCCTCTGCCCCTGGCCGGGGCACCTCTAAACTCTCCAGAGAACCGGGTCCTCTTGTCTTGTTGTATCTACTCTCTACCCCTCTGGTGGTAGCCCTCAATCCACCGAGCAATCTCCACTACTAGCTGATAACCAGTACCCATATCAACTTTCCGAGTCGTACTAGCCCGAATACTGGAGTGTAACCCCGCAACAAATCTCTGCACTCTCTCTGCGTCGGTAGGAAATATCATAACTGCATGGTGAGACAACTCAGAGAATCTCGCCTCATAATCGGTCACTGACATCTGACCCTGCACGAGCTGCTCGAACTGACCTCGCAACTCCTCCCTCTGAGAGGGTGGAATGTACCTATCCAAGAAAGGTTGTGTAAATTGGTCCCAAGTCATGGGAGGAGAACCCGCTGCTCTGCCAAGAATATAAGACTGCCAACATCTACGGGCCCTCCCCTCCAGCTACAAAGAAGTAAAATCCACCCCATGGGACTCCAATATCCTCATGTTGTGTAGTCTGTCCCTGTACCGATCAATGAAGTCCTGGGGATCTTCATGCCACTCTCCCCCAAATATAGGAGGGTGTAGACTAGTCCAGCTGTCCAATAGCTTCTGCGGATTGCCGTCCATAACTGGTCTAAGCTTAGGTGCAACCGCTGCAACTGTTGGGCTCCGCCCACGGGTAGTTTACCCATAGTCGGATATACTACAATTGCATGCCCTAGAACCTAGGCAGTAGGGGTCTGTGATCCCCCTCCCACCTGAGATGTGGCTGGGTATGCTGGAAATAAACCAGCCTTAGTCATAGTGTCCAGGAACCGCAGCATACGGCCATGACCTCCTGAAAACCCGGTGCTGGCATGAAATCTGTTGAGGTTGGCTCTATAGCGGGCACCTCGCCCTGCTCCTCAATGATGGTATGCTCTACTGGATCCGCTGGTGGTGCTACCGGGACAACTTTGGGACACCCTTTTTTCATACCTCGGGTCAGTGCCCTCCCCCGGCCTCTACCTCGGCCTCTAACAACGGGGGGAGCAGCTTTTCCCGAGTCTGGAATGTCCGTCGTACGCGTCCTCACCATCTGTGAGAGAATGAGAGAATGAGAGAAAGGGTTTTAGTATACCACCAACTGCACGATAAGAGATGAATAAAGAGTAGTTTCCTAACACCCTATAGCCTCTCGAAGATAAGTACGGACGTCTCCACACCAATCCACAGGACTCTACTAGGTCTGCACATAACTTGTGAGACCTACGTGAACCCAGTGCTCTGATACCATGTTGTCACGACCCAATTCCATCTTAGGCCACGATGGTGCCCAACACCATTGTTAGGCAAGCCAACACTGATCAAACTAATAATTTCCTGTTTAAATGAATTACTAAGTGGATAACATTTCCTCATTTGTTTAAAAGATTTAAAAATTTGCAAAGGTGACATAATTAAATGGAAGCAAACGAGTACAATCGTAATCATGTAAACAAATCCAAAATCATAAGTCTACTAGTGTGTGTGCCAAGACCTGGTGTCACAAGTATGTGGGCAATCTAGTAGAATATACAAAAGAAAACTAGCCTATTGTCTGAAATGAAATAGACGGAAACAAAATAAAACATAAGAGAGACTCCAGCTGCTGCAGAACGGCTCGGAAGACAGCTCACCGTGAAGTCTCGAGATGGGGATCAAATATGCGCACCAGACTGGTAACCAGATGCACCTACCTCAGATCCTGTAAAATTAAGTACAGAAGTGTAGGGTGAGTACATAAATAATATGTACCCAGTAAGTAACTAGCCTAACCTCGAAGAAGTAGTGACGAGGGATCGACTCCGACACTTATTTGGGCTAATAACATGATAATATGAAATTCTAATTAAGCATGATATACAACAATAAGACTAAGAACAAGAAATAACTGAGGAAGTCTTCAGAAATATTTAAGAGCTTGAATCACTTCCTTCCTTTAAAACATATGATCACACAAACAATGAATTTATACTGATTATGAAAGGAACTTCGAGTTCTATTATCACACACGAATACCACCGAGGACGTTCGGCCCGATCCAACATAAATATAAATTATGCACTACCGAGGGTCGAATGGCACGAACCATAGATGCATCTATTTTCCCCGCTCGTGAATCATACATGCGGCGCGGTAAAATATAAATTTATCAATAAATCATAATTTTTTCTTGATTCTTTTCAAAATAAAGCCAATTCGACTTAAAGCTTTTAAATCCTTAAAAATCCTCAACTCAGTTCAATTTGATACAGTTAACAAATATAATCAAACAACGGTGTCCACAAGCATGGTAGAAACTTAAAACTACCATACATAAACAGGAATAATAGCTACGTACGGACTCTCATTACTTCGTGCGTGCATAGCCCTCACAAATAACAACACATATTAATTAAGTTCACCTATGGGGTAAGTTCCCTCTTACAAGGTGATAAAAGAGACTTACCTCGTCTCAAAGCTTACTTCCCAATTCAAGAATGCGCTCAAACCTCCAAATTTGATGCCAAACGACTCGGAACTAGCCAAACATTATATAAATTGATCTATCTATGCTCAAAAGTTCATATCTCCACTATTAAAGTGATTACCCAACCAAATTGCAAGATTCCTAAAATTCACCCCCGGGCCCACACGCTCAGATTCCCGAAATATTTGAAGAAAGTTGTTACCCATAACCTTAGGAACATAATATTTGATTTTCACTAAGTTTCATAATCATTTTCGTGGTAAAATCTCATTTTTATTAAACCCTAGGTTTTTTATCTCAACCCATTATTTCTAGCAATTTTCATGTGGAAATCTACCCATAATATGTGTACTAAACTAATATTTAGAAGAAATTACTTACCTCACAAAGCTAGGTCGAAATCCCCTCCTTAGAAGCTCTCAAATCGCCCAAGAGTGGAAGAAAATGTGATAAAAATGGTCCTAACCCATAATAAATGAGGCTCACTGCCTCAAGCGGTTTCCGCACCTGCGGTCATAGGTCCGTACCTGAGCCCTCGCTTCTGCGGACAAGGGTCCGCTTCTACGGAATTCACCGGGCCGGCTGGGATCGCTTCTGCGAACGGGTACCCGCTTCTGTGGTCCCGCTTCTGCGAAGGATGGGCCGCATCTGCGGAACCTGGGCTGCCCTCCCTTGGCCTCTTTTGCGAGGCTTGGACCGCACCTGCGGCTGACCAAGCGCAGGTGCGGTTTTGACATATCTGGTGCATCAGTTGTTGCTCCAAATTTTCATCTTGGTCCGAGCCTCGTCTGATTGACACTCGGGGCCCCGACCAAACATACCAACAAGCTTGGAATCATATAATGTACTCGCACGAACTCTCGGAACGCCCGAAACAACACTAAAACGAATTGCACCCCAAAACCAATTAATTCAAACTTAAGAACTTCAAGTTCTTCAATTTACTTCCAATGCACCGAAACGTACTTAAACTACTCGGAATGACACCAAATTTTACGTGCAAGTCTTAAATGATATTACGGAACTATTCCCACTCTCAGAATTCTGTTTGGACCTCGATATCACCAAAACCCGCTCCAGACCAAATTTAAAGAACTTTTAAAAACCTATAAGAACCAACTTTCATTATTAGGCGTCGAAACGCTCCTGGGTCATCCAAAACCCGATCCGAACATACGCCCAAGTCTGAAATCATCATACGAACCTATTAGAACCATCAAATCCCGATTCCGAGGTCTTTTACTTAAAATGTTGACCGAAGTCGAACTTGGCCTTTTAAGCCAACCTTAAGGAACCAAGTGTTCCGATTTCAATCCGAACCCTTTCAAATCCCGAACTAACCATTCCCGCAAGTCATAAAATAGAAAAAACATGTACAGGAAGTCATATTGAGGGGAACGGGGTTCTAGAAAGTAAAACGATCGGTTGGGTCATTACAGTTGTGGTGTACGCATACTACGTTTCTGCATATTTTGTGCAGATCCGGGTAATTCGGAGTCAGTTGATCGCTAGATAGCTATATGGATCTTGCTGTGGAGACTTAAGGGGAACCTACTGCTACGTTCGCAGGCCTCGGAGTTACCTTCTTATATTATACTTACACTCTTATATTTCTATTTCGAAACAGTTGTATTTGTAGGTTTTCTAGCAAAACTTAGTAGAGCTTATGACTTGTACTACCGATTTTGGGATTGTAAGTATTGTATAGAGATTTCTACTTCATATTTGTTCGTCGTTATTTAACATTGTTATTTTTATTTTTTGTAAATGTTAGGCTTACCTAGTCTCTAAGACTAGGTGACATCACGACATCCTACGGAGGAAAATTTGGGTCGTGACACTTATTTATGGATAATATGTTTTTTGTATGTATGTTTTCTCCTAATGCTTTGGTTGCTCTTCCTTAACCATAACTTTTGTTTTCGATATTGATTACCCTCTTGAAAGTGCAACATACAGTTGTTCGTGCAAGAAAACATATTGTGGTAAATATAGTCCAATATTTAGGATGATTGTCCTTGTGCTTTATTTTTTAAAAATTATTTTCACACAAATTTAAAAGGATATTCCTAAGTTTCGGAAGACGAAAGTTGAATTCAGGTATAAGAATATACTTAGAAGCACAATGACCAGTATCATAATTTTTGCATGTATGGCATTATTGTTAAAACTTCTATATACCATATGTGTGCTATTACATAAGGTATTCGGTGTATCTAATTTTTTCAGTAGCATGGCAGACATATTTTTCTTCAAAATCAACCTATATACAATGGAAGATCAATTTTAACATAGTCTATTATATATACAGTGACACTAATATACGTAAGAAATAATAAACTTCACAACAAACATGTATGGTAGAAGGCCATTTGGTACTCAAGTATTTAAGTATTCTTATTGGTAGTAATTATTGGTATCATTTTCTGCCGAGTCAAAAACTAAAAATATTTTGTTTTTACTATAAAATTTTGCAATCTCCATTTTATTTAGTTGATCAACATATTCATTTTGCTAGCTAAGATATCTTTTTAATTCTATCATGTGATTTGCACAAATTGCATTTTAATCTAATGATAGAAATATTTCTCTTATTAAATGCACTACTATTACCATTGGGGTTGATAGCTAAGTATTCAGGAAGAACCAAATCATCTTTTATTGGATACTCTTCTTCGTTTCCGACACGAAGTAAGAAGACATAAAATATTGTACCTGTTCTTAATTTATATTTCTTGTAAGTTGAATCTTTTTTATTTGAGGCAAAAAGTATAACTTTGGCAAGCTAGCTTTTACAGTCTAAGCTTTTGTCGATTTTGAAACTACTGATAGTACTTGAAAGAAATCATCTCCCAAACCATTAATTTTCCGCCAAACGGCTTATTAATATCTAGTATATCTCTACAACTCGGGGCAATTGTTTCGATCAATTGACACTTAGCCATAAGTACTTCATCCCATAATATCAATTTTGCTTTCGTTATACATTTAGCACCATTGCTATGTTTTGATATATTTGTGATGGTTATTTAAGTTGTTTGAAGAGGTATATCAAATCCAAAGTGGGTGGCCTCGCAATAAAATCGTTGTTGGTACACCACTTGCTATTATTTCTAACAGTGGCATGCCTCTTGATATGATATTAGTAAGTAATGTATGACATAAAAATATTATTTTGATTCCCCTAGGGCATCTACAAAGAATAATCTTGTTATACTGTGATGACCCAAAATGTCATCTTTAAATTTAATTATTAATTATGTGTTCTAAGACCTCAAAAAGTACTATTTATCATTCCTCGACTTGCGTGCACAATCCGTAAAATTTTTTGGAAAGTTTTTATGTGAAAAATGGATTAAAATATGAATTAGAGCTTTAAAACTCAATTGAGTTGACTTTGGTCAACTTTTTTAGCAAACAAACCCGGATCAATGTTTTAACAGTTCCGGTAGGTCTGTATCGTGATTTGGGACTTGGGCGTATGCCCGGAATCAAATTCTGAGGTCCCTACCCCGATATATGGAATTTTGATAAAAAAAATAAAAGTTTAAATTCAAATAGTGACCGAATGTCTAATTATGTGCAAACAACCCCTGAATAGAATTTTGATGATTCAAACAGCTCAATATGGCAATTTTGGACTTAAGAGCATGTTCGGAATTTTATTTGGAGTCCGTAGTTAAATTAGGCTTGAAATGGCTAAAAATAAGAATTTAAGATTGGAAGTTTGACCGAGGAGTTGACTTTTTGATACCCGAGTCGGAATCCAGTTCCGAAATTTTTTATAGCTCCATTATGTCATTTATGACTTGTGTATAAAATTCGAGGTCAATCGGAGTTGATTTGATAGATTTCGACATCGAATGTAAAAGTTAGAAATTTTAAGTTTCATTAAGCTTGAATGGGAGCATAATTCGTGGTTTTAGCGTCGTTTTATGTTATTTGAGGTTTCAAATAAATTCGTATGATTTTTTACGACTTGTTGGTATATTTGGTTGAGGTCCCGAGGGCCTCGGGTGAGTTTCAGATGGTTAACGGATCAAAAGTTGGACTTAAAACAGTTGCTGCAATTTTTCCTTTCTGCTGGTAGTTCTGGCCCGAAATGGAGGCCCAAAAATCGAGCTGCCAAAATCGAGCTCCCAAAAATAGAGCTCCCAAAATCAAGCTCCCAAAAATCGAGCTCCCAAAATCGAGCTCCCAAAAATCGAGCTCCCAAGATCGAGCTCCCAAAAATCGAGCTCCCAAGATCGAGCTCCCAAAATCAAGACCCGTGGATCGAGGTCATGATCGAGGCCATGGATTGAGATCATGATCAAGGCCATGGATCGAGATCATGATCGAGGCTGCCTGGGGAGAATTATAAAAGAGGACATTCGTCCCATTCGCCATTTTTAACAAATTGGAGCTTGAGCAAAGGCGATTTTTGATAGATTTTCAAGGAAAAGACATTGGGGTAAGTGATTCTAACTTTGATTTGGTCTATAAACATAAATATATCATTGTTCTTATCATTTAATTAGTGTTTTGAGATTGAAATTTGGGAATTATTTAGAAATCTCAAAGAAAGAAATTTTTGAGATTTCGGTATCGATTCGGAGTCGGATTTGAGTGAAACTTGTATGGTTGGACTCGTAATTTAATGGGTTGTCGGATTTCGTAACTTTCGCCGGATTCCAAGACTTGGGCCCCACAGACGAATTTTTAATTAATTTCGGGATTATTATTTAAAATGTAGTATTTTCTTATAGAATTGATTCCTATAATTTTTAGTGATTGTATCGAATTATTTTGGCTAGATTCGAGCCAGAAAAATTTGGATAATCGTGGAAAAGGCCTTTTAGTTGATTAAATTGGAGCAAGACGAGGTAAGTCTCTTGTCTAATCTTGTGAGGGAGAAATTACCTCATAGGTGATTAAAATTAAATAATTGTTGCTAATTGTGGGGACTACGTACGCACGAGGTGACGAGAGTTCGTGCGTAGCTACTATTAATGCTAAAGTCTGGTTAGTTTAGGACTCAAAGCATAAATTATATTCTTTGTTTAATTAATATTATTTGATATATATACATATATATTGTGAATTATTAAATAAAAATATTAAAGGATGGAAATCTCATATACTTGATTTTTCTATTTAAATTAATTAATTGTTAAGAGAAATTGTTCTTCCTCTTGAATTTATCTTATAACAAATATACTCTCATTCCGGAGGTACATAAGAAAATGTTCTCCTTTCTTGTGGAGCGGGCCGAACGCCTCGGCAGGATAGATGCATCTATGGATTGTCCCACACGTTCCTCGACAGTGTACACGACATTCTGGATCGGGTTGTACGTCCTCAGCAGAAATCGTGCTTAATAATAATAATTACACGATACTTTGATAGATATTGTAGCTTGTGAAGCTAATTGATATATTGGAAATCTTTAGAATTTAAAGAATTATTATTCCTGCTTGTTAAGGAATTATTGTTATTCCTGTAAATGAGACTAATTGATAAATTTGGAAATTTATTGGAATTGAGGGAATTTAATTAATATATTGAGAATTGTTGCATTTGAAGGAATTTAATTATTTCTGCTGGTTAAATAAATTATTGTTATATTCTGTGAATCATGCTGATTTAGATATTCTAGTTTTATTTTAATTATTATTATTGACCCATAGTGAGTGTCAAAGTCGGCCATCTCGTTTCTACCACTTCGAGATTAGGCTAGATACTTACTGAGTACACGTTGTTTATGTACTCATACTACACTTGCTGCACTTTTTGTGCAGGACCTGAGGCAAGTACTAGTGGGAGACCTATCGGCTTACACCCACGTTATCTAGAGGCATAGTGGTGAGCTGCCTTACTCAGTCGTTCTGCAGCTACCAGTGTCTCTTCTTATATTTACATTCTGTATATTTTTATTTCAGACAGTATTTGAGGTTTTTGTATATTCTACTAGAATGCTCATACACTTGTGACACCGGGTCTTGGCACATACATTGGTAGAATTTGAAGTTTTTATTATTTTCTTGGATTTAAATCTAATTGATATATGTTTAATTTATTAGTTGGCTTGCCTAGTTGTAGTGTTGGGCGCCATCACGACCTTTAGGTGAAATTGGGTCGTGACAACATGGAATCAAAGCACTAGGTTCACGTAGGTCTCATAAGTTATGAGCAGACCTAATAGAGTCTTGCGGATTGGTACAGAGACGTCTATACTTATCTTCGAGAGTCTATAGGGTGTTAGGAAACTACTTTCTTCATATTCCATCGTGAAATTGATGTAGTACTAGATATCCTTCTCTTATTCTCTCATAAATGGTGAGAACACGCTCTAATGAGATTCCAGACCAGGGAAGAGCTACTCCCCCAGTTGCTAGAGGCCGAGGAAGAGGCCGAGGGAGGGCTTCAGCCTGTGGTAGAGGGTGAGGATGTCCCAGGACTGTTCCAGTTATGCCGCCAGTGGGTCCAGTAGAGAATCCCATTATTGAGGAGCAGGGTGAGGTTCCTGTGGCAGAGCCCACTCCGGTGGATTTCACATCTGCACCTGGATTTCAGAATGTCATGGGTCGTATGCTGCGGTTCATGGATAATATGACTCAGGCCGGTTTATTTCCGACAGACCCAGCCACATCTCAGCAGCTCCAGCAGGGTCAGATATCAGTGACCGATTATGAGGCGAGGTTTTCTGAGTTATCTCGCCATGCACTTATGATACTCCTACTGAGGCAAAGAGAGTGCGGATGTTTGTTGCGGGTTTACATATTGGCATTCAGGCCACTATGGCTCAAGAGTTTGAGATGGGTACTTTTTATGAGCTAGTCGTGGAGATAGCCCGGAGGATTGAGGGTGTACATCAGCGTAGCCGAGAGCAGGTTACTAGAGATAAGAGGTTTAGGTATTCTGGAGAGTTCAAAGGTGCTCCGTCTAGGGGAAGAAGTCCATTCGTGAGAGGGCAGTCCAGCAGGCCCCTATATCCAGCACCACCACCTCCTCGGGGTGCTCCAGTACGACCTTATTTTAGTGCTATACCAGAGAGTTCTTATCGCCTATCAGCTATTCAGGGTTCTTCCCGTGGGTATTCAGGTCCCCAGGGCCAGACCTCTAGTCATCGACTTATTGCACCGCAGAGTTATTACGAGTGCGGGGATCCCAGTCACATACGGAGATTTTGCCCCAGGCTTCGGGGTAAACTAGTGTAACATGGTTAGCAGCCTATGATTACCGGACCAGTTGCTCTACCAGTCATCCGACCACCTAGAGGTGGAGGACAGGTGGGTAGGGGCCATCCTAGAGGTGGAGGTCAGCCAGGCAGAGGCCAGCCAGTTGGCGCTCCAGCTCGGTTCTATGCTTTTTCGGCCAGACCAGATGTAGAGGCCTCAGATGCTATGATTACATGTATTATTTCTGTTTGCGGCAAAGATGCCTTAATATTATTTGATCTAGGATCTACGTATTCATATGTGTCATCTCTATTTGCTCCATTCCTGGGTGTTTCTCGTGAGTCCTTGGGTACTCTTGTTTATGTGTCCACTCATGTGGGCGATTCTGTTGTTGTGAACCGGATCTACCGATCCTGCATTATTACATTCTGTGGTTATGAAACTAGAGCATATCTCCTACTGCTTGAGATGACCGATTTTGAAATTATTCTGGGCATGGACTGGTTATCTCCATATCATGCTATTCTAGATTGTCATGCCAAGACTGTTACCTTGGCTATTCCAGCATTGCCTAAGCTGGAGTGGAAGGGGTCATCTGTTAGTTCATTTAATCGAGTTATTTCTTTTATAAAGGCTCAACACATGGTTGAGAAAGGTTATTTGGCTTATCTAGCCTATGTTCCGGATACTACTGCAGAGACTCCGGCTATTGATTCAGTGCTTGTAGTTCGGGTGTTCTCCGATATATTTCCGTCAGATCTTCCAGGTATGCCACCTGATCGTGATATTGATTTCTATATTGACTTGGCTTCAGATACCCAGCCTATATCTATCCCACCGTATCGCATGGCTCCGTAAGAATTGAAAGAACAACTTGAGGAGTTACTAGTCAAAGGGCTTGTCAGATCGAGTGTATCGCCTTAGGGTGCACCGGTATTATTTGTGAAAAAGAAGGATGGCACCATGCGGATGTGTATTGATTATCGCCAATTGAACAAAGTCACTATTAAGAACAAGTACTCGTTGTCGTGTATTGATGATCTATTTATCCAGTTACAGGGTGCTAGGGTGTTCTCTAAGATCGACTTGAGGTTGGGGTGGCATCAGTTGAAGATTTGGGATCCGGATGTTCCGAAGACTGCTTTTCGGACTAGATATGGTCATTATGAGTTTCTGGTGATGTCCTTCGATTTACCTAATGCCCCGGCAGCGTTTATGGATGTGATGAACAGGGTATTCAGGCCATATATTGATTCATTTGTCATCGTCTTCATTGATGACATATTGATCTACTAGCGCAGTAAGGAGGAGCATGAGCACCATATAAGAGTAGTGCTTCAGACATTGCGGGAACAAAAGCTATATGCTAAGTTCTCTAAATGTGAGTTATGGCTTGACTCTATAGAATTTTTGGGACATATTGTATCGGGCGAGGGTATTAAAGTTGATCCCAAAAAGATTGAGGCAGTTCAGAATTGGTATCGTCCCATTTCGGTGACTGAGATCAGGAGTATCCTAGGTTTAGCAGGATATTATCGTCGGTTCGTGGAGGGATTTTCATCTATTGCAACACCTTTGACCAAATTAACCTAGAAGGGTGCTCCGTTCCGATGGTCTGATGATTGTGAGGTGAGCTTTCAGAAGCTCAAGACAGCATTGACTACAGCATCAGTGTTAGTGTTGCCTTCCGGTTCGGGGATGTATACAGTGTACTGTGATGGTTCACGTGTTGGCTTGGGTTGTGTATTGATGCAGGAGGCGAGTTATTGCATATGCTTTGCTTGAGCTAAAGCCACACGAAAAGAATTATCCAGTACATGATTTGGAGTTAGCTGCGATTGTTCACGCTTTTAAGATTTGGAGGCATTATCTTTATGGGGTGTCTTGTGAAGTTTACACTGATCATCGCAGTTTGCAGCATTTGTTCAAGCAGAGGGACCTAAATTTGAGGCAGCGCAGATGGCTGGAGTTACTAAATGATTATGATATTACTATCATGTATCATCCGGGCAAAGAAAATGTGGTTGCATATGCATTGAGCAGAAAGGCGGAGAGTATGGGTAGTTTGGCTTTCATTTCAGCAGATGAAAGGCCATTAGCCTCGGATATTCAGTCCTTGGCTAACAGACTTGTGAGGCTAGATATTTCAGAGCCCAGCCGAGTTCTTGCATGTGTTGTGGCCTAATCTTCACTATTTTAGTAGATCAAAGCTCGCTAGTATGATGACCCACACTTGATGGTTCTTCGTGAAACGGTACTACGAGGTGGTTCCAAGGAAGTTACTACTGGTGCGAATGGTGTTCTGCGACTCCAGGGTCGTCTATGTGTTCCTATTGTGGATGGACTGAGGAAAAACATCCTAGATGAGGTACACAGTTCTCGGTATTCTATTCATCTAGGTGCTACAAAGATGTATTATGACCTGAGGCAGCATTATTGGTGGTGACAAATGAAAAAGGACATTGTTGAGCATGTATCTAGGTGTATAAATTGTCAGCAAGTTAAATATGAGCACCAGAGGCCAGGTGGCCTACTTCAGCAGATGACTATACCGGAGTGGAAATGGGAACGCATCACTATGGACTTTGTAGTTGGGTTGCCGCGGACCTTGCGGAAGTTTGATGCAGTTTGGATCATTGTTGACAGATTGACCAAGTCGGCACATTTTATTCCTGTTGTGACTATGTAAACTTCAGAGAGGTTGGCCCAAATTTATATTCAGGAGATAGTTCGGTTGCACGGCGTGCCAATATCCATCATATCAGATAGAGATCCTCAGTTTACTTCACATTTATGGAGAGCAGTACAGAGTGAGTTAGGGACTCGTGTAGAGCTCAGCACAGCTTTTCATCCGCAGACCGATGGGAAGTCAGAGCGGACAATTCAGATTTTAGAGGATATGCTCAGGGCATGTGTGATTGACTTTGGAGATTAGTGGGATCGTTTCCTGCCTTTGGCCGAGTTTGCCTATAACAACAGTTACCAATCCAGCATCGAGATGGCTCCATTTGAGGCTTTCTCTGGTCGACGATGTCGTTCGCCCATCGGGAGGTTTGAGCCCGGTGAGTATAAGTTATATAGTACTGATTTGGTGAAAGATGCCTTGGAAAAGGTAAAATTGATTCAGGAGCAACTTCGTATAGCACAATCCATACAGAAGAGTTACGCAGATTAGAAAGTGCGCGATTTATCCTTTATGATGGGTGAAAAAGCTCTCTTGAAAGTTTCACCGATGAAGGGAATCATGAGATTTGGGAAAAAGGGAAAATTGAGCTCAAGGTTTATAGGCCCATTTGAGGTGTTGAAACGAGTTGGGGAGGTTGCGTATGAGCTTGCATTGCCTCTTAGCCTCTCGGGAGTTCATCCGGTTTTCCACGTATATATGCTTCGGAAGTATCATGCCGACCTATCATATGTGTTAGACTTCAGCACAGTACAGCTAGATAATAGCTTGGGTTATGAAGAGGAGCCAATTCCCATTATTGATAAACAGGTTCACCAGTTGAGGTCCAAGAGGATTTCTGCAGTAAAATTCCAGTAGAGGGGACAACCAGTCGAGGAAGCGACTTGGGAGGCCGAGGAAAACATGCAGAGCAGATATACACACTTATTCAACACTTCAGGTATAATTCTAAACCCGTTCGAGGACGAACGTTTGTTTAAGAGGTGGAGAATGTGATGACTCAAAATGTCATCTTTAAATTTAATAATTAATTATGTGTTCTAAAATCTCGAAAAGAACTATTTATCATTCCTCGACTTGCGTGCGCAATCCGTAAAATTTTTTGAAAAGTTTTTATGTGAAAAATGGATTAAAATGTGAATTAGAGCTTTAAAACTCAATTGAGTTGACTTTGGTCAACGTTTTGAGCAAACGGACTCGGATCAGTGTTTTGATAGTTCCAATAGGTCCGTATCGTGATTTGGGACTTGGGCGTATGCCCGGAATCAAATTTCGAGGTCCCTAGCCCGAGATATGGAACTTTGATGAAAAATTAAAAGCTTGAAAGCTTAATAATAGATACCGGATGTCTAATTATGTGCAAATGACCCCGGAATAGAATTTTGATTATTCCATCAGCTCCGTATGGTGATTTTGGACTTAGGAGCGTGTTCGAAATTTTATTTAGAAGTCCGTAGTTAAATTAGGCTTGAAATGGCTAAAAATAAGAATTTAAGTTTGGAAGTTTGACCGAGGAGTTGACTTTTTGATACCGGAGTCGGAATCCAGTTCTGAAAATTTTTATAGCTCCATTATGTCATTTATGACTTGTGTGTAAAATTTGAGGTCAATCGGAGTTGATTTGATAGTTTCGACATCGAATGTAGAAGTTGGAAATTTTAAGTTTCATTAAGCTTGAATGGGAGCATAATTTGTGATTTTAGCGTCGTTTTATGTGATTTGAGGTTTCAAATAAGTTCGTATGATATTTTAGGACTTGTTGGTATATTTGGTTGAGGTCCCGCGGGCCTCGGGTGCATTTCAGAAGGTTAGCGGATCAAAAGTTGAACTTAACACAGCTGCTGCAATTTTTCCTTTTTGCTGGAAATTCTGGCCCAAAATCGAGGCCCCAAAAATCAAAGTTCAAAAATCGAGCTCCTAAAATCGAGCTCCCAAAAATTGAGCTCCCAAAAATCGAGCTCCCAAAATCGAGCTCCCAAAAATCGAGCTCCCAAGATCGAGCTCCCAAAATCGAGACCCGTGGATCAAGCTCCCAAAATCGAGACCCATGATCGAAGCCACGATCGAGGCCGAAGATCGAAGCCACAAATGAGGTGAGGATCGAGGCCATAATCGAGTCCGAAGATCGAGGCCATGGATCGAGCCCGAGGATCGAGGCCATGATCGAGGTCATGGATCGAGGCTATGGATAGAGATCATGATCGAGGCTGCCTGGGCAGAATTATAAAAGAGGACATTCGTTCCATTCGCCATTTTTAACAAATTGGAGCTTGAGCAGAGGCGATTTTTGATAGATTTTCAAGAAAAAGACATTGAGATAAGTGATTCTAACTTGGATTTGGTCTATAAACATAAATATATCATTGTTCTCATCATTTAATTAGTGTTTTGAGATTGGAATTTGGGAAATTTTAGAAATCTCAAAGAAACGAATTTTTGAGATTTCGGTATCGATTCGGAGTCGGATTTGAGTGAAACTTGTATGGTTGGACTCGTAATTTAATGGATTGTCGGATTTCGTAACTTTCGCCTGATTCCAAGACTTGGGCCCCACAGACGAATTTTTAATTAATTTCGGATTTTTATTTAAAATGTAGTATTTTCTTATAGAATTGATTCCTATAATTTTTAGTGATTGTATCGAATTATTTTGGCTAGATTCGAGCCAAACAAATTTGGATAATCGTGGAAAAGGCCTTTTAGTTGATTAAATTGGAGCAAGACGAAGTAAGTCTCTTGTCTAATCTTGTGAGGGGAAAATTACCTCATAGGTGATTAAAATTAAATAATTATTGCTAATTGTGGGGACTACGTACGCATGAGGTGATGAGAGTTCGTGCTTAGCTACTATTAATGCTAAAATCTGGGTAGTTTAGGACTCAAAGCATAAATTGTATTCTTTGTTTAATTAATATTATTTGATATATATACATATATATTGTGAATTATTAGATAAAAATATTAAAGGATGGAAATCTCATATACTTGATTTTTCTGTTTAAATTAATTAATTGTTAAGAGAAATTGTTCTTCCTCCTGAATTTATCTTATAACAAATATACTCTCATTCCGGAGGTACATAAGAAAATGACCTCCTTTCTTGTGGAGCGGGCCGAACGCCTCGGCAGGAAAGATGCATCTATGGATCATTCCACACGTCCCTCGGCAGTGTACACGACATTCTGGATCGGGTCGTACGACCTCGACAGAAATCGTACTTAATAATAATAATTACATGATACTTTGATAGATATTGTAGCTTGTGAAGCTAATTGATAAATTGAAAATCTTTAGAATTTAAAGAATTATTATTCCTGTTTGTTAAGGAATTATTATTATTCCTGTAAATGAGACTAATTGATAAATTTGAAAATTTATTGGAATTGAGGGAATTTAATTAATATATTGAGAATTGTTGCATTTGAAGGAATTTAATTATTTCTGCTGGTTAAATAAATTATTGTTATATTGATATTCTAGTTTTATTTTAATTATTATTATTGACCCATAGTGAGTGTCAAAGTCAGTCATCTCGTTTCTACCACTTCGAGATTAGGCTTGATACTTACTGAGTACACGTTGTTTATGTACTCATACTACACTTGCTGCACTTTTTGTGCAGGACCTGAGGCAAGTACTAGTGGGAGACATATCGGCTTACGCCCACGTTATCCAGAGGCATAGTGGTGAGCTGCCTTACTCAGCCGTTCTGCAGCTACCAATATCTCTTCTTATATTTACATTCTATCTATTTTTTTCAGACAGTTTTTGAGGTTTTTGTATAATCTACTAGAATGCTCATACACTTGTGACACTAGGTCTTGGCACACACATTGGTAGAATTTGATATTTTTATTATTTTCTTGGATTTAAATCTAATTGATATATGTTTAATTTATTAGTTGGCTTGCCTAGCTATAGTGTTGGGCGCCATCACGATCTTTAGGTGAAATTGGGTCATGACATATATCAAAATTGACTCTTCATAATATAGTCTTGAAAGTTTGTTCTTGTTTAGGATTTTGTAACGACCCGGCCGATCGTTTTGAGAATTTAAGTCTCGTCCGGCTGCATAAGGCCCTAAGCAGCTTCATATTATGTGTATTGACTTGCGTGCGTGGTTGAATTTGGTTACCGGATGTTTCAAAGTGATTTGGGACACTTAGTCCCTAAAACGAAAGCTTAAGTCTTAGGATTTTGACTGTAGTTGGAACTATGTAAAGACGACTCCGGAATGGAGTTCTGTCGGTTCCATTAGCTCCGTTAGGTAATTTTGGACATAAGAGCATGTCCGGACTATAAATCAGAGGTCTGTAGTTGATTTAGGCTTGAAATGGCGAAAGTCAAATATTTGGAGATTTGGACCAGAAGTGGACTTTTTGATATCAGGGTCGAATTGCGATTCCGAGAGTTGGAACAGTTCTGTTATGTTATTTGGGACTTGCCTGCAAAATTTGACGTCATTCCGGGTTGATTTGATAGGTTTCTGCATGGGTTTTAGAAATTGAAAGATTTGAAATTTATAAGTTTGATTCATGGTGTGATGCGTAGTTTCAACATTAGTTGATGTGATTTGAGGGCTCGACTAAGTTCGTATGGTGTTTTAGGATTGGTTGGTATGCTTGGTTGAGGTCCTGGAGGCCTTAGGTGAGTTTCAGGTGCTTAACGGACTAAAAGTTTGATTTGTGTTACTGCTAAGTCTTTAGGCTTCTGGTATTTTTGCACCTGCGGTGAAGAGACCGCAGGTGCGAGAGTGCACGTGCGGAGAGGAAAGTGCAGAAGAGGAAAGGTGGAGGAGTGCCAGGGGTCGCATGTGCGAGGAAAATTCCGCATCTGCGATGCCCGTAGATGCGAAGGTTAAGGCGCAGGTGCGAGAAAAGCTGGACTTGACAGTCTCCCCAGGTGTGGAGAAATTGTGCGCATCAGCGGCTCCGCAGAAGCGGATTTTGGCGAGCAGAAGTGAGAGGAAGCGGAGGTGCGGTTTGGACGTGCGCACTTGCGGTCACGCAGATGCGGCTAATTATGCGCAGGTGCAGTCACGCCTTGGCAGAAAAGAGAAATTCGAGGGTTTGGTTTCATTCTTCGTTTTTGGACTTGAGAGCTCGGAATTTGGCTATTTTTCAAGGGATTTTCAGAGGAAGCCTTGAAGGAATTCTTCCTAATTCATTTTTGGTTGTATTCCATTATATATAGTTGTTTTCTCCATTTAGTTTCGGATTTTTGGGGTTGAAATTGGGAAAAATTGGTAGAACTTCTTCAATCAAGATTCTGCATTTTGAAAGGGGATTTATGGTCGGATTTGATTAATTCTTATATGGTTGGATTCGTGAGTGAATGGGTGTTCATATTTTGTGATTTTTACCCGATTACGAGACGTGGACCCGGGTCAACCTTTTAGGGCAAATTTTGGAATTTTTGTTAAAATATTAATTTCATTAATTGGATGAGTCTATTATCATTGTATTCATGATATGCAATTGTGTTTGGTTAGATTTGGACCATTTGGAGTCGGATAATTGAGGAAAGGGCATTCTTACGGACTGTTTGAGCTTGGTTCGAGGTAAGTATCTTGTCTAACCTTGTGTGGGGAATTTCCCCTTTAGGATTTGTGTCTTCTATGTTGATTGTAGCCTGTGTGCACGAGGTGACGAGTGTGTGCACGAACTTATTTCTATACAGTTGTATTTAGAATTTTTCTAGCAAACACTTTGTAGAACTTATGACTTGTACCACCGGTTTTGGGAGTTTTAAGAGATTCTATTTAAATAATATTGTTGTTTTAATTATTGTTAGGCTTACCTAGTTCCTAAGACTAGGTGCCATCACGATACCCAACGGAGGGAAAATTGGATCGTGACAAGTTGGTATCAGAGCTCTAACTTCATAGGTGCTACGAGTCATAAGCGAGTTTGGTAGAGTCTTGCGGATCAGTACGGAGATGTCTGTACTTATCTTCGAGAGGCTACAGAACTATTAGGCCAATCTCACTTCTTTCATTCCTATCGTGCGAGCTTATTGATCTCGGAGTTTGAACTTTTATCATTCTATTCTCTCACAGATGGTGAGGACACGAGCTACAGTTATAGACGACGTTGCTCCTGGAGCAAGTATCGCTTGAGGCAGAAGCAGAGGCCGACGAGGAGTAAGTGTTGCAGCCAAAGCACCTACTAGAGAAGCAGCTGAGGAGCCGCCAGTAGTTCCAGTTAGGGAGCAGGTACCGGAGGCGCCTGTTATTACCCTCGGACTTCAGGAGACCTTAGCACAGCTCCTGAGCATGTTTGGTACATTGGCTCAGGTGGGGTTGATTCCGGTTGCACCAGCTACTTCACAGACCGGGGGAGGAACCCAGACTTCGGCCGCCCACACCCCAGAGCAGCGAGTTCATGTTGAGCAGGTTCCAGGTGTCGTGGCGACACAGCCTGTGGTTCCAGTTCAGCCCGTGGTCAGGGCAGCAACATCTGAGGAAGAGCAGCTTAGACTTGCAAGGTTCAAGAAATATGACCCTCCTACATTCAGTGGTTTGGCTTCAGAGAGTGTACAGGGTTTTCTGGAAGAGTGTCTTCGCATTTACAATACTATGGGTATTGTGGAGACGAGCGGGGTTGCTTTTACTACGTTCCATCTCAGGGGAGCGGCTTACCAGTGGTGGGGGCATATGAGTTGGGTAGCCTAGCCGAGTTAGCTTCACTTACATGGGTTCAGTTTTCAGAGATGTTCCTGAGAGAGTTTGTACCTCAGTCCCTTCGAGATGCATGGCGCACAGAGTTTGAGCAACTGTGCCAGGGCACTATGTCAGTGTCAGAGTATGCCGTGAGATTCAGTGATTTGGCTAGGCATGCGCCTACTTTGGTCGCCACAGTTAGAGGGCATGTTCGTAGATTCATTGAGGGACTTAGACATGATATTCGGTTCAGCATGGCTCGTGAGTTAGAGTCAGATGTTTCATTTCAGCAGGTGGTAGGGATTGCCTGCCGAGTAGAGGGCATTTGGGACCAGGAAAGAGAAGATAGGCGAGGGTTAGCTTCACTTACATGGGTTCAGTTTTCAGAGATGTTCCTGAGAGAGTTTGTACCTCAGTCCCTTCGAGATGCATGGCGTGCGGAGTTTGAGCAACTGCGCCAGGGCACTATGTCAGTGTCAGAGTATGCCGTGAGATTCAGTGATTTGGCTAGGCATGCGCCTACTTTGGTCGCCACAGTTAGAGAGCGTGTCTGTAGATTCATTGAGGGACTCAGACATGATATTCGGTTAAGCATGGCTCGTGAATTAGAGTCAGATGTTTCGTTTCAGCAGGTGGTAGGGATCGCCCGCCGAGTAGAGGGCATTTGGGACCAGGAGAGAGAATATAGGCGAGGCCACGAGATAGAGTACAGGCAAGATAAGGAGAGAGGGGACAAGGAAGTGAGGAGGCCTCGTAGACCGGAGAGATCTAATGGTCCTTATTTTGGAGGCAGGGTACGACATGGTAGAGGTTTTGTGGGTCAGCCAGTCCAGTTTGCACTTCAAGTTTCTCACAGAGTTTCAGGTGCTCATGGGTCTCAAAGTACCTGTACCACACAGTTCCTACAGCCACGTTAGTAGAGAGGTTGCTTCGAGTGTGGAGATACCAGCCACAGGGTGAGAGATTGTCCTAGACTCCAGACATGCGTGTCACAGCGGAGTATTCAGGCGAGTAGAGGGCGCCCAAGAGGGGAAGGCCCGGCCCGTTGATGTGTTTTGTATAGTAGGCTTGAGGCCATTATGCCAGATGATGTCGTACAAGTATGCTTTTGATTTGTTACAGAGGAGCACCATTCGTATTTTGATTCGGTCCTGCTTATCGGGGGAGTTCCCCAACTTGTTGTCCCACCTATGGGTGAGTTTATGACTTAGTATTATGTTTAGGTGTTTACCCCTATTGGGAGATTCTATGAGTGGTAGCCCGTGTCTATCGTTTGTTTCTATTCATTATTACGAGACTAGAAGTGAATTCATGTTGTCCATTATGGCAGGCTTGATGTGATTCCTGAGTAAATTGGTTATAATTTGCAATTTGATACTCTACCGGGGTGGAAGTTTAGCAAGTGTTGAGATTTTATTGGCAGAAATGAGTTAGTGGAAGATTTCCATTGGTATGATGTGTATTCGACTTGTGATTCAGAGTTAAGGGTGAGACCCTCGCGATTCCATATGATTTGATATGTTTGAGTCGGACTGCGTGTCGCGGTGGAGGGTGATACCAGGATGAGATCCTTATGATTTGTTCAGGTACTTTGATTTTTCCTTTTGAATTGTTTTGTAGTAGGGTATTGTTAGAAAGTTGTGCCTATCGGGATTGTTTGATATTTATCTTATGTGTTTCTCTTTACATATTTAGTCAACTTCATTATGTGCTTCTTGAGTTTTGGCCTGCGGGGTGTGTGCCCGGTGGTGTTAGTTGTGATTTGTTGACTCGGGTGTATAGTTATGAGGTCTTCGTGTTTCTTGCATCATTGTCAGTGTTGTGGAGGTTTGAAACGGGTTGCTAATGGATATGGGTCTAATTACCGGTGCTGGTTTTGATTTCGGGCAGCTATTATGATTAGAAATGTTATTATGGGCCTATATGTGGTGTGTCTTGTTGTGTAGTCGTACCTTGTGGGTGTAGGCATGAGTTGTTACCGTTGGTTGAGACTGATATCGGTTATGGATTTAGAATCGGATCTTTTGAAGATAAATAGAAGGTGAGAATTTTGACTCTAAAGCTTATCGGTGTTGGCAGAAAGGATAAATTACAGTTGAGATGGTGTCGTTAGGCTTATGTGGATTGGGGTAACGTGGGGTAACCCACGGGTGTATGTTGAATATGTGCTTTCAGTGATTTCAAGACTTCGAGGCAATGCTTAGCATGTTCGAGGACGAACGTTTGTTTAAGAGGGGAAGGATGTAACGACCCGGCCAGTCGTTTTGAGAATTTAAGTCCCGTCTGGCAGCATAAGGCCCTAAGCAGCTTCATATTATGTGTATTGACTTGCGTGCGTGGTTGAATTCGGGTTACCGGATGTTTCAGAGCGATTTGGGAAACTTAGTCCCTAAAACGGAAGCTTAAGTCTTAGGATTTTGACCGTAGTCAGAACTATGTGAAGACGACTCCGGAATGGAGTTCTGTCAGTTCCATTAGGTGTCTGGACTTAGGAGCGTGTCCAGGCTGTAAATCCGAGGTCTGTAGCTGATTTAGGCTTGAAATGGCGAAAGTCAAATTCTTGGAGATTTGGACTGGAAGTGGACTTTTTGATATCGGGGTCGGAATGCGATTCCGAGAGTTGGAGAAATTCTGTTATGTTTTTTGGGACTTGCCTGCAAAATTTGATGTCATTCCGGGTTGATTTGATAGGTTTCGGCATGGGTTTTAGAAGTTGAAAGATTTAAAATTTATAAGTTTGACTCATGGTGCGATGCGTAGTTTCAACGTTAGTTGATGTGAATTGAGGGCTCAACTAAGTTCGTATGGTATATTAGGATTGGTTCGTATGTTTGGTTGAGGTCCCGGAGGCCTCGGGTGAGTTTCGGGGGCTTAACAGACTAAAAGTTTTATTTGTGTTACTACTAAGTCTTTAGGCTTCTGGTATTTTCGCACCTGCGGTGAATAGACCGTAGGTGCGAGAGCGCACGTGCGAAGAGGCAAGCGTAGAAGCGGAAAAGTGGAGAAGTGTCGGGGGTTGCAGGTGCGAGTAAAATTCCGCATCTGCGATGCCCGCATATGCGAAGGTTAAGGCGCAGGTGCGAGAAAAGCTGGAACTTGACAGTCTCTGCAGGTGCGGAGAAATTGTGCGCATCAGCGGCTCCGCAGAAGTGGATTTTTGCACGCAGAAGTGAGAGGAAGCGTAGGTGCGGTTTGGACGTGCGCACCTGCGGTCATGCAGATGCGGCTAATTATGCGCATGTACGGTCACGCCTGGGCAGAAAAGAGAAATTCGAGGGTTTGGTTTCATTCTTCGTTTTCGGACTTGAGAGCTCGGAATTTGGCAATTTGTCAAGGGATTTTCATAGGTAGCCTTGGGGTAATGATTCCTAACTCATTTTTGGTTGTATTCCATTAATATATAGTTGTTTTCTCCATTTAGTTTCGGATTTTTGGGGTTGAAATTGGGGAAAATTGGAAGAACTTCTTCAATAAAGATTTCGCATTTTGAAAGAGGATTTATGGTCGGATTTGAGTAATTCTTATATGGTTGGACTCGTGAGTGAATGGGTGTTCATATTTTGTGATTTTTACCCGATTCTGAGACGTGGGCCCGGTTCAACCTTTTAGGGTAAATTTCGGAATTTTTGTTAAAATATTGATTTCATTAATTGGATGAGTCTATTATCATTGTATTCATGATATGCAATTGTGTTTGGTTAGATTTGGACCATTCAGAGTCGGATAATTGAGGAAAGGGAATTCTTACGGACTGTTTGAGCTTGGTTCGGGGTAAGTATCTTGCCTAACCTTGTGTGGGAGATTTCCCCCTTAGGATTTGAGTCTTCTATGTTGATTGTAGCCCGTGTGCACGAGGTGACGAGTGCGTGCACGGACTTATTTGTGGAAAGGTGGCCTTTTAGGGTTCTTAGGTCCTTGTATTCATTGGATATGCAGTTGTTCTTGTTATGATTATATATCTTAATTTCTAGATTCACATCTACCTACTTAATTAGAATAAATTGCTTCATGATCCACTATTATCGTTACTTGATTCACATGTTCCTTAATTGAAACTGTTATCTCTTTTATAGCCATACTATCTTTTAATAACTGCTTATCTTTCCGTCTTAATTGAGGTTATGATTATCTCTCCGCTGCTTATCCTTAATTAAATTATTAAAAATCCTTAGTAATTTCTCAACCTTAAAAGAAGTTTTAGATATCCTATATTTTAGTCGACTTATTTTATTTGGAATTATTTGACTCGAGTTAGTTTTCCTGTTGTTGAAATGTATATTGTGGGATCGTTGATACACATTAGTTTCCCTTTTGTTGAGTTGTTCTCTTTATGCCTAGCATTCTTTACTGTGGTTATTCCTTGTGATTTGGTCCCACATTTTTCCTGTGATTTAAAATTTCTTGAGTTGATTTACTTGTCGTACTTTGTATTATTGCCATTGTTGTTGTTGTATTTGTTGTGGTGATGCATGAGGTTTCTGTCATGCGGTTATTATTGTGATGCGCGAGGTTTCTGTCGTGCGGTTATTATTGTGATGCGCGAGGTTTCTGCCGTGCGGTTGTTGTTATGGGGTTGCACGAGGTTTTTGCCGTGCTATTGTTACTATTGATATTTGCACATGCGGCGTGACAAGGTGGGATATATATATATATGTGTGGATTGCGTATGTGGCGAGACAAGGTGGGAACATTATTATGCACGTGTGGCGAGACAAGGCGGGCATTTATATTACTATTGCATACGTGGCGAGACAAGGCGGGCTGTGTCAGGGATTGATTTGTGATGATTTATGGCCTGGGGGCATTCTTGTTGTTGATATTTGTGTAGTGGTGTACGTACCTGTGTGATCTTTATCTTGTGAAAGCTGTGAGAAAATATTCTACGTGTTGTCCGTTCTTCTTCTTCCTTATGCTTTTTTGCTGGTAGGGACTATGTTAGGACACTTGCACAAGCATACACGTAGTTAAGCACTCTTATCGGATAATAGGTGTTCTTGATATTGTTGAGCATAGATACTCACCCTTGTTTACTTATCTTCTATGTGAGAATGGCTCTATTGACACGTGAGTCGTCAGTGTGGTTATGAGGTGTTATGAGGCCATAGGATGCCAAGTGTTAGGGTTCAGGTATTGAGACCCGTGAGTTGTGAATTGTCCGAGGTTCGGTACCTCGTGGAGTTGTTGACTAAAAACCTGATGTAAACGCGGTTGTAATTACTGAGTTATTACTTGCCCTTGCTGTATTCGTGATTCCGGATTTAGGTTGTGTTCCATTTACTTTGTCTGCGTCATTTTTATGATATTCCGCTGATACTTGTTGTTTTCTTGCTTTAATGCCATTACTGTATTGTGAGCCATATTGCATAGTATTTATGTAGACATCATACCTTTGTTATTCATGTGCTTATATCTGTTCAGTTTATTAGACCAGTAGGTGTCTTGACTGTTCCTCGTCACTACTCCACCGAGGTTAGTCTTGATATTTACTGGGCACCGCTGTGGTGTGCTCATGCTACTCTTATGCACATTTTTGTGCAGATCCAGGTATTTGTTCGTTAGCTAGTTGTGTGGACTGTTGTTGTGGAGACTCAATGTAAACCTGCTGCTGCGTTCGCAGGCTTCGGAGTCACCTTCCAGTTTTCGTTTTGCAATGTTTATCCTTATTTCTGGACAGTTGTATTTAGAAGTTTTCTAGCAAACACTTTGTAGAGCTTATGACTTGTACCACCGGTTTTGGGAATTTTAAGAGATTCTATTTAAATAATGTTGTTGTTTTAATTATTATTAGGTTTACCTAGTTCCTAAGACTAAGTGCCATCACGATATCCAACGGAGGGAAAATTGGGTCGTGACAGATATAGTCTTGATTGTGCTTCCTCATACACTTGTATAATATTTTAATTCTTAATAATATACTAACATTTTTATTTTGTATTCTAACACTCTTTTTATGGAATAAATTTATGTACCCTAAAGTTTGTTTTAACTTGAATAAGAATTTTACTCATATGATGAATTTTAAAAATAATTGAATTGAATTCTCTTATTAAATAAATAATTAAAAGATTTAAATATTTGGTTTTAACATAAAAAAATTAATTTATTCTATGTTGATTCAAATCTTAATATTAGTTCATCTCTTGTTTTGAATATTTAATCTTAATTATGATCTTATCCACCATAAAATATATTTTCAAAGAGTGAAAGATTGATATGGCGTTTCATTTTTAGATCTTTATATTTGTAGAATCATTAATAGTATTGACTCTTACCAACCATTTTTTTCTCTTTCTCACACATTTATATTCTTTAATATTTTCTTAGTTGTTGTTTAATAATTAGGGTTTAGGAACAATTTTACTTCTATTCTACTCTGTCATGAGATTTTATTCTATCATTGACGATTTAACTCTTCTATTCTTTTCCTCTCGGAGATGGCGAGAACATGCACTGCGTCTACAGTCAGACAGGAGAGGGATCACCCAGTGACAACTGTGACTAGGGCCAGAGGCCGAGGCAGAGTCCAGCCTCGAGCTCAAGTAGTAGCACCTGTTGTGGAGTTTCAGGTGGATTTCAAAGAGGACGTTCCAGCTCAGACTGTACCTGTTGGACTTGTTCAGGTCCCAGAAGGATTCATATCTACTCCAGTACTTCAGGATGCTCTAGTTCATCTGGTGAGCCTAATGGGAGGTGTGACCCATAATGGTACATTTCCAGTGGCACCAACCATCTAACAGGCAGGGGGAGGAGCACAAACTCCCACTACTCCCACTCCAGAGCAGATAGCTCCCCGGTATCAGGCTCCAGCAGCCCCGCCAGTTGGGGTAGTTTAGCCGAATATTGTGGCACAGGCCGGTGATAGGCCCGCCATGTCTTTTGAGGCTTTATTGAGATTGGACAAGTTTACTAATATCTTTCCAGTCCACTTCAGTGGTTCACCTTTTGAGAACCCACAAGAATATCTTGACCGCTACCATGAGGTGTTGAGGAATAAGGGAATAGTTTAAAGGGACTGGGTCGATTTTGCTGTGTTTCAGATGACTGGTTCCGCCAAGAGGTGATGAAGATATTATGTACTTACTAGACCATATGGTTTTCCTGCACTTACCTGGGAGCAGTTCTCACATGTATTTATGGAGAAGTTTGTTCCTATTACCCTGAGAGAGGAGTATCGCAGGGTATTCGAGCACCTTCAGCAGGGTTATTGACCATCGCCTAGTATGAGACTCGATTTCTGGACTTAGCACGTCATGCCATCATCTTGCTTCCTACTAAAAGGGAGAGAGTGAGTAAATTCATTGATGGGCTCACTTATACTATCAGGCTTCAAATGGCCAAGGAGAGAGGGAGTAATATTTCCTTCCAAATGGCCGTGAATATTGCTAGGAGGATCGAGTTAGTTCATGCTCAGGAGAGAGGGCCAGTGTCAGATAAGAGGCCTCGTCATTCCAGTAATTTCAAAGGTGCCTCATCTGGAGGCAGGGGTACTTATGGCAGGGGTCAGGTAGTTAGAGGTGGAGGTAAGGCAGTTAGAGGTGGAGGCCGGCCAATTATAGGTCGTCCTAGAGATGTAGTTCAGAGTGGTGGGGCCCAACCCAAATTTTGTGCTTTTCCAGCTATGCCTGAGGTCGAGTCATCTGATGTCGTGATCAAAGGTATTGTTCCAGTTTTCCATAGATATGCTTCAGTTCTATTTGATCTAGGATCTACTTATTCCTATGTGTCCTCCCATTTTGCTTCATATTTGGTTGCGCCTCGTAATTCTCTGAGTGCTTATGTGTGTGTATCTACACTGGTGGGAGACTTTGTTGTAGTATATCATGTCTATCGTTCGTGTGTGGTTACTATTGGGAGTCTTGAGACTAGCGTAGATCTTCTACTTCTTGATATGATAGATTTTGATGTTATCTTGGGTATGGATTGGTTGTCACCTTATCATGCTATATTGGATTATCACGCCAAGACGGTGACCTTAGCCTTGCCGGGGTTACCTCTACTAGAGTGGAAAGGGACTCGTGGCCATTCCACCAGCAAGGTTATCTCTTATGTGAAGGCTCACCGTATAGTCGAGAAACGTTGTCTACCTTATTTGGATCATATTTGTGATTCTAGTGCAGATGTTCCTTCTATGGATTCAATCCCAGTTGTTCGTGAATTTCCTGATGTATTTCCTGCAGACCTTCAGGGGATACCACCCGACAGAGATATTGACTTCTGTATTGATGTAGCTCCGGGCACTCAACCCATTTCTATCCCACGATACCGTATGGCCCCGCCAGAGTTGAAATAATTGAAGGAGCAGTTACAAGACTTGCTTGATCAGGGATTTATTAGACCCAGTGTCTCGCCCTGGGGTGCACCAGTATTATTTGTAAAGAAGAAAGATGGTTCTAGCAGATATGTATAGATTATCAGCAGTTGAATAAGGCCACTATCAAAAATAAATATTTGTTGCCAAGAATTAATGACTTATTCGATCAGCTTCAGGGTGCCAAGGTAGTTTCAAAGATTGATTTGAGGTCTGGTTACCATCAGTTAAAGATTAGGGCATCTGATGTCCCTAAGACAACTTTTCGAACTCGGTATGGGCATTATGAATTCCTCGTGATGTCATTTGGACTAACAAAGGCCCTAGTGGCATTTATGAGTTTGATAAACCAGGTGTTCAAACCCTATTTAGATTCTTTTGTGGTTGTGTTCATTGATGATATCTTGATTTACTCCAGCAGTCGAGAGGAGCTCGACCAAAATCTTCGGATTGTGCTTCATACTTTGAAGAATAATCAGTTATATGCTAAATTTTCAAAATGTGAATTTTGGTTAGGCTCAGTTGCCTTTTTGGGGCATGTAGTATCTACTGAAAGCATAAACGTGGATCCTAAGAAGATTGAGGCAGTTCAGAATTGGCCTAGACCTACTTAAGCTACAGAGATCCAGAGTTTCCTAGGTTTGGCAGGTTATTATCACCGGTTTGTGGAGGGGTTTTAATCCATAGCATCCCCACTGACCAAATTGACCCAGAAGGGTGCCCCATTCAAATGGTCAGACGAGTGTGAGTTGATCTTTCAGAAGCTCAAGACTGCTTTGACTACGCGCTAGTGTTGGTATTACCCACAGGTTCAGGATCTTATACGGTGTATTGTGATGCATCTCGCGTTGGGCTTGGTGCAGTATTGATGCAAGATGACAGGGTGATTGCTTATGCGTCGCGGCAGTTGAAAGTTCACGAGAAGAATTATCCTGTTCATGACTTAGAATTGGCAGCCATTGTCCATGCACTGAAGATTTGGAGGCATTACCTTTACGGTGTCTCGTTTGAGGTATTCACTGATCATCGTAGCCTACAATATCTGTTCAAACAAAAATATCTCAATTTGAGGCAGAGAAGATGGTTGGAGCTATTGAAAGACTATGATATCACCATTTTGTATCACCCCGGAAAGGCTAATGTGGTGGCCGATGCTTTGAGTAGAAAGGATGTGAGTATGGGGAGCCTTGCTTATATTCCGGTTGGTGAGAGGCCGTTAGTTGTAGATGTCCAGACTTTGGCTAATCAGTTCGTGAGGTTAGATTTTTCAAAACCTAGTCGGGTTCTAGCTTGCACAATCGCTCATTTTTCTTTATATGAGTGTATCAGAGAGCGACAGTATGACGATTCTCATTTGCTTGTCCTTAAGGACACGGTGCGGAACGGTGATGCCAAACAGGTTGTTGTGGGGGGAGATGGAGTTATGCGAATGCAGGGTCGTATTTGTGTGCCTAATGTGGATGGGCTGCGTGAATTAATTCTTGAAGAGGCACACAGTTTGTGGTATTCTATTCATCCAGGTGCCGCCAAAATGTATCAAGATTTACGGCAACATAATTCGTGGAGGATAGTGAAGAAGCATATAGTTGCATATGGATCTCGGTGTCTAAATTGTCAACAAGTCAAGTACGAGCATCAGAGACCTGGTGGTTTGCTTCAGAAGTTAGAAATTCCTGAGTCGAAATGAGAGTATCACTATGGATTTTGTTGTTGGGCTCCCGCGGACTCAGAGAAAATTCGATGCAGTTTGGGTCATTGTGGGCAGGTTGACCAAGTCAGCATATTTCATTCCAGTGGGAGTTACCTATTCTTCAGAGCGGTTAGCTGAAATTTACATTTGTGAGGTTGTACGCCTTCGCGGAGTGCCCGTGTCTATTATTTCAGATCGAGGTACGCAATTATCTCACACTTTTGGAGGGCTGTACAGTGTGAGTTAGGCTGAGCCTCATGATATTGCGTACATGTTAATGTAAGTGACATGCATGAGCCTCGTCACTACTTCGTCAAAGTTAGGCTCGATACTTACCAGTACATGGAGTCGGTTGTACTGATTCTACACTCTGCACTTCTTGTTCAGCTTTCAGAGTTGGTCCCAGCGGCGTATAGTAGATTTTCTCGGATTTAGCTATTCGCAAGAGATTTGAGGTATAGCTACATGGCGTTCGCAGTTGTGAAGTGCCCTTCCACTTTATCATAGGTGTGCAATTCTTTCAGACAACTTTATTTTCATTCAGACCTTTATTTGTATTATTCTAGTAGCTCGTGCACTTGTGACACCAATTCTGGGATAGTATTTAGATATTGCAATTATTATAGATAATTCACTACATTTCAGACTTTACTTCCACAATTGTTTCTTTGTTATTAATTAACTTAAAATTGTTTTAAAATGGCTAATATTATTTTAACGTTGGCTTGCCTATCAAGTAAAATATTAGGCACCATCACGGTCCCGAATGAGGGAGTTTAGGGGTCGTGACAGCATATCACCTATTTTGGTTTCTTCCTCAAATACATGTTCTCATTTATTTTATTTTTATTTTTCTGAAATTCTTCTTTGCTTTTAAATACAACAAATTTGTTTGTATTCACTGTCTATGTCTCTCTTAGATTCTCTTGCTTGAAGAGACTTGAGCACTACCATTTACCCAGGAAAGTGATTTTTTGTCACGACCAAAACTGATGGCCGCGACGAGCACCCGGTGCCTTACCTAGCCGACCACCAAGGTAATGTACCTTTCTTATCATACCATTATGGATAAATGGGCTAGCAGGGCCGTCATGATATAACCAGAATAAAACATAAGGGAATACTCGACATAGGATGACCCAACATGGAATACAAACTTATACATGTGACATACGAGCCTAAAAGGACGGCATGATCATTTGTACACTCAAAACATACACCGACAAGGCCATACAAGTATTAATATACATGATATATGTCTTCAAGCCTCTAAGAGTATATAAACGTCATAATGGTCGGGACAAGGGCATGTCATACCAATCAATACATGTCCAAATCATACTGACCAAATAGCCAACTCCAGAGTAAGTGGAGTGCACCAACACCTTCCGCTGAGCTGATAGACTACTAGGAGGACTCTCACCCAGTCTATCGGGACCTGCGGGCATGAAACGCAACGTCCCCAGGAAAAAGGGACGTTAGTACAAATAAAGTACCGAGTATGTAAGGCATGGAAGCAGTATATAAAAGACATAAGAGAAACATGGAGTATAGAACTCAACCTATAAGTCTGAATAGCTTTGTAAATCATGAAACATTTAAAATGTTATGCATATGCGTATAAATGTCACATCATGCATAGGTATATGCGTACATAACATTTTCAAACCTCTAAGGGCATCCCATCATATCATCTCGGCCTCTGTGGGCGAAATCATCAATGTAGATCAGTTGATCAGGTGGTGGTATGTATATAACGCCATAACCTTTCCCCATATACCATATACATATAATATATGCGTATATAACATCATCTGGTCAAGGGTCAAAGTACAAGTATAAATAAATGCAATGCATAATAAAGTAAGTCAATAAGGTCTCTCGGATAAACTTTATCAACTTACGTATTTTTTTTAGACCCATGAATAGAATATATAATAATAAGACATGTGGGGAATCAACAACATAGGCACTCCTAGTGCTTCTATGAATAGAGGCATTTATGAAAGTTGTGTATTTGCTTGTTTCGTTTGTATCGTATGGATCATGCCAAAAGGAAAAAAGGGATAGCCTTAACATACCTCAAATCCATTGAGTCCTTAATACCTTCAAAGCAATTCTTCAAAGAACTCAACTCAATCTACCATAGCATTAGGAGATTCAAAATCAGTGTTGAGTAAAGGCTAAGTCCGCAACTTAAACTAGCTTGTTTGCGTAAATTTGGGCCCCATCTCCCCAGTAACAAGAGCCTCCTCCAATACCATATACCAACAACAATGACCAGATCAATACAGCAATATATAATTATCAATAACAAGACACCATATAACAACAACAAGTCACAACTACTTCACGACGAGCGGAAAGCTCCAATTGGAATCCCTATATCCTATATCACCCATTATAAACTTCTTACTTTAACTTAATAGTATCATTAACATGATAATGAAGTCATTCATCAATGATTCCAGCCTTATACCATATAGTTATAACAAAGAAAATAATCCACAACTCCAATTATCCTCAATTAGCAACTTTATTCACCAGTTCATGTCTAGTCCATCCATTTAACTTAATCAATATCAATATAACCTTAAGAACATACAAGAACACAATATACATACCTCCTACAGTAGCAATCTCAAGTTTCATATGTTTCTTTTATCAATTCACTTGATCAACATATATACATGCATAACAACAGAAACCATATCATAATAAAGTTATTTTATATATATATATATATATATATATATATATATATATATATATATATATATATATATATATATATATATATATATATATATAGAGAGAGAGAGAGAGAGAGAGAGAGAGAGAGAGAGAGAGAGAGAGAGAGAACATCTTTTCCCCTTTCAAGTGTTATCTTATAATCTTCATCCAAATAACTTAACCAACACATATATAAGATTAATCCCAAGAAATAGAGTGTTATAAATACCTTAAATAATCTGTAAAACCTCTAACAAAAGCTTCTCTTAGCTTACAAGCACCCTTAATCACATCACAACACCATAGAGACTCGTTTCTTCACTTAGGCTAACTTTGATGTTTGATTATGGTGTATTTCTTTGGAATTTGTTTGGAGCCTTTGGGGAACTGTTTGGTAGGGTTTGGAGAGTGTAAGGCTTTAAAAGGATGAAAATGATCAAATCTCATCCCAAAAAAGAGATAAGAATAAGTAAAGCTCGGGCCCCGAACAATTGGGTCCCATAGGGGCTTCCTACGCAGCCTCGCAAAAATGCAAATATCTCTCTACACCAATGTCGTATGGACGAATGGTTTGCAGAGTTAGAAACTAGATACATGGGGATTTAATTCCATATAACTATATCCCTGTAACTCTCAATATATTGGGAGAAAACTGCCTCGCAACCTGGCCTATAAACCTGCCAGTTTTTCTGAAGTGAGGCGACGTGACTTGGCGACCCTACTTTAAGAATCCATATAACTCTACCCCGATGTCGTATGAATAAATGGTTTGGACCGTTGGAAACTAGGTTCAAATACCTTTATTTTTGTATTATATATATATCCCAAAATGACACCATAAAGGTTATGAATATAATTTCTCAAACGGCTCGTTACAAGGCAAATCTTAGCTCCATTTTTTCGCAACATAAATCCGATTTTTTCCAAACATCATATATAGCCATATCATGATTTTAAACTCATTTAAATCATGATTAACAAGTACTTTATTCATCTTAACTTACTTAAGACTTTGGTAAACCTTTCTTATCCCTGTAAAAGGATTTCGTCCTTTTTGAGCTTACATTAGATAATCTTATAATGACAGTGACGTCTGAAGTACAGAGTGTAACAACATTAAATCACTTCATATATTTTTAAAAAGGATCTAATTTCCGAGCTTATATCAATTGACTTAAGGCGTACTTTCACGTACAAAAATATGGTGTGTAACATCATTCTCCCTTTTGAAACATTCGTCCTCGAATATTGATTGATGTGTTTATTAGTCTCATAACATATAGATCTTGCGAATAATTTAATATTGTGCTTACCATCTAGGAAATTGTTCTATGAATAAATTCAAAGACCAGGGCATTCCCCCTTTAGGCCTCTTCCTACATCATGACTTGTGGTTGGAATTCTTCTAATCCCGTAACTTTGACTACCTTCTGTGATGCAGCCTATATAACTCTGTCCTTTTATGCGCGGATCTTCTCTCCTTTTTCCTCCATCTTTTTGCCAATCTCTTGGCCTCACTTTGTGAACATATACAAAACTATGACAAGATGTCCCTCAGGGCATATATAGGTATACTGAAGTTCTTTGCTTGGTACTTTGCCGAAGTTACGACTAATGTTATATTTCGTTTCATAGCCCCGTTTATTGTCACGACCCGAAATTCCCACCTCCGGACCGTGATGGCGCCTAACATTTCACTTGCTAGGCAAGCTAACGTTAGAATAACATTATCCATTTTTAAGACAATTTTTAAATTTATTAATAACGCGGAAGCAAATGCGGAAGCAATTTTGAAATAATTCATAATAATAACGGTGTCTAAATACCATCCCAGAATTGGTGTCACAAGTGCATGAACTTCTAGAATAAATACAAATAAAGGTCTGAATAAAATAAAGCTGTTTGAAAATAAACACACAGCTAATGTACAATAGACGGGGACTTCAGAACTGCGAACGCCATGCAGTTATACCTTAAGTCTCCTCTGATAGCTGAAATTCGAGCAAGTCTATGGTACGCCGCTGGGACCAACTCCAAAATCTGCACAAGAAGTGCAAAGTGTAGTATCAGTACAACCGACCCCATGTACTGGTAAGTGCTGAGCCTAACCTCGACGAAGTAGTGACGAGGCTAAGGCGGTTCACTTACATTAACCTGTATGCAATATTAGTAACAACAACAATAATAGGAATAAATTAGGTAATTCATTTATAATAATTGAAGGCAACTCAGAAGTCATAACCAATTATCATTTCCATTATTTCTGTTGCAGCGTGCAACCCGCTCTCACAATATATCCACATTCAGTTTTGTTGCGGCATGCTACCCACTCCTCCAACATATACATTTTAATCATGTCTGTTGCGGCGTGCAACCCGATCCTCCGATATTAACTTTTTAACAAGTCTGTTGCGGCGTGCAACCCGATCCTCCAATAATGACTTTTAATAAGTCTGTTGTGGCGTGCAACCCGATCCTCCAATATTGACTTTTAATAAGTCTGTTGCGGCGTGCAACCCGATCCTCCAATATATTCATTATAATCAATCAAGTTGCGGCTTGCAACCCGCTCCTCCAACATTTTCATTTACCAATTCTTATAGAAGAAATTTTTCCAATAAATGTAACAATTAATATAAAAATAACAAGACAACAAGCATACAATAATTATGGTTTAATTATGAAGCAAACAATGATAAATAGCAAATTATTATGGAAATCAGGGAGCAAATAGGCAGTTTTATATTTATTATGCTAAATGTCAAATAACAATTGAGGCACATAATTCAAATAGCATGTAACAATTAATGCAGGAATTCAAGAATTTATATTTGCAAAGAATAAGAGAGAAACAATTATTATAATAATTAATTTATGATTAAAACAATTTATGATTTTTCGAGTAAGCAGGCAGACAATTAATTTGACGAGGTATAAACACTCGTCACCTCGCCGATACGTCGTTTACATGTAATTCACATAACAAACAATTTAAGGGTTCTATTCCCTCAAGTCAAGGTTAACCCCGACACTTACCTAGCTTTGCAAATTCCAATCAATTATCCAACCATAACTTTTCCTTTTAAATTTGCCTCCTAAATCTTCAAATCTATTCACAAACAATTCAATATATTCAATACAAATCATAGGAATTAATTACATATGAATTTACAAATTTTTCGGATAAAAATCCGAAATTCATTAAAATATTTGGCAGTGGGACCCACATCTCAAATCCTGGAAAAACTCACAAAATCCGAACACCCGTTCCGATACGAGTTCAACCATACCAAATTTGTCCAATTCCGATATCAAATGGACCTTCAAATCTTAATTTTTCGTTTTTGGAAAGTTTTACAAAAATTCCAATTTCTTCCATCTAAATCCGAAATAAATGATGAATATAGATATGGATTTGTGAAATACAATCATTATATAATAAAGAACACTTACCCAGTCCGAAATCGTGAAAAACTCCTTTGAAATCGCCCCTTAGCTGAGTTATAATTGAGGGTTTGTGAAAAATGGGAAAAATCCCGTTTTGGTTATGTTTTAAGTCACAGTGGTCAGGCCTTCTTCGCGTTCGCGAAGGGCCTGTCGTGTTCGCAAAGAGTAGCAGCTCGTGGCTTTCGCATTCGCGAGTCCTTCTTCGCGTTCGCGAAGGCTTTCCCCCATGGCCTTCGCGTTCGCGATGAAGGAATGATCGACCCTCCCCCAGGTGTGCCTAACACTACGCGTTCGCGAGGAGCTTGTCGCGCTCGCGAAGGGTAATGCCCCCATTACTTCGCGTTCGCAAAGAAGCAAACTTCAGCTGCCCAGTTTACTCTTCGTGTTCGCGAAGAAGAACATGCCAGAACACCTGCTGCAGCAAAATACCAGATTTTCAAAGTCCAAAACATCCCGTAGCCTATCTGAAACCCACCCGAGCCCTCGGGGATCCAAACCAAACATGCACACAAATTCTAAAACATCATACAAACTTGCTCGCGCGATCAAATCGCCAAAATAACACCTAGAACTACAAATCAGACACCAAATCAAAGGAAGTTTTCAAGAAAACTTTAAAACTTATATTTTTACAATCGGACGTCCGAATCACGTCAAATCAACTCTGATTCTCACCGAATTCGGCAGACATGTCATAAATAATATAGTGGACCTATACCGGGCTCCGGAACCAAAATACGGACCCGAGGTCAATAAATCCAACATCAGTAAATTTTTAAAACTCATTAGGCTTTCAAGCTTTTAATGTTTCTTCAAAATTCCATATCTCGAGCTAGGGATCTCGGAATTCGATTCCGGGCATATGCCCAACTCTCAAATCACAATACGGACCTACCGGAATTGTCAAAACACTGATCCGGGTCCGTTTGCTCAAAATGTTGACTAAAGTCAACTCAGTTGAGTTTTTAAAGCTCTATTTCACATTTTAATCCTTGTTTCACATAAAAACTTTTCGGAAAATTGTACGGACTGCGCACGCAAGTCGATGAATGATAAATGGTGATTTTCGAGGTCTTAGAACACATAATTACTTATTAAATTTAAAGATGACATTTTGGGTCATCACATTCTCCACCTCTAAAACAAACGTTCGTCCTCGAATGGAGTTAGAAAAAGTACCTGAGATGGAGAAAAGGTGTGGATATTTACTCCGCATGTCCGACTCAGACTCCCAGGTAGATGCCTCTACCAGCTGACCTCTCCATTGAACCCGAACTGAAGGATAACTCTTTGACCTCAACTGTCGGACCTGCCGGGCTAGAATAGCCGCTGGCTCCTCCTCGTAAGTCAAATCTTTGTCCAATTAGACTGAGATGAAATCTAACACATGGGACGGATCACCATGATATTTTCGGAGCATAGACACATGGAACACCGGATGAACCGCTGATAAACTAGGTGGTAATGCAAGCATGTAGGCTACTTCACCCACCCTTTCAAGAATCTCAAAGGGTCTGATATACCTAGGGCTCAACTTGCCCCTCTTTTTGAACCTCATTATACCTTTCATAGGTGAAACTCGGAGCAATATTCGTTCTCCAACCATGAATGCAATATCACGAACTTTACGATTGGCATAGCTCTTTTGCCTAGATTGAGCTGTGCGAAGTCGATCCTGAATAATCTTGACCTTATCCAAGGCATCCTGTACCAAATCGGTACCCAACAACCGAGCCTCTCCCGGTTCAAACCAACCAACTGACGATCGGCATCGCCTTCCATATAATGCCTCATATGGATCCATCTAAATGCTCTACTGGTAGCTATTATTATAAACAAACTCCGCAAGTGGTAAGAAATGATCCCAAGAACCTCTAAATTCTATAGCACAAGCGCGAAGCATATCTTCCAATATCTGAATAGTGCGCTCTGATTGTCCGTCTATCTGTGGATGAAATGTTGTACTCAACTCCACCCGCGTGTCTAACTCACGTTGTACAGCCCTCCAGAAATGTGAGGTAAATTGCGTACCTCGATCTGAAATAATAGACACGGGCACACCGTGAAGGCGGACAATCTCACAAATGTAAATTTTAGCTAACCTCTCTGAAGAATAGGTAACTGCCACTGGAATGAAATGGGTTGACTTGGTCAACCTGTCCACAATGACCCAAACTGCGTCAAATTTTCTCTCTGTCCGTGGGAGCCCAACAACAAAATCCATAGTGATACGCTCCCACTTCCACTCAGGAATTTCTAACTTCTGAAGCAAACCACCAGGTCTTTGATGCTAGTACTTAACTTGCTGAAAATTCATACACCGAGCTACATGTGCAACTATATCCTTTTTCATTCTCCTCCACCAATAATGTTGCCGCAAATCTTGATACATTTTAGCGGTACTTAGATGAATAGAATACCTGGAACTGTGTGCTTCTTCAAGAATTAATTCACAAAGCCCATCCACATTAGGCACACAAATACGGCCATGCATTCGCAGAACTTCATCTTCCCCTACAACAACCTGTTTGGCATCACCGTGCCACACCGTGTCCTTAAGGACAAGTAAATGAGGATCATAATACTGCCTCTCTCTAATGCGCTCATATAAAGAAGACCGAGCGACTGTACAAGCTAGAACCCGACTAGGTTCTAAAATATCTAACCTCACGAACTGATTAGCCAAAGTCTGAACATCTACAGCTAATGGCCTCTCACCAACCGGAATATACGCAAGACTGCCCATACTCACAGCCTTTCTACTCAAAGCATCGGCCACCAAATTGGCCTTTCCGGGGTGATTCAAAATGGTGATATCATAGTCTTTCAACAACTCCAACCATCTTCTCTGCCTCAAATTAAGATCTTTTTGTTTGAACAGATACTGAAGGCTGTGATGATCAGTAAATACTTCACACGAGACACTATAGAGGTAATGCCTCCAAATCTTTAGCACATGAACAATGGTTGCCAATTCTAAGTCATGAACAGGATAATTCTTCTTGTGAACTTTCAACTACCGCGGCGCATATGGAATTACCTTGCCATTTTGCATTAATACTACACCAAGCCTAATGTGAGACGCATCACAATATACCGTATACGATCCTGAACCTGTGGGTAATACCAATACTGGCGCCGTAGTCAAAGTGATCTTGAGCTTCTGAAAGCTCAACTCACACTCGTCTGACCATCTGAATGGAACACCCTTCTGGGTTAGTCTGGTCAATGTGCTTGCTATAGATGAAAACCCTTCCACAAACCGACAATAATAACCTGCCAAACCCAGGAAACTCCGGATCTCTGTAACCGAAGTAGGTCTAGGCCAATTCTGAACAGCCTCAATCTTCTTAGGATCCACCTTTATGCCTTCTGCCGATACAACATGTCCCAAAAAGGCAACTAAGTCTAACCAAAACTCACATTTTGAAAATTTGGCATATAACTGATTATTCTTCAAGGTGTGAAGCACACTTCGAAGATGATGCTCATGCTCCTCTCGACTGCTGGAGTAAATCAAGATATCATCAATGAATACAAGCACAAAATAATCCAAATAAGGCTTGAACACCCGATTCATCAAATCCATAAATGCTGCAGGAGCATTTGTCAACCCAAATGACATCACTAGGAACTCTAAATGCCCATACCGAGTCCGAAAAGATGTCTTAGGGACATCAGATGCCCTAATCTTCAACTGATGGTAACCAGATCTCAAATCAATTTTTGAAAATACCTTGGCACCCTGAAGCTGATCAAATAAGTCATCAATTCTTGGCAGTGGATATTTGTTTTTGAGAGTGGCCTTGTTCAATTGCCGATAGTCTAAACACATCCACATCGAGCCATCTTTCTTCTTTACAAATAATACTAGTGCACCCCAGGGCGAAACACTGGGTCTAATGAATCCCTGATCAAGCAAGTCTTGTAACTGCTCTTTTAATTCTTTCAACTCTGGCGGGGCCATACGGTATGGTGGAATAGAAATGGGCTGAGTGCCCGGAGCCAAATCAATACAGAAGTCAATATCTCTGTCGGGTGCCACTCCCGGCAGATCTGCAGGAAATACTTCTAAAAATTCACGAACAACTGGTATTGAGTCCATAGAAGGGACATCCGCACTGGGATCGCAAATATAAGCCAAATAGGCTAGACATCCTTTCTCTACCATACGCCGAGCTTTTATATAAGAAATAACCCTGCTGGAAGAATAGCCAGGAGTTCCTTTCCACTCTAATCGAGGTAACCCCGGCATAGCTAGGGTCACTGTCTTGGCATGACAGTCCAATATAGCATGATAAGGAGACAGCCAATCCATACCCAAGATGATATCAAAATCTAGCATATCAAGAAATAGAAGATCCACACTAGTTTCAAGATTACCAATAGTAACCACACACGAACAATAGACATGATCTACTATCACAGAGTCTCCCACCGGTATAGATACACACACAGAAGCACTCAGAGAATCACAAGGCACAACAAAATATGAAGCAAAATAGGAGGACACATAGGAATAAGTAGATCCTGGATCAAATAGAACTGAAGCATCTCTATGGCAAACTGGAATAATACATGTGATCACAGCATCAGATGACTCGGCCTCAGGCCTAGCTGGAAAAGCATAAAATCGGGGATGGGCCCCACAACTCTGAACTACAACTCTGGGACGGCCTCTAACTGGCTGGCATTCACCTCTAACGGTCTGACCTCCACCTCTAATGGCCTGACCTCCACCTCTAATGGTTTGACCTCCACCTCTAGCTGCCTAACCCCTACCTCTAGCTGGCTGAGCAGGAGGTGAAGAAACCGGTGCCGGTATGATGGCACAAGAATCTTGCCGAGATCTGTTACTCGCCAGACTAGGGCAATACCTCCTGATGTGATCGATGTTCCCACACTCATAACACCCATCCTGATGTCGTGGCTGCTGAAGCTGAAGGTGACCCAGATGAGCCGGATAACCATTGTAGTAACTCTGAAGTGGTGGTACACTGATAGGAGTTGAATGTGCACTGAATACTGGCTGCCCAGATTAAGGCATAATGGGATCGTGACTCCCTGAAGCACCGGGAGATACATGAAGTGTTGAATGAAATGGTCTGGGAGGATGACCCCTACCAAAATTACCCCGACCTCTATACGAGTCACCATTGTAACCACCAAACTGACGGGGCCTCTTATCGGACCTTTGCCCTCTTTCCTGTGCAAGAACCATCTCGATCCTCCTTGCGACATTAGCAGCCACCTGAAAAGAAAACTCACTTTCGGTCTCCTTGGCCATCTGAAGTCTGATAGGGAGTGTGAGTCCCTCAATGAACCTCCTCACTCTCTCTCCCTCCGTAGGTAGCAAAAGGAGAGCATGACGGGCCAAATCCACAAAACGAGACTCATACTGAGTAACAGTCATACTGCTCTGCTGTAGACGATCGAATTGCTTGCGGAATTCCTCTCTCAGTGTGATAGGGAAGAACTTCTCCAGAAATAGCTGAGAGAACTTCTCCCAGGTAATTGCAGGTGATCCGACTGGTCGGGTCAATGTGTAATCTCTCCACCACCTTTTGGCGGAACCCGTCATCTGGAATACAGCAAAATCAACCCCATTGGTCTCAACTATACCCATGTTCCGCAGCACCTCATGGCAGCGTGCAAGATAATCCTGTGGGTCCTCAGAAGGTGTACCACTGAAGTGAACTGGAAAGAGCTTAGTAAACTTATCCAGTATCAATAAGGCCTCAAAAGACATGGTGGGCCTATCACCGGTCTATGCCGCAACAACTGGCTGAACTACCCCAACTGGCGGGGTTGTTGGAGCCTGATTCTGGGGAGCCATCTGCTCCGGAGCGGAAGTAGTTGGATTTGTGCTCCTCCCCCAGCCTGTGAGATGGCTGGTGCCACTGGAAATATACCATTCTGGGCCACACCCTCCATAAGACTAACCAATCGGACTAGAGCGTCCTGAAGCACTAGAGTGGCTATGAATCCTTCCAGGACCTGAACTCGTCCAACTGGTACATTCTGAACTGTGACCTCCTCCTGAAGGTCTATCTGAGGTTCTTCCACAGGTGCAGTTGCTCGAGCTCTGGACCGAGCTCTACCTCGGCCTCTGCCTCGGCCTCTAGCACGACCTCGGCCTCAACCTCTACCCCTGGCCATAGTTTCCACTGGGGGTTCTGGTCCCTATCCATCGGTAGAAGTATTACGCGTTCTCACCATTTGTGAGAGAATAAGAGTAGAATGGTTCAATCATCGATGATAGAATAAAATCGCACGACAGAATAATAAAGAAGTGATATTGTTCCTAAACTTCATAGCCTCTAAGAGATAAGTACAGACGTCTCTGTACCGATCCTTCAGACTCTACTAAGCTTGCTCGTGACTAGTGAGACCTATGTAACCTAGTGCTCTGATACCAACTGTCACGACCCGAAATTCCCACCTCCGAACCGTGATCGCGCCTAACATTTCACTTGTTAGGCAAGCCAACATTAGAATAACATTATCCATTTTTAAGACAATTTTTAAATTTATTAATAAAAGGAAGCAAACGCGGAAGCAATTTTGAAATAATCCATAATAATAACGATGTCTAAATACCATCCCAGAATTGGTGTCACTAGTGCACGAGCTTCTAGAATAAATACAAATAAAGGTATAAATAAAATAAAGCTATCTAGAAATAAACACACAGCTAATGTACAATAGACAGGGACTTTAGAACTGCGAACGCCATGCAGTTATACCTCAAGTCTTCTCTGATAGCTGAAATCCGAGCAAGTCTATGGTACGTAGTTGGGACCAACTCCAAAATCTACACAAGAAGTGCAAAGTGTAGTATCAGTACAACCGACCCCATGTACTGGTAAGTGCTGAGCCTAACCTCGACGAAGTAGTGACGAGGCTAAGGTGGTTCACTTACATTAACATGTACGCAATATTAGTAATAAAAACAATAATAGGAATAAATCAGGTAATTCATTTATAATAATTGAAGGCAACTTATCAGTCATAACCAATTATCATTACCATTATTTCTGTTGCGGCGTGTAACCCGATCCTCCAATATTAACTTTTTAACAAGTCTGTTGCGGCGTGAAACCCGATCCTCCAATATTGACTTTTAATAAGTCTGTTGCGGCGTGCAACCCGATCCTCCAATATTGACTTTTAATATGTCTGTTGCGGCGTGCAACCCGATCCTCCAATATTGACTTTTAATAAGTCTGTTGCGGCGTGCAACCCGATCCTCCAATATTGACTTTTAATAAGTCTGTTGCGGCGTGCAACCCGATCCTCCAATATATTCATTATAATCAATCAAGTTGTGGCGTGCAACCCGCTCCTCCAATATTTTCATTTACTAATTCTTATAGAAGAAATTTTCCCAATAAATGTAACAATTAATATAAAAAAATTAGAAGACAACAAACATACAATAATTATGGTTTAATTATGAAGCAAACAATGACAAATAGCAAATTATTATGGAAATCAGGGAGCAAATAGGCAATTTTATATTTATTATGCTAAATGTCAAATAACAATTAAGGCACATAATTCAAATAGCATGTAACAATTAATGCAGGAATTCAAGAATTTATATTTGCAAAGAATAAGAGAGAAACAATTATTATAATAATTAATTTATAATTAAAAACAATTTATGATTTTTTGAGTAAGCAGGCAGACAATTAATTTGACGACGTATAAACACTCGTCACCTCGCCTATACGTCGTTTACATGCAATTCACATAACAAACAATTTAAGGGTTCTATTCCCTCAAGTCAAGCTTAACCCCGACACTTACCTAGCTTTGCAAATTCCAATCAATTATTCAACCACAACTTTTCCTTTTAAATTTGCCTCCGAAAGCTTCAAATCTATTCACAAACAATTCAATATATTCAATACTAATCATAGGAATTAATTCCATATGAATTTATAAATTTTCCGGATAAAAATCCGAAATTCATTAAAATATTCGGCATTGGGACCCACGTCTCAAATCCCGGAAAAACTCGCGAAATCCGAACACCTGTTCCGATACGAGTTCAACCATACCAAATTTGTCCAATTCTGATATCAAATGGACCTTTAAGTCTTAATTTTTCGTTTTTGGAAAGTTTTACAAAAATTCCGATTTCTTCCATCTAAATACAAAATAAATGATGAATATAGACATGGATTTGTGAAATACAATCACTATATGATAAAGAATACTTACCCAGTCCAAAATCGTGAAACACTCCTTTGAAATTGCCCCTTAGCCGAGTTATAATTGAGGGTTTGTGAAAAATGAGAAAAATCTCGTTTTGGTTCTGTTTTAAGTCACAGGGATCAGGCTTTCTTCACGTTCGCGAAGAGTAGCAGCCCGTGGATTTCGCGTTCGCGAGTCCTCCTTCGCGTTCCCGAAGGCTTTCCCCCCTGGCCTTCGCGTTCGCGAGGCATTGCTCGCGTTCGCGATGAAGGAATGATCGACTCTCCCCCAGGTGTGCCTAACACTACGCGTTCGCGAGGAGCTTATCGCGTTCGCGAAGGGTAATGCCCCCTTCGCTTCGCGTTCGCGAAGAAGAAAACTTCAGCTGTCCAGTTTACTCTTCGCGTTCGCGAAGAAGAACATGCCAGAACACCTGCTACAGCAAAATACCAGAATTTCAAAGTCCAAAACATCCCGTAGCCTATCCGAAACCCACCCGAGCCCTCGAGGCTCCAAACCGAACATGCACACAAGTCCTAAAACATCATATAAACTTGCTCGCATGATCAAATCTCCAAAATAACACCTAGAATTACAAATCACACACCAAATCAAAGGAAGGTTTCAAGAAAACTTTAAAACTTATATTTTTACAACCAGACGTCCGAATCACGTCAAATAAACTCCGATTCTCACCGAATTCGGCAGACACGTCTTAAATATTATAGTGGACCTATACCGGGCTCCGGAACCAAAATACGAACCCGAGGTCAATAAATCCAACATCAGTAATTTCTTAAAACTCATTAAGCTTTTAATTTTTCTTCAAAATTCCATATCTCGAGCTAGGGACCTCAGAATTCTATTCCGGGCATACGCCTAACTCCCAAATCACGATACGGACCTAACGGAATTGTCACTAAGGCTCACGTCTCATCGGGGAACATTTGAAGTGATTTACCTGATCCACCTAAGGATGATACTATACTTCAATAACCGTATTTCATAGCATCCCAACGTGATTCATCATATGGGTTATAATCCAGTGCAATTCATGAAATCTTTCTTTCTCAAAATCATTACTCAATCAAAGGCCTAAATGTCATCCTCTTATCTATCACAATTATACCCTTATTCTACTACCATGGCAGCATTTCATCTCTTCTAATTGCTCCTAGTTTTAGACTCCTCCGAGTCAATTCAAGCTATACTGAGCTTTCTATAAATTACGGAAACCATCCGCTCTCTTATTTTGATGGGCTTAATCTCGAGGCCATACCTATTCTTGTCACTTTCTCACTCAGCTTTACTTATCCTTACTCCTATCTACCTAAACCCTTTTCGCTCTACGATACTTTAGCTTGCGACTTACACATATCTATTCATACTACTCGCAACCTTCCTTTAACTTGCTAGCACCATAGATTTCCTTTCGTGCTTTCTCAATTTCCTTTAAACATAAGCAATTATTTTTCCTAGTCATTCTGCCACTTGTTGCATGAATACATGTCATATCTCATTGCCTATGAATACTGGAATTCCATGTAACTCATATGATCACAAATATCACCTTTTGATTTTCTTTCTTCTTCCCGTTCATTAGCCACTATAGGTGACACTTTCTTATGGAGTTCATACAATATTGTAGTGAGACTGTTGTTACAAGATCATTTCTTCTTTATGTCATTATGCTTAAGTTGAAGCCTTCTTCCTTACTTCCTCAGCTAGTCTTTCTTTGTAGTAATTAAGGGAGAGCCTTTAACTCCTATAAAGCTGCGAGCTTATTATGTCGTATACCCGAAAGAATTTTTGATGTTCTTACTCGCCTATAATTATCCTTAGTTACTTACTTACGCGCCCTTGTGCTTGTAGGGTTACTTCTGAACTGAAATTTTTTACTGTCTTCCTAGTGGCACCATTTTTTATTTTTGTAACACTTATACCGTACCTTTAATAACCCCAACTACTAACTAAATATTTCTCAAGGATCACGAGGCCATCATATTTGCGAGACTGAATTCCCTATGTTGGGTTTCACTATATTTATCTTTCACAATCTGCTGATTTGTTTGTATCCTCTTGTCTAGCCATAACTAGACTCTTTGTGAATCAACTACTAACTACTTGTTGGTCTATTATCATATCTATAGTCCGCGTAATCTCCCTTCGGATATGTCCTTTGTTTGAATTTATCTCTCGCATTGTCTCCTTATGTATTAAGTGTTTATTCGCACTTATTTATCAATAACATCCCGGGCAGGAACCCTTACTTCCTCTCCCCGGTGTCGTTCTTGCATAATGTTCTGGAGTCGTAACATATCCGTGGAATCTGAATAAATGCAATCTCATTCCTTTTGCCTCATCATCTTTGGCGTCTTTTCACATCTTCATTGACATCTTACTCATCTTGCGGTAACCCCTTTGTACGAAGGATAACTAAATTTCTTACGCACGAGGGTGACACCTAGTGTAATTGTCACACTTAGTCCCTTAAGCTTAACTCTGCTCACAGTGCTTGCTTTAGGGAAGCGTCTTCCTGAATGACCCTTAAAGGTTATTCTTTTATTGTCCATTCTATTATCGCCGGAACGCGATCTCTGAAATTCTCACTGTGTCGACTATTATCAAATCCCCCGGTCATGAACACATGTTCATTTGATCTTATTTACTAGCCATACTAATTTCTATTACCCCCAGGATTTTCACTTTTCCTTCTGGTAATCACGTACGAGCCACCAACTTATTTCTCGAAATGGGGACATGACTTTATGGCTTATACTATTTTATTGTCTCAAGGCCTGTCACCTCTTGTCTTTTCCTTCACTTGATTATAGAATTTGTAATCCTGTCATATTTTGATTTACCATTATCATCCTTTTATCATATCTTACTCATAATACTTCATTTACTCTCTTCATATTCTCCCGCTAATATTTCTATCTATCACTTTATTCTAAAATCTTCAACAAAACATTCTTTCACTTATAGCTCTCATTGCTTCATCTCACTAGATCTTCGGGACGCCTAACATTCTCTCTCCTATTTTTTCTAGAGACGGGAGTCATACTAAGTTAAATATTTATCCCTTCAAGGATTCCACTGCCTATCTTCTGAAATTTCTGAACATTCTAGTATTCATATATGACTATACTACTCTAGAGTGCACCATCCGGGTGTCTCACAAGGAGAACTATTACCACGTTTGCAATATCCTTCGAAAATGTGAGCTAATGATAATAATCCATCCAAAATTTTGAGTTACTCTAACCCCAGCTGGATCATGATATCTCATCATTCTCTTAAACTATATCTGTTAGCTCCTATAGGGCATAACTAGGATGGGTGTGGCCAATTGTATATATCTCTGTTATTGTTGAAGGTAACTCAAAATGCTTATATTTCTCTGCCTGAATTGTAAATACTGATAATCTTCACTAACTGGGTACCTAGTATCCTTCTTCACCTTGCTTCTTTTACTTGTTGAAACTTGTATCTACCTTCTCTCTTTTCTCGTTGTTTTTTACCATAGGGGTGGATAGATATTCATGCCTTAGGGTTCCTTATCAAGAAGCTTACACATCTTAGTACACGCATGATCTGCTGAAGACCTTACATTTACTCATCATAAGCATGATGCAAAATCGAGTTCCCCTTACTCAACTCTTCCACAACCATCTTCAATCTCTTACCAACTGTCTTTCTGGATGTAGATATTGTTGTATTACAAATAAAATGGAATATAGGAGTTTGAATTCTTACAACTGGGCTCTACCACACGATCTAGAGTAAGAAGAAAGAGTGACAGTCCTAAATGCATTGTAGCCGCATGCTTATAAGTGTTGTGCACAACACATCGATAAATAAGACTCTACTAAACACGGCTTGTAGACTCCTTAGGATAGAACTACTCTGATACCACTTTTGTCAAGACTCAAACCGATGGGTCGCAACGGGCACCCGGTGTCTTACCTAGCCGAGCACCAATTTAATGTACCTTTCTTATCTTACCATTATGGGTAAATGGGCTAGAAAGTACGTCATGATATAACCAGAATAAAACATAAGGGAATACTCGACATAGGAAGACCCAATATGGAATACAAACTTATACATGTGACATACGGCCTATTTGGCCGACATGATCATTTGTACACTCAAAATATAGAACGACAAGGCCATACAAGTATCCATATACATGAGATATATCTACAAGCCTCTAAGAGTACATAATATCATAATGGTCGGGACAAGGGTCTGTCATACCAATCAATACATGTCCAAATCATACTGACCAAAAAGGCAACTCCAGTGCAAGTGGAGTGTACCAACATCTTCCACTGAGTTGATAGCCTACTATGAGGACTCTCAACCTGTCTATCGGACCTGCGGGCATGAAACGTAACATCCCCAGGCAAAAGGGACATCAGTACAAATAAAGTACCAAGTATGTAAGGCATGAAAGCAGTATATAAAAGACATGAGAGAAACATGGTGTAAAGAACTCAACCTGTAAGTCTGAATAGCTCTATGAATCATAAAATATTTATAATGTCATGCATATGCGTATAAATGTCACATCATGCATATGTATATGCGTACATAACATCTTCAAGCCTCTAAGGTCATCCCATCAGATAATCCCGACCTCTGTGGGTGAAATCATCAACGTAGACCAGCTGATTAGGTGGTGGTGCATATATAATGCCATAACCTTTACCCATATCCCATATACATATAATATACACGTATATAACGTCATCTTGTCATGGGTCAATGTACATGTATAAATGAATGCAATGCATAATGAAGTAAGTCAATAAGATCTCTCAGATAAACTTAATCAACTGCGTATTTTTTTGAGACCTATGAACAGAAAATATAATAATAAGACACGTGGGGAATCAACAACATAGGCACTCCTAGTGCTTCTATGAATAGAGGCATTTATGAAAGTTGCGTGTTTTCTCTTTTTGTTTTTATCGTATGGATCATGCCAAAGGAAAGAATGGATAGCCTTAACATACCTTAACTCCATTGTGTCCTTAATTCCTTCAATGCAATTTTTCAAACAACTCAACTCAATCTACCATAGCATAAGGAGATTCAAAATCAGTGTTGAGTAAAAGCTAAGTCCGCAACTTAAACTGGTAGCTTGTTTACATAAATTTGGGCAGCATCTCCCATGTAACAAGAGCCTCCTCCAATACCATATACCAACAACAATGAACAGAGCAAACCAGCAATATATAATTATCAATAACAAGACACCATATAACAACAACAAGTCACAACTACTTCACGACGAGCGACAAGCTTCAATTGGAATCTGTATACCCCATATCACCCCTTATAGACTTCTTACTTTAACTTAATAGTATCATTAACATGATAATGAAGTCATTCTTCAATGATTCCAGCCTTATACCATACATTTATAACAAAAACAATAATCCACAACTCCAATTATCCTCAATTAGCAACTTTATTCACTAGTTCATGTCTAGTCCATCAATTTAATTTAAGCAATATCAAGATAACCTTAAGCACATACAAGAACACAATATAAATACCACCTACAGTAGCTTCAGGTCGAAACCCAAAATACATTTAGCTTATAATATCCTTCGATGTCAATACAACACCATAGAAGTGACTTAAGCTAATCTTCACTTGCAATCTCAAGTTTCATATGTTTCTTTCATCAATTCACTTGATCAACATATATACATGCATAATAACAGAAACCATATCATAATAAAGTTATTTTTCTCAATTTTCAGCCATCTCTCTCTCTCTCTCTCTCTCTCTCTCTCTCTCTCTCTCTCTCTATATATATATATATATATATATATATATATATATATATATATATATATATATATATATATATATATTTAAAATAACCCAACAAAAGAAAATAACATCTCTTCCCCTTTCATGTGTTATCTTGTAATCTTCATCCAAATAACTTAACCAACATATAGATAAGATTAATCCAAAGAAATAGAATGTTATACATACCTTAAAGAATCTGAAAAACCTCTAAACAAAGCTTGCCTTAGCTTACATGCACCCTTAATTACATCACAACATCATAGAGACTCTCTTCTTCACTTAGGTTAACTTTAATGTTTGATTATGGTGTATTTCCTTGGAATTTGTTTGGAGCCTTTGGGGAACTGTTTGGGAGGGTTTGGAGAGTGTGAGTCTTGAAAGAGGACGAAAAATGAGTCAAGATCATCCTAAAAATGAGATAGGAATAAGTGAAGGTCTGGCCCCGGGCAAGTGGGTCCCAAAGGGGCTTCCTACATAGTCCCGCGAAAATATAAATATCTCTCTACACTAATTTCGTATTAACTAACGGTGTGCAGAGTTAGAAACTAGATACATGAGGCTTTAATTACATGTAAAGATATCCATGTAACTCTCAATATATTGGGAGAAAACTGCCTCGTAACCTGGCCTATAAACCTTACAGTTTCTCCGAAGTGCGACGATGTGATTTGGCGACCTTAATTTAAAAATTTATATTTCTCTATCCCAATATCGTATGAATAAATGGTTTAGACCGTTGGAAACTAGGTTCAAATACCTTCATTTTGGTATATTATATGTCCCAAAATGACATCACAAAACTTACGAATTTAATTTCTCAAAACGGCTCGTTACAAGGCAAATCTTAGCTCGATTATTCCGCAACTTAAATCCGATTTTTTTCAAACTTTATATTTTATATCCAAATATCATATATAGTCATATCATGACTTTAAACTCATTTAAATCATGATTAACGAGTATCATATGACCATAAATAATAGTACTTTAATTTGATTTAACTATGACAATAAATAAGACATCAACTCATACGAATAAAGGTAAGAGTTGTTAAATCTGCTTTCGTCCTTGTAGAGTTGTAGGACATGATATCCCAAATAGCTAAATTTTTAGAATTCTATTAAGATTAGAAGTTCAGGTTTAAACATTATAATTTTATCCAACATGAAATTATTTTGTGAAGAGATAATTTATATTTTGAAGGATATAAAAGTCAATCAAATTTTGAGGATATTTTTGTCAGTTAAACATTTTTTATATTCATACTTTTATAGTAATAAGAAAAATTATACATTAAAATGCTAAAATCTTAAGCCAATTATGTAGAATAGAAATAAAGTATACAAAAAGTTACCACACAATTACTATACATATATAAATATATAGGAAGATATTTATTTACGAATCAAATAATGTATGACCGCGGAAAGTTTACATAATTACCTACCAATAATTCAAAACAAATGAAAAGAAAATCGTGTGTCTTGATATTATATTAAATAAAATAAAAGTCAATAACTTATGTATAAACTTTAATAGTCGAAAAAAGAGAAGAAGAGAAATTAGAGTTGGAAACTTTCACGACCCAAAATCTTTTAAAGGTCGTGATGGCGCCTAACACCGTTGTCACGCAAGCCAACGATAATTAATTAATTTAATTACTCATTTTAGTATTGTTGAAATCATAATTTTCCTCAATTAAATAATAGGAGATAAAATTTACAGAGTAAATGGAAATGTCTCCATAACTACCCTATTGAACAACCCATAAGTACCCCCAAAATCTGTGTCACAAGTGCATGAGTATCAACTAGGAAGTAAAATAAAATAAAGCATTCGTCCAAAATACAAATTGGACAGAAAAAGTATATAAATAACTCTGAATGAGACTATGTTGGCAGCGGATCGTAGAATAGAATGCAGCTCACCTAAGTCCTCGCAATAACCGTGCCGTTGCGCCCACAAGGCCACTAGACATATATGTCTGCACAAAAATTAGCAGCAAGTGTAGTATGAATACGTAAATTAACGCGTACCCAGTAAGTATTCAGTCTAACCTCGAAGAAGTAGTGACGAGAGGTCGACTCCGACACTTACTATGGGCTAACAATAAAATGACGATGTTATAATTAAGCATGGATTTTCATAATATAGTTGAAAACTCAATAACCGGAAATAATAAACAATCCTCTTACTAATAGAAATTCCCGAATTTTATTCTCATCATTTAATAATTTATATCTCAAGCCAATGAAGCAATGTCAAGTATTATTAGTTCAAAAGAGTTATCATGCGCAAGTCATGCCGAGGTCGTACGGCCCGATAAAACATAAATATATAAACTATGCACTGTCGAGAGTCGAACGGCACGAACTATAGATGCATCTATCTGCTACCGAGGCGTTCGACCCGCTCCACAAAACAGAAAATACATTTAAAACAACCAATTCAAGATTTATTTGAGGGGCAATTATTCAAGGAAATACCGATTCTCATTGAGGGTCAAGAAATGAAGTTTAACCTTTTACAGTTCCTTTACCAAGTTTCAATATGATTCAAGCAATTAAATTAACAAGTAGGTTGCAAACATCGCAAGTATAACATGATTTGGGTCCTAGACTACCCGGACATAAGCATAATAGTAGCTACGCACCAACTCTCGTCACCTCGTGCGTACGTAGCCCCCACAAATAGAAGCACACATTAAACTGATTCACCTATGGGGTTAATTCCCTCGTACAAGGTTAGAAAAAAGACTTACCTCGCTCCGAAGCTCCAGAGCCGGTTTTAACGCCACTCTAACACCTCAAATCGATGCTTGTCGATCCAAAACTATGAAAACAAGGTGCAAACCAATCCAAATGTGCTATAATACCCATAATTAATCAATTTAAACAATTTCTAACTCCGCTCGAAAAGTCGATAAAAATCACCATCCGGCCCACGTGTCCGGATTCTGAATATTTTTGAAGATAACCATTACTCATAACCTCACGAACTCAAATATATAATTTATTTCCAATTATATGCCCAAATTCGTGGTCAAAAGTCAAAAATAGCAATTTTAGGTTTTCTACCGAAAATCCACAATTTTCCCCAAATTTTCCTCCTTAAACCCACATATAAACTTTACATTTAACTCACAACAAGTAAGAAACTACTTACTTTGTGTTACATGATGAAGACTCCTAAAAATCTGCCAAGAACAGAGCTCCAAAAATCCCAAATGAAAATGAAGAAATGACCAAGTTTGATTCCTTATGTTCTGCCCAGTTTCCGCTTCTGCGGATTACTTGACCGCATTTGTGGTCCCGCTTTTGCGGATCTCCCATCGCTTCTGCGATCCAGGGCTTCCAGCCCATTTCCGCATATGCAGTCTCCCATGCACATATGCGCACCCGCACTTGCGCCCCCAGGTTTTCTCTCAATCTCGCATCTGCGGTCACTGCCCAGCTTCTTCCAAACCGCACTTGCGACCATTTTCTCACTTCTGCGGTCAATCACCTGCGGTCAAATTTGCACAGAAGCGATTACACCAAAACTGGTGCACTTCAGCCATCCTTGAAGCTTCAACTTGATCCGTTAACCATCTCAACCCACCCCGAGGCCCCCCGTGACATCAACCAAACCTACCAACAAGTCCTAAAACACCAGAAGAACTTAGTCGAGCCTTCAAATCATCTCACACAATGCTAAAACCATGAATCACATCTCAATTCAGGCTTAATGAACTTTAGAACTTCAAACTTCTACATTTAATGCCGAAACCTGTCAAATCACGTCCGATTGACCTCAAATTTTTCATACTAGTCATAATTGACATTACGGACCTACTCCAACTTCCGGAATTGGAATCAGATCCCGATATCAAAAAATCCACTCCCGATCAAACTTTTTAAAATTATCCAAATTTCCAACTTTTGCCAAATGACTCTAAAATGACCTACGGGCCTCCAAATCCACTTCTAGATGCATTTCTAAGGCCATAATCATCATACGGAGATATTCCCAGACTCAAAATTCCAAACAGACATCGATAACATTGAAATGCACTTCCACCCAAATTTAGGAAATTCTTCCAAATGCCAACCTTCTGTAATAAGCGCCGAAATACACCCGGGTTATCCAAAACTCGATCCGAACATACGCTCAAGTCCAAAATCATCATACAAACCTGTTGGAACCTTCAAATCCTGATTCAGAGGTCGTTTACTCAAAATCAACCTTTAGTCAATTCCTCCAACTTAAAGCTTCTGAATTTAGAATTTTCACTCCAAATCAACTCCGAACTACCCGAATTCTAATTCTGACCACACGTACAAGTCAAAATATCTGAAGTGAATCTACTCATGGACTCAACCCACCGAATAACGCGCTAGAACTCAAAACGACCGATCGAGTTATTACATTCTCTACCACTTAAACATACGTTCATCCTCGAACGTGCTAAGAGCTGCTCTAGAGTTGTCCGAAATCAATGTTTAACACCTCATGCACCTTCCCGTGCTACCACAACCCAGCTGAACACATTAACTTGAGCCATTCTAAAGATCTTCCCCTTTATTTAGTCAAGTAAGCCTTAGAGTCAATTTCCAACATCCGAAATTCTCCACCAGGCTTGTTTCCAACATACGAACACTGTATCAGTCACCACACGATGTACCAAAACATGACTGCATACCTTTGCTGAATTCACACCATGCACCGCATAATTCACATGACCATAATAACATCCTCTGACAACAATAGCCGAAATTCCACGAACCTGATGTCCACAACATACCTCATGTCACAGACACGTCTTGCTCTAACTCTTGAAATGCTGTCGCAGCAGAAACGATGTGTAGAAATTCTTAACCAACTGCTGAGTCGACAAATCATTGAGTCCCTCCTCTTGACAAGGACCATTACCCCATTATGAACCAAATAACGATATTTGCTTCTTTATTTTAATATGCATCATATAATCCGATCGCACTGATCCCAGGTCCAATAATCTCGTCTCACCCAGTATAAGTTGTTCAGGAAATAAGCCATCTTAGACACTGCTAAAAGTCTCATATGATGCCACAATGCGCCAACAAGTTACAAACTCGCATATGATACGTAAAGGAAAAATGAACTCTGGAAAGAACTGCTCAACCCACGTAACTAATTTAATAACCGAAAAGATGTTATGAACTTTCCTCAGAAATGAGACACAAAACACACAAGAATAGCTATGGGAAACTGTACTCAACGTCACATTGTTGCAGCGTGCAACTCGACCCATACATGATACCGTTACGGCGTGCAGCCCGATCCAACCATGATACCCGTGTGGCATGCCACCCGATCCAAATAACATACATGTGGCGGCGTGCCACACGATCCACACATAACAATCTAAAGAAGACACACATCGAGTTGTAACGCTTATACTCACGAAATGCCTGAATATCAACCATAAGCACACCAAGTGCATAATACAAATCCTGGGGAGACGGGTAGCGTCATACGCTATAAAACTCAAGCGCAACTAAGGTGCATTAAATGACATAAATCTTGAGAGCCATACTGCTCTCACAACACCACAAATTACACGGGATCTCAACACGAGTACGAATAATCAAACTGCCTCACAACCCATATAGCACAATAGAGATTACACGGAATGGCTTACGACAGAAATAACATCCAAGTCCCGAAGTCCCCTCCGTAAGCAACGTTATGCTGAAATGAACACATCCGGCCTAATATACAGCCCACATTCACATTTAGATCCATTCACGGACCTCAAGCCGATTCTGATCATACCATGCTTGGGCAAATAGCCTCTCAAGGTCTACAATGACCCTTTTACCATGACACGCAAGAACAACCGTCAAATCTGGAACAAACTTCCACAATTCACAACCAACTGAATAGAGTGCCTTTTTCAAGCCTAAACCCTCACATTAGCGATAGTACAAAAATCTCCATACTCGATTCCAATCTTTAATCAATCAAGTGACTACATGTCACACTTATACAATCTTCCCGTGGGATACGCTCCCACGACCTTCTGCACCAGGTAACAAGTCTGCACCTCCATACCGCCGGCCACACTAATGCTGTAAAGAAAATCAAGAATATGCAAATCAGTACACAAAACCTCTTACACAGGACACCGATATTAGGTGACGCTAAAGACAATACCAGTTGATTCTAACCATCTGAATTCTTTCCTGCTCGTCTGAGCTCGTGACATTCTTGTCGACACCAAACTGCAACCTTGATCCTCAACTTCAAATTCTCAAGCCGCTCACTACACCTAATATGCCAATACGTGAGAGTATAAGAATTTCATCATAATTCCTGAACCACTAGTAGGATACACACTTCATCATATATGAACCTTTCACTTAACTTATTTCAGGAGAACCATAGCAACACGCGATCGAATTCACATAACCGCAGAAATTACAATCCTCTAGTAGTGGTCTAAACCGACATAACTCTTCCGGGATCCATCTACACATAACAGGACATAATGCTCAAATTACTCCAAATAAAATCAATTACGGTGGCCGTCAAGCCTCGCACGTACCGCCACAACCACATGTAAAACTTAACACGTTGAAGGAACTGATCATTGCCACATCATGCCGATTTAACCATTGCTAACCGAACCGACTACTTCTAATTTACTTCGGACTTTCCTTAGGAATATTCATTCAAAACATGACGAACCCAATTCTCACTCATCCAGAAGGACCCTATTTCACGAGATCATGTTGTTTCAAAACCCACAAACCATCTCATACCCTCCTTGTGCGCACATTCGCATCTTCAACCGGTACACCCATTCTGATATTTTCTTTACGAATCCGAAGTTATTTTCTCCCGTTCCTCCAATGCTACACTGCAGACCGATGATCACATAGAACACTCCAAGCCCCTTTTTGAAATCTGGTGCAATGCTCGATACTTAACCATACTATGGACTAGAAATCCTTAGGCACCGCACTAGGATCGTTGTTGAGAGTCACCCACTCTGAATTGTTCCCAAATATGGTCAAACGCCAAGGCTCTGCTAGCACATGAATGCCCTCTCAAAGAAGCACCCAACTGAATCACCTTTCTTGTACATCACATCTACACAAAGCATAAATCTTGAGTATTCCCAAAGCCTGAACATGAATTGATAAGGCCAATTGTAGCACACATTCCTCAAATCCTTTTCTTAAATCACCACTGATGTTTTCTTTCCTTAATCGTAATAACTCACCAATATGCTGATAACCAGAAACCTCACAAGTAGACAACCATGCAATCCAATCGTAGGCGGTGGGGCTCTCCCACTTAGCTTGAAGCTATCATTACATAACCCTGGAACCTACCAAGATTCCTTCTTCCTCACTGACATAACCTCACGCAATCCACCCGCCAAATTCCTCGAAATCTTCCTGTTAACCATTTTATGAATGCTCTAAATCACTAGCCACATTCATATTTCGACCTCATACCGGGTAGCCAGTAGAATTCTTCGCAGAAGCTTCATCAACACCACGCAACCGTTAACCTGCTCACCGGAAATAACCCACATGTGGAAATTCCATTTTGATATCTTCCAACAACACTACACCGAGTACAATCACCACGAAACCAATAAACCATCATGAGTCCGTGCTCATTCACCAGTTGTACAAGTCCGTTCACTCCTCATGGACACCAACTAAAGGTGCGACAATACATTCCAATCCAAAGTCATGTTGTATCCTTCTTCATATCAAGCAACTCATTTCCGTCATATCCAACCTTTCTCTATATAGCAGCCACTATTCCAAATTAAGTTTGTAGACTTAGTCACTATCCACCATGAGTTCCAAATCACTCTAAACTTTCCTCAACGTGTGTAGCTATCCTACCACAGAACCCATCTGATACTCTGCAACTCTCCCACTTTGGTCAGACCCTATCTGTTAAGCAACTATTCGACTTATGTTTCCTTACACTTAGACTTCTAGAAGTTTAACCATCGTAAGACGCCTCCCACATGTCCTTCCTCATCCTTAGCCGCCCAGTTGTTGCCTTAAATAAAAATTCATCTCTACAGCACTCGAACCAACAGATTGTCGCCAACTCTAAACCTCCCCGAAGATCATCTTCCTTGAGCCATCAACATTAGGATTAATGATTCGCTTCCGAACCTCAACACACTACGATCTTTGACAGCCGCTTACCCAGCACCATTCACAATACTCTGCTCCAAAGGAGATTTGAAGAAGGCCATGACACTAGCAAGTACGACGACAACACATCACAGATGAAGATTCCACTATGATCGAAAATACCAAGTCTCGTTACTCCATCAACCCAAACCTGAACATTCATAGTCCGATTGCCTTTCCTCCGCTGGAAATAAAACACTGAACCTCTGAATCATGCATTGAGAACAACCTCATTTCAAATCATTCACTGTCCCTACACATAGACAAGTATCGTACCATAACTTTAATATTGTGCGATAACAACTCATGAACAGCATAGCAATTGGTGTTCAGCCCCAAAACCATCAGGAATCAGCTACTAAGCTGAGATGACGGAATATCCTTCCGCAAGGCGACGACATTAGCCCAATCGAATACGCAGGGAAAAACATCATGTACTACATCAGTAGTGCCATTAAAATTCCTCGATTCCAAATTCATAACAAGCGTTTCGCATCGTATAAGATTGAATATGAAGGAAATGAAGGCATAAGCCTCAAAGGAATCAAATCGCACGATGAGGATTCAAGAAGGGAAGTGCTCATAACAGTCTTGAAGCCTCTCGAAGATAAGTACAGACGTCTCCGTACCGATCCGCAAGACTCTACTAGACTTGCTCATGGCTCATGAGACCTACGTGAACCAAGTGCTCTGATACCATGTTGTCACGACCCAAAACCATTTAAAGGTCGTGATGGCGCCCAACACCGTTGTCAGGCAGGCCAACGATAATTAATTAACTTAATTACTCATTTTAGTATTGTTGAAATCATAATTTCCCTCAATTATTAATAGGAGATAAAATTTACATAGTAAATGGAAATGTCTCCACAACTACCCTACTGAACAACCCATAAGTACCCCCAAAATACGGTGTCACAAGTGCATGAGCATCAACTAGGAAGTAAAATAAAATATAGCATCCGTCCGGAATACAAATTGGACAGGAAAAGTATATAAATAACTCTGAATGAGACTTTGTTGGATGCAGATCATAGTATAGAATGCAGCTCACCTAAGTCCCCCAATAACCACGCCTTTGCGCCCACAAGGCCACTAGTGTAGTATGAGTACGTAAATCAATGCGTACCCAGTAAGTATCTTGTCTAACCTCGAAGAAGTAGTGACGAGAGGTCGACTCCGACACTTACTATGGGCTAACAATAAAATGTTGATGTTATAATTAAGCGTGGATTTTTCATAATATAGCTGAAAACTCAATAACCGAAAATAATAAACAATCCTCTTACTAATAGAAATTCCCGAATTTTATTTTCATCATTTAACAATTTATATCTCAACCAATGAAGCAATGTCAAGTATTATTAGTTCCAAAGAGTTATCATGCGCAAGTCATGCCGAGGTCGTACGGCCCGATAAAACATAAATATATAAACTATGCATTGTCGAGAGTCGAACGGCACGAACTATAGATGCATTTATCTGCTACCGAGGCGTTCGACCCGCTCCACAAAACAGAAAATACATTTAAAATAACTAATTCAAGATTTATTCAAGGGAAAATTATTCAAGAAAATACCAATTCTCATTGAGGGTCAAGAAAATGAAGTTTAACCTTTTACAGCTCCTTTACCAAGTTTCAATATGATTCAAGCAATTAAATTAACAAGTAGGTTGCAAACATCGCAAGTATAACATGATTTGGGTCCTAGACTACCCCGGACATAAGCATAATAGTAGCTACATACGGACTCTCTTCACCTCGTGCGCACGTAGCCACCACAAATAGAAGCACACATTAAATTGATTCACCTATGGTGCTAATTCCCCCTTACAAGGTTAGAAAAGAGACTTGTCTCACTCTGAAGCTCCATAGTCTGCTCCAACGCCACTCTAACACCTCAAATCGATTCTTTCCAATCCAAAACTATGCAAACAAGGTGAAAACCAATCAAAATGTGCTATAATACCCATAATTAATCAATTAAATAATTTCCAACTTCGTTCGAAAAGTCGATAAAAATAACCTCGGGCCCACATGCCCTCATTACAAAAATATTCGAAGATAACCATTACCCATAACCTCACGAACTCAAATATATAATTTATTTCCAATTCCATGCCCAAATTCGTTGTCAAAATTCAAAAATATCAATTCTAGGTTTTCTACCAAAACTCCCACAATGTTTCCCAAATTTTCCTCCTTAAACCCATATATAAACTTTACATTTAGCTCACAACAAGTAAGAAACTACTTACTTTGTGTTACATGATGAAGACTCCTCAAAATCGCCCAAGAACCGAGCTCCAAAAATTCCAAATGAAAATAAAGAAATGACCATGTTCGATCCCTTATGTTCTGCCCAGATTCCGCTTTTGCGGATTACTTGACCGCATTTGCGGTCCCGCTTCTGCAGATCTCCCATCACTTATGCGATCCAGGGTTCCAGCCCATTTCCACATATGCGGTCTCTCATGCGCAGATGCGCATCCGCACCTGCGCCCCCAGGTTTTCTCTCAATCTCGCACCTGCGACGCACCTCCGCATCTGCGACCTCGTAGGTGCGGACAACCCTTCTGTGATGACCCAAAATGTCATCTTTAAATTTAATAATTAATTCTGTGTTCTAAGACCTCGAAAAGCACTATTTATCATTACTCGACTTGCGTGTGCATTCCGTAAAACTTTTTCGGAAAATTTAAGGTGAAAAATGAATTAAAATGTGAATTAGAGCTTTAAAACTCAACTGAGTTGACTTTGGTCAACATTTTGAGCAAACAGACCAGGATTAGTGTTTTGATAATTTTGGTAGGTTCGTATCGTGATTTGGGACTTAGGCGTATGCCCGGAATCAAATTCCGAGGTTCCTTGCCCGAGATATGGAATTTTAATGAAAAATTAAAAGTTTAAGTTCAAATAGTGACCGGATGTCAAATTATGTGCAAATGACCCCGGAATAGAATTTTGATGATTCCAACAGCTCCGTATGGTGATTTTGGACATAGGAGCGTGATCGGAATTTTATTTGGAAGTCCGTAGTAGAATTAGGCTTGAAATGCCAAAAGTTAAATTTATGGGAAGTTTGACCGAGAGGTTGACTTTTTGATATCGGGGTCGAAATCCGAAGTTCATTGATTTTGATTTGAGGTGCGATTCGTCGTTTTGATGTTGTTTGATGTAGTTTGAAGCCTCGACTAAGTTCGTATGGTATTTTGGGACATGTTGGAATAATTGGTTAAGGTCCCGAGGGTCTCGGGTGGATTTCGGAAGGTAAACGGAATGGATTTCGGACAAAGTGCTGGAAATTTCTGTTTGCAGAAATTTCTGTTGCAGAAATTCCGTGCGTGTAGCCATGTTTGGAAGCTTATATCTCGCAATGCATAGGGAATCAGAAAATGTGCAAAACATGAAAGTTGTAGTCGTTGGATTATAGGTTCCAGAAAGTTAAATGATGCATTATTTGGACATTTGTAAAGAAAGTTATGATGGATTGAATGAAGGTTGGTAGAGCAGTTTCGCCAGAAATTTCGCCAGAAATTCTGATGCATGCAGCCAATTTTGGGAGCTTATATCTCGCAATGCATAAGGAATCGGAATAATTGCAAAACATGAAAATTGTAGTCGATGGATTCTAGTTTCCAGAAAGTTAAACCATTTATCATTTGGACATTTGTACATTAAGTTATGATCAATTGAAGTAAGACTGGTAGAGCTGTTTCTGATGAACTTTTAGTGACGAAAAATGGACTTTTAGTGACGGATTGGCAGAAACTTAAGGACCAAAAATGGTCATTTCATTCATTTCGTTTTGGATTTTTGGAGCACGGTTCTTGGGCGATTTTCAAGGGAAAATATTGGGGTAAGTGTTTCTTATCCTATATTGATTATATTTCATGATTCCATACTCATTTACATCATGAATCCGTGAATTTATGGAAGCAAAATCAAGATTTTTGCAAAATCTTCCAAAAACGAAAATTTAAGATTTGGAGGTCGAGTTGTTATCGAATTTTGGTAAAATTGGTATGGGTGGACTCGTAATTGAATGGGTTGTCGGATTTTATAAGTTTCGCCGGATTTCGAGATGTGGGTCCCACGGGCAAATTTTGAGCTAATTTCGGATTTTACCGAAAATGTAATATTTTCTTATGAAATTGATTACTATAATTTTTGTTGACTGTATCGAATTAATTATGACTAGATACGAGTCGATCGGAGTCGGAAATTCGAGGAAAAAGCATAATACTTGGTTAAATTGGAGCAAGTCGAGGTAAGTGACTTGTCTAACCTTGTGTGGGGGAAATTTCTCCTAGAATTGGTATTGATGTGATTATTGAAATGTGTTGAAAGTCGTGTGCACGAGGTGACGAGTGTGTACACGGGTTAATTTGTGAAAGATTATATTTTAAATTATGTAGATCACTGTTGCGCATTTATTAAATTATTTTATCTTGTTATATTCTTCATCATTGATGTGAGATATATACTTCAAATTTGTTTGATCTTTTCTTACTAATTGTTTTACCTGTTTAGTTGAAACTTGGTTTCTTTTATTCTGTGCATTATTTGAAGGTTGATTTTCTTTAAATTAAATATTATTAATATGAAGTATTTGACATTTTTAAACTTGATATTGAAGCAGCGTAGTAAAGATTTTGAAATATTATTTTCCTAAATTATTTACTCCTGAATATTTTTATACTCATTGTGAGGGAGCCGTGAGCTCTTTATTGTGGAAGAATATTATTGTTGAATTATTTTGACATGAGCCGTGAGCTCTTTATTGTGAAAAAATATTATTGTTGAATTATTTTGACATGAGCCGTGAGTTCTTTATTGTGAAAAAATATTATTGATGAATTATTTCGACATGAGCCGTGAGCTCTTTATTGTGGCAAACTATTATTGATGATTTATTTTGACATGAGCCGTGAGCTCTTTATTGTGGAAAAATATTGTTGTTGAATTATTTTGGCAAGTTAAATTATTTGAGCACTTGAGGTGCAAATTGTGATATATTGTGATATTGATACGCATGCGGTGGTATAAGGTCTGGGTGTTGAAACGCATGCGGTGAGATAAGGGTGGCTTGATACGCGTGGCTAGTAGGGGTGACTACTAGAAGTCATGCGGTGTGATAAGGGTAGCTAAAACGCGGGATGCTATTTCGGAAAATAATAATTTTTTTAAATAAATTGTGAAGGCTCCCGCGGTGATATAAGAAAATGAGATATTGTGAATTTATTTATGATTTGGGACTACGAGGCGGTACCTCGGGAGTGCCCTTGTTGATATTGATTTATGGTCGTAGTTGCCTTTGATTATTACTGTGATTTTTATAAAGTTGAAGGAAATTCTGTTTTGATTTCCACGAGATATTATTTGCAATTATTTGGTGTCATTAAATGTGACATACTATTTGATTCATTTTCAATGTTATTTTATTTTACTATATTGATAAACATTTTACCATGCCATTATTATATTCCAGTAAAGCCTCACCTGACCTCATCACTACTCTACCGAGGTTAGGCTTGGCACTTACTGGGTACCGTTGTGGTGTACTCATACTACGCTTCTGCACATTGTTTTGTGCAGATCCAGGTACATTTTACCAGCCTAGACGTCATTGAGTTACCTGCGCACCGAGACTTCGAGGTATATCTGCCAGCGTCCGCAGACTCCGGAGTCCCCTTCTATCATTTTATGTTGCTTTCTTATATTTTATCTAGACCTTGACATATAGAGACATTGAAAATAAATTCTTAGAAGCTTGTGACTTATTTCTACCGGGTTTTGGGAGTTAAAATTATTTGAATTGTAGTTTATTTATTTCAGATATTTATTATTATTCCGCATTGATAGGCTTACCTAGTCTTAGAGACTAGGTGCCATCACGACATCCTACGGAGGGAATTTGGGGTCGTGACAAGTTGGTATTAGAGCACTAGGTTCATAGGTGTCATGAGTCACAAGCAGGTTTAGTAGAGTCTTGCAGATCGGTACGGAGACGTCTGTACTTATCTTCGAGAGGCTATGGAACTGTTAGGAAATATTCACTTCTTTGACTCCTTATCGTGCGGCATTGATTTAGCTTGAAACATATATCTTATATTCCTTTTTATCCACTCGTGTATGACATTGCGCACTCAATATCAGTTGTGCGTCGACGATTCATGATGCCGCAGATGGACTACGAGAGAGCCAGAGATGCTCAAACATTGCCTTAACGTGTGGTTCCGACTGAAGATGTGGGCGTATTGAGAGATCACCTAGTGAATCATGTGCGGGGTGCAACGGACATTGGCGTCTGGTTGATTTATACGAGTTGTGAAGGTTATTATTGTGGATCATCGTATTATTGTGGCCTATGACTTCACACCGTCCACTACCAATGGGTGGATTGCGGGGTCATGTATTATATCAGTTTTGGGCTGAAATGTATATATGTGGTACTGAAAGGTTCCCTAAAATTTACATATGTTTAAAACCTGAGATTTTGTAGAGGATAAGGTTGGGACTTGCGGTATGTCCGCCTCCTTAATAATCCTATACTTCAATACCATTATAGAAAGAACTCTAAATTTATAGAAGGTCTACTCAGCGTGGACGTCATTGTTGCGGATTTTGGGGTGCTTCGGAGTAAGTACACTTGTTGACGAGAGTCTGGACTATGTGGTTCGTGATAAGATTTGTTTGTATGGAACTCTACTTTCGTGATCGTTGTGTATAAATAGGGGTAAGGGTTACCCCAAAGAAGAATCAAAGAGTTTGTTAAGAAATTGGTCAGCTCAACAGTGTTGAGTCAGCATAACAAAAGAAGAAATTTTCCTTGGGAGAGATAATTCTCCACTAGTGTTCGTGGCAAGCCTATGAAGAGGGCAGACCAGCCAATACAACACCGCCCACTTGGCTCAGTTCTCAGAAACGCTTTTGAAAGAGTTTGTTTTCTGGACTCTCCGTAATGCGTGGCGCATAGGGTTTGAACGGTTGCATCATGTCACCATTGACGATGTCAGAATATGCCATCAAGTTCAATAAGTTAGCCCGTCATACTCCTACCTTGCTTCCTACACCCAGAGGGCGAGTCCATAGACTCATTAAAGAACTCAATTATGATCATAAAATTTTGTACGACTCGGGAGCTACAAGATGATACTTCATTGCTGCTAGTTGTACAAATTACCAAGATATTAGAATGTGTTCGGGGTGAGGAAAAAGGAAACTAAGGAGACCAAGACATCTGGAGGTTCTGGGGGATTCAGTGGATTCTACTCTGCAAGTACAAATCATTATGGCGGGGGCTCGGGCAGTCGGCCAGCCCAGTCCGCACATCGGATTACTCGGGGTGCTCCAGTAAGTTCTTTTAATGCACCACCGACATGAGTTCCTACAATGGTTATTCTAGTTATCTGGCACAGACTCAATATGAGCAGCCTAACCCGCAAAAGGGTTGTTATGAATACGGTGATACTAGGCACATCATGAGAAAAATTGTCAAAAACTTGGGAGAGACTTATTTCATCAAAGCACTCAGGCTACGTGCCCCATTGCAGTTACTACACCACCCACACGACCAGTTAGGGGTGGAGGACAAACAGGTAAAAGGCGTCCTAGAGGTGGAGACCCAGCCATTGATATATTTATTTTACGGTATGGCGGATGTCGCTACATCAGATGGTGTCGTTACAGGTACGACCTCGATTTAAAAAAAGGAATAATTTCCTTAAGTTGATTCGGTTCTCAATATCGAAACGAGTCTTCCTATTGTGCTCCACTTATGAGTGAGCTTCATAATTCTATAATTTACTTGTGTGTTTACCCCTGTTGGGAGATTTTATGGAGATAACTACGCCTATCATTTCGTGTTGGTCACTAATAAGAGCTGCGAGGCTAAATGTGGCTTTCTGTTACTCATTTCGGTAAATTTTGATGTAAATTCTGAATAATTAATTGCAAATTATGAATTATATGCCCTACCGGTGTGGGGTTCATTATGTGTTGTGATTTGGTGTAACCGAAATTATTTAAAAAGAGAAAATAGAAATTTTCAATTGGCACGATGTGCAAATTACTTGTGATTTAGAACTGAGGACGAGATCCTCATATTTTTATATAAATTGATATGTTTAAACCGGGCTATGAGCTGCGGTGGAAGTTATATAAGGACGAGATCCTTGTGAGAAAAATTCTTGTGTTTAAGTTCTCCATTGTGAAATTAAATTTGTACTATAGTACTAATAGGGAGTCATGCCTGTTAGGCTTATTTGAAAATTCTTGTATGAAATTCTCTGTGCATAGTTGTCAAATTCGTGTTGTAATTATTAATTTTTAACCTACGAGGTAGGTGCCCGCCTAGGTGGCGTTAAATGTGACTCGTTAATTCGGGAAATAATTATGAAGTCTCCATGCCTCGCATCTAGTTATCAGTATTGTGAAGGTTTGCAACGAGATTTTTGTTAACATGAGGTTAAATGACGATTCTGTAATTGATTATGAACAACTATTAAGACCAAATTGATCCAAGAGGGTGCCCCATTTACAGGGTCAGACGAGTGTGAGTTAAGCTTTCAGAAGCTCAAGATCACTTTGACTCCGACACAAGCATTGGTATTACTTACATGTTCAAGGTCTTATACTGTGTATTGTGACGCGTCGCGTATTGATCTCGGCGCGATGTTGATGCAAGACGGTAGGGTGATTGCCTACGCATCTAGACAGTTAAAGGTACATAAAAAATAATTAAAAAAAAAATCGGTCCACGACCTTGAGTTAGCAGCTATTGTTCGTGCCTTGAAGAATTTGGCTCCATTATTTATACGGTGTCCATTGTGAGGTCTACACCGATCACCGAAATCTACAATATCTGTTTAAACAGAAGGATCTTAATTTGCGGCACCGGAGATGGTTGGAGTTACTTAAGGATTATTATATCACCATTCTCTATCATCTTGGGAAGGCCAATGTAGTGGCCGATGCCTTGAGTCATAAGGCGAAGAGTTTGGGCAGCTTAGCATATTTACCGGTAGCAGAGAGGCCTCTAGCCTTGGATGTTCAGGCCTTGGCCAACTAGTTTGTTAGACTGGATGTTTCGGAGTCGAGCCGAGTTTTGCTTATGTGGTTTCTCAGTCTTCTCTTTATGACCGTATCATGGAACGTCAGTATGATGACCCTCATCTTCTTGTCTTTAAGGACACAGTTCAGCATGACGATGCCAAGGAAGTCACAATTGGAGATGAAGATGTATTACAGATGCAGGGCAGGCTATGTGTGCCTAATATAGATGGTTTTCGTGAATTGATTCTCCAGGAGGCTCACAGTTTGCGGTACTCCATACATTCGGGTGCTGCGAAGATGTAGCAGGACTTGAGGCAACATTATTGGTGGAGGAAGATGAAGAAATACATAGTGGAGTATGTAGCTCGGTGTCTAAATTGTCAACAAGTGAAATATGAGCATCAACGACCTAGTGGATTGCTTCAGAAGTTAGTGATTCCAGAATGGAAATGGGAGAGGATCACTATGGATTTCGTTTTTGGGCTCTCACGGACTCAGAGGAAGTTCAATGCAGCTTGGGTGATTGTGGATAGATTGACCAAGTCAGCTCATTGCAATCCTATGATGACTACCTACTCTTCCGAGCAGTTGGCTCGAATCTATATTCGCGAGATTGTCAGATTTCACGGCATACCGGTATCTATCATCTCTGACCGGGGTACGTAGTTTACATCACGGTTCTGGAGGGAAGTACAACATGAGTTGGGTACTCGGGTAGAGTTGAGTACAACATTTCACCCTCAGACAGACGGGCAGTCCGAACGCACTATTCAGATACTGGAGGATATGCTTCGTGCGTGTGTGATAGATTTTGGGGGGTGCTTGGGATCCGTTCTTACCACTTGCGGAGTTTGCTTACAACAACAGTTACCAGTCAAGCATCCAGATGGCTCCGTATGAGGCCTTATATGGTAGGTGGTGCCAGTCCCCAGTGGGTTGGTTCGAACCGGGCGAGGCTAGGCTATTGGGTACAGACTTGATTCAGGATTGACTTCGTACATCCCAATCTAGATAGAAGAGTTATGCGAATCGGAAGGTTCGTGATGTTGCATTCATGGTTGATGAGCGGGTATTGCTCCGGGTTTCGCCTATGAAGGGTGTGATGAGGTTCGGGAAGAAGGGCAAGTTGAGCCCTAGGTATATTGGGCCTTTAGAGATTCTTGAAAGAGTTAGAGAGGTGGCTTACAGACTTGCGCTACCACCTAGTCTCTCTGCAGTTCATCCAGTATTCTATGTTTCTACGCTTCGAAAATATCACGGGGATTCGTCTCATGTGTTAGACTTCAGTTCGGTTCAGTTGGACAAGGATCTATCTTATATTGAGGAACCAGTGGCTATTTTAGATAGGCAGGTTCGAAAGCTGAGGTCAAAGAACATTACTTCCGTGAAGGTTCAGTGGAGGGGTCATCCGGTCGAGGAGGCGACTTGGGAGACCGAGCATGATATACGTAGCCGTTATCCACACTTATTCACAAGCTCAGGTACTTTTTCTAACTCCATTCGAGGACGAACGTTTGTTTTAGAGGTGGAGAATGTGATGACCCAAAATGTCATCTTTAAATTTAATAATTAATTCTGTGTTCTAAGACCTCGAAAAGCACTATTTATCATTACTCGACTTGCGTGTGCATTCCGTAAAACTTTTCCGGAAAATTTAAGGTGAAAAATGAATTAAAATGTGAATTAGAGCTTTAAAACTCAACTGAGTTGACTTTGGTCAACATTTTGAGCAAACAGACTCGGATTAGTGTTTTGATAATTTTGGTAGGTTCGTATCGTGATTTGGGACTTAAGCGTATGCCCGGAATCAAATTCCGAGGTTCCTAGCCCGAGATATGGAATTTTAATGAAAAATTAAAAGTTTAAGTTCAAATAGTGACCGGATGTCAAATTATGTGCAAATGACCCCGGAATAGAATTTTGATGATTCCAACAGCTCCGTATGGTGATTTTGGACTTAGGAGCGTGATCGAAATTTTAGTTGGAAGTCCGTAGTAGAATTAGGCTTGAAATGCCGAAAGTTGAATTTATAGGAAGTTTGACCGAGAGGTTGACTTTTTGATATCGGGGTCGAAATCCGAAGTTCATTGATTTTGATTTGAGGTGCGATTCGTCGTTTTGATGTTGTTTGATGTAGTTTGAAGCCTCGACTAAGTTCGTATGGTATTTTGGGACATGTTGGAATAATTGGTTAAGGTCCCGAGGGTCTCGGGTGGATTTCGGAAGGTAAACGGAATGGATTTTGGACAAAGTGCTGGAAATTTCTGTTTGCAGAAATTTCTGTTGCAGAAATTCCGTGCGTGTAGCCATGTTTGGAAGCTTATATCTCGCAATGCATAGGGAATCAGAAAATGTGCAAAACATGAAAGTTGTAGTCGTTGGATTATAGGTTCCAGAAAGTTAAATGATGCATTATTTGGACATTTGTAAAGAAAGTTATGATGGATTGAATGAAGGTTGGTAGAGCAGTTTCGCCAGAAATTTCGCCAGAAATTCTGATGCATGCAGCCGATTTTGGGAGCTTATATCTCGCAATGCATAAGGAATCGGAATAATTGCAAAACATGAAAATTGTAGTCGGTGGATTCTAGTTTCCAGAAAGTTAAACCATTTATCATTTGGACATTTGTACATTAAGTTATGATCAATTGAAGTAAGACTGGTAGAGCTATTTCTGATGAACTTTTAGTGACGAAAAATGGACTTTTAGTGACGGATTGGCAGAAACTTAAGGACCAAAAATGGTCATTTCATTCATTTCGTTTTGGATTTTTGGAGCACGGTTCTTGGGCGATTTTTGGGCGATTTTCAAGGGAAAACATTGGGGTAAGTGTTTCTTATCCTATATTGATTATATTTCATGATTCCATACTCATTTACATCATGAATCCGTGAATTTATGGAAGCAAAATCAAGATTTTTGCAAAATCTTCCAAAAACGAAAATTTAAGATTTGGAGGTTGAGTTGTTATCGAATTTTGGTAAAATTGGTATGGGTGGACTCGTAATTGAATGGGTTGTCGGATTTTATAAGTTTCGCCAGATTCCGAGATGTGGGTCCCACGGGCAAATTTTGAGCTAATTTCGAATTTTACCGAAAATGTAATATTTTCTTATGAAATTGATTACTATAATTTTTGTTGACTGTATCGAATTAATTATGACTAGATACGAGTCGATCGGAGTCGGAAATTCGAGGAAAAAGCATAATACTTGGTTAAATTGGAGCAAGTCGAGGTAAGTGACTTGTCTAACCTTGTGTGGGGGAAATTTCCCCTAGAATTGGTATTGATGTGATTATTGAAATGTGTTGAAAGTCGTGTGCACGAGGTGACGAGTGTGTACACGGGTTAATTTGTGAAAGATTATATTTTAAATTGTGTAGATCACTGTTGCGCATTTATTAAATTATTTTATCTTGTTATATTCTTCATCATTGATGTGAGATATATACTTCAAATTTGTTTGATCTTTTCTTACTAATTGTTTTACCAGTTTAGTTGAAACTTGGTTTCTTTTATTCTGTGCATTATTTGAAGGTTGATTTTCTTTAAATTAAATATTATTAATATGAAGTATTTGACATTTTTAAACTTGATATTGAAGCAGCGTAGTAAAGATTTTGAAATATTATTTTCCTAAATTATTTACTCCTGAATATTTTTATACTCATTGTGAGGGAGCCGTGAGCTCTTTATTGTGGAAGAATATTATTGTTGAATTATTTTAACTTGAGCCGTGAGCTCTTTATTGTGAAAAAATATTATTATTGAATTATTTTGACATGAGCCGTGAGTTCTTTATTGTGGAAAAATATTATTGATGAATTATTTCGACATGAGCCGTGAGCTCTTTATTGTGGCAAACTATTATTGATGATTTATTTTGGCATGAGCCGTGAGCTCTTTATTGTGGAAAAATATTGTTGTTGAATTATTTTGGCAAGTTAAATTATTTGAGCACTTGAGGTGCAAATTGTGATATATTGTGATATTGATACGCATGCGGTGGTATAAGGTCTGGGTATTGAAACGCATGCGGTGAGATAAGGGTGGCTTTATACGCGTGGCTAGTAGGGGTGACTACTAGAAGTCATGCGGTGTGATAAGGGTGGCTAAAACGCGGGATGCTATTTCGGGAAAAAATAATTTTTTTAAATAAATTGTGAAGGCTCCCGCGGTGATATAAGGAAATGAGATATTTTGAATTTATTTATGATTTGGGACTACGAGGCGGTACCTCGGGAGTGCCCTTGTTGATATTGATTTATGGCCGTAGTTGCCTTTGATTATTACTGTGATTTTTATAAAGTTGAATAAAATTCTGTTTTGATTTCCACGAGATATTATTTGCAATTATTTGGTGTCATTAAATGTGACATACTATTTGATTCATTTTCAATGTCATTTTATTTTACTACATTGATAAACATTTTACCATGCCATTATTATATTCCAGTAGGGCCTCACCTGACCTCGTCACTACTCTACCGAGGTTAGGCTTGGCACTTACTGGGTACCGCTGTGGTGTACTCATACTACGCTTCTGCACATCTTTTTGTACAGATCCAGGTACATTTTACCAGCCTAGACGTCATTGAGTTACCTGCGCACGGAGACTTCGAGGTATATCTGCCAGCGTCCGCAGACTCCGGAGTCCCCTTCTATCATTTTATGTTGCTTCCTTATATTTTATCTAGACCTTGACATATAGAGACATTGAGAATAAATTCTTAGAAGCTTGTGACTTATTTCTACCGGGTTTTGGGAGTTGAAATTGTTTGAATTGTAGTTTATTTATTTCAGATATTTATTATTATTCCGCATTGATAGGCTTACCTAGTCTTAGAGACTAGGTGCCATCACGACATCCTACGGAGGGAATTTGGGGTCGTGACACCTTCGCACATGCGGTCACTGCCCAGCTTCGCCCAAACTGCACCTGTGACCATTTCCTCGCTTCTGCGGTCACGCACCTGCGGTCAAATTTGCGCAGGTGCGATTACATCAGAACTTGTGCACATCAGCCATCCTTGAAGCTTTAACTTGATCCGCTAACCATCCGAAACCACCCTGAGGCCCCCCGTGACCTTAACCAAACCTACCAACGAGTCCTAAAATACCATATGGACTTAGTCGATCCTTCAAATCATCTCACACAATGCTAAAACCATGAATCGTGTCCCAATTCATGCTTAATACATTTTAGAACTTTAAACTTCTAGATTCGATGCCGAAACCTATCAAATCACGTCTGATTGACCTCAAATTTTGCACACAAGTCATAATTAACATTACGGACCTACCCCAACTTCCGGAATCAGAATCCGATCCCGATATCAAAAAGTCCACTCTAGGTCAAACTTCTCAAAATTATCCAAATTTCCACATTTCGCCAAATGACCCTAAAATAACCTACGGGCCTCCAAATCCACTTCCGAATGCGCTTCTAAGGCCAGAATCCTCATACGGAGCTATTCCCAGACTTGGAATTCCAAACGGATATCGATAACATTGAAATGCACTTCCACCCAAATTTATAAAATTCTTCCAAATGCCAACCTTCCGTAATAAGCGTTGAAATACTCCTGGATCATCCAAAATCCGATCCGAACATACGCTCAAGTCCAAAATAATCATACAAACTTGTTGGAACCTTCAAATCCCGATTTCGAGATCGTTTACTCAAAATCAACCCTTAGTCAATTCCTCTAACTTAAAGCTTCTGAATTTAGAATTTTCTCTCAAATCAACTCCGAACTTCACGAATTCTAATTCCGATCACACGTACAAGTTATAATATCCGAAGTGAAGCTACTCATGGCCTCAAACCGCCGAATGACGCGCTAGAACTCAAAACGACCGGCCGGGTCGTTATAGAAACAGTTGCCAACTTGAATTGGGAACGGTTTCAAATTCATGGTGATTGACCAAAATTCAAGTAGGAAGACGTTTAGTTGAATGCAGAGGTCCAAATATTTGGTGAAGTTAAATTTGCAATTCTATCCTATATGGATTATTTCTTCGAATGAATTTAGCCTTGTAAGAGCATAATAGTCTATCAATATTTTGAGAATATTTTTATCGTTCAATATGTAGCGCGAAATATTCATATTTTTATAATAATAATATTAATTAATATAGATAGATATAGATATAGATAATATGATTTGTGATGTCCAAAAATCCGCGATTCTATTTGAAACTATTTGTATAGGTAACAATGGTCGATTCAAGATATTTAATGGCCGTGAAATGCCTCAGCACCAATTATTCCTTCGTAATAACTGATACAAATTTAACATACAAATATTTTGTATAATCATATATATGAATTCTATCATTTATTTGTGACTTTTAGCACAGGAAACGTATTTTGGTTTGTAATTCAGATATATAGGAATTAATATTTTGTGTTATTTAGATAGCTTTTGTTATTCCCGCCAATATTGCTGTATTTGTAAATAATAATTCTACAAAATATAAGTTAACGTTATGAACAATAATAAATTCGAGCCCACTGAATTCACAGTGTTTCCTTAAGGAATTTAATCCCCTCCTAGTACCCAAGGTAATGGATTATTTCCTCCCAGGATAGAACGAATAACACACTGGTGTAGCGGTACTTCAAACCCCAGTGTTTCAGCGAACACAAAGTTCGGTAGCAAATCACACTTACAGTTGCTTTGTTTGAAGTTAAAAACAATGCAGAACGAAGGAGTATATACTCAGAAAATCGTATGGAAATGCTGAGAGGAAGGAGTGCAATGTATAGCCAATTTGTTGAGCGAATTGTATGTTGTGTGTTGAGTGTCTTTCTTCAACATCTGCTGCACATATATATAGCAGCAAAATGTTGAAGAAGACCAAACGTCCACCCTCCATGGTGGAGCAAGCATTACATGTTTGTGGAGCAAGCACTTCATGTTTGTGGAGCAAGCACTTCATGGTGGGAAGAGCATTAGGCAGCTGCCAAATGGTCAATACACGGATTGAAAAATATCTGTTACAAATGCGGATAATCTTACGTTAATATTTACTATTAACAAATAAATTTGGTCCAAAAAATTAATCAATCAATCGATCATTTGACCAAATCCAAATCCAAATCCAAATCCAAATCCAAATCCAAAGCCGAAGCCGAAGCCGAAGCCGAAGCCATAGCCGTAGCCGTAGCCGTTGCCGTAGTTGAAGCCGAGCCGAGCGAGCGACGACGACGACGGCGCGAGGCTTGCTTTCTTCTTAACTCTTTAAGAGCTACAAGAAGAGCAATTATATATATACCCACCAAAAATGTCTTCCTCTTCCAATATGGGACAATGTCTCATTGTCAAGAGGGGAAACTTAAAATTTTACTCAAATTTTCATTTTTCCTCCATTTCCCATTCACCCTCATTTTAAGAATATTTCATCTTAAAAACAAAAACCTCAACAATCCCCCACATGAATGGGGAATGGCTATATCATGGAAGTATGCACGGAAAAACTGTGTGATTTACAAGTAAGGATTAATCGCATCTGGATAAGTAGGTTTCCCTTTGAACTTTTCGTAGTAAACTTATGTCGGATATACTCGGTCAATCGGTAGATTTGATATCTTTGAACCGTCGATCTTTGGTGTATACCTAGACAACCATAAGTCACACAATCAACCCTTAATCGTCTTTGGTTCTCATTGTTGTGTTCGTTTCAGCCATGAACACCGCCTGGTTTCATAAGTGCGTAGAGAACTGGCCTTACAAAGTTCTCCTTGAAGCGGCTAAAACTTCACACTTACATAGGTGATTCCTAAACGTATCATCCTGTAGATACACTATTTGATATACCCCGTATCAAATTTAGAAATCATTAAAAAGCCTTAATGCTTTATCCTTGGTACTGAACATTGTCTCATCATGAGAACGGACTAAAATTTTATTTGACAATGTTGAACCATCATTAATGACTTTGTTTGATCTCCTTGAACCTAGATCTTGGGATCTCCAGTCTTCTAGGTAGAGTTACCGCCACAATGACTTGTTCTCGGCCATAGCCCCATTCCCCTTGATGATTTCTCAACTACCTCTCTAGTTAGGCCTTTTGTAAGTGGATCCGACACATTATCACTTGACTTTACATAGTCAATCGTGATAATTCCTCTAGAGAGTAATTACCTAACGGTTTTATGTCTTCGTCGTATATGACGAGATTTACCGTTATTCATAACGCTCCCAGCCCTTCCAATTGCCGCTTGACTATCACAATGTATGCATATTGGTGCCAACGGTTTGGGCCAAAATGGAATGTCTTCCAAGAAATTCTGGAGCCATTCAGCTTCTTCACCGGCTTTATCTAAGGCTATGAATTCAGCCTCCATTGTAGAGCGGGCAATACATGTTTGTTTGAACGACTTCCAAGATACCGCTCCTCCACCAATAGTGAATACATATCCACTCGTGGACTTAGAATCAGTTGAACCGGTGATCCAATTTGCATCACAGTATCCCTCAATCACCGCAGGGAAATTACTGTAGTGCAATTCAAAGTTCTGGGTATGTTCTAAATATCCCAAAACTCGTTTCATTGCCATCCAATGAGATTGGCCTGGATTGCTCGTATATCGACTCAGTTTACTTATAGCACAAGCTATATCTGGTCGTGTACAATTCATGATATACATTAAGCATCCCAACACACGAGCATAATCCAATTGTGATATGCTTTGGCCTTTGTTCTTTGCTAATGCAAGATTCACGTCAATTGGAGTCTTTGCAACTTTAAAGCCCAAGTGCTTGAATTTTTCAAGTACTGTCTTAATATAATGAGATTGTGACAATGCCAGACCTTGAAGAGTCTTATGGATCTTAATTCCCAGAATTAAATCAGCAACTCCCAAGTCTTTCATATCAAACTTGCTATTGAGCATACGCTTAGTAGCATTTATGTTGGCAATGTCATTACTCATTATCAGCATATCATCCACATATAGGCAAACAATGACTATGTGATTTGGAACATTTTTAATGTACACACATTTATCACATTCATTTATCTTAAAACCATTTGACAACATTGTTTGGTCAAATTTCGCATGCCATTGTTTGGGTGCTTGTTTTAGTCCGTAAAGAGACTTAACAAGTCTACATACCTTCTTTTCTTTACCTGAAACCACAAACCCTTCAGGTTGTTCCATGTAAATTTCTTCCTCCAACTCTCCATTTAAGAAGGCCGTCTTAACATCCATTTGATGAATTTCAAGACCATACACTGCAGCTAATGCTACTAACATCCGTATGGACGTAATTCTTGTAACTAGAGAGTATGTATCAAAGTAGTCTAGACCTTCTCGTTGTCTATACCCTTTGACTACGAGCCTTGCCTTGAATTTATCAATAGTGCCATCATCTTTGATTTTTCTCTTAAAAATCCATTTAAAACCCAAAGGTTTATTTCCAGGAGGAAGATCAACCAATTCCCATGTATGGTTGTTCAATATGGATTCTATTTCACAATTGACTGCCTCTTTCCAAAACAATGATTCGGAAGAAGTCATAGCTTCTTTAAATGTTTGAGGCTCATTCTCCAATAAGAAAGTCACAAAATCTGGTCCAAATGAAGTAGACGTTCTTTGACGTTTACTACGTCTTGGATTCTCCTGATTACATGTACTTTCTTTTGTTTCTTCCCGAGGTCGTTTAGATCCTTCACCAAAGGACTCACATTCCTTTTTATACGGATATATATTTTCAAAGAACTCAGCATTATCTGATTCTATAACCGTATTATTATGAATGTCGGGATTTTCTGATTTATGAACCAGAAATCGATATGCTTTACTATTTGTCGCATATCCTATGAAAACACAATCAACGGTTTTCGGTCCTATCTTTACCCTTTTGGGTTTAGGAACTTGCACTTTTGCCAAACACCCCCACACTTTAAAATAATTCAAGTTGGGCTTCCTTCCTTTCCATTTTTCATATGGAATGGATTGTGTTTTGCTATGGGGCACTCGATTTAATACTCGATTAGCCGTAAGAATGGCTTCCCCCCACAAGTTCTGTGGCAAACCAGAACTTATCAACAACGCATTCATCATCTCCTTTAATGTGTGATTCTTTCTTTCCGCAATCCCATTAGATTGGGGCGTGTAAGGGGCTGTTGTTTAATGAATAATTCCATATTCTAAACATATTTCTTCAAAAGGAGATTCATATTCACCACCCCTATCACTTCTTATCATTTTTACTTTCTTGTTAAGTTGCGTTTCAACTTCATTTTTGTATTGCCTGAATGCGTCTATTGCTTCATCTTTACTATTTAGTAAGTAAACATAGCAATATCGAGTACCATCGTCAATAAAAGTTATGAAATACTTCTTTCCACCGCGAGATGGTATTGACTTCATGTCACAAATATCTGTGTGAATTAAGTCTAAAGGATTTGAATTCCTTTCAACTGACTTATAAGGATGTTTAACATACTTAGATTCCACACATGTTTGACATTTTGATTTTTCACATTCAAACTTGGGCAGTACTTCCAAGTTAATCATTTTCCGCAAGGTTTTATAATTGACATGTCCCAAACGTACATGCCATAAATCATTTGACTTAAGTAAGTAAGAAGAAGCTGAAATATTATTATTATTCTCCACAACCATTACATTTAGGTTGAAAAGGCCCTCGGTGAGGTAACCTTTTCCTACAAATATTTCATTCTTACTAATTACAACCTTGTTTGACACAAAAACGCACTTAAAACCGTGCTTAACAAGAAGTCCAGTAGAGACTAAATTCTTTCTCATTTCGGGAACATGAAGGACATTGTTCAAAGTCATGACCTTGCCAGAAGTCATTTTCAGAAATATCTTTCCATATCCTTCAACTTTTGCTGTTGAAGCATTTCCCATATAAACTGTCTCTCCGGGTTCAGCAAGAGCATAGGTAGCAAAAGCCTCTCTAACTGCACAAACATGGCGAGTGGCTCCTGAATCAAACCACCACAGTTTAGGATTTCGCACCAAGTTACATTCAGAAAGCATGGCACACAAGTTATCAACATCATCATGGTTTAATACCATGTTTGCTTGACCTCTTTTCTTGTCTTTCTTCGGAGCACGACACTCCGTAGACTTGTGTCCAGTTTTCCCACAGTTGTAGCAGTTTCCACTGAACCGCTTCTTGCTTGGGTTGTATTTCGGACCAGAAGCCTTCTTTCTCTTTTTGTTAGCTTCAACAATATTTGCTCCCATTATTGTTGAATTTCCACGGCCTCTCCTTTCAGCAGCTTTATTGTCCTCTTCGATTCTCAACCGAACAATGAGATCTTCAAGGGACATTTCCTTTCGTTTGTGTTTCAAATAATTTTTGAAGTCCTTCCACAATGGAGGCAACTTCTCAATCATTGCTGCTACTTGGAATGCTTCGTTGATGACAAGACCTTCAGCAAGTAGATCATGAATAATCACTTGCAATTCCTGGACTTGGGTAATAACAGATTTGCTATCTACCATTTTGTAGTCCAAAAATTTTGCGGCAACGAATTTCTTCATCCCGGCATCTTCAGTTTTATATTTCTTTTCAAGCGCATTCCACAATTCTTTTGACGTCTCCACGCTACTGTATACATTATACAGATTATCATCCAGTTCGCTAAGAATATAATTCTTGCATAAAAAATCAGAATGCTTCCACGCTTCAATCACGAGAAAGCGTTCATTATCTGGAGTTTTATCTGGCAGATCAGGAACATCTTCCTTGATGAACTTCTGTAGACATAACGTAGTTAAGTAGAAGAACATCTTCTGCTGCCAGTGCTTGAAATCAATCCCGAAAAATTTTCCGGGTTTTTCTGCCGGTGCCAACGCCAGTGTTCGGCTTGTAGATGCGTTGGCAGTTACCATCAGCACAGCTTGGTTTTCGCTTTCAGTCATCATTTTTTTTCTGTAAAAGAATGACACAAACAAACGTTTAATACACGTTTTCAAACTGGAGTAAAAATCACGTAGATTTTAATATCCAACAAAACGCCACGGAGGCTTAACTCTCCAAAACGGGAGTACACAAACCACAAAGGTTTTAGTTTGCAGAATAATAAGAATAACACAAATACAGAAATAAAGATTAAATTCCTTAAGATTGTTATTCCCGCCAATATTGCTGTATTTGTAAATAATAATTCTGCAAAATATAAGTTAACGTTATGAACAATAATAAATTCGAGCCCACTGAATTCACAGTGTTTCCTTAAGGAATTTAATCCCCTCCTAGTACCCAAGGTAATGGATTATTTTCTCCCAGGATAGAACGAATAACACACTGGTGTAGCGGTACTTCAAACCCCAGTGTTTCAGCGAACACAAAGTTCGGTAGCAAATCACACTTACAGTTGCTTTGTTTGAAGTTAAAAATAATGCAGAACGAAGGAGTATATACTCAGAAAATCATATGGAAATGCTAAGAGGAAGGAGTGCAATGTATAGCCAATTTGTTGAGTGAATTGTATGTTGTGTGTTGAGTGTCTTTCTTCAACATCTGTTGCACATATATATAGCAGCAAAATGTTGAAGAAGATCAAACGTCCACCCTCCATGGTGGAGCAAGCATTACATGTTTGTGGAGCAAGCACTTCATGTTTGTGGAGCAAGCACTTCATGGTGGGAAGAGCATTAGGCGGCTGCCAAATGGTCAATACACGGATTGGAAAATATCCGTTACAAATGCGGATAATCTTACGTTAATATTTACTATTAACAAATAAATTTGGTCCAAAAATTTAATCAATCAATCATTTGACCAAATCCAAATCCAAATCCGAATCCGAATCCGAATCCGAATCCGAAGCCGAAGCCGAAGCCGAAGCCGTAGCCGTAGCCGAGCGAGCGACGACGGCGCGAGGCTTGCTTTCTTCTTAACTCTTTAAGAGCTACAAGAAGAGCAATTATATATATACCCACCAAAAATGTCTTCCTCTTCCAATATGGGACAATGTCTCATTGTCAAGAGGGGAAAACTTAAAATTTTACTCAAAATTTTATTTTTCCTCCATTTCCCATTCACCCTCATTTTAAGAATATTTCATCTTAAAAACAAAAACCTCAACAGCTTTTTCAACCATGAATTTGTTTTTAAAAAAAACAAAAACATAGAATTAATTGCCCGCCCCAACCAAACAATTTTGTACAAAATCCTTTTTATAAATAATTTTTTCACTTTCTTTAAACCTTTTTCCGTATATGTATTTTGACGGTTGAATTTTTTTAAATATATTATGATGATTGAGGATCGTAGCAGTTTCATCCTTATTGTGTTAGCTATATAGAAATCAATATTCCTTATTCTATAGGAATATACACTTTTATTTTATTACTCAAACATAGCATTTGTAATGTTTTTAATTTGTTTTTTACGGAAAGTCTATAGAACTAGGAAGGATTTTCTAGAAGAGGAAGATGTTAAGAGGGTGAACAATAGGTTGATGGTTATTAAATTAGTGGTTGGTGGGCTTACTTTAAGCGTGATTAGCGCATACGCACCGCATGCTTGGACGAGGAGGTCAAAAGGCATTTCTGGGAGGATTTGGATGAGGTGGTGTGCGGTATTCCGCACACCGAGAAGCTTTTCATAGGAGGTGATTTTAATGGCCATATTGGAAAGACGGTTGGGGATATGACGATGTGCATGACGAGTTCAGTTTCGGAGTTAGAAACGAGGGTGGTGCTTCGCTACTGGATTTTGCTAAAGCTTTGAATCTAGTGGTAGTTAACTCGTGTCTTCATAAGAAGGAGGACCACTTGGTCATGTTCTGTAGTATGGTGGCCAAGACCCAGATTGATTATTTTCTCTACAGGAAGAGGGATAGAGGTCTATGCACGAATTTCAAGCTTGTACCGAGTGAATGGCTTTCTACACAACATAGGCTCTTGGTTATGGACTTGGGGATTAACAAAGTGAGGAAGAAGAGAGCAGTGAATGGACAACCCAAGATCAAGTGGGGAGCCTTTACTAAGGACAAAACTCAAGAGTTGGGAGAGAAGTTGATGGTTATGGGGGCTTGGAGGAGTAGTGGGGATGCGAGTAGTATGTGGACCACGACAGTGGGCTATATTAAGGAAGTTGTTAAGGAGGTGCTAGGGGTCACGAAGGGCCACTCTAATGGTCAGAAAGGGGACTAGTGGTGGAATGGAGGGGTCCAAGAAAAAGTGAAAGTCAAGAAAGAGGCGGGTATGCAACTAATGGGGAGCGCCGATGAGGAAGAGAAGAGGACACACATGGAGTACTATAAGAAGACAAAAAAGATGCGAAGTTAGCAGTCACAGCAGCTAAAACTGCAGCCTTTGAGCGCTTATATGAGGAACTTGGGGACAGAGGCGGTGACAAGAAATTGTTCAAGTTATCCAAGGCAAGGGAGAAGAAGGCTCGATACTTGGACCAAGTGAGGTGCATTAAAGACGAGGAAGGCAAGGTGTTGGTGGAAGAGGAGTGTATTTGGCGCAGGTGGCAAGCATACTTCCATAGACTCCTGAACGAGGATGGGGACAGGAGCATTATGCTCGGGGAGTTGGAGAACTCATAAAGTCAGCGAGATTTAAGGTTTTGTAGGAGTATTAATATTGGGGAAGTTGAGGAGGCTATGCGAAAGATGAGTAGGGATAGGGCGACCGGACCATACGAGATTTCGGTGGAATTTTGGAAGAAAGCAGGTCGGGCAAGCTTGGAGTGGCTTACTGGATTATTTAATGTTATTTTTAGGACGAAGCGGCTGCCAGAAGAATGGAGGTGGAGTGTGATGGTCCCATTGTACAAGAATAAGGGTGATGTCCAGAATTGCACCAATTATAGGAGTATCAAGTTGCTAAGTCACAGCATGAAAATTTGGGAGAGGGTAGTAGAGAGGAGGATGAGAAGGAGTGTGTCTATTTTGGAGAATCAGTTCGGATTCATGCCGGAGCGAACGACTACAGAAGCCATCCATCTTGTGAGGAGGTTGATGGAGCAGTATAGGGAGAGAAAGAAGGATTTACACAAGGTATTCATTCACTTAGAAAAAGCCTACGACAAAGTCCCCAGGGATGTTTTATGGAGATATTTGAAGGTTAGCGGCATTTCAGTAGCGTTCATTAAGGTAATTAGGGACATGTACTATGGAGCTAACACTCGGGTGATGACCGTGTGAGGGGATTCTGATTATTTTTCAGTGGTGATGGGATTGCATCAGGGATCATCTCTTAGCCCATTTTTATTTGACCTAGCGATGGATGTGTTGACGTGTAACATATAGGAGGAAATGCCATGGTGTATGTTATTTGCAGATGTGTCACGGCCCAAAATATCACATATCGTAATGGCGCTTATCTCAATACTAAGCAAGCCAACAATCTCAATAAAATACCATATATTTTAAGTTTGAAAACATAAGATTTAAATTCAGCGGAAGAAATCTCACAATTACATATATAAACACTCTCAGAACCTGGTGTCACTGAGTACATGAGTATCTAATATGAATACAAAGTCTGATTGACAAACCATTGTCTGAAAGTATAGAATAGTACAATAATTGAAAGAAAGGGAGTTAAGGTCAGTGGACTCCAGGCAGCTATCCTGATAGTCTCCAACGGATAGTACTCTAAGATCTAACAGTCGCCGTGTCCGAAAGCATCTGGATCTGCACACGAGGTGCAGAGTGTAGTATGAGTACAACCAACTCAATAAGTAACAAAACTAACCTTTGTGCTGAAAGTAGTGACGAGCTCCGCATGTACAGTTCAATATAAATAATAACAATACATAAATATAGGCATGCTTTAAAGTTCAATAGTTTCTTTTAGTACAAATAAAATAGATCAATTCTGAACAATACGAGGAATATGACATCTCTGTATCTACATGCCAATATATATACTGTATGTGATGCACCTTTACTCACAATCTAAAATACTCAATTACTCAGTATTGTATATGGCCAATCCAACCCAAGAAAGATCCATCCCAAATATATATGTATATCCATCAACTGACAGTCAGTCACTCAATATTTTATAAGGCCAATCCAGCCCAGGGGAAGATCCATCCCCAAATATCAATGATTCAGACAAGATCTATGTCTGGTAAAAATAATCCATCCCTCAATATAAATGCTTCGGGTAAGATCCATGCCCAGGGAAGATCCATCCCTCAATATAAAAGCTTCGGGAAAGATCCGTGTCCGGGGAAGATCCATCTCTCAATATAAATGCTTCGGGCAAGATCCATCCCTCAATATAAATGCTTCGGGAAAGATCCATGCCCAGGGAAGATTCATCCCTCAATATAAATCAACCGCGCTCACTGGGGGTTTGTGTAGACTCCGAAGGGGCTCCTTCAGCCCAAGCGCTATAAATCAACCATGCTCACTAGGGGTGTGTGCTGACCTTGGAGGGGCTCCTTCAGCCCAAGCGCTATATAAAGCTGATATGCCTACTGCGGCGTGCAGTCCGATCCCATAATAATAATAAAGCCTATAAGGCCTTCTGCATGAAGGCAGCCTCGATCCATATAGTAATAAAGCCTATAAGGCCTGCTGCGGCGTGCAACCCGATCCTATAATAATAATAATATATATAAAGCCGATATGGCCTGCTGCAGGCGGGCAGCCCCGATTCAATAAATATCCTCATAATGGATGAGCATGACTAAGTATGAAATGTATATTTTAAAATAATTAATTCAACAGCAACACGATCCTATGGGTCCCAAAATACCGACACATAGCCTAAACATGATCTTTATTACGAGTCTCAGCTCAATTCCTTTAATACGTGTGGCATGTTTAGATAATAACATGATTCTTTAACTTTGCAACTTCACAGGATTTATTCAAGTCAATTTATATGGTGCACGTCCACACGCTCGTCAACTATCGTATGTGTCACCTCCAAAAAATTTATATAACACCAATTTGGGGATTCATGCCCTCATAACCAATTTTAGAAGTGTTACTTACCTCGAACAAGACGAATCCAATATCGAGCAAGCTAAACAATTCTCCAGAAATCCCATTCTACATGTATCAACTTCTGAATGGCTCGATTCTAGCCACAATTAATTCGATTAAGTCAATAGCAATTATTGTAATTAATTTCATAAGAAAACACTAATTTTTCAATAAAAATTCGAAATTAACTCAAATATCTCCTGCGAGGCCCACATCTTGGAAGCCGGGCAAAATTACAAAATATGAACGCCCATTCAACCACGAGTCCAACCATACCAATTTTATCAAATTCCGACATCAACTTAACCCTCAAATCTTCAAATTAAAGGCTATGAAATTTTCTACTACTTTCAACCCAAAACATTAATTTGTTGATAAAAACAACAATAGATTTGTATAATTTAACCAAAACCAAGTTAGAATCACTTACCCCAATCCATATGATGAAAATCGCCTCAAAAATCGCTTCAATCCGAGCTCTATAGCTCCAAATGTGTTAACATGGCCGAAACCTCAAAATACCGCTTTTGTCGAGGCATTTACTCTTCGTGATCGCGGAAAATGCTTTGCGATCGCGAAGCAAAAAAATTTCCAACCCAAAATTTGCCCTTCGCGATCACGACGAACAAACTCCCCAACTCTTCCAGACAACCTCTAGTATAATAGTCAAAACATTTTGTACAAAACTCTAAATAGCAAATGGTTTAATTTTCTGAAAACGAGACATCAAGGGGTACAACTTTTATTTTTGGATAATCTCCAAATTCCTTATAGATTGCGAGATATAAGCTTCCAAAATCGGGTCAGTACAACAGAGATTTTGTTCTACGCGATCGCGAAAGAGCTTCCGCGATCGCGTTTCACAAGGCCCCAAACTGTTGTTTGCTCTTCACGAACGCGACCAAATGTTCGCGATCGCGATGCACACCGCTGTAGATAGAAACCAGCAATTAAAAATGGCCTAGAAATGGTCTGAAACCACCCCGAAACTCACCTGATCCCCTCATGACCTCAATCAAATATACCAACAAGTCCTAAAATATTATACGAACTTATTTGAAGCTTCAAATCACATCAAACAACGCTAAAACCACGAATCATGCCCCAATTCAAGATTAATGAAATTAAAAAATTCTAATTTCTACATTCGATGTTGAAACCTATCGAATCAACTCCGATTGACCTCAAATTTTGCACACAAGTCATAAATGATATAACACACCTATTCTAATTTCAAAAATCGGATTCCGGCCCCGTATCAAAAAGTCAACTCCCCGGTCAAACTTCCAAACTTAAATTTCTATTTTAGCCATTTCAAACCTAATTTAGCTACGGGCATCCAAATAATTTTTCGGACACGCTCCTAAGTCCAAAATCACCATGCGGAGCTATTGGAATCATCAAAACTCTATTTCGGGGTCGTTTAAACATAAGTCGATATCCGAGCACTATTTTAACCTAAGCTTTAAGCCTTGAATTTTATTCTTCCAAACTAACTCTGAAATACGTGAAAATCAAAACCGATAATTCACACAAGTAGTAGAAAGGAGCATAAATGCCCAAAACGACCGATCGGGTCGTTACAAGATGATATAGTGCTTATTGATGAGACATGCGGTGGGGTTAATGCTAAGCTGGAGGTGTGGCGATAAACCCTGAAGTCTAAAGGTTTCAAGTTGAGCAGGACAAAAACAGAATACTTTAAGTGTATGTTCAGTATTGGGATGCATGAAGCAGAAGTGGACGTGAAACTTGATACCCAACTCATCCCCAAGAGAGATAGTTTCAAATACCTTGGGTCTATTATACATAGTAACGGGGAGATTGAAGAGTATGTCACACACCGTATAGAAGCGGGGTGGTTGAAATGGAGGCTTGCTTCTAGTGTTTTGTGTGACAGGAATGTGCCACCTAAATTTAAGGGCAAGTTCTACAAAGCAGTAGTTAGACCGGCCATATTGTATGGAGCCGAGTGTTGGCCAATCAAGAAATCTCATGCCCAGAAGATGAAAGTAGCAGAAATGAGGATGTTGCGATAGATGTGTGGGCATACCAGAAAAGATAAGATTAGGAATGAATATATTAGGAACAAAGTGGGTGTAGCTCATGTGGAAGAGAAGTTGAGAAAATCGAGATTGAGATGGTTTGGTCATGTAGTAGTAGTAGTAGTAGTAGTAGTAGTAGTAGTAGTTCACTTGTTTCTATATTGTATGTCAGTATTAGCAGTAGGATTGGCACTATTCTTGTAGTTTCATATCCCTGGATCTCTATCATTATTCGTTGTATTATTTGCATGCACTGTCTTATTACATTGTTGTTGCTATTATTTTTCTATTGCTCCATTTTTTTACGTTCTTGAGCCGAGGGTCTTTCGGAAACAACCTCTCTACCTTCATAGGTAGGGGTAAGGTCTGTGTCCATACTACCCTCCCCAAACACCACTTGTGAGATTTCACTGGGTTGTTGTTGTTGTTGTTGTTATTGTACTCATTTAAATATATTACACGGGAAACGCACATAACATAAGACTAGTATGTATATGTATATTTATTATATAACCTATATATAATATTTATTTATTTTAAATAATATTTTCTCAAACTTCAAAACCAACTTTTTTATTTTTTTATTTTTCTTTATCATTTTTTATTATCTAACTTATATATATAGTATGAGCCCTTCGGCTACGTTTTCTGTCAAACCTAGTAGTTTTTGTCCAAACCCTATTTGTCTTAAGAAATTATTAAATATACATAAATTATTAATTTTAAACTCAGTAATTTAAAAGAACTAGAATCCTTAACTCATATCCTTCAAATACTTACTTCTAATATTAGGTCGCCTTTCTAAAAGATCTAAGCTAGAATAACTATGATTTTATCCTTGAACTTCCTTTTTCTAGAATATTATATCCTAATTTTAAAAGGTGCTGGTTTATTTTTCTTTAATTTTTGCATAGCTGTTTGGATTTGGAAGTTGGCTTAGTATACATCAACATAACCAAAGAAAGATCCTTAAGACTTTTGCCTTTGATTCTAAGGTACTATTACCCCAAAAAAAAAAAAAACAAATAGAAGGGGCCCTCTTAACAGACAATTCACTATCTGTAAACTGCCTAATCTATTCTGGAAACTGTATTATCTTAATAGATGTAGGTTGGTGAAGATGGGATTTCTTTATTTTTGAAATTATAGACCCTTTTTAGGGTATATAATTAAATCTCTTTATAATAGTCTTATTTGTTCCGATATATTTTGGTGTTATAGTGAAGTTTTATTATAAAAAATATATGTTATAACATAACATAAAAAATCGGTTCAGATGAGAAGCGATATTATTATAGTGAAGTAATATTATAGAGAATGACTGTTATAGAAATATCTGACTATAATTAATTTTGAACAACTTTTTCTTATTATTTTCTTTAATTCTTAATATTTGCATGCATGTGCCTAATGTATATCTTGTTAAGTTATGCCTCATTGTCAGTTAGTTGTCAAAATTTAAATAACGTAGTCTGTTTATTATTTTGTTTATTATTTCTAATAACGACTAGTTACCAACAAACCTAGATGAAAATAACTACTACTATTTATACTAAATTTTGATCTATTTACTCGAAATAATAATTTTATTTACGCTTTTAAACTATCTACACTTAAATTCGAGACAAAATTTTAAATCTTATCTTAATAATCATACGTAATACATGGGCACGACATCCTAAATTCCTGGAGATAGTAAAGGAAGGATGGGATAATGTAACGACCCGACTTGTCATTTTAAGAATTAACACCCCGTTCAGTGACTTAAGGTCTCGAGCAGCTTCGCAATATGTATTATGACCCACGGGTGTGGTCGAGTTTGATTTACTGAAGATTCAGAATTAAATTAAAAGAACAATCCTTATTTAGAAGCATAAATGGAAAGAGTTGACCGGAGAGTTGACTTTTGAGTAAACAATCTCGGATTCAAATTCTTATAGTTTCAATAGCTCTGTATGGTGATTTTGGACGTAGGAGCGTGTCCGAAAAATTATTTGAAAGTTCGTAGTGGAATTTGGCTTGAAATGACGAAAATAGAATTTTTGAGAAGTTTGACCGGGGAGTTGACTTTTTGATATCGGGGTCAGAATCCAGTTCTGAAAATTTGTATAGGTCTGTTATGTCATTTATGACTTGTGTGCAAAATTTGAGGTCAATCGGACGTGATTTGATAGGTTTCGGCATTAAATGTAGAAGTTAAAATTTTTTAGTTTCATTAAGCTTGAATTGGGGTATGATTCGTGGTTCTAGCATTGTTCGATGTAATTTGAAGTTTCGACTAAGTTCGTATGATGTTTTAGGACTTGTTGGTATGATTTGATGGGTCCCGATGGGCTTAGGTGTATTTTTGGATCATTGGTTGAAAGACTAGTAAAGTTAAGAAATTTGGGAGTTTGACCATGGTCAATATCGAGTCAAGACAACCTCCTTTAAGTATTTTGAGTGCGCGAGCAGGTCCATATCATGCTTTATGATTGAAATTCATATATGGTTTGTGTCCGGGAGGTTCCGGATGAGTTTCAGAGTGGTTTCGGATCATTTCGGAGAAGTTTGAGTTTGCTGGTTTCTAGTGAAACACTGTTCATTTGCAATTGCGAACCATTTATGGCAATTGCGAAAATACTGTTCATTCGCAATTGCGAAAACACTGTTCATGTGAGGTACTGTTCATTCGCAAATGCGAAGTTTTTGTCCGCAAATGCGAACATAGGCAGAAACTTAAGGATTGAAAATCTGTCATTTCTTTATTTTCGATGGGGATTTTTGGAGCTCGATTTTTGGGCAATTTTGAGGATTTCTTCATGATTTCGACTGGGGTAAGTGATCTATAACCTAAAGTGATTATATTTCATGAATCTATGATTATATTCATCGTTTAATTCGGATTTAAATGGAAGAAATCAAGATTTTTACAAATTCTTCCAAAAATAAAAATTTATGATTTGGAGGTCGAGTTGTTATTGGAATTCGATAAAATTGGTATGGTTGAACTCGTATCGGAATGGGTGTTCGGATTTAATAAATATTATGTCGGGTTCCGATGGGCAGGCCCCGTATTGACTTTTGTTGACATTTTGAAATAAATTTTTAAGTCAATATATTATTATCCGGAATTATTTTTAATGAATTTTAATGAAGTTATACAATTAATTTGGATAGATTTGCGCTGTCCGGAGGCCAATTCAAGCAAGAAGGCTATTTTGGAATATCGGCCTAACTTCAAAAAGGTAAGTGTCTTGCTTAACCTCGAGTGGAGGAATTACCCCTTAGGCATTGAGTCTTATGTGCCATTTGTGAAATGTGAAAAGCCGTGTACGCGAGGTGACGAGTACGTACTCGGGCTTGTACGTGCAAAATTCATTGAAATAAAGTCTTAAGCATTATTGCGTAGTAAATTGGGAAATTGTGGGAAATTATTAAATCATCTGTTTGCCATGCCTAAATCCTTATTGTTGAATTTGTTTTTATATGATACTTTGATGTGATTGTTACTTGAAATATTTATGAAATTTCGTGAGTATTGTTGGTTTAATATTTCTTGAAAATTAATTCCAATATGAATCTTCTTATGCAAATAATTAATTTAAGCGAGCTTAAGAATAAGTGTTATATACATTGTGTGGAGCCTTGGTGTAACGACCCGGCCGGTCGTTTTGAGAATTTGAGCCTTGATCTCCTAATATCTGCTTTCCCCATATTTGTTTCTGCTTTTGGGATTTACCGGAGTGTTTGATTATGGAATTCGGGGAGTTTTGGGACACTTAGTCCCTAGTTGTGAGTTTAAGCCTTAGAGTTTGGATGGTAGTCGAACTGTGTGAAGACGGATCCGGAATGGAATTCAGTCGACTCTGTTAGCTCCATTGAGTGGTTTTGGGGTTAGGAGCGCGTCCGGAATGCGTTTTGGAGGTCTGTAGTAGATTTAAGCTTAAATTGGCGAAAGTTAGTTTTTCGGCGATTTCGGCCGATAATGAAAATTTTGATAGCGAGCTCGGAATGGAATTCCGAAAGTGGTTGTAGGTTCGTAGTGTCATTTGTGACATGTGTGTAAAAGTTGAGGTCATTCGGACTAAAATTGATGTGGTTCGGCGTCGTTTGTAGAATTTGGAAAATTTTAAATTCTTAGGCTTGAATCTGTGCTTAATTCATGATTTTGTTGTTGTTCGATGTGGTTTGAAGGCTCGACTAAGTTCGTATGGTGTTTTAGGATTAGTTGGCATGTTTGGTTGAGGTCCCGGGGGCCTCGGGCTGTGTTTCGGATGCTTAACGGGAAGAAATTTGGACTTAGAAAAATCTGGTGCCTTTGATGGTTATGGTGTTTCGCACCTGCGGAAAATAGACCGCAGGTGCGCGAGCCGCACATGTTTAGATGGAAGCACAGATGCGAGAAGTCGAGAGTTGGCCTGGGGTCGCAGGTGCGAGGAAGTTCCGCATCTGCGATGCCCGCAAATGCGCAGAAGCGGAAGGGACGTCCGCAGGCGCGAGTGCGCAGGTACGGCCCTTTCGTCGCAGGTACGAAGGAAGAGGGGGCAAGTGAGTTGCGCAGGTGCGCACGTTTTCCGCACAAGAGCACCCGCAGGTGCGGAAATACCTCGGCAGTGATTAAAATCGAAGGGCTTCGCGATTTTTATCATTTTTGGCTTTGCAAACTCGGGTTAGGGCAATTTTTGAGAGCATTTTCGAGGCATTTCTTGAGGTAAGTTCCTTGTGCTTATTTTTGGTCAATAATCTTGCCTTGCCATGTGTTTTTCCACCTATTTAATGTGTATTTAAGGTGAAAATTGGAAGTTGGAGGCTAGGGATTTGGAAGTTTGAATTGTGGATTGGAGGACCATTTGGTGTCGGATTTTAGTAAATTTGATATGGTTAGACTCGTGAGTGAATGAGCTTTCTAGTTTCGTAAATTTTGTCGGGTTTCGAGACGTGGGCTCGGGGGCCGAGTTTGAACCAATTTCGGGTTTTGGCCTAATTTTGTAGTTTTTCTTGTGGGATTCATTCCATTAGCGCGTATTGATGGTATTGTACTGTTTTGAATAGATTCGGGCCATTTGGAGTCGGATACTAGTGGCAAGAACGTGATATTGAGTTGATTTGAGCGGTTCGAGGTAAGTGGCTTGCCTAACCATGTGTTGGGCACTTCCCCCTTAGGATATCTTGATATTATTTGGTGTGTGGGCGCCGTATACGTGAGGTGACGAGTACGTACACGGGCTATTATTGTAAAAATCATGTTTAACTTTTTAAAATCATAAATTGCTTCTCTTATTAAGTTGTACTAATTTATTTAATTGTGTAGTTTAGACTAAAAAAGCATACTTACGTATTTTAACTGCCTAATTGACATTCTGTGCGTCATGTTTAGCTAAGTCCTTATTTGCCTTATTTGTGTCCAGTATAAACTGTATAACTCGATGCCATACCTTTCATTTCATCTTGCGTTGCATATTTACTTTGGGACTACGGACGTATTCCGGGAGATCCCCTATACTGCATATTTACTTTGGGACTACGGACGTATTCTGGGAGATCCCCCAGCACTGCATATTTACTTTGGGACTACGGACGTATTCCGGTAGATCCCCCAGCACTGCATATTTACTTTGGGACTACAGACGTATTTCGGGAGATCCCTCTGTACTGCATATTTACTTTGGGACTACGAACGTATTTCGGGAGATCCCCCAGCACTTCATATTTACTTTGGGACTACGGACGTATTCCGGGAGATCCCCTTGTACTGTATATTCATTTGAAACTATGGGACGGTATCTCGAGAGATTTTCCATTGTGTTTACCTTGTTTTGAGCCGATGGCTCCCTTAACTATTAAATTTTTGAGAATTTCTTTAATTGTGTTACCGTAAATTCTACTTATATCTTTTACTGTTTAATTTATTATATTTACTCCGATAGGGCCTTTGACCTGACCTCGTCATTACTCGACCGAGGTTAGGCTTGGCACTTACTGGGTACCATTGTGGTGTACTCATGCCCTTTCCTACACATGTTTTCGTGTGCAGATCCAGGTGTTAGCTATCGGCCTTGGGGTTAGTGCGTGCTGCTGATTCTAGGAGACTTCAAGGTACTTTTACTTGCGTCCGCAGATCTTCGGAGTCCCCTTCTACTCCCTCGTCTAGAGACTTTCCTTATTATCTTCAGACTTTTGTATAGAGCTACATAGATTATAGTAGCTTATGACTTAGTGATATTCCGGGTATTGGAAAACTATTTTGTATATGCCGAATGGTGATACTCTTGGCTATTTATAATATGTTGTTTATCTTTAAAATATTGTATTTTTTTTATATTTATCGAAATATTAGGCTTACCTAGTCGTAAAGTCTAGGTGCCATCACGACCACTTACAGAGGGATAATTTGGTTCGTGACACTTGGGCTATTTGTTGTGAAATTAATTGATTTTGTTATGTCTTTGGAATTTGATTGTGGCCATTGGGCAAATTATGATATGAATTTATTTTATTATATTGTCGTGTTAATTTTCCATGTAAATTATTGTGTTGTGTGAGTTACTATTTTGGGAAGATAAGGGTGACATTTCACTGTTTATATTATGTGGGTATAAGGGTGACATTTCACTGTTATTGTGTTTGTTGGAATATTGTCTGGGCGGAGCGATAAGGGTGGCTTTAAGAGCGATAAGGGTAGAAATAGGAGCGATAAGGGTGGCTATTGATATTGTCTGGACAGAGCGATAAGGGTGACTATAGGAGTAATAAGGGTGGCAATAAGAGCGATAAGGGTGGCTATATGAGTAATAAGGGTGGCAATAGAGCGATAAGGGTGGATATTGTTAAGGACGATATGTGATGATGTGGGGTTGTGGTGTTGATAATTTTCATGTGATGTTGTGATTTTCTTGTGTTTATTTCTATACCTTGTGCAACTTGTCTTGTTGTTGCTAAATTGATAACAATATGATTTATGTTGAAATTGAGAGCATGTGGCTATTGCCAGGCGGATTATAAAATGAAATATGGGCACGAGGTGCCGTGAGTAAATAATGAGAATATTTGGCACGTAAATTGTCCGTGCAGTTGTGATATGAAATGTGGGCACGAGGTACTGTGATGAAATGATAATGATAATTGGCACGTGAATTGTCCGTGCAATTGTGATATGAAATGAGGGCACGAGGTGCCGGGGAAATATGATGATTTAATTATGGGCACGAGGTGCCGTGAAAATATAAAAATGGGTTGAGACCCTTGTTTATGAAAAATATGAAAATGGGCTGAGACCCGTACTTTTATGATTATGAAATGAGGTGTCACATGGTGACTTTTTAATTGAAAGAATTATATTCAAAATATTTATTTGGAAGGATTTTTACTTAGAAAGTATTATATGAAAGAATTTTATTTGAAAGATATTTATTTGAGGAAATTATATTTGAAAAGATTTATTGAAAGAGTTATATTTGAAAAATAATTATTTGAGAAAATTATATTTAAAAGAGAGTTATCTGGAAGAATTATATGTGAAAGACATTTATTTGAAGGACTTGATTTAATTGGGTATACTTGTATTTATTGATTATTGAATGATATTAATGGTATTCTTGTTGTCTGCTGTGCATATCACTGGTTGTTCCATGTTGTCATATTGTTATGTGTTTCTTATTATTTTGTATATTATATTGCACAGGTTATTAGACTAGTGAGTGTCTTGACTGTACCTCGTCTCCACTCCATTGAGGTTAGTCTTGATACTTACTGGGTATCGACCGTGGCGTACTCATACTACACTTCTGCACATTTTTGTGCAGAGTCAGGTATTGAAGATATCAGACTTGAGTAGAGTTAAAGCGCGATCATAAGGATTCAAGGTAGAGCTGCTTGGTCGTCGCAGTCCCTTGGAGTCTTTTCATTTCATTGTACTGTTAATTTGTAATCAAACAGTATTGTATATTCGGTCCTCGTGATCATTCCATGTATTCAGTTAGAGTTCGTGACTCAGTACTACCAGTCTTGGGAGGTTTGTATTGTAATTATTTCCGCTGTTAGCTTTTAATTCAAAAAAAAAATGACTTCAAAATGTAATAGAAATCGACAGTCTTAGAGACTAGGTGCATCACGACGTCTGTTGTGGGATTTTGGGTCGTGACATGCTTGTTGAAAAATAAAGAATATGCTTCTAATACATAATCATGCTTCCAATTTTTCTTCTTTCTTTTTATCTATGATCAGAAGAGAATCGAATACACACTTATTATGTTAAATGTTATTATGTGTTATACTTTCAGTTTCATTAACATTAGCGCTCACTGATTTTTTTTTTTTTTTTTTTTCTTTTAGAAAAACCATAAAGCTGAAACTATTATATCTACACACAATCTTGAAAATGTTTACAAATTATAATGATAATACGAGTCTAGTTGCAGACGGGAAAAAAGAAACTCATATCATTTAAACTTTTTCCGATTTAATTGTCAGATAAAGTTATCTGGAGCCTACTACCCTGAATAATTCGCATTTATTCAAGACTCAAACAGAAGTTTTTTACTTACGAAGGGTATCTCAACCATCTCGTCACACACCTCGATGCTTGGAACATATCATAAATAATTTCCTAATGTACCATATAGATCCATTTCTTAAAGTGAAGGTAGTTAATCAGTCATAACTATGTAGTAATTTTTAAAGTTTTCAATTATTGTAATATGATTGTACAACCACTTCTGGTTAATCTTTAACTGAAATGGTGAGAGATCAAAATAACTTCTTTTTTTAATTTTAGTTTAGCTTTATGCAATTTGTAACAATTATATTACAATAATTTTATCAATGCTCACTCTTTATTCAGAGTGATAAATGAAATAAATATTTAGACAAAATGATTGAAAATTAAAACATGATTCGAAAATCTCTAGCTGCATAAAAGATATGAGTCATAAGTTTATAATTTTGTGTCAGTGTACATAAATATTTTGTTTTTATTCAAGATAAACGTTAATCATGTTGGATCCAAATTCGTTAACACATGAAATATGCTTCGTGAATAAATTTGCAAGAATAAAGTGTAAAAGAAAAATAAAGATGGAAAGGAAATAAATAAGAGAAAAGTTGATATCAAATCCTTAAACTTTACTCAGAGTGAAAGCAACAAGCAATTATGCGATTAACTTTTGAACAAATCAATTTATTAATATTGGGACAGCCAAAAGCTAAGCATAATTTAACTAGCTACTTATTACTTCCTCATATCACTTTTACTTGATATGTATATTAAGAATAGATGTTTACTTTTACTTGGTACTTTAGGCATATCAAGAGAAGACAACAAATTTTTTCTTATTTTACCCATAATATTTATTACCATTTCAAATCATTTTCTCAAATTTAATAAAATATGCATTAATTAATATGAATAACATGATAAATTATGTAATTCATTTATTATTTTTTAAGGGACGTGAAAAGTCAAAATATGTAAAGCAAAAGTGACGAGAGAGTAGTTGATAAGACACTTACAAACATTATTGTCGTTTACACATGCAAATGTTTCATTAATGTTTTTTAGACAGTCATTTTTATGCTAATTTGGTTGTTTGCAATAGTAGGACTTTCGGATGCCAAGTTGTCACATTTGCTTCAATGAACGAGAGGAAAGAAGTTGTCATTTTTATCCTAGTTAATTTGGTGCCAAGTTTCCACAGGCATTGCATTTAGAACTGCGATAACGATGGATAAACAAAAATAATTTTGGGATAAAAATTCTGTATCGCCCTGTTCCTTGTTTGATTATTAATCTTGTGATTAAAAATAATACCAGAATAACTTATACATATCAGATGTTGGAGTAGTAATTTTAACATAATTAATCTCAGTATAACTAATTTCATAATAACTTGTCATTAAACCAAACGACCCCTGAAAATGACATTTTATGGCACAAATATGAATTAATCGAATTTTGAGTTTTTGACCTAGTATTCAATTTTATATTGGAGGCTCAGCTAATCATATTCGCGCCGCGATGGTCCATTAAAGCGGGAAGTATTTTTTATTAAAATTTTTATTTGTAGGTTCGATACTGTTAATCAAAAATGGAGGGATATTATGCATCCATTACAATTCTTTGGTCCATTAATTATAATAATAGTCTGGTATTAGAAGAAATTGTCCTTTTAAAAACTTATTATGTTTTTTTTAAAAAAAATTCTCTCCCAAATTAGGAGGATTTATAGTGTTTCCACACTTCACCACCAGCGTGACTCGAACTCAGGACCTAACGATCGTGGGTGGAGGTGTTTTACCAACCGAGCAACCCTCACTTGTCAAAAGCTTATTATGTTGTTTTTAGAAATCTCTTATATTATTTTTTATTAATTTTTGATAAATTTGATTATTATACTAAAAATAACATTCATAATAAATTATAAAATCGAATCTTCCATGTGTACGTATACACACTTGTCACTGTCAATTTAAATTTTAAATAGACCAAATATAGTTTTCTTGACCAACAAAGTACAAAATAAGCAAAACAATTTGAAAGTAGAGTTACTGTCAAAGGGAATAGAAAACAAGAGGGAATCTATTCAATCTGTGTTTGGTTTGGTAAAAGACATTGGAAATTTCAGGAAGCAGGAGCGGACTCATTAACTCACCTGTTCCTTGTGGGCCCCATCACATCCAGTAGAGCGTTGCCAAGCGCGTGTTTCTCGAGCGTGAGCATTAAATTTCTCCAGCACATCTTTACATAAATAACCAAATAAATTTATTATTTATTTTTTCTGGTTAATTATATACAATTATATATATATATATATATATATATATATATATATATATATATATATATATATATATTACTATCTCCGTTCTAGTTTATGTGAACCTATTTCCTTTTTGATCCGTTTCAAAAAGAATAATCCCTTTATAAATTTGGAAACAATTTTGCTTAAACTTATAATTTTACCCTTAATGAGAAACTTTTATAACCACACAAATACTCTGGGCCTCTTTTTGAATTGTTTAGGACCACAAATTCCAAAAAAATTTATTTTTCTTAAATTTCGTGCCCAATCAAACATGTTCACATAAATTAGAACGGAGAGAGTATATATTATTTTTAATTTAAGCGGTTAGATTGACGATTATTTAGATTAATTCTTCTTTTTTATCCCTTTTTCTTATTTGACTAAGCACAAATTTTTTTAAAGTTTTTTTTTGTAATTTACTATTTAAAATACACTATAAAATTAAAAATTACTTTAAAATTAAATTATCTATAATTACGTGAATTACTTTGATGTTTGTGTGATTATAAATGCTCAATTAAAAATAAAATAAGAAATTTAAATTTAAATTGAGACCACAAAATATCATTTTTTTTGTGATAAACTAAAAAATAAAGTGCATGAAATAAATTGATATGGAAAGAGTATTTCTTGTTTGGTTCCTAAGTCCTAACTAACAAAAACAAAACTACATAGAGGAAGAGAAAGAAGAGAGGAAAAAATAAACAGAGTTGTGTGTCTTGGGAAACAGCATACAGCTGAGTTGAAGCTACTGCTCTCTTTCTCAGGGCTTATTGTATGCAAAAAATAAGCTAACCCCTCGAGCTCTTCACCTCACTTTCTTTCTCCTCTTTCTAGGCTTCTTCTTCTTCTTCTTGGAGCTTGAGTGAGTTTTTCTTTTTCTTTCTGCAAAATTTTTTATTAGCTGCTGGTTTGTATTTTCACAAGAAAACTTGAGTTTATCTTTCTGGTTTATCTAAGAATGTTCAATATTTACATGTGTTATTGTTGTTCTTTTATTAAAGTTTGAATCTTTTTGATGTATTCATGGGTTTAATGTAGCTATATTTGCTTAGGCTATTGATTTCTTATGTGGGTTGTTTTCTTTTTTGATGAAGTTTTTATCTTTGAGGAAATATTAGTTTTGTTTTACAATGTGGGTTGAGTTTTTGGCTTCAACAACAAAAGCAGACTGAGGTCTGGAGAGCTGTATTTGCTTAGAGCATTGATTTCTCATGTGGGTTGTTTTCTTTTTTGATAAAGTTTCTATCTTTGAGGAAATATTGGTTTTGTTTTACAATGTGGGTTGAGTTTTTGGCTTCAACAACAACAACAAATCTGTGTAATCCCACGAGTGTTGTACGGAGAGAATGGTATGTACGCAACCTTACTCCGACCCTTGAACTGGAGAGAGGCTGTTTCCGCAAATTCAAATGGTTTAAATTGAAGTGTTTGTAGTTTCTTTAGATCTATATAACCTCAGTCAAACATGAAAAGTTGAAGCTTAGTTTATGAAAATGATTAAGTACCCAAAGCCCAACTAACTCTTTTCTTTTTGAAAACATGAATATTCTGCTTTGGAGTTGAGTTAAATGGTCCTGTTTTGCTGTTGCATTTGTTGTCTTTTTTGGTATCTTCACGGGTTCTCAGTTGTCTTTCCTGCTTTATCCTTGTACTAATGTTGTTTAGTTAAAAAAGAAATGTTTTTCCTTTACTGTTTCCTTGTTTGTGTTTTTTTGGTTTATTTCTATCTTTTTGTCTAAGGTTTCGTTAGTTCAAGAAATATAAAATAAGAAAGATTCCTAAGTTTGGGAATCATTTCATCTGATTGTGTCTCAAAAAAGTCATTGGTTTCATGTTCGCTTTTGAGATATTTGTTGAAATGTGGTTTCAAATGTCATTTTATTATGTTCAATGTTGTCCCAAAGATGTTATTTTTATACAGTGTGAGAACAGGAGTAAAGATAAAGAAAAAGAAAAAAAGTGTGATACGTGGCTTAAGTAATGATATTTGATTGCAACTTTTCTTTTTCACTTTTCTCCATTGTGTTTTTTTTAAAGAGCCTTGATGTAACTGGTAAAGTTGTTGCCATGTGACTGGAATGTCACGAGTTCGATTCGCGGAAACAGCTTCTTGCAGAAATGCAGGATAAGGCTGCGTACAATAGACCCTTGTGGTCCGGCCCTTTCCCAGACCCCGCACGTAGCATGAGCTTAGTGCACCGAGTTGCTTTTTTTTTTTTTGGGTCCTTTTTTTGGTTTCTTCTTTTTCCATTGTAGGTTTGGTTGGTGGAGTGGAGGTAGTTTATCTGGAGTTTCTTTGAAGGGACAGTGTTGTTTGTTTAATTTGATTTCCAAATTTGAATGTGGATTAAAATTTACAGATTAGTCATGAACCCTTATTTGTCTTTTGCATATGTCATACATTACAATTTCTTTCTCAGCTAAGGAATCCTCTGAATGTTGTAGGTCAGGTGGCCTTTAGTACAAAGCTCATTTAGTTTCTCATTTCTACATTTACTGCTGAGAGTAAATTAATATGCAGACACCAAAATCCAGGTATTACTATTTCTAATTCATTCATGTTGTTGTTTATGACCTTCTATTTTGCATCTATTGATCTCTTGCAGATAATTCAACCCTTGCCTTTTTTTTTCCTTTCGTATTTTCCTCTCTCTTGAAGGGAAATCTTGGAACAACGGTCAAGTTGTCTTCATTTGACCTATAGATCACGAGTTCGAGCCGTGGAATCCGACACTGATGCTTGCATCAGGTAGGGCTGTAGGCTGCCTACATTACACCCCTTGGGGTATGGCCCTTCCTCGGACCCTGCGTGGACATCGGATACTTTGTACACCGGGCGCTCTTTTTTTAATTTTCCTCTCTCTTCATGAGACCGGAACATTGGTTTTGTTATTCATTTGATAAATGTAGATAAATTTAAGAGTTCAAGAGTGTTTTAGCAAAATAATTTATCATCTATAGGTTTTCAGATTCAATTATTGCCTTCTAGTTTAGTGCATTTGTTCCCAGTAAGAAGGAAGTTAAAGCATTATGTTATAGTCTGATATCGCATCTATCATAAAAATGGGTGATCATCTTGAAAAATATCACATGTAAACTTCTGTAACATATTGGTAATACAAATGGAACATCTTTGAAGACTGATTGTGCTCTAAAAGAAGCCGGTAGTAAAGCTTTTGCCAAAACAATTACTGTGCAAAAAAGGAGAATTGATATACATTTTAAAATAAAATTTGATACTAATCTTTGAACGGGAGCCTTGGCGTAACTGGTAAAGTTGTTGCCATGTGACCAGGAGGTCATGGGTTCGAGCCCTGGAAACAGCCTCTTGTAGAAATACAGGGTAAGGTTGCATACAACAGACCCTTGTGCTCCGACCCTTCCCCGGACCCCACGCATAGCGTTATTATCTGCACTAGTTGTTTGACTATCTCATTCATCTTCTTCCGTGTTGTTGAAGAACTGTTTCTGTGGAGGTGCCACAAAGGACATCTCCTGCTACACCAAAGACAACTCGAAAACTCAAGACTCCGGGTTCAGATGCTGATTCTGTTTCATCTCCAAATCCAGCAAGCAGGACACCTAAAGACAGGAGTCCGAAAGTTGTTGGTCGCCGGTCGCCTCGGAGTCCAGTGATGGAGGTAATTGAGTTATGTGTTAAGCTTGGAGTCCAGTGATAGAGGTAATTGAGTTATGTGTTAAGCTTGGATATTCAGTACATCTCAATTGGCTTTTATGACTATGCTTGGAATGTCAAAATGAATGTCAAAATTTCTTAAATGGCTTTTCTGACTAATTGGTACAACTAAAATTGTTTCCTTTCTGTCACAATATGTATGGTATTACTCCTGTTCCATCCTCAAAGAAAAATGTATGGTCTTACTCAAAGAGAAAAAAAGCTTTTATTTGAAGGTCTACAAATAGTTATGTCAACTAGGATTTAGGTAAAATATGTCCTCTCATTAAGCTTTTGATCCTTGCTCGTCGTTCATGCTAAAAAGACTAGTCGTTATCATGTCCATTCTTGATTTAACATATTACATTCGCTGAAAGTGATTGAGGTTGTTATCTTCTTTCGGTAAGTGCACAACCCTTTGTTTCTGACGCACGATGCCTTCCCATATATGTCGCTGTTGTCAGTGAAGAAACTGTCTTGCACAGTTACTTGTTAGTTCAAGGCACTCACAGTATTTGCTAGAAACCAGGAAGTCACGGGTTCGAACCGTGGAAACAGTCTCTTGCAGAAATGCAGGGTAAGATTGCGTATAATAGACCCTTGTGGTCCGGCCTTCCCCGGACCCCGCGCATAGCGGGAGCTTAGTGCACCGGGTTGCCCTTGTTGCTGTTCCTAATCTTTTGTTCTTTTCCTACTTAAAGGTACCTAATTTTAGTGTGATGCTCATTGCTCTTATTTTGTGCAATACAGAAGAAGCGTCCAGGCAAAGTGTCCGACTTGGAAACTCAGCTTGCTCAACTCCAAGAGGAGCTGAAGAAGGCTAAGGACCAGCTCAGTTCATCTGAATCATTGAAGAAAAGGGCTCAACAGGATGCTGATGAAGCCAAAAAGCAGCTCGCCGTTATGTCAGAAAAGCTCGAGGATTCCAAGAAGCAGCTACTTGAGCTCTCACATTCAGAGGAAGCTCGACTGCTGGAGTTGCGCAAGATCTCACAGGATCGAGACCGAGCATGGGAATCCGAGCTTGAGGCTATCCAGAAGCAGCATGAGTTGGACTCTGCTGCTTTGGCATCTGCCTTGAATGAAATTCAGAAACTTAAAATTCAGCTGGACCGAGTGGCAGATTCTGAAGCCACTCAAGCTCATCATGCTGAGTCCGCTCACGCTGAGATTCAAAGCTTAAGGGTTGAACTTACGGAAACCCTTACATTGGCTGAGAAATTGAGAAATCAGCTTAATGATAGCAAGGAATCCGAGGCTTGTTCACTTGAAGAAGTGAGCAAAGCTCAAATGCAGCTTGAAGTGGCCAAAATGACAGAGGATACTCTACGTTCTGAAGGTCTGAAAGCGATGGACGTCTGCAGAACCTTGTCTTTGGAGTTGGAAAAATCAAAGGATCGAGTGGCATCTTTGGAGGAACTTGTCAGCAAACTCCAGTCTTCAGAAAGTTCTGTAGCTTCAGAAGGAAACAGCGTAAATGTGGAAGCTGATGAACTAAAAATTGAGCTGAGTAATATACAAGTCGAGGTATTTCAATTAAGAGCTGCTTTGGAGGCTTCTGAGAGAAAGTATCAGGAAGAATACATACAGAGCACCTTGCGGATAAGAAGTGCTTACGAGCTAGTGGAGCGCACAAAATCCGAATTGACTCAGAGGGATGCCGAATGGGAGGCAAAATTAAATGAAGCAAAATCTGAAGTGCAAGAGCTAAAGGAAAAACTGATGAACAAAGAAGCTGAACTGCAACACATTTCAGATGAGAATAAGGGGCTAAGTCTGCATGTCGAGCAAATGCAGTCAGCTGATAAAGAGTTTGAATTAGCTGCTCAACTGACGAAATCTGAGTCAATTTTGGGAGATCTAAGAGGAAATTTATTATAGACAAAGAGAATGAGCTACAGAGTCTTTTGGAGGAAAATGAGCTGCTGAAGTCAGAGATCGGAAAGAGGGAATCAGAGAGTACCAAAATGAGCGGCGAGGCACTTGCCTCAGTAGAAGCAGCGAAAACTGCAGAAAGAGAGGCTTTGATAAAGCTGGGAGATTTGACTGAGGAAGCAGATAGAAGCAGTAGAAAGGTAGCACGGGTCACTGAGGAGTTGGATGCCGCACAGACTGCAAACTCAGAGATGGAAACCGAGCTGAGGAGGTTAAAAGTGCAATGTGATCAATGGAGAAAGGCTGCTGAAGCAGCTGCATCAATGCTTACAACTGGAAATAACGGGAAATATGTCGAGAGAACAGGTTCTTTAGACTACCACACTATAGGCGGAAAGCTTGGTTCTCCACTTTTGGACGACTTGGAAGATGACTCGCCAAAGAAGAAGAATAACAACATGTTGAAGAGAATTGGTGTTTTATTGAAAAAGGGCCAGAAGTAAATAATGCCTCGTATCGTGCAGGTTGCTTTCGCATGATCATTGCTTCATTTCTCCAGTAATCTTAATCGAGGAAACATTTTTCAGTATTTGTTAATAAATCTACTACTTTCCTTCTCAGGACTGTAGCTGAGCTGATGGCTTCGTGGAACGAATCTCTTTTGCAGATTTTTGTATAGCTGTTTGGAAATTGATGATCTTTGTATGATCTCACCTGCCTATATTGGTAGGTTTGCTTGGGAAATAGTAAGAGCTTAATCTCTTCTTTTGAAAATTCAGTTTGTATGGCAATTGGTATTTTCAGAGACAGGCTGTTGTATTTTCCAACTATTTCTTGCAAGTTTAATGAACCTAAGAGGGATGATTAATGGTAGAATTTGCTTTATTGTTGCTTCAAGATTTTCATGTTAAAGATGGCATTTGTATCTATCTTTATTATGTCAAAGATTGGAGCCATTAAAAGAAAAGGAATGAAAAAAAAAGGTGGTAAACAAAGCCCGGAGAAGGTAGTGTATGCAAATCTTACCCATACCTTGTGAAGGCAGAGAGACTGTTTTCGATAGTCTCTCGACTCGAAAAAAGCATGGAAAGGAAAAGAAGCAACACACTAGTAAGAGAGTGAGATAGCTGAAGCAAAAGAAACAACATATAGTACTCTTAAGTCCAAGAATAAGAGAATGCAAAACACTACTACTACTACTACTATTATGGAAAGGAGAGATGTACGACTACTTACTAACTTACAACCCTGATTTTCGGCTTCTATTCCCCTCCTATCAAGGGTCATGTTTTCGGTAAGCTGAAGATGTGTATGTGTATGTGTATGTGTGTGTATATATATATATATATATATATATATATATATATATTTCGTAGATGCATTTGCATAATGGAAGTAAGTATTTATAGGTCTACTTGATTGGATTTTTTCTTCAAATACTTTGGATTGAATAAGTTCTATGTGTGTTTATGATATGAGACTTAAGTCAAGTTACTAGATCATGCTGCAACTCAGGGCTAATTGCTATTACTAATTATTGGTTAAATCCTTGTTAACTAAGAAACTTTCAAGCATAAATCAATATTAAATATAGTACCAATTACAAGGATCTTAAAAAATAAAAAGAGAAATATTGACAATTTCTAAACAAATGACAAATAATTCAATTTATTTTAACAAAATCAGAGGCAAATGTAACATTATAGGAACGAGACTTTCGATACGAACCGTGGATATACCTTGCAAATTCATTAGAATATCTATATAAATTAACTTATTAATCCATAAACTAAAATTTTAACCCATAAAATTAAGTTCTTGGATCCGCTATGAACAAAATAAAAATACAAGGAAGAAAGAAAAAAGAAATAATAAAATATTTTAAACCTAGATTGGGCCTAAATATACGATCCAAGGAATATAGGATAAAAATAAGAAATAGCCAGATTTACAACTGTTATTTGAAAATTAGTCATAGTTTTAATATTAATCAATTTTTAGCTACTTTTTTATGCAAAAATTAAAATCTGAATAAAAATACCCTTAAAATCTAGAAAAATTCCAACATATTATGTTGGAGTTCAATAATTTTGGAAACACACCTATTATTCAGTAAAAATGCTATGCCATGCCATTCTGACAGGAATTTAACCAGCCCAATCAATACAACCCAATTCCAAGAAGCCCAGAATCCAGCCCTCTTGTATATAAACACCCAACGGCCCCTTATAAAATGTTTTTTCTTATATTAGGGTTTTGCTAGGCGGCTGACTCCTTTCTCCTTCAACCTCTCAAACCCTAGTCTGAAGTCGGAATCCTCTTCACTCTGCAATCATGGGGTATAAACTAAGCTCTGTATTTCCTATTTTCAATTTTATAACTTGTACATTATTTCTCTTGTGAAGCATTTTCAAATTTAGCGCTTTTTTTTAATTGAAATTCTTAGCTCCGATATAATTGTGTGTCATGTTCAAATGATGCTATTGTAGGAGTAGACTGGAGACACACAAAAAAAAACTTTTTTATATCTTCTTTGTTAGTTAATCTTAGGGAATGTTTTTATTTGATCTAGCAAGTTGCTGGATTTTGAGAAATTGAGTTAATATGATTAGCTATAAGCAGATAATAGTTGTAATTTGTAATGGCTGAACTAAATAGACCTAAAATAGAGGGGGAATGGATAGAATGGATTTATATAGGTGACTCCAACTAGTTTAGGATTGAGGTGTGGTTAATTGATTTGGACATGGAAATTTTATGTATGATGGATCTGGTGAAAGGGCGGAGGTACCCGGTGGAATGGTTGGGTGCTGCTCAAGCTTGCCTGGACACCACCCTTATCAAAAGGAAGTTTATGTGTGATGGATGTGTGCAGGAGCTCATGGCGGATGATTTAGCAGAAATTTGATGATTTACTTTCTTGTTGCTCAAAGCAGTTTTATGTGATGAAATGGGAGATGAAAATAGAAATTGTCAGTGAGTTCTTGAACAAAAATTAGGAGCATCTTATAGTGCCATGAGTTAACTGATTGAGATTTGATGTGCTTCTCGAATTAAGAGGATCAAGTTCTAAGCTGCTCTCATGACTTTGGGTATAAGAAGAAGATAACTGTCTATGAACTTCATTTCTGATACAGTTTCATAAAATTTGTCATCCAAATGTTGAGTAACAACGTAGTGGGAAGCATAGGCAGTGTATTTCTACTAAATGACTCCTGACTACAGGAAGACACGTGGAATGGGAGCTGGACGCAAGCTGAAGTCCCACCGCAGAAGACAAAGGTGGGCTGACAAATCTTACAAGAAGTCGCATCTTGGTAATGAATGGAAGAAGCCATTTGCCGGATCTTCCCATGCCAAAGGAATTGTGCTTGAGAAGATGTAGGCTTATCTTGACACTAGTTTTACTGCTTATGTTATTCGTCAAACATGTAAATTGTATCTAACCTATCAAGTTGCTCAAATGCGTTCGCAGAGGAATTGAGGCTAAGCAGCCCAACTCTGCTATTCGTAAATGTGCTAGGGTCCAGCTCATAAAAAATGGGAAGAAGATTGCTGCTTTTGTCCCTAACGATGGTTGCTTGAACTATATCGAAGAAAATGTGAGTCTTCTGCTTTCAAGTATTTTTGATTCACTTAAGTGAATAGTGGTTTCAGTTTCGCCGTGTGCTAAGTTAGATCTTTGATATTGCAGGATGAAGTGTTGATTGCGGGATTTGGTCGGAAAGGTCATGCTGTGGGAGATATTCCCGGGGTCCGGTTCAAGGTGGTGAAGGTTTCTGGTGTCTCTCTCCTAGCTCTCTTCAAGGAGAAGAAGGAGAAGCCAAGATCTTAAGTTGCCTCTTTTTTTGTCAAAATATTCTCAAGAGTGTAATGGACTAGCTATCTTGAGTTTACTTTGTGAACTACTATTAAGTAGGGCATTGTACTGGAATTTTGGTTCATTTCTGTTTGAGTTCATATATTACCTATATGCTTCCTCCTTTCCTAGCAAAATCGTGGCCTCCAGTTGTTTCTATGTGCTTTTTCCTATGCACTCTGATCATCGTCAAAGTCATCCTAGAAAATGTCTTCTTTCTGAAAATAAGTGGTTTTTTTATATACTTTTTTTGATGTTTTGTATGTGAGTTAGGAAAAATATTTTCTAATATTTTGTCGACAAAGAAAATAATTTTCTAGTCTTAAAAGTAATTTTCAATTATGACATGCTTCCTCAAATGTGCGAGTGAAATAACTCGCAGAAAAGGCTAAGAAGTTTTAGAAATATTACTTCTGACAGAACATATAAGAGATTCTTATTTGATGGATAATCAAACATATTGTAGAATACATATACTCCCTCCGTTCTAATTTAATTTATGTGAACATGTTTGATTGGTCACAAAGTTTAAGAAAAAATGAAGATTTTTAGAATTTGTGGTCCTAAACAAGTTTAAAAGAGGTCCAGAGTATTTGTGTGGTTATAAAAGTTTCTCATTAAGAGTAGAATTGGAAGTTTAAGCTAAATTGTTTCCAAATTTAGAAATGAGTTATTCTTTTTGGAACGGACCAAAAAGAAAATAAATTTACATAAACTGGACAGAGGGAGTATACACTACATATTTGACATAAATAATAGGAATTGCTAATAAATATTATTTTTCCTCCACTAAAATTGGGAGCTTAGAAAATGATTTACCTATGCAAGGCAGGGAAGTTATATTAGAAAAGATGTTTTCTAGACATTTTAGCTAATGTAAAAATTAGAGATATTTTACATTCTTGGTAGGAAGGAAAATGATTTTCTGGTATTTGTTTAGTAAGTTAAAAATATTATATCAAAAGCATTTATGTATAATTTACACAAATACTACGGGGATATGGTGGAGTCGAGGTTCAGGGTCGGGGATCGGGGTCATGGATCGAGGATTGTGATTCGGGGTTCTTCGAGGGTCAAATGTCGGGGGTCATGGTCTAAAGGTCGAGAGTTGGGGGGTCGAAGATCGAGGTGTGGGGTCTGAAATGAGAGGTTCAAAATCAGGGTTCCGGGTCGGGGATCGGTGTTCAAAGTCATAAGTATTTTAGGAAAATAAAAGATGGGGAAGGATGCTAACCTATTACCTTCATGTTATACATTAGCAAGATCCTATCCACTTTCTTTACATCTTTGTTAACATGATATGCAAAGACAAACAATTGCTACCCATTTTGAACTACTAGTTCCTTGCCATGTTAATTGCCATACAGCTTTTCTCATCCTAAAATGTCTTTCCACTAGCTATGAGTGCTAATACCCTTCATTTAGTGTTCCTATGTAAACTCATTGTTCTAACGCAAGAGACTTCAGTAGCATGATTATTTACTTGAATCCTAAACCAGAAGCAAGTCATCTATTTAACTTGTAAATCCATATTTTACCAAAACAAAAAAGAATTCTTTTAAATCTTATTATAAGATACATGCTTCTCAAAATTAATTGTCTTATTTGGCTGCAGAATAATTTGATCCAAAGGCGTATAGTTTATTTCTAATACAGCATTATTTAAAAAAAAAACAATAATTGTAGAATATGATTGTGACAAAAAAACCCAAAATTTTAATGTTTTCTGACTAATTGGCCAAATTTGATGCATCAAGTAGCTAGCTAGTTCAAAGTAACAAGAAGCACATCTGAATTTGACTTGGGATTAATAGCATATACTCCCTCTATCTTAATTTATGTAGCATAGTTCAGATCTCGAGATTCAATCTTTTTAATGTCAACTGTGAACTCAAACATAGAATTTTTAACTCTTTTGGAATAAGGAAATGCCAACTTATTTCCTTTTGAAGTGGATAATGAAAACTTTTAAGGATATAATTCTCTGCAACATTTCTCAACACTAAGACAATTGCAACTTGTGATATTGATTTGCAAATCTGAATAGAAAAGACTTCTAGGTTTTACATTTATGTAAATGTATTTGTGACATAAATCAGTACTTTGAACATAAAAAAAGATATGTTCTCAAAAATCTTGATCTTAGCTGAAAGCAGAAGAATCTTGCATCAGATAAGCCTTTCCTCAAATGCTATACAATACTGATGCCTTTGCCACCTGCTGAAACTAGCCTTCTTGTACTTGAAGCCTAACCATCTTTGAACATCAAAATTTACACACAATTAGCACACATTAATACATCATTATAAGAAGCAGAATAGGTCAAAGATTCGGAATTTCATGAATAAAGTTAGACCACATTTTGGGAGAAAGGAAAAGATCTTCATGATAAAGATGTGTTTCTCAGACTAATGTAAAGTTGTAATATTAGGATCGAAACAGATCTTTTACCTTGCAATGAAGTTATGCTTGGCCGTCCTCATAAATTGTTGTTTTCTTTATGATCAATTTCTAAAGAAGGAAGATCTAAATCAGTCTTCCCAACTACCTGGACAGCTTCTTCAGAAAAATCAAGACAATCAACGGAAGAATTCTTGACAGCAAATGGCGTCCTTCTAACTGCTATTTCAGGAGTATTTAGTGACAAATAGGCCAACTTACTCATTAGAGATTCAACCTTATCGCTAAATGGGGTTGTGCTGACTTCTACCTGACCGTTTAGTTGGTAAACATTTTTCTTTGTATTTGTTTTCTCAAGAGTATTCATATCATCCTTGATATCTGTATTATAATTAAGATTACACTGAGCACCTACTCCATCTCCATCAACTGTTTCACACCATCTAATGTTTTCACCAACGGAATCCTTTTCATCTGAAACAACCTCAGCAGTCTTGATGTCAGTATTTCCAGTAGTGTCCAAGTTCATTTCATTTTCCATAACGCCTTGATTTTCACCTTTAGTTGCAACCAAACCAGTAACCATATCACTGTTCAATACACTTTGGTTTTCACTCGTAATCACAACCAAACCATCACTTGGAACGTGTTCAACTGAATCAGGTCCTTGGTTTTCACCTTTAGTTGCAATCAAACCAGCAATCATATCACTGTTCAAAACACTTAGGCTTTCACTCTTAACCGCAACCAAACCATCATCTGCAACGTGTTCAACTGAATCAGGTCCTTCAGCCACAACTTCCTTATCTTTCGAAGAATTTGCTAATCTTTGGTTTTCACTCTTAATCACATCCACATCATTGTTCGCCATGACTTGGTCTTCACTCTTAATTGCAACCAAACCATCACCTGGAGCGTGTTCAACTGAATCAGGTCCTTCAGCCACAACTTCCTTATCATTCGAAGAATTTGCTAATCTTTGGTTTTCAATCTTAATCACATCCATATCATTGTTTGCAAGGACTTGGTTTTCACTCTTAATTGCAACCAAATCATCACCTGCAACGTGTTCAAATGTATCAGGTCGTTCAGGCACAACTTCCTCATTGTTCAAGGTACTTGCTCTTTGGTTTCCACTCTCAATCACAACTGTATCATTGCTCACAATGACGTGGTTCTCACTCTTAATTCCAACCAAACCATCAGCTGCAGCGTGTTCAACTGTATCAGGTCCTTCGGCCAACACTTCCTTATTGTTCAAAGTGCTTGCTATGCCTTGGTTTTCACTCTTAATTGCAACCAAACTAGCACATGTGTCATTGCCCACCACGCCTTGGTTTTCACTCTTAGTTGCAACCAAACTAGCACCTGCATCATTGCCTGCCACACCTTCGTTTTCACTCTTAGTTGCAACCAAACTAGCACCTGTATCAATGCTGGCCACGCCTTGGTTTTCACTCTTAGTTGCAACCAAACTAGCACCTGCATCATTGCCCACCGCGCCTTGGTTTTCACTCTCAGAAGCAACCAAACCAGCACTTCGAATGTTTTCTAATGGATCAGCTTCTTCAGCCACCACATCCATATTTTTCGAAGTATTTGCTCCACTTATTTCATGATGAACTTCAGGAGATAACTCAGGAATAAGAGTAATATCACTTGGAGCACCAGAGTGATTATCTGAAACATTTGACTTGTCTGTAGAGGATACCGGAGAGAGGTGCTTCAGATTTTCAGGCCTTCTATTTGCCCTAACTGGAACTTTTACCCTCTTAGTTTTCGTGTTTGAGTTTCCTTTTGGGCTACCAATGGGAGCTTCAGTCTTGGGCAGTGCAGAAGAAACATTTGACTTGTCTGAAGAAGATACAGGAGAGAGGTGCTTCAGAGTTTCGGGCTTTCTGTTTGCCCTAAATGGAACTTTTACACTCTTAGCTTTCATGTTTGAATTTCCTTTTGGGCTACAGATAGTAACTTCAGTCTTGGGAAGCGCAGTAGACAAACTGGAATGAGAACCATTAGGAGTATGGACTGCCTTCACCTGCATGACAATCAATTTAACTTAAGAAATTTTCTTTCCACTTGGTAATGATCTTATCATCATTATACTACATGTTGCCATCACGTAAATTATTTCTAATTGAAGGACATGAAAATAAAACCATATAAATAGAAGACTAAACTAACCCCGTCAAAGTAACCCATCTTCGGAGATGGCATGCGCAGTCCCGTTGGTTTCATAGAGGCCGGACGAGAAATTGTGCCTGCTTGCTTTAAACTTCCTCTAGTAATAGGTGTTCCCACAATTTCGGGCTTATTTGAGGTCTGATCACTTAAATGATTCTTCAGATCCAAAGTTGAGGTGTCGCTGTCAAATGATCTGCAGGAGCTTGTCTCAAGGCTAGTCCTTAAATTGCTTGACCTTTGGTTCATGGCAGCAGAAGATGATGATGATGCTGAAGACCACTCACTAATAGAACTAGCAGGCGATATGCTTGAGTTGATCTTAGAGGACATCAGATATGCTGAGACGGCAGAATTCCCAGACGGTACTTTACTCTTCAATGCAGCTTTTGAAGGGGTTTTGAGTTTTGCACTTGCAGAAGGTTGAGCAGTAGGTTTGCTGCTATCCACCTTTCTCCTCGCTGCAGGAATTGAAGATTTAGCTGTCTTGTCCGATGAAGTACTTCCGGAGCTATCACTTGAAGATCTTGTCGAAGGTATTCTCATTGCAGCTGAAGAGCCGACAGAAGGGGGCTTCATAGACATAGCAGGTCTCGGTAACACCCTACTAGCATTATTTGAGGCAGATGCTTTTGGCGTCTGAGCCCCTCTAACAGAAGCTGTAATTTCCCATTAAACCATCAAGGTCAGAAAAGCTGCTTAAAAATATTTACATGCCATCAATGTAAATTTAAACAAATTCTTTTACCGCATACCTGTACTAGTTTTCGTGCTGTTATTATCAATTTTGACTCGTGAGACATCCAAAGAAGCCCTTTTGGTTACACCTGCAGAAACAGGTTGCGACTTTGTGCTAATTTTTGGAGGCCTTAATGATGCTCCATCTGTAGTTCTAGTGATAGACTGCATTACACAACATAAGACAATGTCAGTAAAATATCAGAAGTCCAAATTCTTTCGCTAATCAAACAAATGAGAGAGAACACCTATTCAGCCTTTTTGACCAATAATTTAAAAGCCTACTGCTAACAGACTCAAAAAAGGTTAATTTAGAGAAGAGTGATGATTTTTTCTCCAAATGTAAGGAATTTCTTTGAGCTAACTATAGACTTGAAAATATGAAAACAAACAATATTTCTAATCTAACAATCAATCAACACTGTAAGGAATTTGTTTGAGCTGGCTAATAGAAATCAAAACTAGGAATTTTTATAAGAGATGCAAACCTAACAAATAAACCAAATATCAGTACGAGCTGCAATTTCTCAATCAGATGTTGGCGCTAAAATATAACTGATGTATGTAACAGAAATAAAATTTTAAAGACAAATTACATGCCTGAGTGACTTGTGTCTTATCCTGCTTCAACCCACCCAATCTTTGTGTTCCGGTAATTTGCTTTGGTTGACTTTTTGGTAACCCGGCTTGTGCTCCAATGATTCTTTTTGGAGCAAGTTTTTGCTTTATCTGACATTTGAGAATATAGACAATATTAGCTGAGAACTATAGAATTATGAATAAAATCTTCAGATGTCACCTCTACAAAATTAAACTTACCCTAGCTTTTGAAGCGAGGTCCACTTTCTTCACAGCTGTAAAAAGGTAACATTAGATTGGAATAATTTGCAGGCAATATGCATCTTTTTTTAATTTCTTAGCAATATGCATCTTTTCTTGAACATTTGGAAAAAGATCTTTAACCCCATAGAAAGTAACCCACCGCCCCTCCCCACTCCCAAATATGCATGCATCCTCCACTCTATTGAGAAAAAGAAATGGAAAATATTTAAAACAAACAAAAAAGACAAGGACATTAAGATGGAAACTAAAAGTGCACACAATTTTAACTATTTCTATGGCATCGTTTGAGCTGCATGACCTACAAACTCATGTACTTCCGTTTTCTCCAATCCATTTGAAACAAATCGAACAATTAACAATATTATATGTAACAGCTTCGTGAAAATGAGCAAATTCATTGTTGATTTTTTATAAAATAAGCTTACACTACAACTCCCTGCATGTCCTATTGATTTTAACTCTAAGAAGCTAAGCCTAAAACTTCCCTTCTAAACCTACTCCTCATCTTAACAAGTCCTTGTGCATCTACGCCTCTAAGATCCTTAAAAAAAGTACTCATTTGTCCCATTAACCTTTAACATCCTGCCCACATACATCCAAGAGTACTATCTGTGAGATATGAGGTTCCCTAGAGTGGTAGCTGGACAAGAAAATGTTAAAGTTAACAAATAATTCGACCATAGACATCAGTATTGAGGCGAAACTATCTAATTTCATGGCAGCTCAAAGTAGATGTTGCAACTGAGGTGAAATTGGCAGTAAGTAGGAGGCTTCTTTAGAAGAGTTGGTTAGCATGTATGATGTAACTTGATGTATCATTGAATACTGAAGAGTCAAACCGGAAGGCCTTTAGATGCAATCTACTGCAGCGGTGCATACTGTAATATGGCAAAGGTGAAGTTCTAACTAAAGTTATGTTACTACAAAAAAATGGAAGGCAGTTTTACGTGAATAGACACATAATTTCACGGTTGGCACTAAAAAGGGGTGTGTGGGTTGTGTGTTGGGTGGGGGGGGGGGGATTCGCAAAAATGAAGAGGAATATTTTTTTTTTGTTTCTTCATGCAATATAACGAAGCAGTTCCATAAACATGACCAATTTTAAACAACTATTAACTTACAAGAATTAGCTCCACTATCTGTCTTTGTAGATACATCCCCACTACTTGAAATGGTTAGGTTCTGGATTGAGGCTCTTATATCTCCGAACAACTCAGCTTCAATATGTTCTAGTGTCAAATTATCACTTTCCAACGTGGAGATTGAATCTGCAGATTGTCGCACATCCTCCTCAATCATAGGTAAATTGTGTTTTTCACCTCCCTTCATAATGCTGGACAACTCCTCGGCATCAAGCACGCCTGAATATGTTGTTTGTAAGTTTGAATTCACAATAGAGGATTACATAAATAAAGCCCTTTAACAGGAAGTATACTACCTGCATCTGTAAAGAAAGCACTATCCCAAGCTAAACTTTTGCGTAAATTGACCTTTCCTTTTCTGGCCTTTCCAGGCTCTTTTGACTCATGCAGCTGGGGGAACTGGTCATCACGGTTACCTTTACCAACCATGTCCATTTCCTCTTGAATATTAGTAGCTCCTGAAAAACCAAGATTCTAGCCTCAGCATGATTTGCTGAACACAAAAATAAAATGATCTTTATACAAAGATACCACATTGGATATGCAGACGCAGCTTAGTACCTCTGTCAAATGAAAAAAGTAACATAAGCAAGAAAAATGCTTCTAGCTCTAATAAATTGTCATATAAACCAAGGAGAAAACAGCAAAAATATCCACCTGCATGAGCGTTAGCTCATGCTCAAAACCAGAGGCGGACCCAGAATTTTAACGTGAGGGTGGCACCATTGTCTTACTCAACAGCACCCCCTAAAAGCTTTTAATGTTCAGGGTGCTAGATTATTTATATAATCATTTTCAAGGTATGTACATATACATATACAAGATCTCTGTCGAAGTTTACGGGGTCCGGTGACCCCGCAACAATACACATAGGTCCGCCTCTGCTCAAAACTCCTCTGACACGAGTCCTAGTCATTGCGCTGCGGTCCGTTTCCCGGCTTCGCTTGTGCGATTTGCACTTCTGATTGGTTTCAGCCATCCCCAACCTTAATGGATGGACCATGAAGAGGTCAGTCAAGCGGTTAGGGTTTTCGGGAACAATCCCCACTCGCTGCTTCACAAAAGGTTGGCATCCTTTTCATTTATGAGATAAATGAGTTGGTCAAGTCCAGGTCCAACATTAAGTAATTATGATTCGGAGATATACTAAATACAACAAATAAAAACTGTAGCATTGTGAGAGCTCTTTAGTTCATAGGCTATCAATCAACTAGGATAAAAAGCACAGATTATTTTCCTCCAACAACATTACTTTAAACATCTTAGAAAAGCTATCTAAAGCTCTCTTCAGCCCGAGAATGGGCTCAAAAGTGAAAGGAATAAACATGCATGAAGCCCAAATATATGAACAACAACAACAACAACAACTATTATGTCTCAGTCCCAAACAAGTTGGGGTAGGCTATATGAATCCTCACTTCTTCATTTAAGCCCAAATTTATGAACCACAAGAAAACATATATCAGCTCAAGCTACTTAGTCACTTTTTTTATCAGCTCATTTCTTCCTTGGGTGGGATGGAAAAACCTTGAAATTCCTAAAATTGTAGACATTCTTCCAAAGGAAATCACATCAAACACCCAAATGGTGTGAGAAAACTCAATTTTTTTTTATCAGATCTTGTAAAAGAAAAAGCTAATATTTGTGTTAACAGTTACTAAATAAATCATCAGAAAGTAAAATAAGGTTTAGACAAAACCAAAAAATAAAAAAATACATTCAATCTTTCCATGCAAAACACATTAAACAGCCAAAAGGGTGTAAGAAAATCCCATTTTTCTCAGATCTTGTCAAAAAAATAGACCAACTCTTTTTATTCCACAGTTTTAAAACTAAATAAAGAATCAGAAAGTAAAAATTACAGAAAAAAATGGAAAATAAAATAAAATAAAAGGAACAAGAACCTGAAGAAGGGTATTCTTCAAGACCCCAAGAAGGGAGAGGAGAAGAAGAATTTACAATAAGATTGTCATTTTCTGATGAGAAATCAATAAGACTATTAAGCCCATTCACTTCAAGATCCATTTTTTCACACTCTTCAATTGACATTTACTTCAACAGATTCAGTGAAATAAAAGTATAAATCTAAAGCTAAGAATAATGAGAGTATCTGAATTCGATTTGAAATTGGGTTGTTCTTTGATAAAGGGGTTCTGAGCAAAAGTGGCGATGATAGAAATGGAGCGGTAGAGCAAAAAGGGGGAATTATTTTTTTGAACTGCTAAGAGGCGGTTTTTCAAAAATTGAGAAATTAATAAATGAAAAATTGAAAATTTTGTTAGCCGTTTGGGCTTTAAATAAATAAATGGTACTACTGATTTTGAATTGTTGACTTGGGTTGGCCATCTGTACAAGTACAATTGAAGTGGAGTATACAATTTGATAAAACAGTTATTTTTATTCGAACTAATAATTTGGGCAAATCAGCTTGGATCTTTTCTTTTTAACAACTACACAATGGTTGTATTTGTATCCCTCAAAACAATCTCTCTATCTTTACGAGTCAGGAGTGCGAGACAGAATTAAAGTCTACATATACAGTACCTTCTTCAGGTGGAATTATACTAAAATTTTTATTGTTTTTGTTATTGAACTAAACAGTAATTGCCGTGACATTATTTGAATTTAAACTCGTACATTACGATTTAAAAAGTAATTATTTGCCATATGAAAAACTTAAAATATGAAATTTGTAGCCCTTTGAAAAGTTATGTGTATTTTACTAGACAGTGCGCACATCTACATACATACATACATACATACATACATATATATATATACATACATACATACATACATATATATATATATATTGCTGCGTAGACAACCCATTGAACTTGGCTCCATTTTTTTATTTTGGCACTTTATCTCAACCTTGTTCCATTTTGGCCCTCCAACTCTATTTCTTATGTTTCATTTTAACACAAAAAAATTTATCCGACGTAAAAAAAAAAATTTACTTCTTATTTTTGTTTTGTAATTTCAAATTTTTGTTTTTTTCATTTTTCTGCACCACCTCCCCCGGGGAAAAAAATATTTTTTTATATATATTTTCAATTTTAGTTTTTTCATCTTTCGATTTACAGGTTCGAAATTTTACAAGTTTCAAAATTGTGAGTTCGGAACTTTATGTGTTTGGAAGTTTACGGGTTTAGAAATTATAAAGTTTACGGGTTCGAAAGTTCGCAGTTTCGAAAGTTTAGCGGTTCAGAAGTTTATAAAATTTGTGGGTATTTCAGGATATGCATGCACACACGTTTCACAAAATATAAAATTTATTTCAAAATATTTTATTTTTTAATTTTTTTTTACAAAACCGACCAACTTCGGTCTTTTTTTTGCGCAAAAATGCAAGAAACTCTTTTAGTGTCCCGCAAAATTTATTTTTTAAGAAACCGACTGAAATCGGTTGGTTTTCATATAAATAGTATATGGGGAAGGAAATAATGAAGATGAAATATGGGAGAAGGAAGTTGGGGGATTAAAAATGGGGCAAATAGTTATTTTATTACTGTTGGAGAAGGAATTTTGCCATAAACAATCTGCCTCACGCGCCTACCATGTGAGCCAATTCACACTATGTGACTAATCAGCTTTTGTGTTAAAATGAAACATAAGAAATAGAGTTCGAGGACCAAAATGGAACAAAGTTGAGATAGATTGCCAAAATAAAAAATGGAGCCAAGTTCAATAGGTTGTATATGTATTTGGCATTTATATGTATGTATATAGATATGTATGTATATGTATATAGATATGTATGTATGTATTACCCCTTCTTGATTTGATACATGTATGCATTGACGGTGTAAATATTTTTTAAATTATCCATATAATTTAACTTGTTATAGCAAGTAAATTTACCATTATATTCATGTTAACATGTAATTGCTTTTTAAGTGATTTTATATAAATAATTTTTAGAGTAGAAGTTAAAACTCGCTAAACCTTTAAGACAAGCAAAAGCATAAAATGGAAATGGGAATAAAAGCTGATTTATAGAGTACATTTTAAATTTGATATTATAGTGTCCAAAATGGCAATTATATCATCAGTCTTTATATATTAAACGATTTATAGATTGATCTATATATGCGTATATATTAAGCAAAACTTTATTTAATACATCGTATCCCAGATTTGTTAATAACAAAATGAAATCAAATGAGCTACATTCATTTGAGAGTTAACAAATTTAACTTGGTTCATTAATTACCATTTACCGGCATCTTTCATGTTGTAGCTTCTATTTGTTAATTTCAGTATACATCTAGATTACGTTTATAGTTTATACATAGTACCAAAATGGAAAAAACTTGTTAAACCTTGTGTTTATACTAAGATAGTAAATGCATGAGATCATTTTTACATTACCTTTTAAATATTTAACAATTACTGTAGTAGTAACATTTACTATCACTTTAATCGTGACCATTGCCCTATAAAGTACAAGTATTTTCCATAATTAAATCGTGAAATATATTTGAACCTTTATAGAAAGTTATGTATTTTTTTCCGAACTGAAAATTATTTATTCATAAAGAAAAAAGGTCGACATAAACAAGAAATCTGGTAATCCTTCTTTATTTGTACTTAATTTCACTAGTTGGACCATGGATGTGTCAAAAAGCACAAGCTTTTAATTTTCATTTCTAACATCTATCGAAAACAACCTCTATGCCCTCCCAATATAGGGTTAAGTTATACGTACATACTCCTCCTCCACAGACCCCACTTGTGTGAATTCACTGGTCTAGACTTATACAGACCCCACTTGTGTGAATTCACTGGTCTAGACTTATGCAATCGACTAGGAGTACTACATCTTTCACAACAATAAATAAAGATTCTGGCGGGGAAAAGAAAAGTCTACAAAAATACATATTTCTCCTTTCTTTTATATATTAACCGAAATTAGATTCATTTGTTGTTGAGTAGAATTCCTGTGTTTCTTCTCCTTATCATTACTCTTTCTAAAGTGCAAAATACTCGGCTATGCTAAGCTATAAAGGCATACAAGTAAACTACAAATTTAACATTCTTTTTTAAAACGTTAGTAACAAATAGCAATTGCGATACGCAATTCTAATTTAACTTCTACACTAATAAAGAATCAGGTCTACATATCTAAAAAGAGACAAATGAAAGAAAAACAAAGTATACAGAGAGAGGCAAATCCTCAAGTAACAATAATATTACAGTAAACTGATCTGGTAGCTGGAATTTTTAACTTAAACATCTTTTAAGGTAAGCTGACGATGATGTTCAAAGCATCATTTAAACTAGAAGGCACCATTTATGCCAATAATCAAGCAGCTAACACATATTCTAATAATGCAACGGAGACATGTTACTTTTTTGGAGCCACAGATTCAATGTGAGATAACATTTCTTGGAGCCATAGATTGAATGTGACATATGTGCAACTTTATTTTGCTCGAAAGATGAGATCTTTCACAGCTGTCTTCCAGAGAAACAGCATTTACAATTATAGAAGTTTAAAACCAACTGAGCACTCGAACATTGCAATGGCAGATAATTCAGGTAAAAAGGATCTTGATTAAGAAACTAGTCACGTCGACATAGAAGATGGTGGGAGACAGCTGACAAGTCAATCAGCTCCGGGCGAAGCCAATACGACCAGCATGATCTATATAGTTGCCCAGACACAAAATCAATTTACTTAATACAACATTGTCAGTGTCAATTACCTGCAATTTTCAGCAGCAATGACCAAGTATTTCGTATCACCCTTGACTACAGACATAAGTAACAGCTAACAGAGGAAAATCAATTACTTTAAATCTTTAATAGCATATTCTATACATCTCAAGTAACTCCTCTTACACTCTTAGGGGTCGCTTGGTACGCGGGATAAGGTGATAAGGTAGGATAAAGTGTGGTACTAAATTAATAATATGTTTGGTTGACGGTATAAATTTATCCCGCGATAAATTTATACCGTCAACCAAACGCTTAATACTGGATATCCCATCTTATCACATCAAACTTGGTATTATTTTATCCCACCTCCCAAGTGAGATAAATTAGTCTAGGGATTATAATCCCGGGATATTTTAGTCCGCGTACCAAACAAGCCCTTAAGGCCAAGCATGGTTTCTCCTCGTGCTTGCTGGTTACTTTAGCAATCAATGCAGCGAAAGAATCAATACCGGTATAATCATCCAGTACATCAACATTCATAAATAAGAAGATATTCAAACTGTAAATCCATTACTCAACTGTCAAAACCAATCCAAGTATACTTTAAGAAGACTAGCTGCCAACATGTTTTTATATATTCGAAGTAAAGGAATACATAGATTCAACCAATGGACAGACATCTACTTCTCTTAGTCAGCCACAAATAAATGAAATCTTTCCCAGTCTACTTTCTACTATCCAAAACATTTCTAAATGAACAAAATGGTCAGCAGTTAATTTCAACTATGTGCATTAAATTTTCATATTAACATAGCCACCAAGTTCACTATTTAATCTGCAAGGGGAAAATCAAGCAAACACGTAAGAGGAATTCATCTTACTTCAGTTTCAAACTCCATTCACTTATGTAGATGCTGCATACTTCCTTTTACGTTTTGAGGTACAAGATGCTTTTCGTGGTGATGGCGAATATTGTAGGCGGTAACTGATGAGTGATGGACCAAAAATACTAAATTTCCCTGACTTGCTAAAAGCAGTTTCAGCATCAGTGCGCCTCTTGAAAACAACTTTCCCTCGTTTGCTCTTGTCAATAACTTCAGTCTCAGATTCACAAAGTGGACCATACTGACTAAATATTCTGTTTAGATCTGCTATGGGAGGAATTGATTCTAGATCTGAAAAGTTAAGAACCAATGCAGTTGGCGAGTACTCAGAATTTCCATGCACAAGAACAGAGAGATTTTCTCTTTCCGAATTCTCAGCCGAGCCCAGGCCAGGAGAAGTAACCCATTTACCATTAGGAAAATCCTCTTGATTTTGGACCTCAAATAACACCTGATCCTCAGGGTTGCATTGAATAATCCTATCAGTCCAATAGGAGTCTTCAATACCTTGTAGTGACAATGTTTCAGGAGAAGCTGAGTTGGATGATTTTTTCTCTATATCCTTTTCTGCCATCTTTGTGAGGTCTCCTGACTCAGTAGTTTCCAAGCTAGTCATATTTCTGTAATCACAGAACAGACCAGCTACTGATAACAAAATACTATACCCATTCATGGGATCCCTGGCAGCCAAATAGAGCTTTGAGAGCAGCTCTGTTGGAGGAGGGAACTCTTTTGGAATCAACTGTTCTTCAGGTTTCACGGGACCAGCTACTGAATCTCCAAAACCAACATTTCTCGACTTTTCACTACGCTTTCCAATTCTTCTTTGGGAACTTCTGTCAGTAGACTTGAGAATTTGGTCTGCAGCTTTAGGTGGTGAAGACATCTTATTACCATTGCTTTGTGACACTACCTTTTTCCTTCTTTTTGCCTTGGAATCACTAGGCATAGAGTCAAGACGTCTCTTCTCAGAAGACATAGACTTCCTCTCCCGCCCAGCTCTCCCTCTAGATTTCGTCTGATCATTTGGTATGCTTGAACTGCTCCCATAAATCAAGATGGACATTGATTTTTCTTTTTCACCATGGCGCTCATCAACTCCCGAGCGTCGACGACGCTTTGTAGAGGATGTATCTTCGAGATCTGAATTTTCCTCTGAAGCCACTCCTGCCACATCTTTCTTCCCATGCAGTGGTTCAACATCATTATCATTCTCCAAATCACTATATTCTTCTATTATTGGGACCTCGTAATAACCCTTCCAGCAATTAAAGGCTGCCAATTGAGCTTTTGCCAACACAAATGACAATCTATCAACCCCAGAATGTGGGGCTGCAGCTGCTGACTTCAGTGATCTAACAAGTTCGGCAGGGTTAAATGAGGTTTCATCTGAAAAATAGTAACCTCCAACTCTCATGCTTGATTCTGCCCTGATACCAGCATTCATAACAATCTGGGATTTCATTTTTGCTCGGGTCTCCTCCTGCAAACATGAGCAGGCCAGCCTAAACTGAACCCGTCGAGAGACGTCATCTAGAGCACAGCCCACGGCATGAGAAAAGCGTTCTGAGTTGCTCTGTTTCTCCATTTGAGAGAAGTACGTCCTAAATGGCTTAATGCGAGATGCTTCATTCCATGCAAATGTCTGGTCACCAAAATATGCTATCAGATAGCTGTCCTTTTTAAAGTATTTCATTGCTCTGTCTGATGCAGCAGAAGGCTCAAATATCTGTCCAGGCCACCACGGATGACTCCTCACCTTACCCCATACTAAATCAGACACATAAAATTTCCCTTCCTCTTCCATTCTGTCATTATCCCCTCGTCTTTCTGGAACTAGAGTATCAGGGCAAACACCTACACCATCTTCATTTTTCAACTCAACTTCTATCAGTTGTACTTCATTTAATCCGTCTTGATTCCCATCCATATCCACCACTTGAGAGTCACTGTAAACCGTTGTACAAACAAATTCATTGTTCCTAACTAATACGTCTCGCGTCTCACTTCCTTCGACTACATTCCCGTCTCCAGCAATATGCGAAAATCCCCCTTTATCAAGGACTTCGGCACACTTCACATTTGCTACATCTGTACTCACATTCACCCCCAGATCAACCAAAGGTTTAAAGTTAAGCCCATCATTTCCTAAAAATCCCATTTGACAATCGAGATCACCCGAATCCAAATCAATTTCCACATCTAAATCTTCCATTTGCAATCTTAAACCCTCACCAATCTCATTCCCTTCTCCAAAAACCCTAACCCCATCAACAACAGATTCACCAACTAAATGCTGATTACTTCGATTCTCAATTAGGGTTTCATTTCCTAATTGACCAACACTAACAACATTAATATCCTCGTTTTTCACCTCAACATTAACAACTCCGGAATTTAGGTCAGTAGGATCGTATTTTGCCGACATGAAGAAACCCTAATCAATACATAACACGTAATTACACACATGCATACATCAAAAGGAAAATGATAAAAAGAAAAACAATAACTACATGAATTAAAGCTGTTCAATTCAAATTTAAACACATGCAGAGAGATTTGAAGTGTTTACCTGGCGTAGATGCTTCGTCTGAAAGCTATGAAACCTCTGAATATTAATTTTAGATGGAGAAATGGATATATAGTGAGAGAAACTTCCAGAAAAATATGAGTATGAATTTTGTATTTCTATTTCAGTGAATCCTTTTATTTTTTAAAATTTTAGAGTGTATATATATTTTTGGGGAAAGGGGTAGGGTGGGGGAGTGGGGGTAAGAGTTTCAATTAGCGTGAAAATGTGTATAAGGACGGCCGATGTTTGATATAACACGTGTCATTACGACGTAGTTTAGTGTGTTTTTTTTAAACATAAATAAAAGCTTATATTACTTTAACAAAAGCATTACATAGTTCTAACATAGTCCCCAAGGACATTACTCTTGTTTATAGCAACGAAGCTATTACAAACACCGGCAGGTAAATACTTAGTATCATTACATAATCCTTGCTTGTTTATTTCTAATTCAGGTTCAACAAAAAGTGGTGGACGAGCAAGGTAAATACATTTTGTGGGCTTGAAGTGGCTTACGGCTTCCTTGGCTAGTTGATGTGCTACTCCATTTCCTTCTCTGAAGTTATGTCTGATTGTTGGGATTCTCAATTGGTGCATTAATGACCTGCAATTGAGCAAAGTGTTGTTAGCTAGGGGATTATCCTCATTTAACAATCTGATCATTTATGAGGAGTCTGTTTCGATCTCCAAGTGAGGGAACGTCATATCTAATGTTATATTTAATCCTTGCTCAATGCTAGTAGTTCCGCCTGCAAAGAAGTTGCTGCATAACATGATTTATAAAAGCCCACAATCCAGTCGCCTTTGTTATTTCTAAAGATCCTATGCCTGCATGCAAAATGGCTTTTAAGAAAGCACCATCAATATTAAGTTTGACTGTGTTGTGATGAGGCTTAATCCAACCAACGTCTATTTTGATTTTAGTTATTTGTAGAGGATTTCTTTCAGTGAAGAAATTGTACTCCCATGCGTGTTTGAGGACTATTGACACACATAGGTCTAGGTCTAGGTTATTATAATTATTATTGTTTCTATTTTTTCAAAGGTTCCATATGGCAAACGGGAAAATATTTTTCCATTAGTATACGTGGTTCCTACTTTGCAATGGAGATTTTTTTAGTTCGATTAGCCAGTGGGAGTCAATTGGCGAAGTTGAAAAATTTGATGATTTTTTGAAAAGTGTGACCGGGAATAAAAAATTTTATATCGGGGTCGAATTCTGATTTCAGAAGTTGAAATAGGTCCGTAATGTCAATTGTGACTTGTGTGCAAAATTTGAGGTCAATCGAACTTGATTTGATATGTTTCAGCGTCAAATGTAGAAGATAGAAATTCTAAAGTTCATTAGGCTTGAATCGATGTGCAATTTATTTTTTTAGCGTTGTTTGATGTAATTTAAAGGCTCGACTAAGTTCGTATGATGTTTTAGGACTGGTTGGTATATTTGATTGAGGTCCTGGGGGCCTCGGGTAGATTTCGGATGGTTAACAGATCAAAATTTGGACTTGAAGCAATTGCTGGGATTCTGCCTTCTGGTGCATTCGCACCTGCAGAATTTTGCTCGCAGGTGCGAGCTCGCAAAAGCGAGCGGGCGAGAGAGCGAGCGCATAAGCTGGGCTGAATAGGGTAGACAGTGATCGCATGTGCGATGAGGAGCTCGCAGAAGCGGTATCGCTTCTGCGGAAGGATGACCGCAGAAGCAGACAAGAGCTTGGGAAACCGGTCCTCAGGAGCGGACGAGTTTGCGCAGATGCGCACCTGCAGAAGCATTTGGCCAGCGCCAGTGACTTTCCGCAGATGCAGATGGCTGACCGCAAAAGAGGCGTCGCAAAAGAGGAAGTGCTAGGCAGAATGGTTTAAAATCGAGGGTTTGCCATTTTCTTCATATTTTGAGATATAGAGCTCGGATTGAGGCGGAATTTTAAGGGATTTTCAGAGAAAATATTTGGGTAAGGATTCTACACTCATTTTTATTCAATGTCCACTAATATATCGTTAATTTTTTCATTTAATTAAGGATTTGGGTTGAGTAATTTGGGAAAAAGGTGGAAAATCCTTAGGCCGAATTTTGAGGTTTTGATCGAGATTTTTATATCGGATTTGAGTAATTTTGGTATGGGTGAACTTGATATCGAATGGGTGTTCATATTTTGTGACTTTTACCCGATTCTAAGACATGGACCCGGGTCGACTTTTTGGGGCAATTTTCTAATTTCTTGCTAAAGTCGTAGTTTCATTATTTAAATTAGTTTCTTATAGTCATATTTATAGTATGTAATTATTTTGGCTAGATTCGAGCCGTTTGGAGTCGGAAAATCGAGGAAAATGCATTCTATTTGACTGAATGAGCGAGATTTGAGGTAACTGACTTGTCTAACCTTGTGTGAGAGAAACTCTCCTTAGGTTTTGGTACTGTTATGGTATTTGCAATACGTGAAGGCCGTGTATGTGAGGTGACGAGTGCGTACTCAGGTTAAATATTGAAAGATTCAGTTCTTGCTGAGTAGTTTTTCTTTTAATTCCTTAACGGAGTTGCTCTAGCCTGTGTAGTCATCATGTTTAGCCTAATGTCGCATGTCTACGTGTCTTAACTCTTACTTACAATTTGTGCAACATGTTTAGTTGAATTACCTGCTTCCTTGATCTTATATTCAGTCTTTAACGGTAGGATTCCTTGTTGTAAATTCGTTGTTCCATAGGTTATGAGTTGTGTATTTACTTTTGGGACTACGAGGCGGTACCTCGGGAGCGCCTCTGTTGCATATTTACTTTTGGGACTATGAGGCGGTACCTCGGGAGCTCCCCTGTTGTGTATTTACTTTTGAGACTACGAGGCGGTACCTCAGGAGCCACCCTGTTGTGTATTTACGTTTGGGACTATGAGGCGGTACCTCGGGAGCGCCCCTGTTGTTTACCTCTATTTGCTGTGTTGTTACCTTTCTGTAATTTCTCATTGTTAAATTCTCAGTCATTTTATTATATTATTATATCTTCTGCCTTGTTTTCTTTTTTATTCTAGTAGGGCCCTGACCTGACCTCGTCACTACTCTACCGAGATTAGGCTTGGCACTTATTGGGTACTGTTGTGGTGTACTCATACTAAACTTCTATACATCTTTTTGTGCAGAACCAGGTACTGCTTTCCAGACCAGGTACCAGTGAGCTAGCCCGTACGTGGAGACTTCAAGGTACATCTGCCAGCGTCCGCAGACCTTGGAGTACCCCTCTATCTTTTTTATGTTGCTTTCTTTATTTTCATTATACGCTAATGTTTAGAGACACTTAGCATTTTCTCTTTAATGTTTGTGACTTATATCTCACCAGGTTTTGGGATTTTATGTATTGAGTTTTGGTAGATTTCTTTTATGAAATGGTTGGGATATTCCCGTTTTAATCTCTTATTTAATGTTTTCGCATATTGTTTAGTCTTACCTAGTCTTAGAGACTAGGTGCCGTCACGATATACCACGGAGAGAAATTAGGGTCGTGACAAGTTGGTATTAGAGCCCTAGGTTCATAGGTGTTATGAGTCACAAGTAGGTTTAGTAGAGTCTCTCGGATCGGTACAAAGACGTATGTACTTATCTTTAGGAGGCTATGGAACTGTTAGAAAAAGTTTCACTTCCTTGATTTCCTCATCGTGCGATTTGATTCCTTTGGGACTTATGCTTTTATTTCCTTCCTACTCAATCTCATGTGACGTGAAGCGCTTGTTATCAATTGGGCATCAAAGAGTTGTAGTGGTACTGCATATATGGTGCAAGATATTTTCCTTACGTGTTCGAGTGGGCTATTATCGTCGCCTTGCGGAAGGATATTCTATCGTTTCAGTTCAGTATCTGTACTTCCTATGGTTTAAGGCTATACACAAATTGCTATGATGTTCATGTGTTATTATCGCACAGTGTTAGTGAAGTGGTAGGATGCTTGTCTATGTGTCGAGGCAATGAATGACTTGAAAAGAGGATTTCTCGGTGCATGATTTAGAAGTTCGACATTTAATTCCAGCGAAGGAAAGGAAATCAGACTATGGATGTTCAGGCATTGGTTGATGAAGTGACGAGACTTGATATTTTCGAGCGTGGTGGAATTCTCATTTATGATGTGGTATCGTCATCTTTGTTGGAACGCATTAAGGTTCGTCGGTGTTATAGTTTTCTTCGATTTGCCTTCGGGGCAGGACATTAGGAAGTGGCGCCTAAGACGCGGTTGTCAGAGATAGCGGAGTGTAGCGGTTTCAGAATCAAATTGGTGTTTCTAGTGTTGATAGCTCGAGAACGAAGATCTTCTAGGAGGTTGGGAGTTGGTAGCGATTTATCTGTTCAGGTGCTACAAGTATGGATTTAATTTGAGGAAACATTTGGGCAGCATAGTATGAGGGAGGACATGGCGGGAGGTGTCTCACGGTGGTTGAATTACTAGCAGGTCAAATATGAAAATCAGAGGTCAAGCAGTTACTTAAGAAGATGGTTTAACCGAATTGAGAGTGGCGGAGTAGAATGTAGATTCTGTGGTAGGGTAACCACATGCCTTGAGAAAGTTCAAAGCGATTTGGGAGTCATGGTGGAAAGTGACTAGGTCTACGGACCATATTTGAAATAGTGGCTACTGTACTGAGGACAATTGAATATGGCAGAAAGGAGTTTGCTTGAAATGAAGAGGGGTGTAAAAACTTGATTGTCGTGGAATGCAACATGACTTCGAGTTTAGAATGTATTGTCGGACTTTCAGTTGATGTCAATGGGGAAGGAACAAACTTGTATAGCTAGTGGATGAGCACGAGATCAGGAGGGTTTACTGATTTTGTGGTAGTTGTACCTAGTACAACGTCGTTAGGAGATGTCGGTATGGAATTCCACAGGTGGGCTATCTCTTGTGGACAGGTCAGCAGTTGTGTGATTTTGATGAAGTTTCTACTGAGAGTTCTACTTACTACAAAGCAGAAGGTCAAATTTGCGATTATGGCTGATAATTCGGAATGTTCATGAAAAGTTTAATAAGAAACTACAAAAAATTTGGCGGGTTGACGGTGCAAGATCATGGTAATTGATAAGGGGAAATCTTTATGGGTTCTAGATTTATAAATTGTAGCTTAAAGCTAAGTTGGGGATCCCCACCGTCTACGATAGGATCGTGTGGTTGTCTTCTGGTGCGGGTGCTGGTTATCGATGCATTGGTGGGTTATTATGACTAAGAAAATAAAAATATCATGGGTAATCCGAGCAAAGAACTTGACGGATATGTGCTCCATTTGGCCTTATTGATTCATGTTTAGGTTTTTGGGAAGACTCAGAGTTTATGCTTCTTGTGGATGTGATGTACAAGGAAAAGAATTCAGCCGGTTGCTTCTCTGAGAGGGTGTTCATGTGCTAGCAGTGCATTGGAGTTTGATTATATTCGGGACCAGGTCAGAGTGGGTGACTCCCAACAATGGTCCTAGTGGATTCAAGAATCTAAATGTAATGCCTAAGGATTTCGGGTCCGTTGTGTGGTTAAGGATCGAGCTTTCGCAGTAGATTACGAACGGGACTCGAAATATTCTATATTATCATCGGGTATGCGGTGCAGTATTGGAGGAAAGGAAGAAATAGCTTCGGATTCGTGGAAGGTCTTGCAGAATGGGTGTACAGTCGGATATGCTATTATGCGCATAAGGAGAGTATGGGATGGTTCAATAGTATTGAGACGTGTGGTCTTGTGATGTGGGTCACTCGGGATGAGTGCGGATTTGGTTCGTTACGTTTGGGAATGGAGCTACTATTATTTCTAAGGCAAGTCGAGAGTAAATTGGAAGAAGTTGGGTTGGATTGTAATGATTGAGTCAGCATGATTGTGGCAATGATCAGTTCCTTCGGCGTACGAAGTTATACATGTGGTTTGTGGTTGTACGCGTGGGCTTGACAGCCACCACAACTTGATTTATTTGGGGAGTTATTTGATTATAATGGCCTTGTTATGTGTAAATGTATTCCGGAAGAGTCATGACGGTTTAGACCACGACTTGGGGTTTGAATTTTCTACGGTTGGGGAATTCAGTTGCGTGTTGTAATGGTCCTTCCGAAGTAAGTTAAGGGAAAGGAATCTAACCAATGAAGTGTTTATTCTACTAGTAGTTTAGGGGTTATGATGAATTCTTTCACCCTCGCGTAGCGGCATGATAGGTGCGGTGAGCGGCATGGGAATTTGAAGTTGAGGATCAAGGTTGCAGTTCCGTGTTCACAAGAATGTCGCGAGCTCGAATGAGCAGGAAGGATTTCAGATGTTCAGAGCAAGCTGGTATTTTCTTTAGTGTCACCTGTGAACGGTGTCTTGTGTAAGAGGCTTTATGTATGGAATTGCGGACTCTTGGTTGACTTTGCATAATTAGTGCGGTTGGTGGCGTGGAGGTGCAAACTTTGCTACCTAGTGCGAAAGGTCGTGGGAGAGTATCCCACGGGGAAATCTGTATAAGTGAGACATGCTAGTCACTTGATTGTTAAAGATTGAAACCAAGCATGGAGATTATGGTACCATCATTAATGTGAGAGTTTATGCCTGGAAGGCACTCTGTTCCTTTGGTTGTGAACTGTGGGAGTTGTTCCGGATTGAGACGACTTGATTATTCGCTCATGTGTTGAGGTCCCATATAGCTTGCGGTGTTATATGAGCAGGATGGATCTCGAGAGGCAGGTCATTTATCGCACCTTAGTTGTGCTTGGGTTTTGTGGCGTGTTACGCTATCCGTCTCCCCAAAGTTGTATTTTTCCACTTGGCGTGCTTGTGTCCGGTATTCGATATTCCATTGATAGAAGCATTATGGATTGATGGGTATGTCCTTATTTATTGCTATGAGTGGATCAGGTGGCACGCCACCACAGGTACATTGTTTGGATCGGGTTGCACGCTGCAACTGTATCATAATTGGATCGGGTTGCACACCGCAGCGGTATCATGTGTGGATCGGGTTGCACGCCGCAATAGTGAGATGTTGAGTACGGTTTCCTATATCTATTCCTGTGTATTTGATTTCTCATTTTCTGATAAGGGTTCATAGCATCTGTTTGGTCATTTTATTCGTTATGCGGGCCGGGTAGTTCTTTTCCAGAGTTATTTTTTCCTTATGTATCACATTCGAGTTTGTAACGTGATAGCGCATTGTTGGCATCATATGAGATTTTGGTAGTGTTTGAGATGGCTTATTGCATGAGCAACTCGTATTGGGTGAGACGAGGTTATTGGACCTGGGATCAGTGCGATCGAAGTTATGTAGGGTACATTAAAGAGCATATATCATTATTCAGTTCAGAATGAGGTAATGGTCCTTGTCGGGAGGGGAGACTCTATGATTTGTTATTTCGGCAGGTGGTTATTAGTTCTACATATCTTTTCCGTCGTGGCAGTATTGGGAGAGTTGGAGCAGGACTTATATGCGTCATGAGGTGTATTGCAGACACCAGATTCGTGAAATTTCAGCGATTGTGACCGAAGGATGTTATTGTGGTCAAGTGACTTATGTGGTGTAGGGTGTGATTTCGGCGGAGGAGCATGGTCATGCTGCGTGCAGTGTCTAGTAATTGATGCAGTGTTCGTATGTTAGAATCGGGTCTCGTGGAAAATTTCGGATGTTGGAATTTGGTTCTAAAGCTTGTTAGCTAAGGTTATAGGGAGGATCCTCAGTCTGACTCGAGCTAATATGCTCAATTGGGTTGTGGTGGCACGGGTAGGTGCACGAGGTGTTAAACAGTAATTTTAGACAACCCTAGAGCAGTCCTCAGCACGTAAAAGGACAAACGTATATTTAAGTGGGGGAGAATGTAATGACCCGACCGGTCGTTTTGAGCTCTAGCGCTTTGTTTAGCGATTTAAGACCTTGAATAGCTTCACTTCAGGTATTATGACTTATACGTGTGGTCGAAATTGAATTTCGGAGTTGATTTGGAAAGAAAAGTTATAATGTCGGAAGCTTTAAGTTTGGAGAATTTACTTAGGTTTGACTTTTGAGCAAATGACCTAGGAATCAGATTTGAAGGCTCCAATAAGTTCGTATGATGATTTTGGTCTTAGGAGCGTGTCCGGATGTTGATTTGGAGATCCGTAGGTCATTTCGGCATCAATTGGCGAAGTTGAAAAATTGGATGATTTTTGGAAAATTTGACTGGGAGTGGAATTTTTTATATCGGGGTCAAATTCCGATTCCGAAAGTTGGAATAGGTCCGTAATGTCAATTGTGACTTGTGTGCAAAATTTGAGATCAATCGAACTTGATTTGATAGGTTTCGGCGTCGAATGTAGAATATAGAAGTTCTAAAGTTTATTAGGCTTGAATCAGTGTGCAATTCGTATTTTTAGCATTGTTTGATGTGATTTAAAGGCTCGACTAAGTTTATATGATATTTTAGGACTGGTTGGTAATTTGGTTGAGGACCCGGTGGCTTCGGGGGTGGATTCCGGATAGTTAACAGATCAAAATTTGGACTTAAAGCAATTGCTGGGATTCTGCCTTCTGGTGCATTCGCACATGCAGATTTTTGTTCGCAGGTGCGAGCTCGCAAAAGCGAGCGAGCGAGCGTAGAAGCGAGGCTGAAGAGGGTGGTCAGTGGTCGCAGGTGCGACGAGGAGCTCGCAGAAGCAGTGTCGCTTCTGCGGAAGGATGATCGTAAAAGCGAACAAGAGCTTGGGAGGCCGGTTCGTAGAAACTGACGAGTTTGCGCAGATGCGCACCCACATAAGCGGGATTCGGACCGCAGAAGCGGTTGGCCAGCGTCAGTGACTTTCTGCATATGCGGATGGTTGACCGTAAAAATGGCTAAATGAACCACAAAAGCGGAAGTGCTTGGCAGAATGGTTTAATTAAGGATTTGGGTTGAGTAATTTGGGGAAAAGGTAGAAAAATCCTTAGGCCGAATTTTAAGGTTTTGATCGAGATTTTTGTATCGGATTTGAATAATTTTGGTATGGGTGAACTCAATATCGAATGGGTATTCTTATTTTGTGACTTTTACTTGATTCTAAGACATGGACCCGGGTCGACTTTTTGAGGTGATTTTCTAATTCCTTGCTAAAGTTGTAGTTTTATTATTTAAATTAGTTTCTTATAGTCATATTTATAGTATGTAATTATTTTGGCTAGATTCGAGCCGTTCGGAGTCAGAAAATTAAGGGAAAGGCATTCTGTTTGACTGAATGAGAGAGATTTGAGGTAAGTGACTTGTCTAACCTTGTGTGGGGGAAACTCCCCTTAGGTTTTGGTATTGTTATGGTATTCGCAATATGTGAAGGCCGTGTACGCGAGGTGACGAGTGCGTACTCGGGTTAAATATGGAAAGATCCGGTTCTTGCCGAGTAGTTTTTCTTTTAATTCCTTAACTGAATTGCTCTAGCCTGTGTAGTCATCATGTTTAGCCTAATGTCGCATGTCTACGTGTCTTAACTCTTACTTGCAATTTGTGCAACATGCTTAGTTGAATTACCTGCTTCCTTGATCTTGTATTCAGTGGTTTAACGGTAGGATTCCTTGCCATAAATTCATTATTCCATAGGTTATGAGTTGTGTATTTACTTTTAGAACTACGAGGCGGTACCTCAGGAGTGCCCCTGTTGCATATTTACTTTTGGGACTACGAGGCGGTACCTCGGGAGCTCCCCTGTTATTTTTCTCTATTTGCTGTGTTGTTACCTTTTTGTAAATTCTCATCGTTAAATTCTCAGACATTTTATTATATTATTATATCTTCTGTCTTGTTTCCTTTTTTAATTCCAGTAGGGCCCTGACCTGACCTCGTCACTACTCTACCGAGGTTAGTCTTGGCACTTACTGGATACTATTGTGGTGTAATCATACTACACTTCTGCACATTATTTTATTCAGAACCGGGTACTTCTTACCAGACCAGGTACTAGTGAGTTAGCCCGTACGTGGAGACTTCAAGATACATCTGCCAGCGTCCGCAGACCTCGGAGTCCCCCTCTATCTTTATGATGTTGCTTTCTTTATTTTCATTAGACGCTGATGTATAGAGACACTTAGCATTTTCTCTTTAGAGCTTGTGAGTTATATCTCACCAGGTTTTGGGATTTTATGTATTGAGTTTTGGTAGATTCCTTTTATGAAATGGTTGGGATGTTCCAGTTTTAATCTCTTATTTAATGTTTCCGCATATTGTTTAGGCTTACCTAGTCTTAGAGACTAGGTGTCGTTATAATATCACACGGAGGAAAATTGGGGTTGTGACAAAATTCTTCACGGAGTTGCTAACTATATTTCAATATTTTTAATAAAAAGAAGGGGTGAATCTTATCCGACCCTAGTGCCTTAACAGGTTTGAAGGAAAATAAAGCATTTGTGATTTCTCCAGTTGCTAGAAGTTTGTCAAAGGTGCCTAAATCTAGTTTTGAAAAATTAGAGGCATGATTCTCAAAGATAGCCCTCTTTGTAAAACTTTTAGAAGTTGTGAAGGCTTGTTCAAAATAATTAAAAGTATGGTCAAGAATGGATGTGGCATTAGTGATCCAGTTCCCATTGTCATTTTTGAAGTACATTATTGAGTTGCGAAGTTTTCTATTGGAAGCCATAATGTGGTAGAATTTGGTATTAGCATCCCCTTCGTTACACCAATTTATACGTGAACGAAGTTTCCAAAAGTCTTCTTCCATTTTGAGAATAGCATTGTATTCAAGTTGGAGATGCATTTCAAGATTCATTAAGAAGGAATTGTTTTGATAGTTTGGAGAAGATTGAATGCCATTTAGGCGAGCAAGGAGTCTTTTCTTGTTTTTAAAAATGTCGCCAAAAGTATTAATTTTTCAACTACTGAGTTTTTCCTTAAGAACATTATGGGCTCTATTTAGTTCATTAGACATCCAGCTTTCTCGAACAATATTAATGAAATTAGGGTGTTTGCACCAAATGGTTTCTAATCTAAAAGGTTTACCATTATAGAAAATATTTTTGGGGGTTAATTGGACTAGCAAAGGGTTATAGTCCGAATGGGTTTTGGGCAGGTGAACCACGACAGCTTTAGGAAAAACGTTAATCCACTCATTATTAATGAAAACTCTATCTAATCTTTCCATAATTAACCCTTTTGATTTCCTACGATGATTTGACTATGTGTACTTATACATCTTAAACCCTAAATCCATAAGGTTACAATTGTTAATACTAGTCCATAATCGTGAACTACGCCTATGATTAATAGAGTTACCCCTGAATTTATTATTTTCACTAAAGATATCATTGAAATCACCTCCAAGTAGCCAAGGGCCTTTGTAGATTTCATGGATATTCTTAATGTTATTCTATAAAGTATTTCTATTACCTATTTTTGTACTAGCATATATTGAAAAAAGCAACCAAGAGGTATTTATAGGGTGTAGCTCAATGTTAGCATGAATTTCTTGGTTCCTTCTGATAAAATTGTTCACATTAACCACATTGGAATTCCACAAAATAACAATTCCTCCAGCTTGACCCTCTGGTGGAACTTCGATCATTTGAGAGAATGAAAAATCATTGAGTAAGGAGATATGACTCTCCTTGCGAGTCTCAAGCAGTGTCACCATGCAACGATTATGTGTGTCAATCATTTCCCTAAAATTCCTCCTAAAGGTCTCATTATTACCCCCTAATGTCCCAAATGATAATGTTAGTAGGGCGATACATCATTTCTACTTGGTTATGGTTGGGGTTGGTTCCATTCTCCATCATTCTGTTTGATAGAGACAATGGATTCCTCCTGAACGGGGTTACTAATATCATTGCATGGCTTCCCACTATTAGGTCATATGGAGGCCTGACATCCATTGAGCATTTGTAAAGTGCTGGTAGGCAGTTGAGAACATAACTCTTCTCTAGCATCTCCATGAATAGATAAACCTTTACCTCGTTTAGGCTTGAAAATTCTACAGTTTATTCTGACCCTAGCAACATCATTTTCTCTGCATTCTCTACTTGTTGGTCTTCTTTTTCTGGTACATTGGGAGGATGAGGTTTTTGAGGTGCATTTAGTGGAGCTTGTGGAGGTGCATGTGGTGGTGCTTGTGATGGTGCATAGTTTACAGTGGGAGGTACATTCATCTGGGGTTGCGCGTGGTTGATTGGGGTGGTCCATGACATGAATAATGGATTCACGTTCGAGATCTCCCCTAGGGGAAAGAATGGGAGATCCACTACCATGGTTTGCGTTTGAAGACGGTTGAAGTGTGGTGGCAAACTCCATTGAGTTCTCATTGATTGTGCTAGGTTCGAGTTCATTGATGGAGCTAGTGGATGTAGTATGTTGTTTAACCAAACATTATTAAGATAATTTCTCATGGTCATGTGCATCCCTTCGGATACTAGTTAAGCTAGAAAGTGAGAGTTTTGTAGTACTATCACAGTCTCTTGCCCGTCCAATATCATATTGAATGATATTTTATGGCCCATCAGTCCTTGTTCTATCCAAGAGAGGGGTTGATGGTCTTGTGGTAGTAGTGGTTGTACAAAGAGGATTTGATTTCCCCTTAGTGGAGCTTGAGATGTCGGTGGGTTTGCCATTGTGTGGGCTCTTTGATGTCTTAGTTGGATTAGACGATACCATCTCCTTTGGGCTACTGGAATTCTTGGCATTGTTGATAGAGGTGTCTTGGTTTATATTGGAGATATCAAGGGTTTTTTTTGGAACATGAGTGAGGTAAGTAGTGGAACGAGGTAGCTCCCTAATCATTAAATCTACTTGCATGTCTTCTGAGTGGTTTAGGGAGAGAGAGATGATTTTAAAATTATTTTGGAAAGATTTATCACTTGGCACGTGGTTATCCTCATTGGCCATTTGTGGAGCAATGGGATTTTCTTGGGACAAGTGTTGAAGTTACTTGTGATCGTTCATGCATGGGGCGTTATTATTAGTGATAATGCTTTTGTTGGCAGAGTTATTTAGAGAGTCTTTGGAGTTAGTATTAGGGTTGATTGTAGGGTTAATTAGGTTATTGATATCGCTTAGTAGGTGATTATTGGAATGCATGTTGGTTAATTGGTCATTTTCATTTTCTGCTATGTGTTCATTAGCACATTTTAATATGGCCACGTCTAATAATATGCAATCAACCTCAGTAGTAATAGAGATTTTGTTTTTATTTTCTTTAATTTCTGGCGGATTATCCAAGATGCAGAATTTATTTAAAGTGGCAGCATAAACCTTGGGCATAGGATTATTATTAAAGATTTTGGTAGAAGAATTATTGTTGGTTATGTTAGTTGCAGAGTTATTGCCAAAAGATTTTGTATTAAAAGATAGGGTGGGAGAATTACCTGACATGCTGATACTAGGATTTTGGAACTTACCTGATTGCTGGGATGACTCATTGATCCTATGCTTTGGATTCTTTTTTTTTTTTTGGAGAAGTTAACCGTCTGCCATACATCTTCTTTAATGCCTTGAACTTCGTTTTGTTCCATTGATTGGTTTGCAGTCAAATTCATTTGTGTGGGTAGTGGATTATTGAATACTACCTTGTATGGACATTTGGACTGAGCATGGTCTAATCTTCCACATTTTTTACACAAAAAGTTCTTCCCTTTATAAAATATAATTTGTTTATGCTGACCAATGAAGACGAAGGGAACCACTGGTTCATCCAATGGCATTTCTATGCATAACCTTGCATACCTTCCCCTTAGGGTTGAAGAGGTGCATGAGTCACTTTTTAATAGTCTACCAATTTTATTTCCTATCTTTTCCAAAATTAATCCATCGTAAAACTCGGTTGGTAGTTGTGGTAGTCGCACCCAAACGGCTGTTAGCGAGACCTTTGTTTCAGATGCTATAAAATTTGGTTCCCATCTTTGGACCGATAGGAAGTGACCAAATATAAACCAAGGGCCATAGTGCAAGACTTTGAACATGCTTTCTTCGTTGTTGAACTTGGTGATGTAGTAGTCAGACCCTAAGTCGATTAGCTGAAAATTTTCCTTAATTTTCCATAGTTCTTGGATCCTTTTTTTGAGTAGGTGGTGTTATATTCTCTTCCCTTGAAGCTTGATGATGACAGAGAATTTTCATGGTTGGTAGATCCGTTGGAAGTCATCTTGTGATAACTGAACGTGTCGATCCTTATTAACTGAGAGCAATTGATTATGGGGACAATCATTTTGTAGATGCACTGTGTAAGGCTCACTTGAGTTAGTGAGTACATTAATTAATGTACCATGTTCACCCGCTATTAATTTTTCCTTAAAACTCGGGCCAGTTATGGTTGCATTCAGTTTAGGTTAATCGCTTGCAATATCCAGTGGTTTGTGTGGGATTAGATGTAAGAGGTTTTGTTCTTGCATATCGGATTGGTGTTCTTTAGTTGGTTCTATGGAGAGAAGCGGGAGAATTATCTTTTAGAGAGAGAATTTCCGCATAGTTTAGGGATTTGCTTTTGGTTCTTCCAAAATGACGTAGTTTAGTGTTGTGACATGCAAAAACAATTAAGAATTTTGCTAACCTTAATTGTTATTTTAGTAAGGCAAAATGGCCTAATAGTCTCTAAATTTGCACCGAATTTTAACATTAGCTTAAAAACTGTTGTAATACCTCTACTTGATAAAAATAAGTATTAATAAAGGATAATTTTAGAGATATTTCCTCGGGTTTAGCTTCGTTATATTAGTTTTCCTGCTTTACGATGTTACATCTATTTTTTTATTTTGATTATTTTGTATAGTTCTTTAATCTACATATTATTAAAGTAAAATAATTACAATTTGAATCATCTCCCTCTCTTTTAATATCAAATTGTTCTAATTAATTTCATGAATGATAAAAAAAACTAATCGCATGTCTCGCATATTCTCTTGTCGGCTTCAGCTACTTATTTCTGCTTGTTTTTTGTTCAAATTCAATTTAAAGATGTCATTTTAATGAAATATTACAAGTTGAACTTAATTTTAACTCGTAGTAAGCGATGTTCCTATGTCAGTTAATACAAACTGGTATAACTGTTATGATAATGGAGACTTAACACGGATAAAGTACATGAGTTATTTGGTAAGCCATATGGGTTTAAGAATTAGGAAAATGATAATGAGAAGGGGGTCGAACAAGCGTTCTTAATCAAATTAAAATAAGGGAGGTTCTCTATTGTAAATATCCCTTTTTCATCTTCCTCTTTGGTTATAAGACAAAATAACAGTTTATGGGTTATTTATTGAAATTTGAAGTTTTATATGATGGTGTAAAACATTTATAGTGAGATATGAAAGAGCAAAAACCAAGCATCCCTATTTCACTTCGGTTATTGTCACGATCCAAAATCCAACTAGTCATGATGACATCTAACCCAACCCGTTAGGTAAGCCAATTACCAACTATCCAATTCTAAAAATAATTATTAAAGCAATTTAACTGAATAAAGGTCTTAATCTTATATAATCCCCAAGAAATGGTAGTACAAATCATGAGCTTCTAAGAATAGAGTTTACAAAACAGAAATGAAATAAATATATAGTCTGTTTGAATAGTACATAAACAGAGCTTTTATAAAATCTAAGGCTACCATGAACAAGAGGCAGCTACAACAGGAACGCAACCATCGAGTACAGCAACAACAACATCCAATATCTGCACGCAATGTACAGAAGTGTAGTATCAGTACAACCGACCTCATGTACTGAGTAAGTAACAAACCTAGCCTTAGGAGGTTGAAAGTAGTGACGAGCTTCCACCAAGATCGGGTCCAAAACCAATAGTCCACAACAATCCATAACAACATAAAGCAAATAATACCAAAAGTAACTCAGAGATAAAATGCTCAGCAAATCATGATTTCAAAATAATAGTTCTTCCTTTTAAGTACATCAGTGAAAACCCAAATCATTTACCAAAGTTGCTGAAAATATGAATAAGTTTGAAAACAATAATTTTTTCCAAAAATCTTTTCTATAATAAATGAGATGTTTTATTTTTCTTCTAGATAACCCGTGCAAAAACAAATGCATCACTATGCCCATCTATAAAAAATGTGTGAAAATCATGAATGATGTGATGCAATACACCATGAGGAATATACATCTCTATGCTTGTATGTTATGTGTCCATGCCAATGCGATGCAACTAAATGATAAAATCATAAACAGCCCCTCGGGCAGACCTCACAATCACTCGTATACAGCCCCTCGGGCATACCTCACAATCACTCATAAACAGCCCCTCGGGCATACCTCACAATCACTCGTAAATAGCCCCTCGGGCATACCTCACCATCTCTCATGCCTCTCAGTCACTCAGCACTCGACACTCGCACTCAGTAGGTACTTGTGCTCACTGGGGGTGTGTACAGACTCCGGAGGGGCTCCTACAACCCAAACGCTATAGTCTGCACGGACAACTCACGTGCTGCACGGACAACTCACATGCTATAATACAACTCACGTGCTGCACGGACAACTCACGTGCCATAATATAAGCCAATAAGGCTTGCTGCATGCGGGCAACCCCGATCCATATAATAGTAATAATATATATAAAGCCAACATGGCCTGCTGCGACGTGCAACCCGATCCCAAAAATATTCTCACAATCAGGCCCTGCCTCCCTCAGTCATCAATCTCTCCAGTCTCTCTCTCATGGGCTCACAATGTCATGAGAATAGCCCAAAAATGATGATATGATGCATCAATAAATAACAACAGAGACTGAGATATGATATATAATGAAATGAACATGACTGAATATGAATTTTTTATTTAAAATAAATAATTCACAACAATATGACTTATGTGGGTCCCAAAAATACTGGCACATAGACTCAACATGATTTTTAATATGATTCTCAGCTCAAGTTCTTTAACACATAAAACTACATGAAAAATGCCAAGATTATTTGACTACAAAATTTCACGAAATAATTACGTCACAATTTCTATGGTGCACGCCCACACGCCCGTCACCTAACATGCGCGCCACCTCCAAACAATTCATATAATACGTATATTTAGAGTTCATACCCTCAACTCCAAGATTAGAAGAGTTACTTACCTCGAACAAGCCAAATCCAATGCCGAGCAAGCTAAACAATGCTCCAGAAATTTTATTGTGCGCGTATCAACTTCCGAACGGCTCGAATCTAGCCACAATTAATTTGATTTAGTCCACACAATTTATAGGAATTAATTCCATATCAAAATACTAATATTTTTCACAAAAATCCGAAATTACGCCCCAAAAATTACCCGTGGGGCTCACGTCTCGAAATACGATGAAACTCACAAAATACAACAACCCATCCCATTACAAGTTCAACTATACTAATTTCACTTAATTCCGACTTCAAATCGATGTTCAAAATTCAAAAATTCGTATTATGAACTTTTAGGCCAACACCCCCAATTTTATCTTTAAATTTATCAACAAATTGCTAAAAATGAAGATAGATTCATGGAATATTATCACAAGGGAGTCAAGAATACTTACCCCAAGTTATATGAAAAAATTCCTCTTCAAAGTCATCCAAACCGAGGTCCAAAATGAGAAAAAAATCTCGGAATCCTCGTTTTTAACACTGCCCAGGCATTTCCGCACCTGCAGTGCCTGGGCTCGCACCCACGCATCCGCTTTTGCAGACAAAAAATGCGCGCCTGCGGAAACAGCCAGCCTTCAAAAATCTCACATCTGCGGCACCCTTCTCGTATCTGCGGGCGCGCAGATGCGCATTAACCTTCGCACATGTGGCCTCGCAGATGAGGGCAAATTCTCGCACCTGCGAGCACTGCCCAGTTCCACTATTGGTCGCTTTTGCGACTGATCTCACGCACGTGCTGCTTCGCACCTGCGATCAGAAGCTTCGCAGGTGCGATCACACCAGTAGGCAGCAGATCCAGTATTTCCTTAAGTCCGAATTTGATCCGTTAACCATCCGAAACTCACCCGAGGCTTCTGGGACCTCAACCAAATACACCAACAAGTCCTAAAATATACCACGGATCTACTCGAGGCCTCAAATCACATCAAACAACCTCAAAAATATGAACTACATACGGATTCAAGCCTAATAAATTTCAAAATTTCTAAATTCTACAAACGACGCCGAAACCTATCAAATCATGTCCGATTGACCTCAAATTTTGCACACAAGTCACATTTCACATTACAGACCTATTCAAATTTCCATAATCGGATTCGGACCCCTATATCAAAAAGTCAACCCCTCGGTCAAACTTTCCAAAATTTAAATTTTGGCAATTCAAGCCTAATTCTACTACGGACTTCTAAATAATTTTTCGGATACACTCCTAAGTCCAAAATCACCATACGGAGATATTGGAATCATCAAAACTCCATTCCGGGGTCGTTTATACATAAGTCGATATCCGATCACTATTTTAACTTAAACTTTAAACCTTGGAACTAAGTGTTCCAATTCATTCCAAAACCTCACCGGACCCGAACCATTTATCCCGGCAATTCACACAACAACTATAAAGTATAATTTTTAACAGTAAATGGAAAAACAGAGTTGTAATACTCAAAACGACCGGCCGGGTCATTACAGTTTTGGATCTAATCGTATTTTGTAATCTGATTATCGAGATTTTTTACTGAAAAGTGTTACAGAAAGGAAAAGATGAAACTATTTTAGTAAAAGGTAAAACTATATATAAAATCTTTCTAAAGGAATGCCTTTACTAGATTCCAGATTTTAATTTTAAGTTTAAAAATATGTTTATAAAATTAAATAAACAAAAAGCTTTCTAGAAGAACACCAAGTCACATTGTAATTTTTTGGCATTGAAAATAAATAAGCTAAAAGAGTTGTATAAGAAAACCAAAACAAAGGAGGTATGCACTAAATCATAAGAGAAGTTGGTGTAATGAAGCCAAACTTGAAGAGTGATCTTTGAAATTAATTTTATTAAATAAATTTTTTTTTATCGTAGTGTGAGTTTCACTTATCTAACAAGAATAACATGTCACATGCTATGGCCTTTTATTGTTTGACATGTGTAATTTGCATATTCCACTTTTTTTAATTGCCAATTTATCAAATTTCTAATTTATACTAAGCATATAAGGAAAAAATTGCAATTATGTTTTCGTTGAATAGAATAACAGGAAACAATGTTGAAATTGTTATAAGAAAAATCAAATTATGGTGGATGTCTACTCTTCCTCTATGATCTTCTCAAATGCTTAATGACATATTCAATGACATATTTTTATGCTTAATGACATATTCAATGACATATTTTTCTTCACTTTTCATGCCTATATAAAGGCCTTGTAATAGATAGAAAAATACACACAATTAAAGAAAAAATAAGAATCTCCCCTCTCTTTCTCTCTATATCTCTTAACTTGTTTTTCCTTGTTCTATATTGTTACTTTGAGCTAAATTTTATAACATGCTATCGGCACGAAGTCTCTAACCTCAAGGTTGAATTTCACTTCTGGTAAGGTATATCTCGATGATCTATTGTCAAAATTATCCAAATATTATTCAGAAAGGTATGTAGTGTTACAGACACGTCTTTCTACCACAACAACAAGTCCGAGCTTTAAACCATATAAGTTTATACCAATATTTGGAATAAGCAATGGTCTGATTATTAAAAAATTAGTATTTATGTGGCTGCTAAGGATGTCACCTTGTTAAATTTTCATTAACTAAATAATAGGTGGCATGCGGTATACTAAATAATCTACAAAATTAAAATTATACTTTATTATGTATGCTTATGGTTTTACCTTATAATACGATTTTAGTATGCCTAGTATAATGATTATACATAATAATAATAATAATAATAATAATAATAATAATAATAATAATAATAATAATAATAATAATAATAATAATAATAATAATAATAATAATAATAATAATAACAATAATAATAATAATAATAATAATAATAATAATAATAATAATAATAATAATAATAATAATAATAATAATAATGATAGTTCTTATCAAATTAACATGTTGAATCATTTCTATATAGAAAGCATATAGTAGTAGATAGTACACAGAGATTTGTCCACTATTTTTTTTATTCCCTGATTGACTTAAAAGTTCTACTATATCTTTTTATTTTTCTAGAGAGCATAACACTTAGTTTTCACAAAAGTACATAGTAATTAGTAGTACTATTATTCTGTTTGATACATAATTTTTCCTTAATGTTATGGTCATATCACTTTCATCTTGTAGTAAGCTTATTGCAGCAAAGATCACATGTGAATTTTTAATATTATTTTGTATTTTCATATATCTGTTTGACACTAATTACTTAGTTGATTTGAGTAAACGAAAGTCTATTGTTGAGAATTATATCCAAATGACATTATGAAGAGTTTAACTTAAGAATTAAGCATTTCCTTCATATTTGAAATTGTTTTTGTCCTTTGCTATTAATGATATCAACTTCAATGAGTTCAAGTCGCAATGCACCATGAGGGTAAGACATCAGTATCAAGGCCCGATGCTCCATGATGATAAGAGTTGGGTTTAAGTCCCAATTCATTAAGGTCTAACATGCCTTTATATTGGTAAGACATTGAATTTGAGTCTCACTATACCATATTGATGATATAATGATAACTAAAGAAAAATAATCTATTTTTCATGAAAAGGCATGAATATTGTCCCACTTGATTTGCTCTATTCTTGAAGTGAATGCGGTAACGGTGCATAATAAGTCTAAATGAAGACAAGTAGTTGACCAATGTACGTGGACGTGCCAAAGACCAAAATAATAATAGTCATTATTATGGTAATTATAAAAAGGAAAACAGTAAGGGTTCTCAAAATAATCCTTCAAATGTGAAGGAAATGTGTATCAATGTGGTCTGTAAATATGAGACACGTTCGGATGATTATGGTCCATTCTTTGAAAATGTGACTTGCAATAAGCATTGTAAATGAAGACTCATTCCTAAAAGTGAATGTGAAAATATATATGTGATATAAATTCTACATAAGAATATGCTTATGCATGGTTGGATAAATACTACAACTCACTTCTATGGGAGGTTTGAGAGAAAAAAAGATAATGAACATTACTGTGTAGTTACATGAATATGTCATTGGTCGCGTACATGTGATACGCCAAAAAAACAATTGTTGTGCCTTATAAAAGGTTATTAAAGGCAAAATTAAACAAGAAATTATTTTACTTATGATGATTTTGACCATGATAATTTATTATGATATAATTTTCTCCGTGAAGGAGATATTTACCATATGAATGGTGTGACAAAAGATCTCGTAGTACAAAAGTTGTTAAGAGTTCCGAAAAAATTAATTTGTTACTACCCGGATGAATAAAATTATTCACGACATTGATATTGTAAAGTCTCAAAAGAACTTTTTGAGTTTCAAATATATAAGTCAAAGTGGTTGGCATATTGAGATTATAAATGAAAGGAATATTGAATATATTCATATTTCTATAATCATAACGGGTAAATATGAAAGGTTACCCGATTTTTTTTCTATTTGTACTACACAAATATAGGCATGATGATGGAATCATATGTCACAAGTAAACTAGAGGTTTACTGAAATAAATATTAGTTGGCATGACCGGTTGACCATCTCAGTTCAATTATGATGCGAAAAATTAATTGAGAATTACATTGGCATATATTGAAGAAATAGAAGATTCTTTAAGAATTTTCTCGTGCTGCTTATTCTCATGATATACCAGTTAATGTTTGAATTGAATCCCTTGATTTCTGGAACAAATAAAAGGTGATAAATATATGAGGCCCAGTCACCTGCCATGTAGACTGTTTACTATTATATGATTTTAATAGATGCATCTATTCTATGGTCACATGTGAATTTGTTATCAACTTGCAGTTTGACTTTTGCAAGATTGATTGCTCAAATTATTAGAGCACAGTTCCAGAATATAAATTATGATGATTTATCTTGATAATACTAGTTTAAATCCAAGTCGGTTTAGCAGAAATTGTATGCCTCCAATTATATCTAAACCATTGGTTATGAGAACAAAACTGCCAAAATAAAATTTGATATGTGATGTATTATTTAATATACAACAACACTTGTACACATATAGCCAATTTATGATAAGTTCTCCCTATCACAATTAGTTTAAGGTCAGGAACCAAATAATTTCCATCTAGAAATATGAATGTGCTATATGATTTAATTATTCCATCACAATACACAAAGATGGATCCTCAAATAAGGATAGGGATATGTGTTGGTGATCCCAACAATATGGGGAGAAAATGGGCAGGTAAAAAAGTAATACATGTAATGAATTATTATAAGTACATCTAGATCCTCGTACGAGAAAATGTGAACTTGAAGTTTAAGTGATAATTCATTTGCAAAATATTGCCAGGCGTATTTGCTGACCCAACGCTAAATGTCATATTCAGCTGCTAATGCTCCAAATAAAATAAAGTTCATAATAAATAGAGTCTAAGGCATGTATGAAGCATAATAGACTAATCAGTTTCAAAGATAAAATTCCTTGAAGAATGAGAGGAGTAAATGTTCAAGATGGTCATAATAAGGAGGCAAGTGTTCTAGAAGAGCACCACGACATAACACTTCATAAGACCTCATGGGAGAGGCTCAGGTACCTGAAAATAATAAGATAAAGAGATCTCAATAAGTTATGTCTTTATTGGGTAATAGTAGAACCAATATAAAATGATCGTTGACGATATTGTTAATATAATGTAGCGCTCAATATTAATAATATTGACGAGGATCTTGAGCTCAAATCTGTCATGAAATTTGGACAGATAAATGATTGGCCAAATGAAAAATACGCAATGAAAATTGATTTCACCTAAAAAATATGAAGTTGGACGGATAGTCCCAACACCTGAAAGTATAAAGCTAGTGGAGGTATAAATGTGTTCTTGTGTGAAAAAAAAGAAGGTCAAGTCGATAGACATAAAGACGACTTGTGTCACAAGAAGATTTTTAAATATCCTGGCATTGATTATATAGAGACATATTTTCCTGTGGTGGATGTCGTCATTTCAGGTTTTAATCTGGCAATACAAGAAAATTGTGATATGCGTATAATGAAAATCATTGAAGGATTTAAATTGTTCTGAAGCATATTAAGGTTTCCAAGAAATTTATTAAATAAATCTTCAAAAATCCTTATACGGATTGAAACAATCAAGGCGCATGTGGGGTAATCGCCTGAGTGAGTACCTGTTGAAAGAAAGGTACAAGAAAGATTCAATTTGTCCTTATGTCTTTATAAAAAGATCTGGATCTAAATTTGTTATAATCGCCGTGTATGTTAATGATTTAAATATCATTGGAACTACTAGGGAGCTTCCTAAAGCAGTAGACTATTTAAAGAAAGAATTTGAAATGAAAGATCTTGGAAAGACAAAATTTTATTTTGGTCTACAAATTGAGTATATGAAAGATGAAATTTTTGTCCATCAATCAGCATACACTAAAAAGATTTTAAAGCGATTCTATATGGATAAAGCACATCCATTGTGTACCCCGATGGTTGTGAGTTCACTCGATATAAATAAAGATCCATTCCGACCTCATGAAAATAATAAAGAGCTTCTTGGTCCCGAAGTACCATATCTTAGTATAATTGGTGCACTAATGTATCTTTCTAACATTACAAGGTCTGACATAACTTTTTCAGTTAATGTCTTAACAAGATATAACTCTGCTCCTACAAGGAGACATTGGAATGGAATCAAATACATATTGCGGTATCTAAAAGGGACTACCGATATGGATTTATTTTATGGCAATGATTGTAGTCCCGATCTTGTTGGTTATGCCGATGCTGGGTATTTATCTGACCCACACAAGACTCGATCTCAAACAGGCTATGTGTTTACATATGGAGGCACTGCCATAGCTTGACGATCGACTAAGCAATCAATCGCGACTACTTCATCTAATCATGCTGAGATAATTTCTATTCATGAAGCAAGTCGAGAATGTGTATGGTTGAGGTCTATAATACACCTTATTTGAGACAAATATGGTTTGAAGTATGACAAACTACCCATAATTTTGTATGAAGATAATGCAATATGCCCAATTGAAGGGAGGATTCATAAAAGGGGATAGGACAAAGCACATTTCACCAAGTAATTTTTCACACATGATCTTCAAAAGAATGGTGATATCAATGTGCAACAGCTCTGTTCAAGTGATAATATGACTGATTTGTTCACCAAATCTCTACCGACGTCAACCTTCAAGAAACTAGTGTACAAGATTGGGATGCGAAGGCTCAAGGATGTGAATTGATGCTCTCATCAGGGGGAGTTAATATGTGTTGTACTCTTTTTCCCTTACAAGGTTTTGTCCCACAGGGTTTTCCTTGCAAGGTTTTTAACGAGGCAACCAAAAGGCGTATTTTTAAACAAGTGTACTCTTTTTCCTTCACTAGAATTTTTTTCCCATAGGGTTTTTTCCTAATAAGGTTTTAACGAGGAACATTATCTATGGACATCCAAGGGGGAGTGTTAGAAGAAAAATCAAATTATGATGGATGTCTACTCTTCCTCCATGATCTTCTCAAATGCTTAATGACATATTCAATGACATATTTCTATGCTTAATGATATATTCAATGACATATTTTTCTTCACTTTTGATGCCTATATAAAGGCCTTGTAATAGATAGGAAAATACACACAATTGAAGAAGAAATAAGAATCTCTCCTCTCTTTCTCTCTATATCTCTTAGCTTGTTTTTACTTGTTCTATATTGTTACTTTGAGCTAAATTTTATAACAGAAATACTTTTGACAGGCATTATCATAGTCTTAAGAACTATAACTCATAAGAGAAATAGATGGAAAAATAACCGAGGAAAGCAGAAAGGAAAATAAGAGTTACACAACATTTAATGTGAAGGATATTTGTGAGATAATAACAATTTATAGGGGACGAGAAAATAAAATACTTGGTCAAATTTAATAGCATGTTTGGCCAAGCTTCTAAAATCAGCCGATTTTGAAAAATGCTCTTAATAGTGCTTTTAAAAAAAAATACTTTTGCTGAAAAGTAGTGTGTGTTTGACTAATTAATTTGAAAAGCACTTTTGAGAAATAATTAATATTTGGCAGAGCTTTTAACAAGTAATGTAACTACCCGATCGGTCGTTTTGAGCTCTAGCGTGTCGTTCGATGGTTTGAGGCTATGAGCAGCTTCACTTCAGGTATTATGACTTGTATGCGTGGTCGGAATTGAATTTTGGAAAGTTTGGAGTTGATTTGTAAAGAAAATTCTAAATTCGGAAGCCTTAAGTTAGAGGAATTTAGTAAAGTGTGATTTTGAGTAAACGACCTCGGAATCAGGATTTAAAGGTTCCAACAGGTTCGTATGATGATTTTGAATTTGGGCATGTGTCCGGATCGGGTTTTGGATGACCCGGGAGCATTTCAGCTCCTATTATGGAAGTTGGCATTTTGGAAGAATTTCATAAATTTGGGTTGAAGTGCATTTCAATGTTATCGGTGTCCGTTTGGGATTTCGAGTCTGGGAATAGCTCCGTATTGTTATTCTGGTATTGGGAGCGCGTCCGAAAGTGGATTCGGAGGTCTGTAGGTCATTTTGGGGCCATTTGGCGAAAGATAGAAATTTGAAGGTTTTTGAGAAGTTTGATCGAAAGTGTACTTTTTGATATCGGGGTTGGATTCCAATTTCGGAAGTTGGAGTAGGTCCGTAATGTCAGATGTGACTTGTGTGCAAAATTTGAGGTCAATCGGACTTGATTTGATAGATTTCGGCATCGAATGTTGAAGTTTTAAATTTTAAAGTTCATAAAGCTTGAATTGAGTTGCGATCCATTATTTTAATGTTATTTGATGTGATTTGAAGGCTCGACTAAGTTCATAATGTGTTTTGGGACGTGTTGGTATAATTGGTTGATGTACCGAGGGCCTCGGGTGTGTCTCGGATCGAGTTCGGACGGATATTGGACTTTGCGGAATTGCTGGTTTCTGGGCATCTGGTTTCCTCTTCCGCGATCGCGAAAGGTTAAGTGGACTAGTGGGATTTTTACTCTACGCGATCGCGTATAATGGTTCGCGTTCGTAGAGGATCGAGCGGGAGGTTATTCGCGTTCGCGTCGGGGATATCGCGAACGCGCTGTGTTAATGAGGCTGCCCTATTTGGTGAAGGTTGTTCTATGCGATCCGTGATCGCGAAAGTGGAAGGGGCTGAGCAAAGCGATCGCGTTTCGCATTCGCGAAAGGGAAGCTTTTAGGCAGCTGTTGATTGGCCTTCACGACCGCGAGTGGATTTCCGCGATTGCGAAGGGGAAAGACCTGGGCAGTGTTCTTTTAAAATCAAGGTTTTGGCTCATTTGCACTTCATTTCCTCCATGGGAGCCGGTATTGGAGCGATTTTGGAGCTCCATCTTCATCATCGACATCAAGATAAGTGATTCCCACCTATTGCAAGCTAAATACAAGGTTATATACAGATATAGATATGAAAACTAGTAGAAATTTGAGATTTTGAAGAAAGACCTAGAACTTGGTATTTTGGATTTTTACCACAAAATTTAGACATGAAATTGGGAATAAATTATATATTTGGGTTCGTAATGCTATGGGTAATGATTATCTTCGAAAGTTTTCGGAATCCGGGCATGTGAGCCCGAGGATGGCTTTATTAATTTTTCAAGCGGAGTTGGAAAATTGTTATAAATAGGATTATAATGAGTAATTGAGTATATATTAATAGGTTTGCATAATTATTGACTAGTTTTGGAGCGTTGGGCATCGGTTTGAGTCATCGGAAGGGCTTGTGAGCCGGTTATGGAACTTTGGAGCGAGGTAAGTCTCCTTTCTAACCTTGTAAGAGGGAATTAACCCCATAGGTGAATTAAATAAATATTGTACCTAACTGTGGGGGCTATGTACGTACGAGGTGACCAGAGTCCGTATGTAGCTACTATTATACTATTGTCCGGGTAGCTTAGGACCCATATCATGCTATACTTGGAATGTTTGTGCCCTTACTTGCTAATATAATCACTTAGTCATGATAGAAATTGATAAAAGAATTGTATAAGGTTAAATTCACTTACTTGAAGGTTTGTATGAGATACTTGACTGTAAATGAGAAACTTGTGTTTTCTTAAAAATAATTATTATTTGTGGATCGGGCCGAGCACCTCGGTAGTAAATAGATGCATCTATGGTTCACACCATTTGACCCTCTGGCAGTGCACGATTTAAATATTATGTTGGATCAGGCCGTACGACCTCGACATGATTTGTGCATGCTTGTATTGCTTGCTCTGATATTCATGATAATTGATATGGCCACATTGGCCGAAGATTTAAATTGTTAAAAGATGAAGATAAATTTGGAAATCCCCTATTAGCAAGAGAATTATTTACCTATCGCATGTCATTTTGTTTACTATTGCATCATAAAAATCCATAATTTATCATATCATTGGTATATTGATTATAGCCCATAGTAAGTGTCCGAGTCGACCCCTCGTCACTACTTCTTCGAGGTTAGGCAGGATACTTACTGGGTACGCATTGATTTACGTACTCATACTACACTTGCTGCACGTTTTGTGCAGGTACATATATGACTAATGGCCTTGTGGGTGCAGAGGCGCGGTTATTACGGGGACTTAGGTGGGCTGCATCTTATGTACGACCCGCAACCAACAGAGTCTCCTTCAGAGCATTGTATTTTCTTTCCTGTCCAAATTTGTATTCCGGATATTTATTGTATTTTATTTTAAAATCCTAAAAAATGCTCATGCACTTGTGAGACCGGGTTCTGGGATGATTATGGGATGTTCAGTATTGAAATTGGAAAATATTATTATTTACTCTATGAAGTTTATCATTTATTATTTAATTAAAGGAAATTTACGATTTCAGAAATATTAAAATGAGAATTTACTAATTATTGGTGTTGGCTTGCCTGACAGTAGTGTCTGGCGCCATCACGACCATTCAAGGATTTTGGATCATGACAAGTAATTTTAAGTATTTTTCTCAAACAGTACTTTTAAGAAATATTATGTTATACTATATAATGCTAGTAATAGCTGTTCTGGTTTATCAAAGTAGTTGACCTTGAGAAATTCTTTGACATGCTTGAATGGTCAATCATCACGAGCACCATCCTCTTCTACAACTGTAATGGCCCAACCAGTCATTTTAACTTTTAGTACCCTGTTCCCTAAAATAAAACTTTCCCTATGTGCTTTTAATAATTTATGACTTGCGGGGATGGTTGGTTCGGAATTTGGAAGTGTTTGGGTTGAAACCGGAACACTTGGTTCCTTAAGTTGGCCTTAAAGTACCAAGTTTGACTTCGGTCAACATTTTGAGAAAACGACCCCAGAATCGGGATTTGACGGTTCCAATAGGTTTGTATGATGATTTTGGACTTGGGCGTATGTCCGAATCAGGTTTTGGATAACCCGGGAGCGTTTTGACGCTTAATAGTAAAAATCAACTATTTGAAGGTTTAAACTTCTTTAAATTTGGTTTGGAGTAGGATTTTGAGTAATTGAAGTCCGTTTGGAATTTCGAGTTTGGGAATAGTTCCGTATAGTAATTTAAGTCTTGCACGCAAAATTTCGTGTCATTCCGAGTAGTTTAAGTATATTTCGGCGCATTGGAAGTAAATTGAAGAACTTGCAATTCGTAAGTTTGAATCAATTTGGTTTAGGGTATGATTCTTAGATTTGATGTTGTTTTAGGCGTTCTGAGAGTTCGAGCGAGTCCGTTGTATGATTTCAAACTTGTTGGTATGTTCGGGCGGGGTCCCGGGGACCCCGAGTGTCAATCGGACGAGGCTCGGACCAAGTTGGAAGTTGGGAGCCAAAACTGAAGCTCCCTGCTACTGTCAGAATCGCACTTGTGCTTGGCCAGTCGCAGGTGCAACATTCGCAGATGTGACAGAAGCTCGCAGGAGCGGAACTCGCAGATGCGAGATTTCTTCGCAGAAGCGGAAAAAGGGAAGGGGAGGCCATCGCCGCAGATGAGGAATTTTGGCGCACCTGCAATCGCGCATGTGCGAAGCAGTGTGCGCAGATGCGAGTTTGGCCAAGGCTAGTGAGACTCGCACCTGCGAGGATTTTCCGCAGGTGCGAAAAACTTGTCTGGGCAGAATGGTTGAAAAGTGAGGGCTCAGACATTTTGAGCCTATTTTTCCTCCATTTCCGGGCGATTTCAGAAGGGGATTTCAACTAACAACTTGGAGGTAAGTTAATTCTACACCCTTTTAGTTAAATACATAGATTATAAGTAGATTATAACTAGTAAATCTTTGAAATCAAAGGTTTAGGTGAAAAACCTAGATTTTTATAAAAATAAGATTTTAACCAAGAAAATAGTTATGGAATTAGGTAGAAATTATATATTTGAGTTCTTGAGATTATGGGTAACGTTTCCATCCGAAAATTTCCAGAATCCGGATACGTGGGCCCGAGGTGAATTTTAGAAATTTTACCATTTTGGATAGGGTAATTTATTTAATAGATAAATTTCAAATTATTGAACATGTATTAATAAATATATATTAATTATTTTATATAACTTTTGGATAGTTTCAGATTTTTCGGCATCGAATCGAGAATTTTACGTGATGCGATAATCGGAAAGTGGACTTTGAGATGAGGTAAGTCTCTTGTCTAATCTTGTGAGGGGGAAGTTACCCCATAGGAATTAAATTGAATAATTGTTGCTAATTTCGGGGGCTACGTACGCACGAGGTGACGAGAGTCCGTGCGTAGCTACTATAAATGCTAAAGTCCGGGTAGTTTAGAACTCAAAGCATGAATTACTTGTGTAAATTATATTCCCTGATTAATTAATATTAAATTGATATATATGAATATATTGTAAATTGTTATATAAAGATATTAAAGGATGAAAATCCCATATGCTCGATTTTCTGTTTAAATCAATTAATTGTTAAAAGAAATTATTTTTCCTCCCGAATTTATCTCATAATAAATATACTCTCCTTCCGGAGGTACATAAGAAAATGTCCTCCTTTCTTGTGGAGCGGGCCGAATGCCTCGGCAGGATAGATGCATCTATGGATCGCACCGCACGTCCCTCGGCAGTGTACACGACACTCTGAATCGGGCCGTACGTCCTCGGCAGAAATCGTGCCTAATAATAATAATAATTACACAATACTTTAATAATTTATTTCAGCTTGCGAAGCTAATTGATAAATTAGAAAAAATCTCTGGAATTTAATGAATTATTATTATTGCTTGTTAAAGAATTAATTGTTATCCCTGTAAATGATATTTAATTGATAAATTGGAAATTATTTGAATTGAAGGGATTTAATTAATATATTGAGAATTGTTGCATTTCAAGAAATTTGATTATTTTTGTTGATTAAATAAATTATTTTAAATTCTTTAAATCATGCTGATTTAAATATTCTAGTCATATTTCAATTATTATGATTGACTCATAGAGAGTGTCAAAGTCGGCCATCTCGTCTTTACCACTTCGAGATTAGGCTTGATACTTACTGGGTACACATTGTTTACCTACTCATACTACACTTGCGCACTTTTTGTGCAGGACCTGAGGCAAGTACTAGTGGGGGACCTATTGTCTTACACCCACGCTATCCAGGGGCATAGTGGTGAGCTACCTTTCTGTGCCGTTCTGCAGCTACTAGTGTCTCTCCTTGTATTTTTCATTCTGTCTATTTTATTTCAGACAGTATTTGAGGTTTTGTATAATCTACTAGATGCTCATACACTTGTGATATTAGGTCTTGGCACACACATTGGTAGAATTTGGCGTCTTATTATTTTTCTTGGTTTTAAAATTTGTCAATATATGCTTATTTTATTAAGTTGGCTTGCCTAGCTGTAGTGTTGGGCGCCATCACGACCTATTGGTGAAATTGGATCGTGACAACATGGTATCAGAGCACTAGGTTCACGTAGGTCTCACAAGTTATGAGCAGACCTAATAGAGTCTTGCGGATCGGTACAGAGACCTTTGTACTTATCTTCGAGAGACTATAGGGTGTTAGGAAACTACCTTTCTTCATATTCCATCGTGCAATTAATGTAATACTAAATATCCTTCTCTTATTCTCTCACATATGGTGAGAACGCTCTCGAATGAGGTTCCAGACCAGGGAAGAGCTACTCCCCCAGTTGCTAGAGGCCGAGGCAGGGCTCCAGGCTGTGGTAGAGGGTGAGGACATCCCAGGACTGCTCCTGTTATGATGCCAGTGAGTCCAGGAGAGAACTCCATTGTTGAGGAACAGGATGAGGTGCCTGTGGCAGAGCCAACTCCGGTGGATTTCACATCTGCACCGGGATTTCAGGATGTCATGGGTCGTATGATGCGGTTCATGGACAATATGTCTCAGGCCGGTTTATTTTCGGCAGACCTAGCCATATCTCAGGCGGGCGGAGGAGCACAGACCCCTACCGCGTAGGCTCATGGATAGGCAACTACTGTATATCAGACCCAGGGTGCACTACCCGTGGGTGCAGCCCAACCAGTGGCAGCAGCTACACCTGAGCCCAGGCCAGTTGTAGCCGCTGATCCTCAGAAACTATTGGACAAATGGACTAGACTACATCCTCCTGTCTTTGGGGGTGAGCGACATGAGGATCCACAGGACTTCATTGATCGGTGCAAGGATAAATTGTACAACATGAGGATATTGGAGTCTCATGGGATAGACTTTGCTACTTTTCAGCTAGAGGGCAGAGCCCGTAGATGGTGGCAGTCTTATGTTCTTGGCAGACCAGCACATTCTCCTCCCATAACTTGGGACAGGTTCACCCGTATCTTCCTGGACAGGTATATTCCATCCTCCCAGAGGGAAGAGTTGCAGTTTCAGTTTGAGCAGCTCCAGCAGGGTCAGATGTCAGTGACCGATTATGAGGCGAGGTTTTCTGAATTATCTCGCCATGCACTTATGATAGTCCCTACTGAGGCGGAGAGAGTGCGGAGGTTTGTAGCCGATTTACATACTGGCATTCGGGCCACTATGGCTCGAGAGGTTGAGATGGCTACTTCTTATAAGCTAGTTGTGGAGATAGCCCGGAGGATTGAGGGTGTGCGTCAGCGGAGCCGAGAGCAGATTATGAGAGATAATCGATTCAGGTACTCTGGAGAGTTCAGAGGTGCTTCGTTTGGGGGCAGAGATCATTTCGTGAGGGGGCGGTCCAGCAGACCCCCATTTCCAGCACCACCACCTCCTTGAGGTGCTCCAGTGCGACCTTATCTCAGTGCTATACCATAGAGTTCCTACCGCCCACCAGCTATTCAGGGTCCTTCTAGTGGGTATTTAGTTCCTCAGGGCCATTCACTTAGTCAGCAGCCCATCGCACCGAAGAGTTGTTACGAGTGCGGGGATCCCAATCACATGCGGAGATTTTTCCCCAGGCTTTGGGGTAGACCAGTACAGCAGGGTCAGCAGCCTATGCTTACCGGACTAGTTGCTCCACCAGTAGTACGACCACCAAGAGGTGGAGGACAGGTGGGTAGGGGCCGTCCTAGAGGTGGAGGTCAGCTAGGCGGAGGCCAGCCAGTTGGTGCTCTAGCTCGGTTCTATGCTTTTCCAGCTAGACCAGATGCAGAGGCCTCAGATGCTGTGATTACAGGTATTATTTCTATTTGCGGCAAAGATGCCTCGGTATTATTTGATCCAGGATCCACGTATTCATATGTGTCATCTCTATTTGCTCCATTCCTGGGTGTTTCTTGTGAGTCCTTGAGTACTCCTGTTTATGTATCCACTCCTGTAGGCGATTCTATTATTGTGAACCGGATCTACCGATCTTGTATTATTACATTATGTGGTTATGAAACTAGAGCAGATCTCTTATTACTCAAGATGATCGATTTTGAAATTATTCTGGGTATGGACTTGTTATCTCCATATCATGCTATTCTAGATTGTCATGCCAAAACTGTTACCTTGGCTATTCCATCTTTGCCTAGGCTGGAGTGGAAGGGTTCGTTGATTAGTTCATTTAATCGGGTTATTTCTTTTATAAAGGCTCAACACATGGATGAGAAGGTTTGTTTGGCTTATCTAGCCTATGTTCGGGATACTACTGCAAAGACTCCGACTATTGATTCAGTGCCAGTAATTCGGGAATTCTCCGATGTATTTCCTTCAAATCTTCCAGGTATGCCACCTTATCGGGATATTGATTTCTGTATTGACTTGGCTCCAGATACTCAACCTATATCTATCCCACTGTATCGCATGGCTCCGAAAGAATTGAAAGAATTGAAAGAGCAGCTTGAGGAGTTACTAGCCAAAGGGTTCATCAGACCGAGTGTATCACCTTGGGTACACCGGTATTATTTGTGAAGAAGAAGGATGGAACAATGCGGATGTGTATTGACTATCGCCAATTGAACAATATTACTATTAAGAACAAGTACCCGTTGCCGTGTATTGATGACCTATTTGACCAGTTGCAGGGTGCTAGGGTGTTCTCTAAAATCGACTTGAGGTCGGGGTATCATCAATTGAAGATTCGAGATTTGGATGTTTCAAAAACTGCTTTCCGTTCTAGATATGGTCATTATGAGTTTCTGGTAATGTCATTCGGTTTAACTAATGCCCTGACAACGTTTATGGATCTGATGAACAGGGTATTCATGCCATATATTGATTCGTTTTTCATTGTCTTCATTGATGACATTTTGATCTACACGCGCAACAAGGAGGAACATGAGCAGCATATGGGAGTAGTGCTTCAAACATTGCGGGAACAAAAGCTATATGCTAAGTTCTCTAAATATGAGTTTTGGCTAGAGTCTGTAGTAATTTTTGGGACATATTGTATCGGGCGAAGGTATTAAAGTTGATCCCCAAAAAATTGAGGCAGTTTAGAATTGACATCGTCCCACTTCGACGACTGAAATCAGGAGTTTTCTGGGTCTAGCGGGTTATTATCGTCGGTTCGTGGAAGGTTTTCATCTATTGCAGCACCTTTGACCAAATTAACCCAGAAGGGTGTTTAGTTCCGATGGTCTGATGATTGTGAGGCAAGCTTTCAGAAGCTCAAGACAGCATTGACTACAACACCTGTGTTAGTGTTACCTTCCGGTTCGGGAATGCATACAGTATATTACGACACTTCACGTGGTTTTGGTTTGTGTATTAATACAGGAAGGGCGAGTTATTTCATATGCTTCACGTCAGTTGAAGCCCCACAAAAAGAATTATCCGGTACATTATTTGGAGTTAGTTGTGATTGTTCACGTTCTTAAGATTTGGAGGCATTATCTTTATGGGGTGTCTTGTGAAGTTTACACTGATCATTGCAGTTTACAGCATTTGTTCAAGTAGAAGGACCTAAATTTGAGACAGCGCAGATGGCTTGAGTTACAAAAAAATTATGATATTACTATCCTATATCATCCGGGCAAAGCAAATGTGGTCGCAGACGCCTTGAGTAGGAAGGCGGAGAGTAAGGGTAGTTTGGCTTTCATTTCAGCAGAGGAGAGGCCATTAGCTTTGGATATTCAATCCTTGGCTAACCGACTTGTGAGGTTGGACATTTCAGAGCCCAGCTGAGTTCTTGCATGTGTTGTAGCTTAGTCTTCACTATTTGAGCAGATCAAGGCTCGTCAATATGATGATCCACACTTAATGGTTCTTCGAGAAACGGTACTACGGGGTGGTGCCAAGGAAGTTACTATTGGAGCGGATGGCGTTCTGCGACTCTAGGATCGTCTATGTGTTCCTAATATGGATGGACTGAGGAAAAAGATCTTAGAGGAAGCACACAGTTCTCGGTATTCTATTCATCTAGGTGCTACGAAGATGTATCGTGACCTGATACAGCATTATTGGTGGCGACGAATGAAAAAGGACATTGTTGAGTATGTAGCTAGGTGTCTAAATTGCCAGCAAGTTAAATATGAGCACCAGAGGCCAGGTGGCCTACTTCAGCAAATGACTATACCAGAGTGGAAATGAGAACACATCACTATGGACTTTATAGTTGGGTTGCCGCGGACCTTGAGAAAGTTTGATGCAGTTTGGGTGATTGTTGACAGGTTGACCAAGTCGGCACATTTTATTCCTATTGTGACTACGTATACTTCAGAAAGGTTGGCCCAGATTTATATTCAGGAGATAGTTTGGTTGCACGGTGTGCCAATTTCTATTATATCAGATAGAGGCCCTCAGTTTACTTCATATTTTTAGAGAGCAGTACAGAGTGAGTTGGGGACCCATGTAGAGCTCAGCACAGCCTTTCATCCGCAGACTGACGGGCAATCAGAGCGGACAGTTCAGATTTTGGAGGATATGCTCAGGGCATGTGTGATTGACTTTGGAGGTCAGTAGGATCGTTTCCTGCCTTTGGCCGAGTTTGCTTATAATAACAGTTACCAATCCAGCATCGAGATGGCTCCATTTGAGGCTTTATATGGCTGTCGATGCCATTCACCTATCTGATTGTTTGAGCCCGGTGAGGCTAAGTTATATGGTACTGATTTGGTAAAGGATGCCTTGGAAAAGGTAAAGTTGATTCAGGAGCGACTTCATACAACATAGTCCAGATAGAAGAGTTACGCAGATCAGAAAGCGCGTGATATATCATTTATGGTAGGTGAAAAAGTTCTCTTAAAGGTTTCGCCGATGAAGGGAATTATAAGATTCGGGAAGAAGGGCAAGTTGAGCCCAAGGTTTATAGGCCCATTTGAGGTGTTGAGACGAGTTGGGGAGGTTGCTTATGAGCTTGCATTTCCTCCCAGTCTATCGGGAGTTCATCCGATTTTTCATGTATCTATGCTCCGGAAGTATCATGCTGACCTATCACATGTGTTAGACTTCAACACAGTTCAGCTAGATAAGAGTTTGGGTTATGAAGAAGAGCCATTTGCCATTGTTGATAAACAAGTTCGCCAGTTGAGGTCCAAGAGGATTTCTGCAGTAAAGGTCCAGTGGAGGGGCCAACCAGTCGAGGAAGCGACTTGGGAGGCCGAGGAAGACATGCGGAGCAGATATCCATTTTAACTTTTAGAACCCCGTTCCGTAAAATAAAATTTTTCGTATGTGCTTTTAATGATTTATGACTTGCGGGGATGGTTGGTTCGGGATTTGAAAGTGTTTGGGTTAAAACCGGAACACTTGGTTCCTTAAGTTGGCCTTAAAGTGCCAAGTTTAACTTTGGTCAACATTTTGAGAAAACAACCCCGGAATCGGGATTTGACGGTTCCAATAGGTTTGTATGATGATTTTGGACTTGGGCGTATGTCCGAATCGGATTTTGGATAATCTGGGAGCGTTTTGACGCTTAATAGTAAAAATCAACTATTTGAAGGTTTAAACTTCTTTAAATTTGGTTTGGAGTAGGATTTTTAGTAATTGAAGTCCGTTTGGAATTCCGAGTTTGGGAATAGCTCCGTATAGTGATTTAAGACTTGCACGCAAAAATTTGTGTCATTCCGAGTAGTTTAAGTTTATTTCGGCGCATTGGAAGTAAATTGAAGAACTTGAAATTCTTAAGTTTGAATCAATTTAGTTTAGGGTATGATTCTTAGATTTGATGTTGTTTTAGGCATTCTGAGAGTTCGAGCGAGTCCGTTTTATGATTTCAAACATGTTGGTATGTTCGGGCGGGGTCCCGGGGACCCCGAGTGTCAATCGGACGAGGCTCGGACCAAGTTGGAAGTTGAGAGCCAAAACTGAAGCTCCCTGCTACTGTTAGAATCGCACCTGCGCTTGGCCAGTCGCAGGTGCGACATTGGCAGATGTGACAAAAGCTCGCAGGCGTGGAACTCGCAGAAGCAGAAAAAGGGAAGGGGAGGCCATCGCCGCAGATGCGGAATTTTGGCGCACCTACAGTCGCGCATGTGCGAAGCAGTGTCCGCAGATGCGAGTTTGGCCAAGGCTAGTGAGACTCGCACCTGCGAGGATTTTTTGCAGGTGTGAAAGCCGCAGGTGCGGTACTCATTCCGCAGGTGCGGTACTCATTCCGCAGGTGCGAAAAACTTGTCTGGGCAGAATGTTTTAAAAGTGAGGGCTCAGACATTTTGAGCCCATTTTTCCTCCATTTGCGGGCGATTTCAGAGCTTTTGAGAAGGAGATTTCAACTAACAACTTGGAGGTAAGTTAATTCTACACCCCTTTAGTTAAATACATAGATTATAAGTAGATTATAACTAGTAAATCTTAGAAATCAAAGGTTTAGGTAAAAAACCTAGATTTTATAAAAATGAGATTTTAACCAAGAAAATAGTTATGGAATTAGGTAGAAATTATATATTTGAGTTCTTGAGATTATGGGTAACGTTTCCATCCGAAAATTTTCAGAATCCGAACACGTGGGCCCGAGGTGAATTTTAGGAATTTTACCATTTTGGGTAGGGTAATTTATTTAATAGATGAATTTTGAAATATTGAACATATATTAATTATTCTATATAACTTTTGGATAGTTTTAGATTTTTCGGCATCGAATCGAGAATTTTACGTGACGCGATAATCGGAAAGTGGACTTTGAGACGAGGTAAGTCTCTTGTCTAATCTTGTGAGGGGAAAATTACCCCATAGGGATTAAATTGAATAATTGTTGCTAATTGCGGGGGCTACGTACGCACAAGGTGACGAGAGTCCGTGCGTAGCTACTATAAATGCTAAAGTCCGGGTAGTTTAGGACTCAAAGCATGAATTACTTGTGTAAATTGTATTCGTTGTTTAATTAATATTAATTGATATATATGAATATATTGTGAATTGTTAGATAAAGCTATTAAAGGATGGAAATCCCATATGCTCGATTTTCTGTTTAAATCAATTAATTGTTAAAAGAAATTGTTCTTCCTCACGAATTTATCTCATAATAAATATACTCTCTTTCCGGAGGTACATAAGAAAATGTCCTCCTTTCTTGTGGAGCGGTCTGAATGCCTCGGCAGGATAGATGTATCTATGGATCGCGTCGCACGTCCCTCGACAGTGTACACGACACTCTGAATCAGGTCGTACGTCCTCGGCAGAAATCGTGCTTAATAATAATAATTACACGATACTTTAATAATTTATTTCAGCTTGCGAAGCTAATTGATAAATTAGAAAAAATCTCTGGAATTTAATGAATTATTATTCTTGCTTGTTAAAGAATTAATTGTTATTCCTATAAATGATATTTAATTGATAAATTGGAAATTATTTGAATTGAAGGGATTTAATTAATATATTGAGAATTGTTGCATTTGAAGGAATTTGATTATTTTCGTTGATTAAATAAATTATTTTAAATTCTGTAAATCATGCTGATTTAAATATTCTAGTCGTATTTCAATTATTATGATTGACCCATAGTGAGTATCAGAGTCGGCCATCTCGTCTTTACCACTTCGAGATTAGGCTTGATACTTACTGGGTACACGTTATTTACATACTAATACTACACTTGCGCACTTTTTGTGCAGGACCTGAGGTAAGTACTAGTGGGGGACCTATTGTCTTACACCCACGCTATCTGGGGGCATTGTGGTGAGCTGCCTTTCTGAGCCGTTCTGCAGCTACTAGTGTCTCTCCTTGTATTTTTCATTCTGTCTATTTTATTTCAGACAGTATTTGAGGTTTTGTATAATCTACTAGATGCTCATACACTTGTGACATCAGGTCTTGGCACACACATTGGTAGAATTTGGCGTCTTATTATTTTTCTTGGTTTTAAATTTTGTCAATATATGCTTATTTTATTAAGTTGGCTTGCCTAGCTGTAGTGTTGGGCGCCATCATGACCTATAGGTGAAATTGGGTCGTGACAACAACTTCCCTTCTTAGTTTATCATGTCATGTATCACTTTAGCAAGCATCTCAATCCTACTGAATGGAAACAGGACATACCCCTTCCCCCCCTCTAGGGAAATTAGACAAGGGACCCCTTATCCTCTACATCTTTATTATGTGTATGGATAGGCTCTCTAAATAGATTGACCATGAAGTTTACTTAACCAATTAGTTTCCTATCTCCATCAGCATAAGTGGGCCCAAGATCTCACACCTCTTCTTTGCTGATGACCTTACCGTTTTTGCCAGAGCTAATAGAAAGAACTATGAAACCATAATAAGAACTCTCAATGCCTTCAACTCAGTCTCTAGCTGAAGGTAAATATAATCAAGCCTAAATTCATATTTTCAATAAATACCAACCCTATTGACCTAGAATTTTTCCCAGCATACTAGGCATTAAAGCCAGTAACAACTTTGGTAAATACATGAGCTTCCCCATCTTTCATAAAAACTCACTCATGGGGACTTCCAGTTCATTCTTAACAATATGAATACTAAGTTGGCTGGCTGGAAAACTATGTTCCTGAACATGGCTGGGCGTACAACCCTGGCCAAGGCTAGCTTTGGTAGTATCCCTACCCATGTGATGCGATTCATTAAACTCCTAAGTAGCACCTCCAATAAAATCAACAAAATCCAGAGAGATTTCATATGGGGTACTACTGCTGAGAAGAGAAAAATGCATATGCTCAGCTGGGATGTCATTACTAGATCCAAGCCACATGGTGGCCTTGATATCCAAAAAACTAAGATGAAAAATAGGGCATGCCACTCATGCCTTACTTGGAGGATTTTCCATAAGCCTGATGTATTATGGGCTAAAATGCTTATTGCCAAACACTACAAACCTCATACCATTAGAAGGAAGTCCTCATCTAAGACTTGGCAATACATTATTGATGGATGGAGAATCTGTAATAAAGATTCCGTGTGGAGTTTTAATAAGGGGAATATACTGAATTTTTTCGTTGATAGTTGATCCCCACATGGGCCCCATAGATACCCTTATTAATGGCCCTAAACTAAATGGGGAGGATTTTGCATCAATATATCTTTCTTTTTTAGCAATAAGAATTGGAACTTAGAGAATCTCTCTTTCACCACCCCTAACACTCACCATCAATAACACTTTCATCAATCATACTTCTGGGAGAGAGGACAAATTCATATGGGGCCTCACAAGTAGTGGCCTATTCTCTTCACAGTCTGCTTCTTCTTTTCTACTAACTCAAGGGAGCACACCATGTAATATGACCATTAATTTGATTTCTTTTCAAGTGGGGGACAAGTTTTTATTGATATTTACCATGACATCATATCCACTATAACAAAATTTGTGGAACAAGTTTTTATGACATTTGCCATAATATCATATCCACTATTAGGCCAAGGATTTCTTTCTATAAATAGAGGAGCTTCTCCTCATTTGTAAACATACAAATTCAAGAGCTTTTCACTCTTGTCTTTTTTTTTTCTCCTTTATTTCATTATAGAGTATTTTGTAAGAGAGTGAGTATTGGGAAACACTTGTGTGAACCCTTTCTTTGGAGTGATATTGTGAAGTTTTTCTCTTGAGGTATTTGGGACTAATTAGAGTATTTACTCTAACTTTGTACTCTCTTTTGTACTCTTGTTGGTATAGTAAAATTGCTCTTCTCCGCTTGTGGACGTAGGTCACTTTGAACGAACCACGTTAAATATGTGTCTTATTTATATTCTTTAATTGTCATTATTATCAACTTGAATTTTCTTTATTATTTTTATTATAATGTTATTCGGCTAAATTCTGCACTACCTTGGTTCCCGATCATAACAAATTGGTATCAGAGCCGGATCTAACCGGGTTAGTTTCAGTAGTCAATATGACTCTAATAAAGACTTATGTTGAAAATTTTGATCGAAGTGCAAACTTAGGAATGTGGCAATTAAAGATGGAAGCTATCCTAATTCAGGATGACTTAGATTTGACACTGCAAGGAAAGGAGAAGAAGCTGGATAAAATGACGGACGATGAGTTTGCCGTCATTGACAAAAAGGCAAAAACATGTATTATTTTACATCTCTCAAATGAGGTTTTACGTGAAGTTGCTACAAAAAACTCAGCCAAAGGCATATGGAAAAAGCTGAAAACCCTGTATATGAAAAAAATAGTAGAAAACAGGCTTTACCTAAAGCAAAAACTCTATACTTTTCGTATGTCTGAAGGTACCTCTATACTTACACATCTTGATACTTTTGATTCTCTTCTTATGGATTTAAGTAACATAGATGCCGAAATCAAAGATGAGGATCAAAATGTGTTATTGCTTGTTTCATTACCAAGTCGTTTAAGCATATAAGAGATACTATGCTTTATGAAAATAATAACATCTCTTATAAAGATATCAAATTTATTTTAAAATCAAAAGAACAAATAGATAGAGATATTACTAGGGAAACTAGTGGGAACCAAGAGGAATGCTTATTCATAAGAGGTAGATCTAATATGAAAGACTCAAGTAGTGAGAGACCTAAATCAAGGTCAAAATCCAGATACAGAAATGTCATCTGCAAATATTGTCATAAGAAAGGTCACATTATTTCCGAATGCTTTAAATTGAAAAATAAAGAAAAGCATACAGAAAAGAAATATGAGCACATAAATACTAACACTGTCGAAGCAAGTGTAGCTGTTGATGAGACTGAGAGAACTATTTTTTTAGCAACTAATAATAGTTTCAAATCTAACAATGAGTGGATTTTAGATTCGGGTTGTTCTTATCATATGTGTCCCAGTCGGGATTTATTTACCACATATGAATCTATTGGAGGTGGAGTTGTCTTGATGGGCAACAATGCTGCCTGCAAAGTTATTGGAAAAGGTACAGTTCGAATCAAAATGCACGATGGTGTGGTGAGAACTCTCACTGATGTTAGGCATGTTCCTGACTTGAAGAAAAATCTCATCTCTTTGGGCACTCTAAAATCTCTTGGGCGCAAGTACACAGGTGAAGGTGGAGTTCTGAAAGTTTCTCATAGTGCTCTTGTGATCATGAAAGCATGCAGACCAGGTATGTTGTATACTCTATTGGGATCTACTATTACAGGTGCTACTGCAGTTTCAATATCAGATAAATCAGATTTCGACATCACCAAATTGTGGCATATGCGATTGGGGCATATGAGTGAAAAAAGTCTTTCCATCCTCAACAAAAGAGGTCTCTTATGTGGCCAAAGTACTAGAAATATAGAGTTCTGTGAACATTGTGTGTTCGGGAAGCATAAAAGAGTCAGTTTCAAATCCCTAGCGATTCATAGAACAAAAGGTACTTTGGATTACATTCATTTAGATCTTTGGGATCTTTCACGTACCCCATCAAAAGGTGGTGTCAGGTATATGTTAACTTTCATTGATTATTATTCAAGAAAAGTTTGGGTTTATTTCCTAAAAAATAAAAGTGATGTTTTCTTAACTTTCAAACAATAGAAAGTTTTGATTGAGAAGCAAACAGGAAAACAGGTTAAGCGAACAGATAATGGCTTGGAATTTTGTAATGATGAATTCAACAAATTTTGCAAGAATGTAGGAATTGCTCGACACCATACAGTGAGAATGACACCTCAGCAAAATGGTGTGGCAGAAAGGATGAATAGAACTCTTTTGGAAAGGGCTTGTTGCATGATTTCAAATGTTGGGTTGACAAATGTCTTTTGGGCAGAAGCTATCTCTATAGCTTGTTATATTGTCAACCGAGCTCCTTCTGCACCTTTGAACTTTAAGACTCCAGAGGAAATGCGGTCAGGTACTCCTGCTTATTATTCTGATATAAAGATATTTGGTTGCCCTGCATACATGCACGTAAATGATGGAAAATTAGATCCAAGGGCTAAAAAGTGCATTTTTCTTTGGTATGCATCTAGGGTGAAAGAATACCGACTATGGTATCCTAATCCCACAACACAAAAAATTTATAATTAGCAGAGATGTGATATTTGATGAATCCTCTATGTTACATCCTAGAAAAGAGTCTTCTAGTTCTTGTAATACAGATAAAGAAAAGAGTACATAAAAATAGATGGATGTTGAGATTGGCATTCTTTCTGAGCCAAGCTTATCAACTTTGGAGCAAAATACAGTTGAAACTCCTAAAGTTGAGCCAGAAGCTGAAATTCCTGAAGTTGAGACTCTTGAATTTGAACCGGAAGAAGAGGAGTATTCTATAGCCAAACATAGACCAAGAAGAGAAAGTAAACAACCATTAAGGTTTGGAGATTATGTTGCATTTGCTTTTTTCAGTTGAACAGGAAACTGAAGAAATTGGAGAACCATCAAAATATTCAGAAGCAGTTTCTGGTGCTGATTCAGCCAAGTGGCTGATTGCAATGAATGAAAAAATTGAGTCTCTCCACAACAATGGTACTTGGTCTCTAGTGAAGCTGCCATCAGGAAAAAGAATTGTTGGTTGTAAATGGGTCTTCAAGAAAAAGGATGGCATTCCAGGGGTTGAAGATGGGAGGTATAAGGAACGATTAGTTGCAAAGGGCTATAGTCAGGTACAAGGAGTTGATTTTAATGATATTTTCCCACCTGTTTTAAACATAGCTCTATTCGTGTCTTGCTTGCCTTAGTTACCATGTATGATTTGGAATTAGAACAGCTTGATGTTAAGACAACTTTCTTACATGGCAAACTTGAGGAACAAATATACATGCATCAACCCGAAGGATTTGAAATTGAAGGAAAACAAGATCACGTTTGCTTGTTGAAGAAATCCTTATATGGATTAAAGCAATATCCAAGATAATGGTATAAAAGGTTTTATTCCTTTATGTCGGGTCATGGTTATTCGAGGAGCATGTATGATAGTTGTGTTTACTTTCGGAAGTTAAATGATGGTTCATTTGTGTACCTATTATTATATATTGATGACATGCTCATTGCTGCTAAGGATTTGACAGAAATTCACAATTTGAAAAGTCAGTTGAAAAGTGAATTTGAGATGAAAGATTTGGGAGCAGCTAGAAAAATTCTCGGCATGGAGATCAAAAGAGATCGAGGAGCTAACAGGCTATTCTTGACCCAGAAAAAGTACTCGGAGAAACTCTTGGAGAGGTTTGGCATGAAAGATTCTAAACCACTTAATACCCTCTTGCCACTCATTTTAAGTTATCAGCTGCGCAGTCCCCACAGTCAGAGGAAGAAGAGAGGTATATGGAACAAATACCTTATTCTAGTGCAGTCGACAATATTATGTATGCAATGGTGTGCACACATCCAGATATTTCCCAGGCAGTAAGTGTAGTGAGCCGATATATGGATTTCCCTAGTAAAGCACATTGACAGGTTGTGAAATGGATTCTTAGATACTTGCAAGGTACTTTAAACACATGTTTGGAGTTTGGAGAAATACTAACTCTTTGGTTGGTTTTGTAGTCTCAGATTATGCATGTGATTTTGACAAAAGAAGATCACTCACTCGCTATGTATTTTGCATTGGTGGTTGCGCTATCAGTTGGAAGGCTACATAACAACATGTACTAGCTTTATCTACTACTGAAGCAGAATATATGGCAGTGACCGAGGCGATCAAAGAAGCCTTATAGTTGAAGGGTCTATTTGCTGAACTCAGTTTACACCAAGGTGGTATTACTATTTTTTGTGATAGTCAAAGTGCCATTCACTTGACTAAAGACCAAATGTATCATGAGAGGATGAAGCATATTGACATCAAGTGTCATTTTATCCGAAAAACCATTGCTGATGGAAAAGTCTCTGTTCAGAAGATCAACACCAGAGACAATCCTGCTGACATATTCACAAAGCCTCTTCCAGTTGGCAAGTTCAAGTTGTTCTTGAACTTAATTTCTATTTACCAAGAATAATTTAGCCCATATGGGCTTTTGCGGAGAAGATGGGAAAAATTTACTATATATAAGCCAAAATTAGGCCAAGGTGGAGATTTATAATATGACCATTAATTTGGCTTCTTTTGAAGTGGGGCCAAGTTTTCATGACATTTGTCATGAAATCATATCCACTATAACAAAATTTGTGGACCAACTTTTCTGACATTTGTCATGACATCATATCCACTATTAAGCCAAGGATTTTTTGCTATAAATATAGGAGCCTCTCCTCATTTGTAAACACACCAATTCAAGAGCTTTTAACTCTTGTCTTTCTTTCTCCTCCTTTATTTTATTATAGAGTATTTTGTAAGAGAGTTAGTGTTGGGAAACACTTCTGTGAACCCTTTCTTTGGAGTGATCTCGTAAGGTTATTCTCTTGGGGTATTTGGGACTAATTAAAGTATTTACTCTAATTTTGTACTCTTGTTGGTATAGTGAAATTGCTCTTCTCCGTTTTTGGACGTAGGTCACCTTGACCGAACCACGTTAAATTTATGTCTTCTTTAATTGTCGTTATTATTAATTTGAATTGTCTTTGTTATTTTCATTAAAACGTTATTCGGCTAAATTCCGCACTACCCGGGTTCCGATCCTAACACACCACTAGGCCAGAAATCTTCCTTCACCTGGATCTGTAAACTTAATGCCTCAAACATATCAGATTTTTCACATGGCTACTATCCCACAACAAATTACCTACCAATAAGTACCTCCACAACATAGGTCTCCACCTAAACCCCTCATGCACTATGTGCAATGACCCTGAGGAATCCATTAATCACATATTCTTCCACTGCACTATTGCCAAATCCTTCTAGAGTACCCTATGTCAATGCTCTACCAATCAAGCACTGCCTCCAACCCCTCATCTTCAACCCTAATTCCTAGCATAAGATCCGATACAAACTTAAGGACACAACCTTCAATGATTGCATCCAGTGGCATTTCCTCCTCCATTTTTGTTTCTAGAACATTTGGCTAACAAGGAAACAACAACCTCTTTAACAACAAGAAAGATAAGGCCCCAATGCAAAATGTTTTCACTAAGGCCATTGAATACCACCTAATAGACAGGAATAACCTCGAAAAGCCGTAGGTTACAATTTATGTCAAATGGGAACCTAGGGGAGGGGTGGGGGGAGTCATCAGAAATTACTCTGATGGCTGGATTATTGGTTACATGGAGGGTTTCCCTATCATCACAAACAATCTACCATAGCTAAATGCACTATTCCAAGGGCTAAATCTAGCAGTAGAACACAAGCTGGCCCCTTAATCATAAACAATGAATCATTGGAAGTCATCAAAATGCTAAATGATAAACACTTGATGTCACGACCCAAAACTAACTCGTCGTGATGGCGCCTATCATAGTACTAGGAAAGCCGACTACTCAGACATTTCCAACACTTTAAATCTTTGAAAGATACGAAAATAGTTAATTAAAGGAAAATATTTTAAAAATAGTATAGGAAGTCATAATTCAATACATAATCTCTCCCAAAACTGGGGTATCACCAAGTACATGAGCATCTATATAAAGATATAGTCTACTACACCTTCTAGAAAATAAACTGAAAGATAATGGAGAAGAGTTAAGGTCTGCGAATGTCAAGCAACTACCTCTATGATCTCCGAAGGTCCGAACTCCGCAACTCAACAACCTCCATGACCGGTAACATCTGGATATGCACAAATCTAACCTTTGGACTGAAAGTCATGACGAGCTCAACAAGTGTAGTCCAGTATAGAAATAACAGTGTAGAAATGTAGGCATGCTTTCACGTTCAACAGTTAAACTTAATACAAGTAAGATAGATTAATTCTAAATGATATGAGGAGTATGACCTCTCTACATCTACATGCCAATGTACATGTTGGATGTGATGCACCACACTGGGAGCCTCGTGTACTCATACCCTCAGAATACTCAATCACTCAGTACTGTATATGGCCAATCCAGCCCAGGGAAGATTCATCCCCAAAATATATATATATATATATATATATATATATATATATATATATATATATATATATACTGACAGTCAGTCACTCAGTACTGTATAAGGCCAATCCAGCCATGGGAAAATCCATCCCCAAATATAAATAATTCGGGCAAGATCTATGTCCAGGGAAGATCCACCCCTCACTATAAATCAACTGCGCTCACTGTGGGTGTGCAGACTATGGAGAGGATCCTTTATCCCAAGCTTTATAATAAGCCAGATCCAGGCATAAAGAAATAAAACATGATGCGGCGTGCAGCCCGATCCCATAAATATTACTCACAATCAAGCCCTCGGTCTCACTCAGTCATCAATCTCTCCAGTCCATCAGGCTCACAATGCTCATACTAAGCAGCCCTAATCAATGATACGAGATATGAGAATACACAATAACAGAGACTGAGGTGTGATATGAAATGATGAATAAGACCCGGTGTCACAAGTGCATGAGCATCTAGTAGATTATACAAAACTCCAAATACTGTCTGAAATAAAATAAACAGAATATAAATATAAGAAGAGACACTGGTAGCTGCAGAACCGCTCAGAAAGGCAGCTCACCACTATACCTCGGGATGACGTGGGTATGTGATGATAGGTCCTCCACTAGTACTTGTCTCAGATCCTGCACAAAAAGTGCAGCAAGTGTAGTATGAGTACGTAAACAACATTTACCCAGTAAGTATCAAGCCTAATCTCAAAGTGGTAGAGACGAGATGGCTGACTTTGACACTCACTAAGGGTCAATAATAATAACTGAAATAAAACTAGGATATTTAAATCAGCATGATTTACAGAATTTACAATAATCTATTTAATCAGCAGAAATAATCAAATTTTCTTCAAATGTAACAATTCTCAATATATTAATTAAATTCCCTCAATTCAAATAATTTTCAATTTGTCAACTAAACTTCATTCACAGGAGTAACAATTAATTCCTTAACAAGCAAGAATAATAATTTATTAAATTTCAAAGATTTTTCAATTTATTAATTAGCTTCATAAGTTGAAATAAATTATTAAAGTATCGTGTAATTATTATTATTAAGCACGATTTCTGCCGATGACGTACGGCCCGATCCAGAGTGTCGTGTACACTGCCGAGGGACGTGCGGCGTGATCCATAGATGCATCTATCCTGCCGAGGCGTTCGGCCCGCTCCACAAGAAAGGAGGACATTTTCTTATGTGCCTCCGGAAGGAGAGTATATTTATTATAAGGTAAATTCGGGAGGAGAACAATTTCTTTTAACAATTAATTGATTTAAACAGAAAATCAAGCCTATGAGATTTCCATCCTTTAATATCTTTATCTAACAATTCACAATATATTCATATAGATATTAATTAATATAAATAAATCAAAGAATACAATTTACACAAGTAAGGCATGCTTTGAGTCCTAAACTACCCGGACTTTAGCATTAATAGTAGCTACGCACGGACTCTCGTCACCTCGTGCGTACGTAGCCCCCACAATTTAGCAACAATTGTTTAATCTTAATCACCTATGAGGTAATTTTCCGTTCATAAGATTAGACAAGAGACTTACCTCGTCTTGCTCCAATTTAATCCACTATAAAGCCTTTTCCACGATTATCCAACTCCGTCTGGCTCGAATCTAGCCAAAATAATTCGATACAATCAATAAATATTATAGGAATCAATTCTATAAGAAAATACTACATTTTTAAGAAAAGATCCCGAAATTAATTAAAAATTCGCTCGCGGGGCCCACATCTCAAAATCCGGCGAAAGTTATGAAATCCGACAACCCATTCAATTACGAGTCCAACGATACCAGTTTCACTCAAATCCGACTCCGAATCGATACCGAAATCTCAAAAATTCGTTTCTATGAGATTTCTAAAACTTTCCCCGAAAGTTATGAAATCCGACAACCCATTCAATTACGAGTCCAACGATACCAGTTTCACTCAAATCCGACTCCGAATCGATACCGAAATCTCAAAAATTCGTTTCTATGAGATTTCTAAAACTTTCCCAAATTTAAACCGAGTTCGAGTTGGAATCACTTACCCCAAATGTCTTTCCTTGAAAATCTATCAAAAGTCGCCTCTGTTCAAGCTCAAGTTTGTCAAAAATGGCAAATGTTGAATGCCACTGTTTTTATAACTTACAGATCTGTCCAGTTCGATCTTGGGAGCTCGATCTGTCAGGGACCTCGATTTTGTCAGGGACCTCGATTTTGTCAGGGACCTCGATTTGTCAGGGACCTCGATTTGTCAGGGACCTCGATTTTGTCAAGGACCTCAATTTTATCAGGGAGATCGATTTGTCAAGGAGCTCGATTTTGTCAGGGAGCTCGATTTTGTCAGGGAGCTCGATTTTGTCAGGGACCTCGATTTGTCAGAGACCTCGATTTTGTCAGGGAGCTCGATTTTGACAGGGACCTCGATTTTATCAGGGAGCTCGATTTGTCAGGGAGCTCGATTTTGCCAGGGAGCTCGATTTTATCAGGGAGCTCGATTTTGACAGGGAGCTCGATTTTGACAGGCAGCCCGATTTTGACAGCATTTCCAGCAGAAAAATTGCAGCAGCTAAGTCCCACATTTGATCCGTTAACCATCCGAAATTCACCTGAGGCCCTCGGGACCTCAACCCAAAACACCAACAAGTCCTAAAACATCATACAAACTTATTTGAAACCTCAAATCACATAAAACAACGCTAAAATCATGAATCATGCTCCAATTCAAGCTTAATGAAACTTAAAATTTTCAACTTCTACATTCGATGTCGAAACCTATCAAATCAAGTCCGATTGACCTCAAATTTTGCACCCAAGTCATAAATGACATAACGGAGCTGTGAAAATTTTCAGAACTGGATTCCGACCCCGATATCAAAAAGTCAATTCCCCAGTCAAACTTTCAAACTTTAAATTCCTATTTTAGCCATTTTAAGCCTAATTTCACTACGGACTTCCAAATAAAATTCCGATCACGCTCCTAAGTCCGAAATCACCATACAGAGCTGTTGGAATCACCAAAATTCTATTCCGGGGGTCATTTTCAGATAATTAGACATCCGGTCACTATTCGAACTTAAACATTTTAATTTATTTATTCAAAATTCCATATATCGGGCTAGGGACCTTGAAATTTGATTTTGGGCATACGCCCAAGTCCCAAATCACGATACGGACCTACCGGAACTGTCAAAACACTGATCCGAGTCCGTTTGCTCAAAATGTTGACCAAAGTTAACTCAATTGAGTTTTAAAGCTCTAATCCACATTTTAAATCCATTTTTTTTCACATAAAAACTTTCCATGAAATTTTACGGATTGCGCACGCAAGTCGAGGAATGATAAATAGTACTTTTTGAGGTCTTAGAACACATAATTAATTAATAAATTTAAAGATGACATTTTGGGTCATCACATTCTCCACCTCTTAAACAAACGTTCGTCCTCGAATAGGTTTAGAATTATACCTGAATAAGTCTGGATATCTGCTCCGCATGTTTTCCTCGGCCTCCCAAGTCACTTCCTCGACTGGTTGGCCCCTCCAATGGACTTTTACTGAAGAAACCCTCTTGGACCTCAACTGGCGAACCTGTTTATCAACAATGGCAATTGGCTCCTCTTCATAACCCAAGCTATTATCTAGCTGAACAATGCTGAAGTCTAACACATGTGATAGGTCGGCATGATACTTCCGTAGCATAGATACGTGAAAGACCGGATGAACTCCCGATAGGCTGGGAGGCAATGCAAGCTCATAAGCAACCTCCCCAACTCATTTCAACACCTCAAATGGGCCTATAAACCTTGGGCTCAACTTGACCTTCTTCCCGAATCTCATAATTCCCTTCATCGGCGAAACCTTCAAGAGAACTCTTTTGCCTACCAAAAATGATAAATCACGCGCTTTCTGATCTGCGTAACTCTTCTGCCTGGACTGTGCTGTACAAAGTCGCTCCTGAATCAACTTTACCTTTTCCAAGGCATCCCTTATCAAATCAGTACCATATAACTTAGCCTCACCTGGCTCAAACCATCCGATAGGTGAACGACATCGCCGACCATATAAAGCCTCAAATGGAGCCATCTCGATGCTGGATTGGTAACTGTTATTATAAGCAAACTCAGCCAAAGGCAGGAAACGATCCCACTGACCTCCAAAGTCAATCACACATGCCCTGATCATATCCTCCAAAATCTGAATTGTCCTCTCTGACTGTCCATCGGTCTGCGGATGAAAGGCTGTGCTGAGCTCTACACGGGTCCCCAACTCACCCTGTACTGCTCTCCAGAAATGTGAAGTAAACTGAGGACCTCTATCTGATATGATGGAAATTGGCACACCATGCAACCGAACTATCTCCTGAATATAAATCTGGGCCAACCTCTCTGAAGTATACGTAGTCACAACAGGAATAAAATGTGCCGACTTAGTCAACCTGTCAACAATCACCCAAACCGCATCAAACTTCCTCAAGGTCCGCGGCAACCCAACTACAAAATCTATAGTAATTCGTTCCCATTTCCACTCTGGTATGGTCATCTGCTGAAGTAGGCCACCTGGCTTCTGGTGCTCATATTTAACTTGCTGGCAAATTAGACACCGAGCTACATACTCAACTATGTCCTTTTTCATTCGTCTCCACCAATAATGCTGCCTCAAGTCACGATACATCTTCGTAGCACATGGATGAATAGAATATCGAGAACTGTGTGCTTCCTCCAGGATATTTTTCCTCAGTTCATCCACATTAGGAACACACAGACGATCCTGGAGTCGTAGAACACCCATCTGCACCAATAGTGACTTCCTTGGCACCACCTCGTAGTACCGTTTCATGTGTTGGGCCACAACACATGCAAGAACTCTGCTGGGCTCTAAAATATCCAGCCTCACAAGTCTGCTAGCCAAGGATTGAATATCTGAGGCTAATGGCCTTTCCTCTGCTGAAATGAAAGCCAAACCACCCATACTCTCCGCCTTTCTGCTCAAGGCATCTGCAACCATATTTGCTTTGCCCGGATGATACAGGATAGTAATATCATAATCTTTTAGTAACTCTAGCCATCTGCATTGTCTCAAATTTAGGTCCCTCTGCTTGAACAAATGCTGCAAACTGCGATGATCAGTGTAAACTTCACAAGACACCCCATAAAGATAATGCCTCCAAATCTTAAGAGCGTGAACAATCGCAGCTAACTCCAAATCATGTACTGGATAATTCTTTTCGTAGGGCTTCAGCTAACGTGAAGCATATGAAATAACTTGCCCTTCCTGCATCAATACACAACCCAAGCCAACGTGCAAAGCGTCACAATATACTGTATACATCCCCAAACTGGAAGGCAACACTAACACTGGTGCTGTAGTCAATGATGTCTTGAGCTTCTGAAAGCTCACCTCACAATCATAGGACCATCGGAATGGAGCACCCTTCTGGGTTAATTTGGTCAAAGGTGCTGCAATAGATGAAAAACCTTCCACGAACCGACGATAATAACCTGCCAAACCCAGAAAACTCCTGATCTCCGTCACCGAAGTGGGACGATGCCAATTCTGAACTGCCTCAATCTTTTTGGGATCAACTTTAATACCTTCGCCCGATACGATATGTCCCAAAAATGCTACAGACTCTAGCCAAAACTCACATTTAGAGAACTTAGCACATAGCTTTTGTTCCCGCAATGTCTGAAGCACTACTCTCATATGCTGCTTATGCTCCTCCTTACTACGTGAGTAGATCAAAATATCATCAATGAAGACAATGACAAACGAATCAATATATGACATGAATACTCTGTTCATCAGATCCATAAACGCTGCCGGGGCATTAGTTAAACCGAAGGACATCACCAGAAACTCATAATGACCATATCTAGTACGGAAAGCAGTCTTCAGAACATCCAAATCCCGAATCTTCAACTGATGGTACCCCGACCTCAAGTCAATCTTAGAGAATACCCTAGCACCCTGCAACTGGTCAAATAGATCATCAATACGCGGCAATGGGTACTTGTTCTTAATAGTGACTTTGTTCAATTGGCGATAATCAATACACATCCGCATTGTTCCATCCTTCTTTTTCACAAATAATACCGGTGCACCCCAAGGCGATACACTCGGTCTGACAAACCCTTTGGCTAGTAACTCTTCAAGTTGTTCTTTTAATTCTTTCAATTCTTTCGGAGCCATGCGATACGGTGGGATAGATATAGGCTGGGTATCTGAAGCCAAGTCAATACAGAAATCAATATCACGATCAGGTGGCATACCTGGAAGATCTGACGGAAATACATCGGGGAACTCCCGAACTACAGGCATTGAATCAATAGCAAGAGTCTCTGTAGTAGTATCCCGAACATAGGCTAGATAAGCCAAACAATGCTTCTCAACCATGTGTTGAGCCTTTATAAAAGAAATAACTTGATTAAATGAACTAACAGGCGAACCCTTTCACTCAAGCTTAGGCAATGCTGGAATAGCCAAGGTAACAGCCTTGGCATGACAATCAAGAATAGCATGATATGGAGATAACCAGTCCATGCCCAAAATAATTTCAAAATCGGTCATCACAGTTACTTACCTCAAACTGTGTAAATCCCTACTCCAACAAGCCATTGCCTCGCGAAATAGCCTCTGAATTCCTCGAATCTAGCCACAAACAGTACGATACAATCATTACGAGTTGAAGGAATCAATTCCATAAGAAAATACCAAGTTCTAAATCAAAAGTCAAAAGTAAACTCAAAGTTGGCCCCCCAGGCTCACATCTCGGAATCCGATAAAAGTCACAAAATCTGGAAGCCCATTCAACCATGAGTCCAACCATACCAAATTTACCAAAATCCGACACAAAATCATCACTCAAATCCCCATATTAAACTCTCCAAATCCATAACCTCAAACTCCCAAATTCCACCTTAAAAGCATACAAACTAGGTGGGAAATCCATTGGGGAAACAAGATTATCAAATAAAAATGAGCACAAGTGACTTACCTCAAGAAACCCCTCAAAAATCCTCTTAAATATCTCCCAATCCCGAGCTTGAAATGTTCAAAATGAAGAAAAATTGCGAACCCTAGAATGAATATGCACTGCCAGTGGCTCCGCTTCTGAGGTTCATTTAGCCGCTCTTAGCGACACCGCTTTTGCAGTCAGGGGTCCGCACCTACGAACTTACACTCAACCCCGACCTACTGCTTCTGCGGCCAAGGTCTCGCACCTGCGACCCTGCGTTCGCTTCTGCGCGCCTAGAGCCAAGTTCCAAATTCTGCACCTGCGACCACAATTTCGCTTCTGCGGACTCGCAAGTGCGCTCCTACTTCCGCACCTGCGATACACCTAAGGCCAGACCAAATCTCGCTTCTGTTCCACTCCAGCCGCACCTGCAGCCAAGACCCTCGCAGGTGCGATCACCCCATAAGGCTCCCATGCACTAAGTCTCATTTTCGATCCGTTAACCATCCGAATTATATCCGAGGCCCCCGGGACCTCAACCAAATATACCAACAAGTCCTAAAATACAATATGAACTTAGTCGAGCCCTCAAATCACTCAAACAACATAAAAACATGAATCACACCCCAATTCAAGCCTAATGAAACTAAGAAAATTCCAACTTCTAGAAACGATGCCGAAACCTATCAAATCACGCCAGATTGGCCTCAAAATTTGCACACAAGTCACAAATGATACCACAAACCTATTCCAACTCCCAGAATGCCAATTCGAGCCCAGTAACCACAAAGTCCACTCTCAGTCAAACTTCTAAATTTTTAACATTCATCATTTCAAGACAATTTCAACTACGGAACTCCAAATCACAATACGAACACACTCCTAAGTCCAAAATCACCCAACGAAGCTAACAGAACCATCAAAAATCCATTCCGGAGTTGTTTATACATAAGTCAACATTCGGTCAACCATTTCAACTTAAGCATTCAACCTTGAGAATAAGTGTCTCAACTTATCCCGAAACCTCTCTGGACCCGAACCAACTACCTCGGCAAGTCGCATAACAAATGTAAAGCATAAAATGAGCATTAAATGGGGGAACATGGCTACAACTCTCAAAACGACCGACCGGGTCGTTACACTTGCCTTATAACCCTATTATTTTTGAATGTAGGTCCTTGATGGCCAGTTAAGGAATCCAGTCATCAGCCATAGTTTCAGAGAGCAGAGCCAGGTGGAAGATCTCCTAGCTAAGAAAGGAGCTAAATGAAACTTTTTGACTGGACTTGAATTTTGGTAGTTACTCCAGTGTTTGCCAACGATGCTTTGTGGTCATACATCCTAGGAACTACATTTAATAGAAAAGCTTTGGGTTGTAATATCATTAACACTCTTCCAAACAATGATGTCTACCTAGACGACCCCATGAACATGCAAACACTGTAATTATTATTTTGTTTATGTAGTATCTAGTTTACCAAAAAAAAGGATGGGAGGGTCCCATTAGTAGTATATTTTTGATACATTTGTTTCAAACTATGTAACATAACTTTAAGTACTACAAAAATTCAACATAACTTTTAGTTTCATATATATTTATGCACTCGTACATATTACTAATTCGACTTTAGTTTGTATATACTAAGCCTTTGTTGACAAAAAAAAAGGAACTCAATAACAATCAAATTCGGGTGGACTTTTTTTGTTGATTAAATAAGTGATATATCATTAACAAGCACCAAGAAGATGCAAAGATTACAAAAGAGATAAATTCTCAGCTCAATAAAAGACAAAAATCTATCACAGAACTAGCGAGCTGATGAATTTAAGGAAAGTATCAATACTAAATATAGGAGTGTGGTTAACCCAACTAAAAATATTAACCAAACATCTAGCCTTGAGAGTATGGGTGGGAGTTTAGATGCCATGAAGACATCGTTGGTTCCTTTCTATCCATATGCACCACAAAATGTAAGCAAGAACAATTGCCCAGATCCTTATGATGGATTTCCCAACTTTCCAGGAGCACCAGCTCTCAAAGACCTCTCTGATATTGCCTGACATAGGCCATTGCATCCCAAAAAGTGACAAAAACATATTCCAAATGCGATTGCAACTAGTCACTAAAGTAATAAGTGGTTGATAGATTCTGCATTGCTATGGCACATGTGACATCTGTTGGCTAGCTGAAAGCTCCTCATGATTAGGTTATCCTATGTTAAACAAGCACCATTTAGGGTGATCCAGCTACATCATATGACTTTTGGCAGTAGTTTGGTTTTCCAGACTAGCTTTCAAGGCCATTGGTCAATCAGGTCCTTGTTTGAGCTCAATAGAAGATAACCTTCCTTGACTAAGTAAGCACCTTCCCTGCTATTGCCCCATTTGAGCTTGTCCCCGATTTAATTTAAAATTAGGATGTCCTGGATATTAGCAATGAGTGAAAAGTACTCTTCCAGCTCCCAATCATTTAGGTTTCTTCTTAGAATCAGGTTCCAAGAGTTGTCCTCCTTGTTTTGGGCTATAGTGGAGTCTGGATTACTTGCAATCATAAATAGTCTAGGGTAGGACTCTTTTAGAAAAGTGGTTCCCAGCCATTTGTCCCTCCAAAATTGTATGTGTGCCCCATCCCAACTTGTAAGGAAGTGTTCTGGGAGAATTCTTCCCATAAGTTCCTGATTCCTTTCCATAACCTTGTTCCACGAGGTGATCTGGTGAACTTAACCTATTATTTTCTGTTTCCCCCTTAACATCGAACTATCTAATAAATTTGATTTGATTTTGGTTCAACCATTTAAAAAGTTAACTTAATTTTTTCTTAAATAAAAACTAGCCTAAATTTTGCTATACTTTTTAGTATTGAAAAGCGAATAAAGTGGATATACAATATAAAGGAAATAAATTAAAAAAATAAAAAGAATAAAAAAGGAACAAGTAAATTTTATTTCTGCAACCAAACCAGATAGTTCCAACAAACTATGGCTTACGTCGAGAGAGGTTTGGTAAAATCCAAGCGTTCTATATGGCGATTGAAGACTATCACTGATTTCTTTTGGTCCATCATCAACTTCATTAGCGTGTTTTTTGCAACTATGTTTTCGATGGAAAAAACAGATGTCTATAGAAAAGGTTCAAGATCCAGCAAGAAGTAGGATGGGCGCGATCTTGGAGGTCCTGGAAGTGGTCCATATAGTGGTGGTCCACGTGGGCCACCTCATGGATTGGATAATATCCGAGGCATTGACCACATCTCTCTTCCTGTCTATGGTTCTTGTTGCGGATAAATGATGCCACTTTTGAGAATCCATGGCTTGGGATCTTATTCCATAAACACATACGTAATAGTTAAATGTATGTAGGTTTCTGCACTTATGCTTACATTTAAACTTGGAAGTGTATTCATATGTTCTGTTCAACCTAAAACTTTAACAAAAGTCAGATAGTTTTCTCCTATTTTTCTAGTTAATGCCTAATAGTGACGCTGTAAGAAGCACATGGATAGAAAAAGAAAGACTGATTCACATTGGCTTAAAAAAATGCATGTATTCTCTCTCGGCGCACGTTTACTAACTTGCATCGGCCAAGGGGAAGAGAGCACGCATGCCATTGCAAAAAGCTCTCTAATATCAAGCTATAGCTATACAAGGACAAGGGCAGAAGAACAAGGCAGCTATAGCAATTCACGAAGAGATTCGAATTGGATCGAAAATTAATGAAATAGTAACTCGTCAAAAAGAGAGTGCACAGATGTCCCAAGAGCAAGCTCAGAAATTGTGGAATAACGTCATACAAGCTTCAACAAGTGCTAGTAGTCAAACTCCAACAAGCAGTGGGAGGAAATTATGGGAAGATATGGTGGATGAAGAGGAAAGAGTAGACCTAGTGAGGAAGCCATCGATTTGGGAAAATTTTGATACCTCAAAGGTATCAAATGCTGGATTCAAATTGGAGTACGTTGCTCCTTCCTTGTATGGTGAGTCGCCCATCATTGACATTGAATTGGAGGATATTAGATCTGAAATTGAGTATTGGAAGATGACAATGGTGTTTTATGTTTTAGGTGCACACCCACCGTTTGATGTGTTATAGGGGTTTATGTAACGACCCGACCGATCGTTTCGTGAGTTATAACCCTGTTTCTCCCATTTTTGCTTCTTTATGTGTTATTTAGCTGTAGTGTGTTGTATCGAGTTGGTTAGTTCAGGTCTGGAGTAGTTTCGGAGTGGAATGAGACACTTAGTCTCTAAATTAGAAGCTTAAGTTGGAAAAAAGTCAATTGGATGTTGACTTATGTGTAAATAATCTCGAAATTTGATTCTGATAGTTCCATTAGCTTCATTAGGTGATTTTGGACTTAGGAGTACGTCCAGAATGTGATTTGGAGGTCCGTAGTGGAATTAGGCTTGAATTGGCGAAAGTTTATTTGGCAATTTTGGTCAGAAGTGGAAAATTTGATATCGGGGTCGGAATAGAATTCCGAAAGTTCGAGTATTTTTGTAGTGTCATTTGTGACGTGTGTGCAAAATTTGAGGTCATTCGGATGTGGTTTGGTTGGTTTCGGCATCGGTTGTCAAATTTGGAAGTTTAGAAGTTCTTAGACTTGAATCCGAGGGTAATTTGGGGTTTTGAAGTTGTTTCGAGTGATTTTACGATTTGTCTAAGTTTGTATGATGTTGTGGGTTATGTTGGTATTTTTGGTTGAGGTCCCGAGGGCCTCGGGTGTATTTCGGATGGCCGACGAATTGGTTTTTGGTGTTTGAGGGCTGCTGGTGTGAATTCTGCTGGTGTTTCCGCACCTGCGGAAGGGGAGCCGCAAGTGTGAGGCCGTAGGTGCGCTTGGGAAGTCACAGGTGCGGGCAGTGCTAGGCTAGGAAGGATGCGCATATGAGAGAAGGCTATCGCATCTGCGAGCCCGCAGGTGCAAGACCTGGGGCGCAGATGCGGGAGGGAGGAAAATGACTAGCTTCGCAGATGCGGAGTGTTACGCACAGGTGCGCAAGCACAGGTGCGAAAGGTTGGATGCAGGTGCGAAAGGTTGGATCCTAAGTGAGTTCCGCACCTACGATGGAAATTCCGCAGGTGCAGCATCGCAGAAGCGGAAAAAGGGGCTGCAAGTGCGATATTGCTAGGCAGAAAGCTCCAACTCGAGGTTTTCTCTTTCATTTTCAATTTCGGACTTGAGAAACTCAGGAGAGAGATGATTGTTCGAAGGTTTTCAAGGAGAAACGTTGGGGTAAGTGATTCTAACCCATAATGGTATAAATTTCGTGAATCTATGGCTTTGTTCATCATTAATTAGTAGGATTGTTGAAGTAAAATGAGGGCTTAGGGCTTGAAATTTTTTTGGAGAGTTTAATTTAAGGATTTGAGGGACCAAATAATGTCGGATTTTAATATATTTTGTATGTATGGACTCGTGAGTGAATGGGCTTTCCAGTTTTGTAAATTTTGTCGGATTTCGAGAAGTGGGCCCGGGGGCCGTGTTTGAGCCGATTTCGGAATTTTTGTCTAATTTGATGGGTTTTCTTATGAAATTCATTCCATTACCGTATATTGATGGTATTGTATTGATTGTTAATAGATTCGGAGTATTTGGAGGCTGAGTCGAGAGGTAAGAGCATCGCGGGGTAGAGATTTGACCTTTTTGAGGTAAGTAACGATTGTAAATCTAGTCCTAAGGGTATGAAACCCCAGATTTCGTATCATTTTACTATTTTGAGGCAACGCACATGCTAGGTGACGGGCGTGTGGGCGTGCACCGTTGGGGATTGTGACTTGGTTCGTCCTGTATCAACTGTAAAGTTGAATATTTTGTTGAAACTATATGATTCTTATGTGTTTTAGAAAGAATTTCTATGAATCGGGCTGGATGCCAATGTTTAGGCCTTATGCCAGTGTTGTTTGGACCCTTAGAAGTCTTTTCTTGCTATCCTCTCATTATTTTTGATTAAAAATCTATACTCAATCATATTTATACATATTTACAGCATAACTCAGTCTCTATTACTCTATTTTGATGCATCATATAAATGTTGTTTGGGCTGAATACTTTGTTTTCTGAGAGCCCAAGAGGCTAGAGAGGTTTATGATTGAGTGAGGCCGAGGGCCTAATTTGTGAGGATATTTATGGGATCGGGTTGCACGTCGCAGCATGTTTGATATAGGACGAGGGCCTCAATTGATTTATGCCATGATTGGCTTGATATATAGCGCTTGGGTTGAAGAAGCCCTTCCGAAGTCAGTGCACACCTCCAGTGAGTATAGGTACCTACTGAGTGCGAGTGCCGAGTGTTGAGTAACTGGGAGTGATGGTGAGGTCTACCCGAGAGGCTGTATACGAGTGTGATTGTGAGGTTTTCCTGAGGGGTTGTATATGAGTGTTGTTGCCCGAAGGGCTGATTATGATTTGATTATTTTTGCTCACCTTTGCATTGAGCCTTTGTTTGAAAACTGTTGAAAGATGTCTTTAAATGATATTACTGGAACTGGATTTAAAAGAGCTGATTTGATGCAAACTTTGGTTTTAAAAGCATGCTGTATTTTACTGAATTTTTGTGATATGAACTTTACTTGTATTATTACTTGTCACTACTTCTCAGTCTTTATTTACTATTGTTACTTACTGAGTTGGCGTACTCACGTTACTCCCCGCACCTTATGTGCAGATCCAGGCGTATCTGGATACGATAGCGATTGTTGATTATTCCAGTTGCAGATCTTCTCGGGGATAGCAAGGTAGCTGCCTGATGATCGCATCCCTGCTCTTCTCCTTCTTATCTTCCTTTAGTTGTATTTAGCTATTTTCCGGACTTCATTAGTCTCGATATTGTCAGATAAATTGTAGTAGATGCTCATGACTAGTGACACCTCGATGTCGGGCTTTTCTTTTCCGCACTTTTATTTTGATTTGAACTCCTTTACAAAGGTTTTTATGTTGAATAGCCTTGAAATTATCTTTTAAATGAAAATATCGGTTTGTTTTAAAAATGAGTCGGCTTGCCTAGTTCCACGATAGGCGCCATCACGACACGGTTAGTTTGGGTCGTGATAAGTTGGTATCAGTGCCTAGGTTACATAGGTCTCACGAGTCATGAACGGGTTTAGTAGAGTCTTGCGGATCGTTACGGAGATGTCTCTACTTATCTTCGAGAGGCTGCAGAACCTTTAGGAAATTTCACATTCATGGATTCTTGTCGTGCGAATCTGTCTATTCTGGTAACTAAACTTTTGTTATTTCATTCTCTCACAGATGGTGAGGACTCGTACTACCGGTCTGGATGGACAGCCACTAGTACCACCAGCCAGGGCTGCAAGAGGACGAGGTCGCGGTAGAGGCTACGGTAGGGATAGAGGTGCAGCCCGCACAACAGTTGGGGCAGTACCTGCAGATCCACTAGTTGCCCCAGATCAGGATCAGATTCTAGTTATTGATGCACCAGGTCAGGCACCGTCTGTGCCTATTGTGATTCTAGGCCTTCAGGAGGCCCTAGCTCAGATTCTTACAGCATGTACCGGCCTTGCTCAGGCGGTCTCTATCTCGACGGCCGCAACCACTTCTCAGGCCGGGGGAGGCACTCAGACTCCCGCCGCTCACATAGCCGAGCAGGTTGTTTAGGGACTCCAGACACCGGGGGCACCACCAGCCCAGCCGGTTGCAGATGCTCAGGAGTATGAGGTTCTTTCTATTCCTAAGGATGATCAGCATAGGTTGGAGAGGTTTGGGAGACTTCAGCCACCACTTTTCAGTGGCACAGAGAGAGAGGATGCTCAGGACTTTTTGGAAAGGTGTTAGAGGATACTCCGTACAACTGGTATTCTAGAGACTTGTGGGGTCTCATTTAATACTTTTCAGTTTTATGGGGCTGCACTCAGATGGTGGGAGACTTACGAGAGGCGTAGGCCTATTGGCGCAGCACCCCTTACTTGGCAGCAGTTCTCCATGGTCTTTTTGGAGAAGTTCGTGCCTCAGTCCCGGAGAGAGGAGTTGCGCAAACAGTTTGAGTAGCTTCGCCAGGGTGATATGTCTATGACACAGTATGAGATGCGATTCTCCGAGTTGACCCGTCATGCGATCTAGTTAGTTCGCAGAGACCGAGAGAGGATCAGGTGGTTTATAGATGGCCTCGGTTTTCAGCTTCAATTGATTATGACCAGAGAGAGAGTGTCTGGTGCTACTTTTGTTGAGGTTGTCGACATTGCTCGTCAGATTGAGATGGTTCGTAGTCAGGAGAGGGTTGAGAGGGAGGCCAAGAGGCCTCGTGGACAGGGAGGATTTTGTGGTGCTCCTTTTGGGGGTCAGTTACAGCACGGTAGAGGTCGTCCTTTCAGGCATACTTAGTCAGCTCGCCCAGTTCACCGTGGTGGATCATCGGGCCATAGTTCTCACAGTTCTCATCAGGGCCACTCATCACTCAGTGCCCTTCCAGCCCAGAGTTCATCCCGTGCTCTACATGTTCAGAGATCCTCTATGCCCGGTTCTTCTACCAGTTATCTCGGTGCTCGGGGCTCCCTTCAGTTCCCGCCACCAGCACCAGGGAGTTGTTTTGAGTGTGGGGAGTTTGGGAATATGTGGAGACAGTGTCCTTGTCGTCATGGATGTCTATCTCAACAGAGGAGTCGGCCTTCGACTTCAGCACCAGTTACTTCACCACCTGCCCAGTCAGCTCAGGATGGAGGTCAGTCAACTAGGGGTCGCCCTAGAGGGGGAGGCAGATCAGGGGGTGGCCAGGCCCGTTTCTATGCCCTCCCTGCCAGACCAGATGCTATTGCTTCAAATGCTGTGATTACATGTATTATCTCAGTTTGTCACAGAGATGCCTCTATATTATTTGACCCTGGTTCCACTTATTCATATGTTTCCTTGTATTTCGCTTATTTTTTGAATATGCCCCGTGAGTCTTTAGTTTTATCTGTTCATGTATCTACTCCTGTGGGCAATATTATTATTGTGGACCGCGTATATCAGTCATGTGTGGTGACTATTGGGGGTCTGGAGACCCGAGTAGACCTTTTGCTTCTCAGTATGGTTGACTTTGATGTGATATTGGGTATGGATTGGTTGTCTCCATGTCATTTTGTTCTAGATTATCACGCTAAGACGGTGACGTTGGCAACACCGGGGTTGTCGAGGGTTGAGTGGAGCGGTTCTATAGACTATGTTCCCAGTAGAGTGATTTCATACTTGAAAACTCGGTGAATGGTTGAGAAGGGTTGCTTATCTTATTTGGCTTTTGTGAGAGATGTTAGTGCATAGGTCCCTGCTATTGATTCTGTTCCTGTGGTGCGTGATTTTTCGGATGTGTTTCCTGTAGACCTACCGGGCATGCCGCCTAACATGGATATTGACTTGGGTATTGATTTGGTACCGGGCACTCAGCCCATTTTTATTCCACAGTATCGTATGGCACCGACGGAGTTGAAGGAGTTGAAGGGACAACTTCAGGAACTCCTTGATAAGGGGTTTATTCGGCCTAGTGTGTCACATTGGGGTGCACCAGTTCTATTTGTGAAGAAGAAGGATGGTTCCATGAGGATATGCATTGATTGCAGGCAGTTGAACAAGAACAAGTATCCCCCGCCTCATATTGATGATTTATTTGATCAGCTTCAAGGAGCGAGAGTGTTCTCCAAGATTGATTTGAGGTTTGGGTATCACCAGCTAAAGATTCGGGATTCGGATATTCTTATGACAGCTTTCAGGACCCGATATGGCCATTATGAGTTCTTAGTAATGTCAGTTGGGCTGACCAATGCCCCAACAACATTCATGCATTTGATAAACATTGTATTCCAGCCCTATTTGGACTCATTCATTATTGTATTCATTGATGATATCCTGGTGTACTCGTAGCCAGGAGGAACATGCTCAACATCTGAGGATTGTATTACAGAGATTGGGGGAGGAGAAGCTTTATGAAAAGTTCTCCAAATGTGAGTTTTGGCTCGGTTTAGTAGCATTCTTGGGGCACGTGGTGTCTAGTGAGGGTATTCAGGTGGATCCGAAGAAGATAGAGGCGGTGTAGAGTTGGCCTAGACCGTCCTCAGCCACAAAGATTAGGAGCTTCCTTGGTTTGGCAGGCTATTACCGTCGCTTTGTGGAGGGATTTTTATCTATTGCATTGCCCTTGACCAAATTGACCCAAAAGGGTGCTCTATTCAGGTGGTCGGATGAGTGTGAGGAGAGCTTTCAAAAGCTCAAGACTGCTTTGACCATAGCTCCAGTGTTGGTTCTGCCATCAACTTCAAGTTCTTACACCGTGTATTGTGATGCCTCGAGGGTAGGTATTGGATGTGTTCTAATGCAGGAGGGTAGGGTGATTGCCTATGCCTCATTCCAGTTGAAGACCCATGAGAAGAACTATCATGTCAACGATCTTGAGTTAGCAGCCATTGTTCACGCCTTGAAGATTTGGCGTCATTATTTGTATGGGGTTTATTGTGGGATCTATACTGATCACGGGAGTTTGTAGCATCTGTTTAAGCAGAAGAATATTAATTTGCATCAGTGGAGATGGTTAGAGCTTCTCAAGGACTATGATATCACTATTTTGTACCATTCGGGGAAGGCCAATGTGGTGGTCGATGCCTTGGGTCACCGGCTAGAGAGTTTGGGGAGTTTAGTGTATCTCCCAATAGCAAAGAGACCCTTGGCATTGGATGTTCAGGCCCTAGCGGGCCAACTTGTCATATTGGATATTTCGGAGCCGAGTTGGTTATTGGCTTGTGTGGTCTCCAGGTCTTCTCTTTACGATCGTATCAGGGAGCGTCAGTATGATTACCCCCACTTACTTGTTCTTCAGGACAGGGTTCATAGAGGTGATGCTAGGGATGTGACTATTGGTGATGACGGCGTGTTGAGGATGCAGGGCCGGATATGTGTGCCTAATGTAGATGGGTTTTGGGAGTTGATTCTTGAGGAGGCCCACAGCTCGCGGTATTCCGTCCATCCGGGTGCCGCGAAGATGTACCAGGATTTGAGACAGCACTATTAGTGGAGGCGAATGAAGAAGGATATAGTTAGGTTTGTAGCTCGGTGTCTCAACTGTCAGCAGATTAAGTATGAACATCAGAGACCGGGTGGCTTGCTTCAGAGATTAGAGATCCCAGAGTGGAAGTGGGAGCGGATCACCATGGACTTCGTAGTTGGGCTCCCATGGACTTCGAGGAAGTTCGATGCTACTTGGGTTATTGTGGATCAGCTGACCAAATCCGCGCACTTCATTCCTGTTGGTACTACTTACACTTAAGAGCGGTTGGCTGAGATTTATATTCGCGAGATTATTTGCCTGTATGGTGTTCCAGTTTCCATCATTTCGGATAGAGGTACTCAGTTTACATCGCAGTTTTGGAGGGCCGTGCAGCGAGAGTTAGGTACTTAGGTTGTGTTGAGCACAACTTTTCACCCTCAGACGGACGGGCAGTACGAGCGCACTATTCAGATATTGGAGGACATGTTGCGCGCTTGTGTCATTGACTTTGAGGGTTCATGGGACCAGTTCCTGCCACTCGCGGAGTTTGCATATAACAACAGTTATCAGTCAAGTATTCAGATGGCTCCGTACGAGACTTTATATTGGAGGAGGTGTAGATCTATGGTTTGAGTCGGGTGAGGCTAGGCTCTTGGGTACAGACTTGGTCTAGGATGCATTAGATAAGGTGAAATTGATTCAGGAGCGGCTTCGCACGGCACAATCTAGGCAGAATAGCTATGCGGACATGAAGGTCCGTAATGTATCTTTCATGGTTGGGGAGAAGGTTTTGCTAAAGGTATCACCCATAAAGGGTGTTATGAGGTTGGTAAGAGAGGCAAGTTGATCCCCCGATTTATTGGGCCTTTTGAGGTGCTTCAGAGGATAGGGGAGGTGGCTTATAAGCTTGCCTTGCCACCCAGCTTGTCGAGTGTGCATCCAGTGTTTCATGTTTCCATGCTTCGGAAGTATATTGGCGATCCGTCCCATGTTTTAGACTCCAGCACGGTTCAGTTGGAGGGTGATATGACTTATGATGTGGATCCGGTGGCCATTTTGGATCGGCAGGTTCAGAAGTTGAGGTCAAAGGACATAGTTTCGGTGAGGGTGCAGTGGAGAGGTCAGCCTGTGGAAGAGGCCACCTGGGAGACCGAGCGGGAGATGTGGAGCAGATATCCACGCCTATTCGAGACTCCATGTATGCTTCTAGACCCATTCGAGGACGAACGGTTGTTTAAGAGGGGGAGGATGTAACTATCCGACCGATCGTTTCATGAGTTATATCCCCGTTTTCCCCATTTCTGCTTTTTTATGTGTTATTTAGTTGTATTGTGTTGTATCAGGTTGGTTGGTTCGGGTTCGGAGTGGTTTCGGAGTGGAATGAGACACTTAGTCTCTAAAGTAGAAGATTAAGTTGAAAAAAGTCAACCGGATATTGACCTATCTGTAAACGATCTCGGAATTTAATTCTGATGGTTCCATTAGCTTCCTTAGGTGATTTTGGACTTAGGAGTGCGTCTGGAATGTGATTTGGAGGTTCGTAGTGGAATTAGGCTTGAATTGGCAAAAGTTTATTTGACGATATTGGTCGGCAGTGGAAAATTTGATATCAGGGTCGGAATGGAATTCCGGAAGTTGGAGTAAGTTCGTAGTGTCATTTGTGACGTGTGTGCAAAATTTGAGGTCATTCGGACGTGGTTTGGTTAGTTTCGGCATCGGTTGTCGAATTTGGAAGTTTAGAAGTTCTTAGGCTTGAATCCGAGGGTAATTTGGTGTTTTGATATTGTTTTGAGTGATTTGATGATTTGTCTAAGTTTGTATGATATTGTGGGTTATGTTGGTATTTTTGGTTGAGGTCCCGAGGGCCTCGGGTGTGTTTCGGATGGCCGACTGATTGGTTTTTGGTATTTGAGGGCTGCTGATGTGAATTCTGCTGGTGTTTCCGCACCTGCGAAAGGGGAGCCACAGGTGCGCTTGGGAAGTTGCAGGTGCAGGCAGTGCTGGGCTAGGCAAGATGCGCAGGTGCGAGAAGGCTATCGCATCTGCGAGCCCACATGTGCGAGACCTGTAGAGCAGATGCGGAAGGGGGGAAAATGACTGGCTTCGCAGATGCGGAGTGTTACGCGCATGTGCGAAAGGATGGCCGCAGGTGCGAAAGGTTGGATCCTAAGTGAGTTCCGCACCTGTGATGGAAATTCCGCTGGTGCAGCGTCGCAGAAGCGGAAAAAGGGGCCGCATGTGCGATACTGCTGGGCAGAAAGCTCTAGCTCGAGGTTTTGTCGTTTATTTTCATTTTTGGACTTGAGAAACTCGGGAGAGAAGCGATTTTTCGAAGGTTTTCAAGGAGCAACGTTGGGGTAAGTGATTCTAACCTATAATGGTATACATTTCGTGAATCTATGGCTTTGTTCATCATTAATTAGTAGGATTTTTGAAGTGAAATGAGGGACTAGGGCTTGGGATTTTTTTGGAGAGTTTAATTTAAGGATTTGAGGGACCAAATAATGTTGGATTTTGATATATTTTGTATGTATGGACTCGTGAGTGAATGGGCTTTCTAGTTTTGTAAATTTTATCGGATTTCGAGACGTGAGCCCGGGGGCCGGGTTTGAGCCGATTTCAGGATTTTGGTCTAATTTAATAGTTTTTCTTGTGGAATTCATTCCATTAGCGTATATTGATGGTATTGTACTGATTGTGAATAGATTTGGAGCATTTGGAGGCCGAGTCGAGAGGCAAGAGCATCGCGGGGTAGAGATTTGACCGGTTTGAGGTAAGTAACGATTGTAAATCTAGTCCTGAGAGTATGAAACCCCGGATTTCGTATCATTTTACTATATAGAGGTGACGCACATGCTAGGTGACGGGCGTGTGGGCGTGCACCATTGGGGATTGTGACTTGGTCCGTCCTGTATCAACTGTAAAGTTGAATATTTTGTTGAAACTATATGATTCTTATGTGTTTTAGAAGAAATTTCTGTGAATCAGGTTGGATGCCAATGTTTAGGCCTTATGCCAGTGTTGTTTGGACCATTATAAGTCTTTTCTTGCTATCCTCTCATTATTTTTGATTAAAAATCTATACTCAGTCATGTTTATACATATTTATAGCATAACTCAGTCTCTATTACTCTATTTTGATGCATCATTTAAATGTTGTTTGGGCTGAATACTTTGTTTTCTGAGAGCCCGAGAGGCTGGAGAGGTTTATGACTGAGTGAGGCCGAGGGCCTGATTTGTGAGGATATTTATGGGATCGGGTTGCACGTCGCAGCATGTTTGATATAGGCCGAGGGACTCATTGATTTATGCCATGATTAGCTTGATATATAGCGCTTGGGATGAAGAAGCCCCTCCGGAGTCTGTACACACCCCCATTGAGCACAAGTACCTATTGAGTGCGAGTGCCGAGTGCTGAGTGACTGGGAGGCATGAGTGATGGTGAGGTCTGCCCGAGGGGCTGTATACGAGTATGATTGTGAGGTTTGCCCAATGGGCTATAATGAGTGATGTTGCCCGGGGGGCTGATTATGATTTGATTATTTTTGCTCACCTTTGCATTGAGCCTCTATTTGAAAACTGTTGAAAGATGTCTTTAAATGATATTACTGGAACTGGATTTAAAAAAGTTGATTTGATTCAAACTCTGCTTTTAAAAGCATGCTGTATTTTACTGAATTTTTGTGATATGAACTTTACCTGTATTATTGCTCGTCACTACTTCTCAATCTTTATTTACTGTTGTTACTTACTGAGTTGGTGTACTCACGTTATTCCTTGCACCTTGTGTGCAGATCCAGGTGTATTTGGACACGGTAGTGGCTGTTGATTATTACGGTTGCAGATCTTCTCGGAGATAGCAAGGTAGCTGCCTGGCGATCGCAGCCCTGCTCTTCTCCCTCTTATCTTCCTTTAGTTATATTTAGCTATTTTTCAAACTTTGTTAGTCTCGATATTGTCAGACAAATTATAGTAGATGCTCATGATTAGTGACACCCCGATGTCGTGCTTTTCTCTTCTGCACTGTTGTTTTGATTTGAACATCTTTACGAAGGTTTTTATGTAAAATAGCCTTGAAATTATCTTTTAAATGAAAATATCGGTTTGTTTTGAAAATGAGTCGGCTTGCCTAGTTTCATGATAGGCGCCATCACGACAGGGTTAGTTTGGGTCATGACAGTTTATCCAACGGATGTGGGCAAGGTATGGAATTAATAAAATTTCCATGCTAAAAATGGAATTTTCCTAGTCCTGTTTGACTCTAAGGTGGGGGAAAATGATGTAATTCAGGGGGTAATTTATCATTTTGATAACAAACCCTATATTGTGAAAGCATGTAACTCTGAAATGGAGTTTACAAGAGATGAGTTGTATACAATACCAATTTGGATAAAATTTCCTGGGCTTGATTTCAAATATTGGAGCCCTAAGGGTTTGAGTAAGATAGAAATTTTGGTTGGGAAACCACTAATGGTTGAGGAAATCTGGACTGAATTTTGCTAGACTATTGGTTGAGGTGGAAATGAATGCAAATCTACCAGACTCTGTTACTTTCAGGAATGAAAGAGGGAATATGGTGGAGCAGAAGGTGGTGTACGATTGGAAGCCTACATTATGTAAGTTTTGTGATAAATATGGGCATGATGAGATCAATTGTAGGAAGAAGAAGGGCCAACATAATGCAACACAGGAGAAGAATGTGAAAGCTATAATTGATGAGAATGTAGTTCAACATGTAACATTGGTGAAGACAAGGACTGGAACTAATGAAAATGAAAGGAATGTGGCAGAACAAGGAACTAAGGAGAGTGTATGGATTACCCCCAGAGAACTGGGCGAAACCAAGGCAAGCAGCAACATCAGACAAGAAATTCCCAGCAACAGAAGGTGGTCAGTTCAAACACATTTTAGGTACTTAACAGAGAGAGTTCCAGTAGTGTTGTTAGTAATGTAGGCAATCTGAATAACAGTGATAAGCAACTAAGAAGTAATGTCAATATGGGTAGTCAAAAGGTTCCCAATCGAGGGAATAGTTAGTTGTTTAAGCTGGAATGTAAGAGGGCTTAACAGCCCAAATAAGCAAAAGGAAGTCAAATTCCTTTGCAATAATGAAAGAGTGGGATTAGTAGGATTATTAGAAACAAAAATAAAGAGTAACAAGATTGACATTAAGGCAGAAAAATATTTGGAGGTTGGCCTTATATTACTAATCTAGAAGCCCATTAAAATGGGAGAATATGGATTACATGGAGACCATATTACTACACTGTAGTACCATTAATAACAACAACTCAGATTGTTACATGTGTTGTGTGTAACATCCCTTTGAAAATGGACTTTGTCATGTCTTTTGTGTATGCATTTAACACACGAGAGGAAAGGAAGGAGCTATGGGACGTACTAATGAACTGTAGCAAGATATTCAATCAACCTTGGATAATTACATAGGACTTCAATTCAGTGTTGAATGCAGATAATAGAGTGGGAGAAAATCCAATTACATGGCCAGAAATTATAGACTTCCAGCACTGTGTAGACACATGTGGACTGATCGAGCTTCCTCATATGGGGCATAGGTACACATCGAATGACAAAAATAGTAGTGGGCAGAGGATTTTTTCAAAAATTGACTGGGTTTTCATTAACAATTAGTTGTTAGATACAATGCCACCAAGTAAAGCAAATGTCCTCTCTGAAAGTATAAGTGATCATAATCCAGTAAAGATCACATTCCTAGACGAGAAGCCAAGGTTTAAGAGATCTTTTCAATTCTGCAATATGTGGGCTACATGTCCTCAATTTAAAGACAAGGTAGAAGTAGGGTGAAATGTACAGATTCAAGGGTGCAACATGTTACAAGTTGTTAAAAGACTGAAGCTTCTGAAAAGAGAGTTAAAGGAATTAAACAGTAAGGCCTTTAAAAATATCCTCAGTGACTCAGAAATGGACAGGCATGCTCTAAGGCAAGCACAACAGTTGCTACATTCAGATCCATTGAATGTAGCATATCAGGAGTTGGAGAAGGAGAAGTACCATAAGTTCAGGCAATCCTCATACATGGCAGAGATGCACTTGCAACAGAAAAGCAAAGCAACATGGGTAAAACTTGGTGATGATAACACTAAGTCCTTTTACTCAATGATCAACATAGAAGACTGAAGCAGGATACTACTCAATTGAAGGATGCTGTAGGAAACTGGCAGACTGATCCTGATATTATAGATTCTATAATTATGGACTACTACAAGAAACTACTAAGGAAGGAAGAACGATCATAGAATTAAAGCATTTACTAGTATTCTGAGGAATGGTCCAGTGCTGGAGACCACATAGTGGATGAAATTATTGGAGCCATACACTGAAAAGGAGGTCAAACATGCCATATTTCAAATTGAACCAGAACAAGAGCCTAGGCCTTGATGATTATGGCAGTGAATTTTATAAGGCATCATGAGATATTTTAGGGAAAGATATCACTGAAGCTATTTTGGAATTCTTTTGGAATGGCAAACTGTTGAAACAAATAAACTCTACAAATATAGCTTTGATTCCAAAGATTAAAGTACCTAAAAATACAAGTCAATATAGGCCTATAACATGTTGTAATGTCCTATATAAGGATATATCAAATTTGATTTGTAGTAGGCTCAAAGAGGCAATTACTGTAATTGTGGCTGACAACCAGTCTGCCTTTGTACAAGGAAGATCCATGGTACACAATGTTTTGATATACCATGACTTGTTGAGGCACTATGGTAGGAAGACCACACCAAGATGTTTGATGAAAATTGATCTCAGAAAAGCCTACGATATGGTAAGCTGAGAATTCTTGGAGGAAGTCCTAAAAGGATTTGGTTTTCCTAAAAGATTTATACATACAGTGATGATATGTGTGACTTCTCCCACATTTACCATCAAAGTAAATGGAGAAGGTCATGGCTACTTTGAAGGAAATGAGGACTTAGGCAGGGGGATCCTATGTCTCCCCTCTTATTTGTCCTTGTCATGAAATACTTGTCAAGAGTTCTAAAATGTATGAGTAGTCTCTCAGATTTTGCATTTCATCTAATGTGTAAACAACTTCAGCTCTCACATTTAATATTTGCAGATGATCTTATGATATTCTACAAAGCAAACTTTAATTCTATTAAAAGAGTTATGAAAGCTTTGGCCTATTTCAGTGATGTATCTGGCTGGTAGCAAACATGGAGAAGTCAAGCATCTTTGTGGCTGGGATTGATGACCAAACCAGAGATCAATTGTTGGACATAACACAATTTACGCAGGCCACCTTTCCAATCAGGTATCTTGGTTTATCTTCCAAGAAATGGAACAGGGTGGAATGTCAATAATTAGTGGATAAAATCACTAATAAAATCACCACTATTTATTCAAAGAAGTTATCATATGATGGAGGACTACAAGTCATACTTGCAGTCTTATTTTCAATTCATAGCTTCTAGGGTTCTGCCTTCATCTTGCCTCAAAGTGTCCTTAAAGAAGTGGATAGGAAGTATAGGGAATATTTGTGGGATGGTACAGAAGAAACAAAGAAGATCTCATTAGTTGCTTGGGAAAAAGTGTGTAGGCCAAGGAAATATGATGGGCTGAATATCAAGAATTGTCGGAGCTGGAACATGGCATAAGTGAAAAAGTTGTTATGGCAATTGGCGGAGAAAAAAGATACACTGTGGGTGAAATGGGTGCATGGCATATATATGAAGATCAACACCAACATTTGGATGCATAAACCTCCTCAAGACTGCAGCTGGTATTGGAGGAAGATTAATGCGCTAAAGGAAACAATGCAAGATTGGTACATACAGGGCAGATACAGATTGACACCAAATGGGCAATACTCGATCACTAGCTCCTACAATGCAATGTTGGGGCAACAGGAAAGATTGAAGACTGCTGAGTTGATTTGGTCATCATTAGCTCAACCAAAACACATGTTTGTGGTTTGGTTAGCTGTACAGGGCAGATTGCTCACTAAAGCAAGGATGAGATATCTCCATATTCCAGTTGCAGATGAAACATGTTACCTCTGTGACAAACAAGCTATGGAGATTTCCATGCATTTACTTCTAGAATGTGATTGGATAAGAAATGTGCGAGAAGGTATCTAACAATAGACAGGGATCACCATAAGGAAAGGAGAAGTTCATGCGGTTCTTGAAAAGATTAAGAGGAGACAATGGAAACAATTCCAAAAGGAACTAATAGCAGCAATTTGGGAAGCAGTGATATACCATGTATGTAGAGCAAGGAATTGGAAAATTTTTAGAGGAACAACTGTAAATACTGAGATAGTGCTGGTACAAATTAAAAGAGAAACCATAGATAGACTAGAAAGATTTCATAAATCTAGGAAAGCCAAACACTGCATTAGTTTAATGCATAGAATACATTGTAATTAGAAGTTACTGGATCTGTCGGAGGCCTATCCTTCCCGGATGAGGAAGATGGGTGCTCTTTAGGTGTACTGTTTTGTGAGTTAATGGTATGATTTACATTTTTACCAATTTTGTTTTTTGATCTCATCAAGAATTGTTTTTTTTTTTTTTTTTGGCAATTTTCATTTCTTATATTCTTTCTATCTCTTTTTTGTTTTGTTTTCATTTTAGTTATTACAATTTTTATTTGATAGAAACGAAAATAAAGTGAACATTATGAAATATAAATATAAATGTTAACATTTCAGACTAAGAAGCAAATACTACTAAAAACGAGTTAAAAGAAGCGCGACACGCTTTTTATAACATCAACAAATGCTTGAACAAGTTCACTAATAAGAAAACAAACCTCTAATTCCCAATCTTCCAATTAGGTAAAGTTTACCCAAATGCGTATCATCGTTTCAATTAAACATAAATATTTACGTTCTATTATATAATATGAAAAAAATATAAATAAGAGGTTCAAATTCCAATTCACGTTAACGAGTTTCAGCCTAACTTCCGTCATCAAAGACCATCCTAAGAGGTCAATGATATTATCTTTGTCCCAATTTATATAAAAAAAATATTTATTTTATTTAAATAAAATATTAGCGGTTTATAATTTAACTTTAATTTTTTTATTTTATCCTTAATGATATACTAATTTATTATCACACTAATATTTAATAATTATTTTAGATTATAAGTTTTAAAAGTTTTAATTTTTTTATTAAAATTTTTATACTAGAATGCCACATAAATTTGTAGAACAAGTAAACAACAGTATAAAAAAAAAAAAAAAAAAAAGAGTTGAAAAAGAACGACAAATAAATTTAATTAGAAGATGAAATAAAAGCAGCAGAGTCTACATTAGCCCCTGTATTCTATGGAATGTTCTTTTCCCGCCAAAACATCGTGAAGCTTTTTCCCTCTCGGAGAGCGTTGGACCAATCGCAATCGCAATTGCAATCGGAATTCGCAATCGCCATTTCCCGATGAGCGGAGAGATGATGAAGAACGGGAAGATTCAACAGAGATTGACGGACTTTAGCGGCTTATCTAAAATATTGTCTCCTTATTTCCCCGGCATTGATTTCTCTCTCGATGACTCCAAGTTCAAACTTCGCCTCTCCTCTTGCCTTGCTCGCTTCTTCTCTTCTCCTTCCGGTGAACACTTAGTTTCTCAGGTTAGCTTGATTTTGAACAAAATTGTAAGATGTAGTACAATTTGAGAAATGGCTATCTGAATGTACATCGAATATTATTTGAATTGACTGTTGTACTCCAAATTCCGAGTATTTGCTGGTGTTGGGCTTTTAAGCTTGATGTAACTTAAAGAGGGTGAATGAAAATAGAAGTAAAATAAAATATTTGAGTTTTCCTCCTTGGCAAAGGGACATTGTCCCATATTGGAGGGAGAAAAGACTTTTGATGGGTATATATACAATTGCTCTTCTTCTAGATATTAAAGTGTTATGAAGAAGGCAAACCTCGTACCGTTGTATCGCTTGCTCGGCTTCGATTTCGGTCAAAGATTGATTGATTAATCTTTTTGGATAAAATTTCTTTTAATTATTTAATTAATTAACGAAAATTCAATCCGGATTAACCCAGGACCCGCGATGCGATCCGGTTCGGTCTATTTTATTTTCTGAATAATTTTAAATCCGTTTTCTGTTTTCCCGCAATATTTCTGTTGAAATATTTCCACCTGTTCGAACAACTATGACTGTTTCTGAAAGGTTGCAAACCTTTTCAGAAACAGTACCAAATAGTCTATAAATATGCCTTGAATCCCATAATCTTTACTTACTAAAATTTCTGATTATCTTCTTCTTCTTCTGCACAATATTTTTCAGTGTATTTTATGACCATTGAGTGGTTTGAAGTTCGCCCGTATTTTTGGTACCAATACACTGGTGAGTTGAATCGTTCTATCCTGGGAGGATAATATTCCAGCACCTCGAGTACTTGAGGGAAATAATTTTCTTAAGGACACACTGTGCATTCAGTGGTCTCGATTTATTCCGATATTATTTTTTCAGAATTTATTTCGTCAAACTGGTTCTACTAACTTTATGTTTCTGTTTCTATTTCAGAAAGTTTAATGTTTTTATTGTTTATTACAGCAATACAAATTGAATAACAATCTTAAGGAAATTATTTTATTGTATTTTGTATTCTGTTTGTGGAGATTAAAACATGTGTGATTTTTTACTCATTCTGAATTTTACTATTCTGATTTGAAGATATAAAAACTTCATGAGAGTATTGAAATTCAGAAACGATTTGAAGAACATAAAAACTTCATCGTTTTCTGTGAAACAGTATATAAAAACTTTGGTTTTTTATTTTAAATGTACTGTTTATTATAAATTACAGTATTGTTTACTGTTCTGTTTTCTGCCATTAATTGAACTTTTCTGTTATTGACACTGAAAAATGGCAATTGATAACGAAAATCCTTCTGCGATTGTTGCAGCAATGACGATAGCCTCGTCAGGCCGAACTCATGTTCCACCGGCCGAGAAACCGGAGAAATTTTCTAGAGCCAAATTCAAAGGATGGCAGCAAAGGGTATTCTTTTGGCTTACCACACTTGGTATGCAGAAATTCACTAGTGAAGACCCTCCAATGCCTGCTGCCGATATGCCGGACAATGAAAAGTTCATGATTGTTGAGGCGTGGAAATATGCAGATTTTCTTTGCAAAGGCTATATCTTAAGCGACTTTAGAGGATGACTTGTACAATGTGTATAGTGCGATGAATACTTCGAAAGAATTATGGGACGCACTTGAGAAGAAGTACAAGATTGAAGATGCATGCTTGAAGAAGTTCGTGGTTGCCAAGTTTCTAGACTATAAAATGATAGACAACAAAACTGTTGAAACCCAAGTTTAGGAGTTTCAACTTATTTTTCACGACCTTATTGCTGAAAGTATGGTCGTGAATGAAGCATTTCAAGTGGCTACAATGATTGAAAAATTGTCTCATTCGTGGAGATATTTCAAGAAATATCTTAAGCACAAGCGCAAAGAAATGAAGTTAGAAGATCTTGTGATTCGTCTCAAGAATGAGGAAGACAAAAAAATAGCCGAGAAGAAGTCTCGTGGAAATTCAACTACCATGGGGCTAATATCGTTGAGGAGACTGCTCCAAAAAGTAAGAAGAGGAAGAGGTCTTCTGGATAGACTAAAGAGCAGAACAAAAAGAAATTCAAGGGCAACTGCTACAATTGTGAAAAAGTTGATCACAAAGCCCCTGATTGTCGTCTCCCAAAAAAGGATATGAAGAAGGGACATGCCAACATAGTGGAGAAGAATGATGACATTGATGATCTGTGTGCAATGCTTCCCGAATGCAACCTAATTGGAGATCCGAAGGAGTGGTGGATTTACTCTGGAGCCACTCGACATGTTTGTGCTGTTAAAGAAGTATTTGTGACTTACTCTACTGTTGGTCCCGAAGAAGAGCTTTCCATGGGAAATAATGCAACAACCAAGATTGAAGGTTATGGGAAGATATTCCTGAAGATGACTTCCGACAAGGTGTTAACACTCAACAACGTTTTTCATGTTCCTACTATTAGGAATAATTTAGTTTCTACTTCTTTACTTGTGAAAAATGAATTCAAATGTGTATTTGTTTCTGATAAAGTTGTTGTAAGCAAGAATGAAATGTATGTTGGAAAAGGCTACCTCATAGAGGGCCATTTCAAACTCAATGTAATGGTTGTTGACAGTGTGAATAAAATTTTCACTTCTTCTTATTTATTGGAGTCAAATGATTTATGGCATATTCGTTTAGGACATGTCAATTACAAAATCTTGCGGAAGTTAATTAATTTAGAAGTATTACCTAAATTCGAGTGTAATAAATCAAAATGTCAAATATGTGTTGAATCAAAGTTTGTAAAGCATCCTTATAAGTCTGTTGAAAGGAATTCAAATCGTTTAGACTTAATTCATACTGACATTTGTGATATGAAGTCGACACCGTCTCGAGGTGGGAAAAAGTATTTTATTACTTTTATTGACGATTGCACTTGATATTATTATGTTTATTTGCTTAATAGTAAGGATGAAGCAATTGAAGCATTTAAACAATACAAGAATGAAGTAGAGAATCAATTAAATAAAAAGATCAAAATGATTAGAAGTGATAGGGGTGGAGAATATGAATCTCCATTTGCAGAAATATGTTCGGAATATGAAATTATCCATCAAACTACTGCACCTTACACACCTCAATCCAATGGAATTGCGGAAAGAAAAAATCGGACATTAAAGAAAATGATAAATTCTTTATTAATAAGTTCCGGATTACCACAGAGTTTGTGGGGGGAAGCTATCCTTACAGCTAACTGAATACTCAACAGAGTACCCCACAAGAAAACGCAATCTATTTCATATGAAAAATGGAAAGGAAGAAAATCCAACTTGAAATATTTCAAAGTGTGGGAGTGTTTAACAAAGGTACAAGTTCCTTTACCTAAAAGGGTTAAAATCGAACCAAAAACTGTAGATTGTGTTTTCATTGGATATGCTACAAATAGTAAAGCATGTCAGTTTTTGATTCATAAATTCGATAATCCCGAAATTCATGTTAACACAGTAATGGAATCAGATAATGTTGAATTCTTTGAAAGCATCTATCCGTATAAAACTGAATGTGAGTCATTAAGTGAAAGACCTAAACGACCTCGAGAAGAACCAAAGGAAAATACTCCAAGTGTAGAAGATCCAAGGCGTAGCAAACGTCAAAGAACACATACTTCCTTTGGACCAGATTTTGTGAAATTCTTGCTTGAAAATGAGCCTCAAACTTTCAAAGCAGCTATGTCATCTTTTGATTCAGCGTTTTGGAAAGAGGCAGTCAATAATGAGATTCAATCAATTTTGGATAACCATACATGGGAATTGGTTGATCTTCCTCCGAAAAATAGGCCTTTAGGTTCGAAATGGATCTTTAAACGGAAAATAAAAGTTGATGGCACTATTGACAAATATAAGGCAAGACTTATTGTCAAAGGTTATAGACAAAAGGAAGGCCTTGATTACTTTGACACTTACTCGCCAGTAACAAGGATAACATCTATTAGGGTGTTAGTGGCATTAGCGGCTGTGTATGGTCTTGAAAACCATCAAATGGATGTTAAAATAGCTTCCTTAAATAGAGAATTGGAGGAAGAGATTTACATGGAACAACCTGAGGGTTTTGTGGTTTCTGGTAAAAAAAAGAAAGTGTGACAACTTGATAAGTCGCTTTATGGACTTAAACAAGCACCCAAACAATGGCATGCTAATTTTGACCAAACAATGTTGGCAAATGGGTTTAAAATCAATGAGTGTGACAAATGCGTTTACATTAAAAACACTCCAGCACATGAAGTCATTGTTTGTTTATATATTGATGACATGTTGATAATGAGCAAAAATATGGAAGATATAAATGTTACTAAGCGCATGTTGGCTAGCAAATTCGACATGAAAGACTTAGGAGTTGCTGATGTGATCTTAGGACTCAGAATTCACAAGACTCCACAAGGTCTAGCATTATCACAGTCTCACTACATTGAAAAGGTACTTGACAAGTTCAAGTATTTGGATTTCAAAATTGCCAAGACTCCAATTGAGGTGAGTTATGCACTTCAAAAGAATGAAGGTGAAAGTGACTCACAACTGGACTATGCAAGAGTATTGAGAAGTTTGATGTATATCATGAATTGTACGCGACCAGATATAGCATGTGCTATTAGTAAACTCGGCATCCCTGAAGATTGCAGGTTCAAGTCCTGTCCCCGCTGAGTCGGGTTACAAGTAATCCCAATCAAATACATTGTATGGCAATGAAACGAGTTTTGGGGTATCTCAAACATACCCAAAATTACGCTTTGTATTATAACAAATATCCCTCCGTGATCGAGGGATATAGTGATGCAAATTAGATCACTAGATTATCTAAAGTTAAATCCACGAGTGGATATGTTTTCACAATTGGGGGTGGAGCAGTGTCTTGAAAATTATCCAAACAAACGTGCATCGCCCGTTCTACAATGGAATATGAATTCATAGCTTTAGATAAGGCAGTGAAGAAGCTGAATGGCTCCGGAATTTCTTGGAAGATATTCCATTTTGGCCCAAACCTTTGGCACCTATATGTATACATTGTGATAGTCAAGCGGCAATAGGCAGGGCAGGGAGCGTTATGTATAACGAAAAATCTCGCCATATACTACGGAGACACAATACCATTAGACAACTACTCTCTAGTGGTGTTATCACGATTGACTACGTAAATTCAAGAGATAACGTGTCGTATCCACTTACAAAAGGCCTATCTAGAGAGGCAGTTAAAAGATCATCAAAGGGAATGGGATTAAGGCCTAGGACAAGTCATCATGGCAGTAACTCTACCTAGCAGACTGGAGATCCCAAGAGCTAGGTTCAAAGAGATCAAATAAAGTTATGAATGACGGTTCAACATTGTCAAATAACTCAACCCATTCTCGTGATGAAGACAATGTTTAGAAATCGAGGTAAAGCATTAAGGCTTTTTGATGAGTCAATAAAGTTTAAAGCTTTTTAATGATTTGCTAAGTTTGGCAGGATATGACCATATAGTGTGTCTATAGGATTACACGTTTAGAAATCACCTATGTGAGTGTGAAGTATAAGCCGCTTCAAGGGGAATGAAAGTAAAGGCACATTCTCTAAGCACTCATGAAATCAGGCGGTGTTCATGGCTGAAACGAACACAACCGTGAGAACTATAGATGGTTACGGGTTAATTGTATGACTTATGTTGTCTAGGTATACAACAAAGCTCGACGGTTCAAAGATATAAAATCTACCGATTGACCGAGTATATCCGATATAAGTTTACTACAGAAAATTCAAAGGAAAACCTACTTATCCAGATGCAATTAATTCTTGCATGTAAAACACATACGCGCCCGTGCATTCATTTATTTTATAGCCATTCCCCATTCATGTGGGGGATTGCTGGGCTTTTAAGGTTGGTGTAGCTTAAAGAGGGTGAATGGAAAATGGAGAAAAAATAAAATATTTGAGTTTCCCTCCTTGGCAAAGGGACATTGTCCCATATTGGAGGAAGAAAAAACTTTTGATGGGTATATATACAATTGCTCTTCTTCTAGCTCTTAAAGAGTTAAGAAGAAAGTAAGCCCCGCGCCGTCGTCATCGCTCGCTCGCTCGGCTCGGTTTCAGCTTCGGCTTTGGATTCGGTCAACGATTGATTGATTAATTTTTTTGGATAAAATTCCTTTCAATTATTTAATTAATTAACAAAAATTCAATCCAGATTAATCCAGGACCCGCGACGCGATCCGGTCCGTTCCATTTTCTTTGCCCGGATTATTTTAAATCCGTTTTTTATTTTTTCGCAATATTTCTGTTGAAATATTTCACCTGTTCCAACAACTATAGCTGTTTCTGAAAGGTTGCAAACCTTTTCAAGAACAATGCCAAATAGTCTATAAATATGCCTTGAATCCCAGAATCTTTACTTACTAAATTTTCTGATTATCTTCTTCTTCTTCTGTGCAATATTTTCCAGTGTGTTTTACGACCATTGAGTGGTTTGAAGTTCACCCGCGTTTTTGGTACCAATACACTAGTGAGTTGAATCGTTCTATCCTGGGAGGATAATATTCCAGCCCCTCGAGTACTTGAGGGGAATAATTTCCTTAAGGACACATTGTGCATTCAGTGTGCTCGATTTATTCCGATATTTTTTTTTCTAGAATTTATTTTGTCAAACTGGTTCTGCTAACTTTCTGTTTCCGTTTCTATTTCAGAAAGTTTAATATTTTTATTGTTTATTACAGCAATACAGATCGAATAACAACCCGGTCATAGGACTTTTAGGCTAAACGGTTTGTGTATTTAATGTTCTCTAATGACAAACTTGATGATTGGAGTCTATATCTGTGCTGTGAATGAAGGCGAAATTGATACTATTTGTAAAAGGAAAATTACTTATTTTCTGATTTTCTTATGTAACATTACTTCTAAGTAATTTTCAACTGTTGTATTTGAATGAAAAACTCTCTCCACTGAATTTATAAAATTGACTGTCGTACTCCAAATTCCGAGTATTTGCCCTTTTTCCTAGGGCTTTGACTCCGCTAAACTGTTTGTGTATTTGATGTTTTCGAATTATGAACTTGATGATTGGGGTCTGCATCTGTGACTGTGAATGAAGGCGAAATTGATACTATTAGTAAAAGGAAAATTACTGAATTACTGATTTTCTAATGTAACATTACTTCTAAGTAATTTTCAATTGTTGTAGTTGAATGAAAACTTTGTCCACTCGAGTCTACGTGTGTCAATTTATGGCATAGCTTGGTACTAATAGTAAAGGAAAATGGCTGATTAACTGACTTTATCAGTTAAGATATTGATTTTATTGGCCAAGTTATTTTTAATTGCTGGATAATTAAGATAATTAGAATTTTAAGCTAAAGGCTAAGGACTGACATTGGATTGTTATATCTAGGTGAAGGAGGTTGATGGCACGTTTTCATTGCCACTGGACTTTCTCCAGTTCCGTAAACTTTCTGAACTACAGGAATTTTGTGCAATTTTAGAGAGTAAACCTAAAGATGCTTTGTTGTGTATGAGTGCTGCATTACACAAGGTAGTAGATTTAAATTATGAAATTCAATTTATTCACATATTTATATAGTTTTATCTTAGTTGTATCAGTGTGTTGTTGATGCTAGCAGGTTTTCTTTGAGAAATTGGGAGATGAAAGTTTTAATGATTTTGTGAAGATAAATATCCGTCTCCACAACTAGCCTGAATCAGTGAAAAGCTGCTTATATTGGTAAACGATGATATTCAACTTCACATTTACTCTTAGATATCTAGTAGTTTAATGCTACTTATATTAAATAATTGAGTATGATGTTTTCAATTGACAGATAGGATTGTCTCTATACGTGGTACAGTGGTAAAAGTGAGTAAATTTTCAGATGGAAAATTTTCACCTCCACCAATATGTAAATTTTCAGAGGACACGTCATAGATGTGTTTGAATTGTAGAAATGTACTTCCTCCACCTATAAAAAGCAAATTAAGATATGAGTCTCTTTATGCCTTTCAACAAAAAATCTAAATGCTTTTCCCCAATAAAAGTTTCACAGTTATGTTGCTGCATCTTATGAGCAAAATTTTCTATACTTTTAATTTCCTTATATATATATATAAAAATAATATTACATATAAAATAGAATAAAACAAAAGAATTAGAATATTGCTTGAGTCGTCATAATCTGGATATCAAGAAATGCAAAAACTAACTATGGAGAATTTGTCAATCAATTACCAAACATTGCCAACCAATGACGTTGATTGGTTACACGGTTAGAATCGAAAAAAGTCAGGTGTCATATGGAAGCTAGTAATAAATCAAACAATAAATATATATATATATATATATTGTTTTTGTGTGTGTGTGTGGAGAAAGGGCCACAAATCGCATAACAGTGTTAAAAAAAACAATAGTATGAGGAGTTCGACAATGACTTCATGATCAGTCTATCTAGTTAATTCTCTTTACAATTTCGTGTTAAATAAATAAATAAATTGAAAAAAAACTTATCGCGTGCAAAGTCTGATTGTATAATCCCTTAATTCAAAACAAAAAAAAAATGTCGGTAACAATTGTTGGTAAATGGTAATAATTTTCCAGTCAAACTAAAACAATTTTTAGGGAAGTTTAAAATAAAACAAAAGGGAAAATGAATTTGCCTTGTTGATAGTGATGAAAATGAAGGAAAGGTAGTACAAGTGAGAGTACTACCATCGAGGATAGTGATGGGATGAATTTCACCCTAAATCAAAGTTCTCGGCTTCAAACTCAAAATGGAAAAAGAATTAATTATGTGGTGCGAATCCGAATTAATTAAAGTTTCGAAATACCTATCGAGCACTGTACGGGGAACTAAAAAAGTAATACAAATAGTCAAAAAAACAATTGTGAATATGGGGGCCGTTTGAGTCCAATAGATAGTAATTAATGTTAGTGGAGAAAATGATTGGTTAATGTAGGATTCTTATGATTTTCTAGGATTTGTGTTTAAAAAAATGCACTTGCGTTGTTATATTGAAGAATTTAATTGGAGAATAGGCTTTACATTATGTCATAATCAAAAAGCACAAATTATTGTTAGGACATGATGTTGTAACTCAAGTGTCTTAATGTTACAGCAAAATAGAACACAAAAAGCACTTTATTTGAGCACTGATTTATTGATTCACTGAATTTAATTCCTTCCCCTTTCCTTATTTTGGTGACAAATGTACAAGTTTTTGCAAATCTTCTTTATGGTTGTGGTAATATTTTGTAATTCTAAAAGTAGAAGCTTTCTTCTCATACATAACAAAGAAAGAAAAACACTCATTTTCTTGACAATTAATATAAACTTTACTAAAGACTCGAGCAGGAGCTCTACTTCTTCAACTATTTCTAATTCAAACCCCAATTTATTATTCAAAAATTATAGCTAAAACAGAGTTATATGAACTCGATTACAATTATTTAGGTTTGAAGGCGAGCTCACTTTGGTAAGCATCCTCAACTTCAAAGGCAGACACCTTATGTGAAGCGGCGACGTCAGAAAATTGAATAATATATAAATAATATGAAAAAACTAAATATTGATAAAACAAATATAAATGACATTGCTTGACACGACCCCTTACCCATCAAGAGCAAAATCAACCAGTGGACCTAGAACCAATTTTCATAAATGAATCGACAATAAATAATTTCAACATTTAGAACGGGATATTTAAGCAAAATATTAAGAAAATTCCTGTATACTCACCTGTGGATGAAGAGTCATATTTCATAAGTAATGTCTACTTCCTTTTTCCCCTCCTCTTCCTCCTCTAATGTAATGATATATTTTGAAAATTGTAGACGTCTCTCGGTTCAAAACTGTTTGGTTTTTCTATTTGGATTACTAAGTTTCAGGTCCAGTTTGGGAAGGGAACAAGATAGAAGAATTAACCCAAATAGCGCTCCACTCAACCGTTTAAACTAAAAATAACCGGTGGAGGTATAATATATGCATAATTTATGTATTATATGTGTATAATTATATATAATCTATGCATATAGTTAGAAAAAGTAAATAATGAATATGACCGGCTACTTGTGTAAAATCCCTTTCAGATACCAACAGAAATCAGCTTGGGGCCCACATGGAGAAAAACCCATAGAATTCTCAGGCCCATCTTATGTGAATCAAAATGAAAAATTAACCTAAATAACCGTTTATCTAATCTATATTATATTAAAAGCACGAAGGCTCTTAGTGAAATATTGTTCGTCTTTTTCACCCCTTTAAAATAGAGTTCATACTAGACAAAATAGTCATTTGATTATTTTCATATTTAATTAATTTTCTACTATTTAGGAACAATCATTTAATTATTAATCTAATACTTAAAACTTTTATTTTTCAGTTTCTTTTAGATCTAAAATTTCAAATACTTTCAACTAAAACTAGGAAAGTTTTCGTTATTCAACTAAAACTAAAAAAGTTTCGTCTTTCAACTAACTTAGGAAAATTTTATTCACTTTCAGAGGAAAGTATCGTAGGAAATTTTTTAGTTAATAAACTTTTGACAGATTACTTCTTCAAAAATATTAGGTAAAAACGTGCAATTTGATTTTCTTTTTGGTTTAGGAGTCTTTATTTTCTAATAAATCATTAAACTATACACAATTTTACTTTGCATAAATCATTTCATGTTTCAAATTATATAAAAGAAGCTACAATTCTACATTTTCATCATCAAAACTTTGCCTTGTTCGACCAGCAATTATAAAATTAAGGACTTTCAGGTTCTTCTTTGAGCAAGTTTTTTTTTATAGTAGTTGAATTTTGCATTCATGCGTTTATATTAGTAGTTAAATTTTGCATTCACGCATTTATATTAATAATTAAATTTTGCATTCACGTATTGAACATGAGCATGTTTGGCCAAAATCTCAAAATCTATTTATATTTTTAGTTGTTTTATAATTTTTACAGTATTTCTAATTAATTAAAAAAATAGAATAATTCACATTTTGCTTGCGAGAAAAAAAGATCTTTTGTCAGGTAGATGATCATGTGTTTGTTTTCTAGAATGAACTTAAGAATATATATTTCTCAAAAAGATTTAAAAAAAACTCTTAATCTTTGAAAGTTTATGTGCTCTTGATGAAAATGAAAAGAAACACGACAACTTGTGAAATTATAGTAATGAATAAATCTTAAGTTTAAAATATTGATTATGATGATTGAGGACTTCTATTATCACCATTTCTTCATTTATTGAGTAGCTAAACAGAATCAATAATTATCATTTTCAGGAACTTACCCTTTTTTCTTAAGCTTATTTTATAACTCAAATATAATTAGTTAACATAGTATTTATATGATTTTTTTAAATATATATATATATATATATATATATATATATATACACACACACACACTTATGGGCATAATTCCACACCTCAGGAAATCGTATAACTAGTCTCTTAAATTAAAAATAGCCAAAAGATGTATAACATATGTATAATTCATATATAATATATGTATAACTATATATAATCAATGTATATTCTATGTATAATGCCAAGAAAAAGTGAACATTGAATATGATCAGTTATTTGTGTAACAATCCTGATTACAGAGCAGACGTTTCTCGAATTGCTAATGAATGACCATTTCAATTTGTAAGCAATTGTTCAGGATCGAATTACAAAACTCAACATAGTCAGGAGGTTTTAATCGATTTATTTTGACTTTTTGGTTTGGTACGGTTTTTCAGTTCGATTTAAATAGCCGTACTACCAACATATGTAATAGAAGTCCTCCTGCGTACGTGGTTGCGCTTGTCTCATTCGTACCTGCATAACAGTTACAACTTATTCAATCACTTAACCTACGAAAATATATGACACAGCTTGTAAATGAAAATTTTACTAAGCTGTATATTATAAAATTTAATTTCAATAGCATTGTTGTTAAACAGAAGGAGCGAGGCAATTACCATTGAAACTCCAATCTTATTTGGTGAGTGTCTTCTCTTGTAGTTAATTCGAGGATCTTAAAGTCTTCTAAGAAATAGTGCCAACGCATATAAAAACAACAGTTATACCATCTGACGTATTTTTCTCGGCCTTTCAGTACATCCAATAAGACCTACAAAAGTCGTAATATTTTATTTTATAAAATGTAAAGGTGAGATAGAAAAATAATAAAGTGAAGGGTAAATAAAATTATAATTTTGTAGAACACAAAATACCTGTATATAGTTATATTTCACTGCCTTGGAATTCACTTGCACTAGCAACGTCCGCGGTTGGAAGTAACTAAATATTTCATCAACTAAATATTTATATCTTGGTACCCATGAATGGAGTATTTCCAAATTTATGTGCTTGATACAAAGTGGTTGAATGATGCTGCTTCTACGATTGCTTGAATAAAATCTTACCTTTTTCATAGACAATAAAAAAAAATTACCATTCAAGACAAATCTAAAACTTGAAAGGAAATTGAACGTTAAAATTATCTACACTAAGATTGTTGAGAATATACTTAACATGGAAATAATAACTAGAAGAACACTTTACAGGAGATGCAGCAATTATCAATTAAAAAAAAAAGATAAAATTTAGGATGGGAAATAGCAATGTGATATTCACCTCTCAAGATACAATGAACAGTTCATAGATCTTTCAACATGCAATCAAATAGAGTTCCAAAGAATTTTTAAATCTTTTAGCTGTTTAGGTAAAAATTTATAAATAAGAAAAAGACTTTATGGAAGAAAGTGACTTGATAGAGACAAGAATGACGTGATAACTCATACTCATTATTCTTTGGATTAAGAAGCAGATTCAAAATTTTAAGCTTACGAGTTCCTACGCAACGATCTCAAATTAATATAAATGTTAAATGGATTCGCGAACTGAATTCCAAACTAAATATTCTTATACTTTCAATGATTTTTTTTTTTTTTTAGTATAAATGCATTATCTATGCAAAAGTTACTAAATTTACAAAATAATCTTTGCACTAGATCCACCCCTGCTTGGGTTGGTGGGATAGGTATGTATAGAGAATGAAATATAACCAATGCACCTTTATATTAGTTTTAATAAACCAACGTGTCTTACAAAGATGTGATACATCTTTTGACAGTAAATTAATGTAGTGTCTTTTTAACAAGACAGCCATTAAAATTCAAATCAGTCAAAATAGAAACAAATAATTAGCTATCAATTGATCATTTAGACATGTAACATACCTTTGATTCCTTTGCGCTAGTTTTTAAGGACAAGGTGACATTTTCACCCAAATATTGAGCAAGATTTCTCAAGTCAAGCAACCTATTGATTGCAGTAACATACTTAACTTCAATTTCAGCTTCCATTAGCCTTGAACCGACCACTGGACGCGAGCTTGTAACTTGTATTGCATCTATTAGCTTGAGAGACCGTAAATTGGGAGTAACAATGATAACATCATACAAGTTTATCATGTTACTTAAGCTTAAATTCTCCAATTCAGGACTCAAAAGTTCTATTTCGTGCAATGTTCCACATAAATGAAGAAACAAGGATTTAAGATGCGGGCACTTATTGATAAGCTTGGAGAAAGTTGTGGGAGAAATAATAACGTGATCAAAATATATTTCTTTCAATACAGGCAACTCATTAATATCATCAAAACGTCTCTCCACAAATCTGCAATCTCATAAATGCAGAACTGTTAATAATCTCGACTCCAAAAATATAGTCGTAGACACATATAAAGTGTAAGTACGTATTACGAACAAATAAAATTTTGTGAAACTGTTATGATCATCAGTGTCAAGTTTGACAACAGGGAGGACGCAAGAGCAGTAAAAACATGAGCATGTAGGGTTGTGAATTTGTTTATTGTAGCAGTATGCACAACATATGTTTGCAGAAAGTAGTGTTTGTGGAGAGTTGAAGTAATCGAATGATACTATAATGCGATACCAAATCTTGCAAACAAGTGAAGCAGTTGCTCTTTGTTTGAGATTGAGAGAAGAGAGGATGTGGTGGAGGATTTCTTCTGGTAACTTAGCAAATAATCCAATATTGGAGGCCATGGATTTGTGCAACGAAATGTAAGTATGACAATGTGGAAGGAAATTGTTCCATTTCTTTGCTTTAAAAGTTAAAAGTAAACACCCTTTTTGCTAGGAGATTTTCTTACCTTAATTTGTATCACAATATTCTTTCGGTTTGTATCTCTAATTTCTATCATTAATAATAAAGATCTAATTTGATTATATGATAATATTCTTTCCGTTTGTATCCGTTGTTCTCTCTTTCTATCATTATTTAATAAAGATCTAATTTGATTATGTGATACATATTTCAATTTGGTGGCTGAAGATTTTCCCTTTTCAGCCATTAATTATAAACGATTTCAAATGTTTATGAACTTTAAACATGACCTATTTTCACTCTAGCTAGCGTCTCCTACCTTAGATCTATTTAAGTCTGTCTATCTATAGTCTATTATGTGCTATATTAAAAGAACAAATACCCTTAGCGAAATGTTGTTCGTCTTTTTTAACCTTTAAAAATAGAGTTTACACCGGACAAAATAGTCATTTTTACTATTTTTAATATTTAAGGCTCCTAAGTCTGCTAAAAATCTATATCTATATCTTCTATATTATATTAAAAGTTGGGTAGTTTGCAATGTGATTTAACCAAGTGACAAGCTAAAATGAAGCCACTTGGCAATTTTAAGACAACAATGATAATTTGGAATTATAAATAAAAACATAATTCATTAAAGTAGTAGTTGAATGAGAATTATTATTTTTAATTATGATAGGGAATATATTTGACGTCTGTTGACTAATCAAAACTATATTATATTATTAAATATAGATTTTAATTCAAAAAATAAATAATATAGAGTAGCTTATTTAGTACAAACTTTGCATTTGACTTTATTTGTGTAGAATATACATTACTGTAGGTATCTTTAATTAAAATTTTGTATATAATTCAGTTGGTAGGGTTTTTTTTTTTTTAGAAAGAATCATAGGGATTTTAATTCGAAAAATAAATAACATAGTGTAGTATAATTTAGTTAACCTATAATTATGGTAGGAATGTCTGTTGATTAATCCATTATAGATTGATGAAGTATTCTTTATTTAGTAGTACAAGTTTTGTATCTGACCTTGTTTGTGTATACATTACTTTAGGTATCTTTAATTAAAGTTTTGTGTATAATCAGTTATGGTAGGTATCCTTTTTTGAGAAAGAATCAATTAAATTTTCGTTTTGTATCTTACACATTCCTTTTAAGTTGAAATAATAATTCTTTATTTGAAAAATAAATAATAAAAAGTAGTACATGCTTTGCTGTATCTAACTTTATTTGTGTGCAATATAGATAACTGTAAGTATTTATTTATTTTGACAAGAAAACAATCAAAATACACGTTTTGACATTTACATATTCCTTTTATAAAAATTAGGTTTTCAGAAAACTAATTTTTTTTTTTGAATTGAGATTGAAACCTCAAGTTTGAATTGATAGGAGCTAATTAGTATAAAAATAAATTTAGCGGACCTTATTAATTTTCCGTCGTGTTCATTATTGAATCTGTAGAGAACAGAATTTTTTTAAAATGAAATATGATCTGTAAAAAGGCAATTGGTTAGATCGACAAAGCCTCCTCACCATTTATTTTCTACATGCCTCTAAATTCACAAGTAAAAATCTGTGAAAGGAAGACGCTAAAAGTCCAATTCACTCGAGGATTATTCCGTATTACGAATAAATCTTCCCGCACTTCCAACTTGACTATCGTCTATCGGTATCTCATTTATAATTATTATTTATGCAAAGATAATTGGTTTGATTCTCGGTTTGGCATCAAACCAATTATAATATCTGAAGCTTTAGTTTATAAACTCGAATATGCATTCTTTAATATATATGATCTTTACGTGCAGTGTTCTTGATATAGCCTGATGGTATTTAATTATGTATAGTTTTTGTTTCATAGCTTTGGGTTATTAACTTTGAACAATTTGGGAGGGATGAGATAATTGTTAAGTTATAATAGAATTAAAGCTATAATGGGTGTGGATTCTTACATTCCTTAATTTAAAAACCAAAAACATTCCTTTACGAGAATTAAACCTTGAATTTTGGAAGAAATTAAACATTCTTTTTCCTACTTGTGGATTGTTGCGCTTTACTTTTAATTAAGAAAAAAAGCTTGAGTATTGGCGTTGCTTTAGTGCTAGGAATATGCACTATTCTACTTAATTAGGTCTTGAATTTTTTTTATTTTTGTCGAACGTCTTATGCATTCAGGTACATCACATATTCAGTGTTAGCAAAACTTCATGCTTTGTGTTAGTTTGACGATAACTAATTCAATATGTTGCATTCACTGGTTGTTTAAATTGGTTATTGACGGTGATCTACATATTTAATTTAAAGATGATGAAGTTAATGTTAAACTAGATTAAGTCTTGATTTGTGCACGTACGAAATGTAAGTATGACAAATTAACTCGAAGATGAAATTGTTTTATTTCTTTGCTTTAAAGTTAAAAGTAAACACCCCTTTTGCTAGGAGATTTTCTTACCTTAATTTGTATCACAATATTCTTTCGGTTTGTATCTCTAATTTCTATCATTAATAGTAAAGATCTAATTTGATTATATGATAATATTCTTTCCGTTTGTATCCGTTGTTCTCTCTTTCTATCATTATTTAATAAAGATCTAATTTGATTATGTGATACATATTTCAATTTGGTGGCTGAAGATATTCCCTTTTCAGCCATTAATTATAAACGATTTCAAATTAATGTTTATGAACTTAAAACATGACCTATATTTTTCACTCTAGCTAGCGCCTAATACCTTATCTATTTATGTCTGTTTATCTATAGTCTATTATGTACTATATTAAAAGCATGAAAATCTTTAGCGAAATATTGTTCGCCTTTTTTTACCTTTTAAAAATAGAGTTTACACTGGATAAAATAGTCATTTTATTATTTTTAATATTTAAGGCTCCTAAATCTGCTAAAAATCTATATTATATTAAAAGTTGGGTAGTTGGCAATGTTGTTAAGCTAAGTGGCAAGCTAAAATGAAGCCACTTGGCAATTATAAGACAACAATGATAATTTAGAATTATAAATGAAACATAATTAATTAAAATAGTAGTTGAATGAGAATTATTTTTTTTACTTATGATAGGAAATATATTTGAAAACTATATTATATTATTAAATATAGATTTTAATTCAAAAAATAAATAACATAGAGTAGCTTATTTAGTACAAGCTTTGTATCTGACGTTATTTGTGTACAATATACATTATTGTAAGTATCTTTAATTAAACTTTTATATATAATTCAGTTATGGTAGGTTTTTTTTTAATAGAAAGAATCATAGGGATTTTAATTCGAAAAATAAATAAGATATGTAGTATAATTTAGTTAACCTATAATTATGGTAGGAACGTCTGTTGGTTAATCAATTAAAGATATAAGCTTTGTATCTGACTTTATTTGTGTACAATATACATTACTTTAGGTATCTTTAATTAAAGTTTTGTATATAATTCAATTATGGTAGGTATTCCTTTTTGAGAAAGAATCAATTAAATTTTCGTTTTGTATCTTACACATTTCTTCTAAGTTAAAATAATAATTCTTTATTTGGAAAATAAATGTAGTACAAGTTTTGCTGTATCTACCCTTATTTGTGTGCAATATAGATAACCGTAAGTATTATTTTTGACAAGGAAACAATCAAAATACACGTTTTGACATTTACACATACTTTTTATAAAAATTAGTGTAACAACTAAATTTCACTCCTGAAAAATAATAATCTAGACAAGAAATATAGCGACAAATATTATATTCGATTTCAAGTGATGGAGTTACAATCTCTAGAATAAATCAAATCTAAAGAGATGTAGTCCTATGATTCTTCTCCTCACGAACGATGGTTCAAGAGCTTGAGAGCTTGATCTTGAACTTGACAGATTTCAGATTTGACCACAGGCGAATATTGCAGATGTGGATGAAAACCTTGATGATATTCTTCAAAGCTTCTTTAGCCTTTCTTTCTACTTATTTGTTGTCTTTGTAACCTTCTCCTTTCACCGGGATATTTAAAGGTTTTGGAAACAATGCCACATGCAGCGCCCCACGCCACCTGTGGCGCCCAAACAGTAAAAATCCCTATAAACAGGAGGTTTTGCCATTTTTGACGAAAACAAAGTTGGGGAGCTTGGTTTGGGCAATTTTTAGAGGCAAATTTCACCACACAACTCGGGGTAAATGTTCTTGACTCCATTGTGATTATATTTCATGAATTAATCTTCATTTTTGGCGTTAGATTATTGATTTTTCAAGAGAAATCAGAGGAATTTTCTACAATTCCATAAAATAATTTTTCAAGATTTGAACATCGATTCGGAGTCGGATTTGAGTAAAATTAGTATGGTTGGACTTGTAATTGAATGGGTTGTCGGATTTTGTGAGTTTCGTCAGATTTCGAGACGTGGAACCCACTGTCGATTTTTCGAGCGGAGTTGAGAATTTTTATAAATTGTTAAATTGTAAGCATTAGAGTAAATTGTGATTAATTTTCACATTGTTTGAATAGAGACGAATCGTTTGGCTTGAATTGAGGAGATAGGAAGGCCTATGGAGGTTGATACATGTGGAATGAAATTTCTGAAGTATTGTACAGCTTGCTCGGTATTAGATTTGGCTTGTTCGAGGTAAGTAACATCTCTAATCTTGGAGCTGAGTGTATGAACCCTGATTATATGTGTTATGTGATTAGTTTGGAGGTGACGCACATGCTAGGTGACGGTTGTGTGGGCGTGCACCGTAGAAATTGAGACTTGGTTGATTCCGTAGAGCTGTATAGTCAATTAACATGTATCATTCCATGTATTTTTATGTGTTAGAGAAATTGAGCTGTGACTCATATTAGAAATCATGCTTACGCAAGTGTTGATATTATTGGGACCCACTGAGGTTTTTCGATTCGGAGTCGGATTTGAGTAAAATTAGTATGGTTGGACTCGTAATTGAATGGGTTATTGGATTTTGCAAGTTTGGTCGAATTCCGAGATATGGGCCCCACTATCTATTTTTCAAGCGGAGTTAGAAATTTTTGTAAATTGCTAAATTGTAAGCATTAGAGTAAATTGTGATTAATTTGCATATTGTTTGAATAGATACGAATCGTTTGGCTTGAATTGAGGAGATAGGAAGGCGTATGGAGGTTGATATATGCGTAATAGAATTTACGGAGTATTGTACAACTTGCTCAGTATTAGATTTGTCTTGTTCGAGATAAGTAACATATCTAATCTTGAAGCTGAGGGTATGAACCCTGATTATATGTATTATGTGAATTATTTGGAGGTGCCACATATGGTAGGTGACGGGCGTGTGGGCGTGCACCGTAGAAATTGAGACTCGGTTGATTCCGTAGAGCTGTATAGTCAATTAACATATATCTTTCTATGTATTTTTATGTGTTAGAGAAACTGAGATGTGACACATGTTAGAAATCATGCTTAGGCAAATGTTGATATTATTGGTGACCCACTGAGGTCATTTATGCTGTCGAATTATATGTCTAAATTGTACTTTCGTACTCAGTCATATACATTTATTGCATATCATATCTCAGTCTTTGTTGTTATTTATTGATACATCATATCTTTATTTTGGGCTAGTTTTATGACATTATGAGCCCGAGAGACTGGAAAGATTGATGACTGAGTGAGGCCGAAGGCGTAATTTTGAGGTTATTGATACTATAGCATGTGAGTTGTCCGTGCAGCATGTGAGTTGTCCGTGCGGATCCCGATATTGATTCTATAGCACGTGAGTGGTCCGTGAAGCACGTGAGTTATCCGTGCTGATCCAGATTATAGCGCTTGGGCTGAAGGAGCCCCTCCAGAGTCTGTACACACCCCTAGTAAGTGCATGTACCTACTGAGTGCGAGTGCCGAGCGATTTGGAGGATTGAGTGACTGTGAGGATTGAGTGATTGGGAGGACTGAGTGAAATGATACTCTGAGAGTATGCATATGGTTTTATTACTGAGTTGCATCGCATTGACATGCACACTTGACATACATGCATAAAGATGTATTTTCCTCATGTTGTACGATATTGCATCTTTCATGACTTCACATACTCATTGACATGTAGGCATAGAGATGTATTTTCCTCATGCTATTTGAAAGTGAAACATCTTATCCGTTGTTGAAAAATTTTTGGGAAAAATCACAGTTTTACAAATCGTACTCATATTTTAATGATTTTGGAAAAAGATTTGGATTTTCGCTGATATACTTGAAAAGCAGGCCTATTTTTCTGGAACTGTGAACGAGCTGAGCATTTTATCTCTGAGCTACTTCTTTTATTACTTCCATTATGTTGTTATGAACTGTTGTTGGCTATTGGTGTTGGACCCCGACTTGTGTTCCAACACATCACTACTTTCAACCTAAGGTTAGGTTTGATACTTATTGAGTACATGGGGTCGGTTGTACTCATACTATACTTCTGCACCTTGTGTGCAGATATTGGATGTTGATGTTGCTGTGATTGATGGGGAGATGGATTTGAAAACGTACCTGCGTTCTGGTTGTAACTGCCTCTTGTTCATGGTAGCCTTAGATTTATAAAAATTTATTTATGTACATTTTGAACGGATGATGCTTTGTAAATTCTAATCTTAGAAGCTCATGATTTATACTACCAGTACTTGGAGAGTGTATTAGAGTCAGTTAAATATTAATTGAATTGGATAGTTTTTAATTGGCTTACCTGACTGGTTTAGTTAGGTGCCATCATGACTAGGTGGATTTTTGTCACGACCCAAAATTCTCATGTCGTGATGGCGCCTATCTCAGTACTAGGAAAGCTGACAACCTCAATAAGCCACAATTGTTTTTAAGTTTGAAAATATAATATATAAATTTAATAGAAAAATCTCACACATACTGATATAAAATACACTCTCAAAACCCGGTGTCACTGAGTATATGAGTATTTAAATAATAATAATAGTCTGACTGATAAGAACACTCTCTGAAAAATATAGAACAACACAATAACTGAATGGAAGAGAGATAAAGTCTGCGGACGCAAGCAGCTACCTTGATAGTCTCCAACAGATAAATCACCAAGTCAAGCAACCGCCGTATCCAGGAGCACCTGGATTTGCACACGAGGTGCAAAGTGTAGTATGAGTACAACAAACTCAATAAGTAACAAGACTAACCTCTGGCTGAAAGTAGTGACGAGCTTAGCAGGTACAATCCAGTATAGAAATAACGGTACAGAAATGTAGGCATGCTTTCAAGTTCAACAGTTAAACTCAGCACATAAAAAAATAGATCAATTCTGAACAATGTGAGGAATATTACCTCTCTGTATCTACATGCCAATGTACATACTGTATGTGATGCACCTTAGTGAAAACTTTGTGTACTCACAATCTAAAAATACTCAATCACTCAGTATTATATATGGCCAATCCAGCCCACGGAAAATCCATCCCTCATATATATGTACACATCAACTGACAGTCAGTCGCCCAGTACTGTATAAGGCCAATCCAGCCCAGGAGAAGATCCATCCCCAAATATCAATGATTCGGACAAGATCCATGTCCAGAAAAAATCCATCCCTCAATATAAATGCTTCGGGCAAGATCCATGCCCAGGGAAGATCCATCCCTCAATATAAATGCTTCAGGCAAGATCCATGCCCAGGGAATATCCATCTCTAAATATAAATCAACCGTACTCATTGGTGTGTGTATATATATATATATATATATATATATATATATATATATATATATATATATATATGCGCTCACTTTGGGGGGTGCAGACTCCGTAGGGGCTCCTTCAGTCCAAGCGCTGTAATAGCCAAATTCAGGCATAAATAAATAAACATAAATATCACTCAGAATCTCCAGTCTCTCGGGCTCTCAATGATACAAAAATCAACCCGACATAATGATATGATATATCAATAAATGACAACAGAGACTGAGATATGATATGCAAGTGACAGATGTGACTGAGTACAAAGTTATATTTTAAATAAATAGTTCAAAAGCAATACAACCCACGTGGGTCCCAAAATATATCGGTGTGTAGCCAAATCATGATCTTTAACATGAGTCTCAACTCAATTTCTCTAACGCGTGGAGGATATGCGGATAATGACATTTATTTAATTATGCAACTCCACGGAATCAATTAAGTCACAATTCCTATGATGCACGCTCACACGCCTGTCATCTAACATGTGCGTCATCTCCCAACAATTCATACAACACGTAATTCAGAGATTCATACCCTCAGAACCAAGTTTAGAAGTGTTACTTACCTTAATTCGAGAAATTCTTTATTCCAATAAACCTTTTCCTCGCTATTCGGCCTCTGAATGTCTCGAATCTTAGTCAAAATAATTCGAAACAATCAACACGAGGTATAGGAATCAATTCCATATGAAAATGCTAAATTTCATAATAAAAATCTGAAATTTAACTCAAAAATAATCGTGGGGCCCACATCTCGGAACCCGACAAAAGTTACAAAATATGAACACCCATTCAACCACGAGTCCAACCATATAAAAATTACTAAATTCCGACTCTGATTCGGCCTTCAAACCCTCAAATCAATTTTTGAAAAATTTCTATTCTAATCCGCCAAATCGCAAAAAGAGGTGCTGGAAATAGTGTTAGATTCATGAATAACGGACAAAATCAAGTTAAGATTTCTTACCCCAGTCCAATTTGTGATGTTTGGCTCTGAAAATCGCCCAAACCGAGCTCCCAATTCTATTTTTGTCAAAAATGGCTAAAACTCCCGTTTATAGAGCCTCTGCTGTTTTCGAGCGGCACATGTAGCGTGGAGCGCTGCCTGTGGCGCAGTTTTCAGAATCCCAACAATTCCCAGTGTCAGAGCTAGCACCCCACGCTACCCTGGGCGCTGGCGGCGACAGGAAATCTTTCTTGACACGGAAATGGGCATAAATCTTTCATCCACTGTCCGAATTCAACGATTCATTTTGCTATGGCTCCAAAATTTCAATACGGATCTAATGCTTCAATCAAAACTAAATTTGGATCTCATTTGCTGAATGTGATACCACCTATTCTTGAAGAAACGACGTTGGCACATTCTACATTCGATGCCGACACCTAGCAAATCAAGTCTGATCGACCTCAAATTTTACATACAAGTCATAAATGACATAACAGAGCTATTCAAATTTCCAAAATTGGATTTCAATCCCGATATCAAAAAGTCAACTCCCCGGTCAAACTTTCAAACTTAAATTTCTATTTTTAACCATTTCAAGTCTAATTTAGCTACGGAGCTCAAAATAATTTTTCGGACACGCTCCTAAGTGCAAAATCACCATACGGAGCTATTAGAATCATCAAAACTCTATTTCAGGGCCGTTTACATATAAGTCGACATCCATCACTATTTCAACTTAAACTTTAAACCTTGGAACTAAGTATTCCAATTTATTCAAAAAAAACCTCATCGGACCCAAACTAATCACCCCGCGAAGTCACATAACAATTGTAAAGTACAGATTAAGCGATAAATGAGGGAACGAGGCTGAAATACTCAAAACAATCGGCCGGGTTGATACATTCTCCCCCACTTAAACATACGTTCGTCCTCGAACGTGCCAAGAGTTGTTTCCAAGCCATCACATAACTATTCCATCTTACCTCGCACATACCCGGGGGTGATCCCACACCACCCTATTCCATATTGGCCCGACAATACCACGTAATCGAAGATCATTACTTCAATATTAGCCCATAAACCTTGGAATTCAATTTCCAACATTTAGAATTTCTTTTCAAGACCCGAATCTCACAACTACACACTGTATGAGTCAAATCATATATGGGGCCCATATCTCGGAACCCGACAAAAGTTACAAAATCTGAAATCCCATTCAACCACAAGTCTACCCATACCAATTTTACCAAAATCCGACCTCAACTCGACCCTCAAATCTACAAATCTTATTTCCAAATTTCTAAGTTCAAATTTCCGATTTACACCTCAAAAACATGTAATCTAGTCGGATTATTTGATGATAATTCAATATTATGGAGTAGAAATGATCACAAGGGACTTACCTCAAGTTTTCCTTGAAATTCTATCAAAAATCGCCTCTCTTCAAGCTCCAATTTGCCAAAAATGGTGAATGGGACGATGTCCCCTGTTTTATAATTCTGCCCAGACAACCTCGGTCCTGCCTCGATCTTGGCCTTCGATCGTGGTCCTCAATCCTAGGCCTCGATCCTGGGCCTCGATTCTGACCCTCGATCCTGGCCCTCAATCATGGCCCTCGACCCTGGCCTTCGATCATGGCTTTGATCATGGTCCTCGACCCTTGGCTCGATTGTGGCCTGATTCTGGGCTCGATTTTTGGGCTCGATTTCTGGCAGAAGGAATTTCTAGTAGAAGGAAATTGCAGTAGCTGTTGTAGTTCAATTTTTTATCCGTTAACCATATGAAACTCACCCAAGGCCCTCGTGACCTCAACCAAATACACCAACAAGTCCTAAAACATCATACGAATTTAGTCGAGTCTTCAAATCACATCCAACAACACTAAAAACAAGAATCACACATAGATTCAAGCCTAATGAACTTTGAAACTTTCCATTTCTACAAACAACGCCGAAACCTATCAAATCACGTTCGATTGACCTCAAATTTTGCACACAAGTCATAAATGACATAACAGACCTATTAAAATTTTCAGAATCGGATTTCGACCCCGATATCAAAAGGTCAACCCCCCAGTCAAACTTCCCAAAAATTTAACTTTCGGCATTTCAAGCATAATTCCTCTACGGACCTCTAAAAAACTTTTTCGGGCACGCTCCTAAGCCTAAAATCACCATACAGAGCTATTGGAATCATAAAATTTTAGATCCGAGGTCTTTTACATATAGGTCCACATCTGGTCAACTTTTCTAACTTAAATTTTCAATTATAAGACTAAATATCTCATTTCATTCTAAATTCCTTCCGGACCCGAACCAACTAACCCGGTAAGTCATAAAATAACTATAAAGCATAAATTGAGCAGTAAATGGGGGAACAGGGTTATAATACACAAAACGACCGGTCGGGTCATTACATTCTCCCTCTCTTAAACAAACGTTCGTCCTCGAACGGGTTTAGAATAATACCTGGAGTCTCAAATAAGTGTGGATATTTGCTCTGCATCTCCTGCTCAATCTCCTAAGTAGCTTCTCCGGCTTGCTGGCCTCTCCACTGCACCTTCACTGATGCTATGCTCTTTGACCTCAATTTTCTAACCCGACGGTCTAAAATAGCCACCGGCTCCACATCTTAAGTTAAAATACCGCCCAGTTGTACTGCACTAAAATCCAGAATATGAGTCGGGTTTTTATGGAAAAATTAGTATTTTCTTATGGAATTAATTCTAATAAATTTTATTGACTGAAACGAATTATTTGTGACTAGATTCGAGGCTTTCGGAGACCAATTCTCGTGGCAAGGGCATAGCGGAATAAAGAATACGCGGTTTGAGGTAAGTAACAATTTTAAATCTGGCCCTGAGGGTATGAAACCCCGAATTTTTGTATCATGTGATTACTTTGGAGGTGACGCACATGCTAGGTGATGGGCGTGTGGGCGTGCACCGAGGGGATTGTGACTTGGTCCGTCCCGTGAAACTGTAAAGTTAAATAATTTGTTGTTAGCTATATGCTCTCTATGTGTTGTGGAAATTTGACTGTAAGACATGTTAGAAACCATGTTTAGGCTATATGTTGGTACTACTGGGACCCACATAGGTCGTGTACATGTTGAATTATCTGCTAAATTGTTGTTTGGTACTCAGTCACAGTTTACTTGTTTATTTTATCTCAGTCTCTATTGTTCATTATTGATGCATCATATCATTGTTGTTTGGGCTGATTTCATGATTATTGAGAGCCCGAGAGACTGGAGAGATTTATGACTGAGTGAGGCCGAGGGCCTGATTGTGAGATATTGATACTATAGCACGTGAGTTATCCGTGCAGCATATTAGTTGGCCGTACGGATCCAGGGCGCTTGGGCTGTAGGATCCCCTCTGGAGTCTGTACACCCCCAGTGAGTGCGGGTACCCATTGAGTGTGAGTGTTGAAGGCTGAGAGCCGAATGGTTGAGCTATTGTGACAAGTTTAGTATCTATTGCCTGAGAGGCTGTACTTGCTTTTTATTTGTTGTTGCACTTAGTTGCTATCTGTCATTGTTGTTAAATTCTCTAAAAGATTTTATATCTGGATTACGTGAACTTGAACTATATAAAATTAATTTGACTTAAACTGCCGGATTTGAAAGCATGTCTACTCTTTGCTAGAATTACTGGAAATGAACTGTAACTGTGTAGCTAGTCATTATCTTCAGTTCCTTATTTATTATTGTTACTTGCTGAGTTGGTTGTACTCATACTACACCCTGCACTTCACGTGCAGATCCAAGTGCGGACATAGCGGGTGTTGATTCTCTCGCACAGTTGATTTTCCAGAGATTCAGAGGTAGTTGCCGTGTTTCGTAGACCTTGTCTCTCTTTCCCTATCTCATTGTTACTGTATTTGGCCTCAGATTATCATAGACCATATTTTCCAGACTTGTATTCATATTAGATGCTCATGTACTCAGTGACACCAAGTTTTGGGAAGCGTTCGTATCAGTATTTGTGGGATTTTGTACTGTATTTAAATATTGCATTTTCAAACTTAAAGAGAAATTGTTGTATATGGAGATTATCAGCTTGTCTAGTATTGAGATAGGTGCCATCACGACAGGTTGGGATTTTGGGCCGTGACAGATTCGCAGGCCATAAAATGGTGTCCTCCGGCCATGAGGATGGTGCCTCTGGATTATGACGCCTTTGAATAATGATTTGCAGTTTTCAGAGAACCTTAGGCCATGGCATGACGTCTTCGAGCTATGAGGATGATGCCTTCAGACTATGACGCCTTCGGACAATGTGGTGATGTTTAGCCCATGAAATGCAAAGATGTGGCGATATCGATAATTTGATAGAGGGAACGGGTGATGCTTAGTCATATGCGAGAGTGAGTCATGGAAGCACTTAGCCTTGTATATGACGGGGGCAGTACTTAGCCCTATGTAGAGGAAGGCAGCGTTTAGCCTTATGAAATAATGAAGGCAATGCTTAGCCTCATGCAATGTAATTGTCACGACCCAAAACTAACCCTCTGTCGTGATGGCGCCTATCGTGGAACTAGGCAAGCTGACTCATTTCCAAAACAAAATGATATTTTCATTTCAAAGATAATTTTAAGGTTATTTAACATAAATATCTCCATTTAAAGAGTTCAAATCAAAGAAAAACAGAAGTGCAGAAAAGAAAATCCCGACATCGGGGTGTCACTAGTCATGAGCATCTACTATAATCTGTCTAACACTATCAAGGCTAACTCAGCCTGAAAAAAATAGCTAAATACTACTAGAGGAAGATAAGAGGGAGAAGAGCAGGGGCTACGATCGCCAAACAGCTACCTTGCTATCTCCAAGAAAATCTGCAACCAGAACACTCAATAATCGCTACCGTGTCCAGCCACACCTGGATCTACACACAAGGTGCAGGGAGTAACGTGAGTATGCCAACTCAGTAAGTAACAACAATAAATAAAGACTGAGCAGTAGTGACGAGCAATAAAGCATATAACGTTCATATCAGGAAATCTCAGTAAAATACCACATGCTCTTAAAAATCAATATTTGAATCAAACATCTCGTTTAAACCCAGTTCTAATAAAAATCATTTTAAAGACATTTTTTCAATAGTTTTTCAAACAAAGGCTCAATGCAAAGGTGAGAAAAAATGATGAAATCAAACCACTCGGGCAAACCTCACAGTCACTCGTGCCACTCGAGCATACCTCACAATCACTCTTGCCACTCGGGCATACCTCACAATCACTCTTGCCTCCCAGTTACTCAGCACTCGGCACTCGGCAGTCGCACTCAGTAGGTACCTGCGCTCACTGGGGGTGTGTACAGACTCCGGAGGGGCTCCTTCAGCCCAAGCGCTATAATCTGCACGGACAACTCACGTGCGATAATAATAAAGTATGCTGCAGGCGGGAAGCCCCGATCCATACTCATCCTCACCAATCAGGCCCTCGGCCTCACTCAGTCACAAGTATGCTGCAGGCGGGCAGCCCCGATCCACACTCATCCTCACAAATCAAGCCACTCGGACATTTCAGTAAAATAGGGTATTCGGCCCAAAACATTTATATGCATCAAAATAGAGTCATAAAACCGAGTTATGCAGTAAACAAGTATAAACATGACTGAGTATAGATTTTCAATCAAAAAAGAGAGAGAGGATGATACGAAACAACCCCTAAGGGTCCAAACAGCATTGGCGCAAGGCCCAAACATGGCATTCAACCCAATTTACATAAACTCTTTCTAAATCATATAAGTATCAATGGTTTCAACAAAGTATGCAACTTTACAGTTGCTACGGGGCGGACCAAGTCACAAATCCCCAACAGTTCACGCTCACACGCCCGTCACCTAGCATGTGCATCATTAAAAATAGTAGAATGATACAAAATCCGGGGTTTCATACCCTCAGGACTAGATTTACAATCGTTACTTACTTCAAACCGGTCAAATCTCTACCCTGCAATGCTCTTGCCTCTGGACTCTGACTCTAAATGCTCCAAATCTATTCACAATCAGTATAATACCATCAATATACGCTAATGGAATGAATTCCACAAGAAAAGCTTCAAAATTAGACCAAAATCCGAAATTGGCTAAAAAATCGCCTGTGGGGCCCAAGTCTCGGAACCCGACAAAAGTTACAAAATCCGAAAGCCCATTCAACCACGCGTCTACCCATACCAATTTTACCAAAATCTGACCTCAACTCGACCCTCAAATCTACAAATCTTATTTCCAAATTTCTAAGTTTCAATCTCTGATTTACGCCTCAAAATCATGTAATCTAGTCGGATTACTCGATGATAATTCAATATTATGGAGTAGAAATGATCACAAGGGACTTACCTCAAGTTTTCCTTGAAAATATATCAAAAATCGCCTCTCCCCAAGCTCCAATTTGTCAAAAATGGCAAATGGGACGAAGTCCCTGTTTTTATAATTCTGCCCAGACATCCTCGATTCTACCTCGATCTTGGCCCTCGATCTTGGTCCTCGGTCCTGCCCCTCGATCCTGGTTCTCGATCCTGTCCCTCGATCCTGGGCTCGATCATGGCTTCGATCGTGGCCCTCGACCCTAAGCTCGATCATGCCTTCGATCGTGGCCCTCGACTCTAGGCTCGATCATGGCTTCGATCGTGCCCCTCGAACCTGGCATGAAAGAGCCCTGAACAGGTGGAGCACGGGACGAACTCTGAACTGGAATGGCACTAAGTGATGAGTGGCCCTGATGAGAACTGTGAGAACCATGGCCAGATGATACACCCCGATGAAATGGCCGAGCTGACTGAGCATGTCTGAAATGACGACCTCTACCGTGCTGGAACTGACCCCCAAAATGAGCACCGCTGAATCCACCCTGACCACGAGGCCTCTTGGCCTCCCGCTTAACCCTCTCCTGACCACGAACCATCTCAATCTACCGAGCAATGTCGACAACCTCATCAAAGGTAGCACCCGAAACTCACTCCCTGGTCATGAGCAACTGTAGCTGATAAATGAGGCCATCAATAAACCTCATGATCCTCTCTCTGTCCGTGGGAACCAACCAGATAGCATGATGGGCCAACTCGGAGAACCGCATCTCATACTGCATCACAGACATATCACCCTAGCGTAGCCGCTCACTGTCTACGCAGCTCCTCTCTGCGGGATCGAGGCACGAACTTCTCAAAAAAGACCACGGAAAACTGCTGCCAAGTAAGGGGTGCTGCACCAACAGGCCTACGCCTCTCGTAAGTCTCCCACCATCTGAGTGCAGCCCCAAAAAACTGAAAGGTAGTGAACGAGACCCCACAAGTCTCCAAAATACCAGCAGTATGGAGTATGCTCTGACACCTGTCCAAAAAGTCCTGAGCGTCCTCTCTCTCTGTGCCACTGAAAGGTGGTGGCTGAAGTCTCCCAAACCTCTCCAACCTATGCTGATCATCCTCAGACATAGCAGGAACCACATAATCCTGAGCAACAGCAACCGGATGGGCTGGTGGTGCCTCTGGTGTCTGAAGTCCCTGAATAACCTGCTCGGGTGTGTGAGCGACGGGAGTCTGAGTGCCTCCCCTGGCCTGAGAAGTGGTTGCGGCCATCGAAATAGAGACTGCCTGACCAAGGCCAGTACACACTATTAGAATCTGAGCAAGGGCCTCCTGAAGGCCTGGAATCACAATAGGCACATGTGGTGCCTGAGCTGGTGCATCAACAACTGGAACTTGGTCCTGATCTGGGACAACCGGTGGATCTGTAGGTACTACCCCAACTGCTGTACGGGCTGCACCTCTGCCCCTACCACGGCCTCTACCGCGGCCTCGTCCTCTCGCGGCCCTGACTGGTGGTACTGGTAGCTAGCCCTCCTGACTGGTAGCACGAGTCCTCACCATCTGTGAGAGAATGAAACAACAGATGTTTAGTTACTAGAATCAACAGATTCGCACGACAAGAATTCAAGAATGTGGAGTTTCCTAAAGGTTCTGTAGCCTCCTGAAGATAAGTACAGACGTCTCCGTACCGATCCGCAAGACTCTACTAAACCCGCTCATGACTCGTGAGACCTATGTAACCTAAGATCTGATACCAATCTGCCACAACCCAAAACTAACCCCCTGTCGTGATGGTGCCTATCATGGAACTAGACAAGCCGATTCATTTCCAAAACAAAACGATATTTTCATTTCAAGATAATTTCAAGGTTATTTAACATAAAAGCCTCCTTTTAAAGAGTTCAAATCAAAGAAAAACAGAAGTGTGGAAAAGAAAAGCCCGACATCGGGGTGTCACTAGTCATGAGCATCTACTATAATCTGTCTAACAATATCAAGGCTAACTCAGCCTAGAAAAAAATAGCTAAATACTACTAGAGGAAGTTAAGAGGGAGAAGAGCAGAGGCTGCAATCGCCAAACAGCTACCTTGCTATCTCCAAGAAAATCTGCAACCAAAACATTCAATAACCGCTATCGTGTCCAGCCACACCTGGATCTGCACACAAGGTGCAGGGAGTAACATGAGTATGCCAACTCAGTAAGTAACAACAATAAATAAAGACTGAGCAGTAGTGACGAGCAATAAAGCATATAACGTTCATATCAGGAAATCTCAGTAAAATACCACATGCTCTTAAAAATCAGGATTTGAATCAAACATCTCGTTTAAACCCATTTCCAATAAAAATTATTTGAAAGACATTTTTCCAATAGTTTTTCAAACAAAGGCTCAATGCAAAGGTGAGAAAAAAATGATGAAATCATAAACACCCACTCGGGCAAACCTCACAGTCACTCGTGCCACTCGGGCATACCCCACAATCACTCTTGCCACTCGGGCATACCTCACAATCACTCTTGCCACTCAGGCATACCTCATAATCACTCTTGCCTCCCAGTCACTCAGCACTCGGCACTCGGCAGTCGCACTCAGTAGGTACCTGCGCTCACTGGGGGTGTGTACAGACTCCGGAGGGGCTCCTTCAGCCCAAGCGCTATAATCTACACGGACAACTCACGTGCGATAATAATAAATTATGCTGCAGGCGGGCAGCCCCGATCCACACTCATCCTCACCAATCAGGCCCTCGGCCTCACTTAGGCACAAGTATGCTGCAGGCGGGCAGCCCCGATCCACACCCATCCTCACAAATCAAACCACTCGGGCATTCAGTAAAATAGGGTATTCGGCCCAAAACATTTATATACATCAAAATAGAGTCATAAAACTGAGTTATGCAGTAAACAAGTATAAACATGACTGAGTATAGATTTTCAATCAAAAACAAAATGAGAGGATGATACGAAACAGCCCCTAAGGGTCCAAACAACATTGGCACAAGGCCCAAACATGGCATTTAGCCCAATTTACATAAAATATTTCTAAATTATATAAGTATCAATGGTTTCAACAAAGTATGCAACTTTACAGTTGTTACGGGGCGAACCAAGTCACAAATCCCCAAAAGTGCACGCCCACACGCCCGTCACCTAGCATGTGCGTCACTAAAAATAGTAGAATGATACAAAATCCGGGGTTTCATACCCTCAGGACTAGATTTACAATCGTTACTTACCTCCAACCGGTCAAATCTCTACCATGCAATGCTCTTGCCTCTGGACTCTACCTCCAAATGCTCCAAATCTATTCACAATCAATATAATACCATCAATATATGCTAATGGAATAAATTCCACAAGAAAAGCTTCAAAATTAGACCAAAACCCGAAATTGGCTCAAAAATCGCTTGTGGAGCCCACGTCTCGGAACCCAACAAAAGTTACAAAATCCGAAAGCCCATTCAACCACGAGTCTACCCATACCAATTTTACCAAAATCCGACCTCAACTCGACCCTCAAATCTACAAATCTTATTTCCAAATTTCTAAGTTCCAATCTCTGATTTACACCTCAAAATCATGTAATCTAGTCGGATTATTTGATGATAATTCAATATTATGGAGTAGAAATGATCACAAGGGACTTATCTCAAGTTTTCCTTGAAAATATATCAAAAATCGCCTCTCCCCAAGCTCCAATTTGTCAAAAATGGAAAATGAGACGAAGTCCCTGTTTTTATAATTCTACCCAGACATCCTCGGTTCTGCCTCGATCTTGGCCTTCGATCGAGGTCCTCGATCCTGGTCCTCGGTCCTGCCCCTCGATCCTGGGCTCGATCATGGCTTCGATCGTGGCCCTCAACCCTGAGCTCGATCTTGCCTTCGATCGTGGCCCTCGACTCTGGGCTCGATCGTGCCCCTCGATCCTGAGCTTGATCTGGGCTTCGATTTCAAGGCAGAAGTAATTTCCAACAAAAGGAAATTGCAGCAGTTGTTCTAGTTCAATTTTTGATCCGTTAACTATCCGAAACTCACCCGAGGCCCTCGGTACCTCAACCAAATATACCAACAAGTCCTAAAACATCATACGAACTTAGTCGAATCCTCAAATCACCTCAAACAACGCTAAAACCATGAATTACACCCCAATTCAAGCCTAATGAAATTTGAAATTTCTACTTTCTACAAACAACTCCGGAACTTATCAAATCGCGTCCGATTGACCTTAAATTTTGCATACAAGTCCTAAATGACATAACAGAGGTATTCAAATTTTCAGAATCGGATTCCGACCCCGATATCAAAAAGTCAACCCCCCGGTCAAACTTCTCAAAAATAAAACTTTTGGCATTTCAAGCCTAATTCCTCTACGGAATTCCAAATAATATTCCGGATACGCTCCTAAGCCCAAAATCACCATACGAAGCTATTGGAATCATCAAAATTCAAATCCGAGGTCGTTTACATATAGGTCCATATCCGGTCCACTTTTCTAACTTTAAAATTTTCAATTATGAGACTAAGTGTCTCATTTCACTTCGAGTTCCTTCCGGACTCGAACCAACTAACCCGATATAACATAATATAGCTGAATAACACAAAAAGAAGTAGGAATGGGGAAAACAGGGTTATAACTCTCGAAATGACCGGCCGGGTCGTTATATCCTCCCCCTCTTAAACATCCGTTCGTCCTCGAATGGGTCTAGAAACATACCTATAGTCTCGAATAGGCGTGGATATCTGCTCCACATCTCCCGCTCGGTCTCCCAAGTGGCCTCCTCCACAGGTTGACCTCTCCATTGCACCTTCACTGAAACTATATCCTTTGACCTCAACCTTCGAACCTGACGATCCAAAATAGCCACCGGCTCCACATCATAAGTCATATCACCCTCCAACTGAACCGTGATGAAATCCAAAACATAGGATGGATCTCCAATATACTTCCGGAGCATGGAAACATGAAACACTGGATGCACACTCGACAATCTGGGTGGCAAGGCAAGCTTATAAGCCATCTCCCCAATTCTCTGAAGCACCTCAAAATGCCCAATGAACCGGGGGCTCAACTTGCCCCTCTTCCCAAACCTCATAACACCCTTCATGGGTGATACCTTTAGCAAAACCTTCTCCCCAAACATAAAAGACACATCACGGACTTTCCTACCCATGTAGCTCTTCTGCCTAGACTGCGCCGTGCGAAGCCGCTCCTGAATCAATTTTACCTTATCTAATGCGTCCTGGACCAACTCTGTAACTAAGAGCCTAGCCTCACCCGGCTCAAACCATCCAACCAGAGATCTACACCTTCTCCCATACAAAGCCTCGTACGGAGCCATCTGAATACTTAACTGATAACTGTTATTATATGCAAACTCCGCGAGTGGCAGAAACTGGTCCCATGAACCCCCAAAATCAATGACACAAGCACGCAACATGTTCTCCAATATCTGAATAGTGCGCTCGGACTGCCTATCCGTATGAGGGTGAAAAGTTGTGCTTAACTCAACCTGAGTACCCAACTCTCACTGCACGACCCTTCAAAACTGCGCTGTGAACTGAGTACCCCTATCTGAAATGATGGAAACTGGGACAGGCGAACGATCTCTCGGATGTAAATTTCAGCCAACCGCTCTGAAGAGTAAGTAGTACCAAATGGAATGAAGTGCGCGGACATGGTCAGCCAATCCACAATAACCCAAATAACGTCGAACTTCCTCGAAGTCCGTGGGAGCCCAACTACAAAATCCATAGTGATCCGCTCCCACTTCCACTCTGGGATCTCTAACCTCTGAAGCAAGCCACCCGGTCTCTGATGCTCATACTTAACCTGCTGACAGTTTAGACACCGAGCCACAAACCCAACTATATCCTTCTTCATCCGCCTCCACCAATAGTGCTTCCTCAAATCCTGGTACATCTTCGCGACACCCGGATGGATGGAATACCGCGAGCTGTGGGCCTCTTCAAGAATCATCTCTCGAAGCCCATCTACATTAGGCACACATATCCGGCCTTGCATTCTCAGCACCCCGTCATCACTAATAGTCACATCCCTAGCATCACCTCTTTGAACCCTGTCCTGAAGAACGAGCAAGTGAGGGTCATCATACTGACACTCCCTGATACGGTCATAAAGAGAAAACCTGGAGACCACACAAGCCAATACCCGACTAGGCTTCGAAATATCCAATCTGACAAGCTGGCTTGCCAAGGTCTGAACATCTAATGCCAAAGGTCTCTCTGCTACTGGAAGATAGGCTAAACTCCCCAAACTCTCTGCCCGGCGACTCAAAGCATCGGCCACCACATTGGCCTTCCCCGGATGGTACAAGATAGTGATATCATAGTCCTTAAGAAGCTCCAACCATCTCCGCTGACACAAATTAAGATCCTTCTACTTTAACAGATACTGCAGACTCCGGTGATCAGTATAGATCTCACAATGAACCCCATACAAATAATGACGCCAAATCTTCAAGGCATGAACAATGGCTACTAACTCAAGATCATAGATAAGATAGTTCTTCTCATGGTTCTTCAACTGGCGTGAGGCATAGGCAATCTCCCTAACCTCCTACATCAAAACATAACCAATTTCTATCCTCGAGGCATCATAATATACGGTGTAAGAACCTGAAGCTGATGGCAAAATTAACACTAGAGCTGTGGTCAAAGCAGTCTTGAGCTTCTGAAAGCTCTCCTCACATTCATCCGACCACCTGAATGGAGCACCCTTTTGGGTAAATTTGGTCAAGGGCGATGTAATAGATGAAAATCCCTCCACAAAGCGACGGTAGTAACTCGCCAAACCAAGGAACCTCCTAATCTCCGTGGCTGAGGACGGTCTGGGCCAACTCTGCACCGCCTTTATCTTCTTCGGATCCACCTGAATACCCTCACTGGACATCACGTGCCCCAAGAATGCTACTGAACTGAGCAAAAACTCACATTTAGAGAACTTTGCATAAAGCTTCTCCTCCTTCAATCTCTGCAATACAACCCTCAAATGCTGAGAGTGCTCTTCCTGGCTACGAGAGTACACCGGGATGTCGTCAATGAATACAATGATGAATGAGTCCAAATAGGGCTGGAATACACTATTCATCACATGCATGAACGCTGCTGGGGAATTGGTCAGCTCAAAAGACATCACCAAAACTCATAATGGCCATATCGGATTCTGAAAGCTGTCTTGAGAATATCTGAATCTCGAATCTTCAGCTGGTGATAACAGGACCTCAAATCAATCTTGGAGAACACCCTCGCTCCCTGAAGCTGGTCGAATAAATCATCAATACGAGGCAAAGGATACTTGTTCTTGACTGTGACCTTGTTCAACTGCCTGTAATCAATACACATTCTCATGGAACCATCCTTCTTTTTCACAAACAGAACCGGTGCACCCCAAGGTGACACACTAGGCCGAATAAACCCCTTATCAAGGAGTTCTTGAAGCTGTTCTTTCAATTCCTTCAACTCTGTCGGTGCCATACGATATGGTGGAACAGAAATGGGCTGAGTGCTCGGCACCAAATCAATACCAAAGTCAATATCCTTGTCAGGCGGCATGCCTAGTAGGTCTGTAGGAAACACATCCGAAAATCACGTACCACCGGAACATGATCAATGACAGGAGTCTCTACACTAACATCCCTCACAAAAGCCAAATAAGATAGGCAACCCTTCTCAACCATGCGCTGAGCCTTCAAATATTAAATCACCCTACTTGGTACATAATCTATAGAACCACTCCACTCAACCCTAGGAATTCCCGGCATAGCCAACGTCACCGTCTTAGCATGACAATCTAGAATAACATGACATGGAGATAACCAATCCATACCCAATATCACATCAAAGTCAACCATACTGAGCAACAATAGATCTACTCGGGTCTCCAGACCCCCAATAGTCACCACACATGACCGATATACACAGTCCACAATAATAGTATCTCCCACAGGAGTAGATACATGTACAGATGAAACTAAGGACTCACAGGGCATATCTAGAAAATGGGCAAAATACGAGGAAACATATGAATATGTGGAACCAGGGTCAAATAATACTGAGGCATCTCTGTGGCAAACTGAGACAATACTTGTAATCACAGCATCTGAAGCAATAGCATCTGGTCTGGCAGGGAGAGCATAGAAACGGGCCTGACCACCCCCTGATCTGCCTCCCCCTCTAGGGCGACCCTTAGCTGACTGACCTCCACCCTGAGCTGACTGGGCGAATGGTGAGGTAGCTGGGGCTGTAGTCGGAGGCTGACTCCTATGCTGAGATAGACCTCCATGATGACGAGGACACTGCCTCCACATATGCCCAAGCTCCCCACACTCAAAACAACTACCTGGTGCTGGAGGCGGAAATTGAAGGGAACCCCTAGCACCGGGATGACTAGTAGAAGAACCTGGCATAGAAGAGCCCTGAACAGGTGGAGCACGGGATGAACTCTGAACTGGAAGGGCACTAAGTGATGAGTGGCCCTGATGAGAACTGTGAGAACCATGGCCAGATGATGCACCCCGATGAAATGGCCGAGCTGACTTAGCATGTCTGAAATGACGACCTCTACCATGCTGGAATTGACCCCCAAAATGAGCACCGCTGAATCCACCCTGACCACGAGGCCTCTTGGCCTCCCACTCAACCCTCTCCTGACCGCGAGCCATCTCAATGTGCCGACCAATGTCGACAACCTCATCAAAGGTGGCACCCGAAACTCGCTCCCTGGTCATGAGCTACTGTAGTTGATAAGTGAGGCCATCAATAAACCTCATGATCCTCTCTTTGTCTGTGGGAACCAACCAGATAGCATGACGGGCCAACTCGGAGAACCGCATCTCATACTACATCACAAACATATCACCCTGGCGTAGCCGCTCAAACTGTCTATGCAGCTCCTCTCTGTGGGATCGAGGCACGAACTTCTCCAAAAAGACCACAGAGAACTGCTGCCAAGTAAGGGGTGCTGCGCTAACAGGCCTACGCCTCTCGTAAGTCTTCCACCATCTGAGTGCAGCCCCAAAAAACTGAAAGGTAGTGAACGAGACCCCACAAGTCTCCAAAATACCAGCAGTACGGAGTATCTTCTGACACTTGTCCAAAAAGTCCTGAGTGTCCTCTCTCTCTGTGCCACTGAAAGGTGGTGGCTGAAGTCTCTCAAACCTTTCCAACCTACACTGATCATCTTTAGGCATAATAGGAACCACATAATCTTGAGCAACAACAACCGGATGGGCTGGTGGTGCCTCTGGTGTCTGAAGTCCCTGAATAACCTGCTCGAGTGTGCGAGCGACGGGAGTCTGAGTGCCTCCCCTGGCCTGAGAAGTGGTTGCGGCCGTCGAAATAGAGATCGCCTGAGCAAGGCCAGTATACGCTGACAGAATCTGAGATAGGGCCTTCTGAAGGCCTGGAATCACAATAGGCACATGTGGTGCCTAAGCTGGTGCATCAACAACTGGAACTTGGTCCTGATCTGGGACAACCGGTGGATCTGTAGGTACTACCCCAGCTGTTGTACGGGCTGCACCTCTGCCCTTACCACAGTCTCTACTGCAGCCTCGTCCTCTCGCGGCCCTGGCTGGTGGTACTAGTAGCTGGCCCTCCTGACCGGTAGCACGAGTCCTCACCATCTGTGAGAGAATGAAACAAAAGATGTTCAGTTACTAGAATCAACAGATTCGCACGACAAGAAATCAAGAATGTGGAGTTTCCTAAAGGTTCTGCAGCCTCATGAAGATAAGTACAAACGTCTCCGTACCGATCCGCAAGACTCTACTAAACCCGCTCATGACTCGTGAGACCTATGTAACCTAAGCTCTGATACCAATCTGTTACGACCCAAAACTAACCCCGTGTCGTGATGGCGCCTATGGTGGAACTAGACAAGCCGACTCATTTCCAAAACAAAACGATATTTTCATTTCAAAGATAATTTCAAGGTTATTTAACATAAAAACCTCCATTTAAAGAGTTCAAATCAAAGAAAAACAGAAGTGAAGAAAAGAAAAGCCCGACATCGGGGTGTCACTAGTCATGAGCATCTACTATAATCTGTCTAACAATATCAAGGCTAACTCAGCCTGGAAAAAAATAGCTAAATACTACTAGAGGAAGATAAGAGGGAGAAGAGCAGGGGCTGCGATCGCCAAACAGCTACCTTGCTATCTCCAAGAAAATCTGCAACCAGAAAACTCAATAATTGCTACCGTGTCCAGCTATACCTGAATCTGCACACAAGGTGCAGGGAGTAACGTGAGTACGCTAACTCAGTAAGTAACAACAATAAATAAAGACTGAGCAGTAGTGACGAGCAATAAAGCATATAACGTTCATATCAGGAAATCTCAGTAAAATACCACATGCTCTTAAAAATCAGGATTTGAATCAAACATCTCATTTAAACCCAGTTCCAATAAAAATCATTTTAAAGACATTTTCCAATAGTTTTTCAAACAAAGGCTCAATGCAAAGGTGAGAAAAAATGATGAAATCATAAACAGCCACTCGGGCAAACCTCACAGTCACTCGTGCCACTCGGGCATACCTCACAATCACTCTTGCCACTCAGGCATACCTCACAATCACTCTTGCCACTCGGGCATACCTCACAATTACTCCAGTTACTCAGCACTCGGCACTCGGCAGTCGCACTCAGTAGGTACCTGCGCTCACTGGGGGTGTGTACAGACTCCGGAGGGGCTCCTTCAGCCCAAGCGCTATAATCTGCACGGACAACTCACGTGCGATAATAATAAAGTATGTTGCAGCCAGGCAGCCCCGATCCACACTCATCCTCACCAATCAGGCCCTCGGCCTCACTCAGTCACAAGTATGCTGCAGGCGGGCAGCCCCGATCCACACTCATCCTCACAAATCAAGCCACTCGGGCATTTCAGTAAAATAGGGTATTCGGCCCAAAACATTTATATACATCAGAATAGAGTCATAAAACTGAGTTATGCAGTAAACAAGTATAAACATGACTAGGTATAGATTTTCAATCAAAAAAAGAGAGAGGATGATACGAAACAGCCCTTAAGGGTCCAAACAGCATTGGCGCAAGGCCCAAACATGGCATTCAACCCAATTTACATAAAATCTTTCTAAATCATATAAGTATCAATGGTTTCAACAAAGTATGCAACTTTACAGTTGCTACGGGGCGGACCAAGTCACAAATCCCCAACATTTCACGCCCACACGCCCGTCACCTAGCATGTGCATCACTAAAAATAGTAGAATGATACAAAATTCGGGGTTTCATACCCTCAGGACTAGATTTACAATCGTTACTTACTTCAAACCGGACAAATCTTTACCATGCAATGCTCTTGCCTCTAGACTCTACCTCCAAATGCTCCAAATCTATTCACAATCAGTATAATACCATCAATATACGCTAATGGAATAAATTTCACAAGAAAAGCTTCAAAATTAGACCAAAACCCGAAATTGGCTCAAACATTGCTTGTGGAGCCCACGTCTCGGAACCCGACAAAAGTTACAAAATCTGAAAGCCCATTCAACCATGAGTCTACCTATACCAATTTTACTAAAATCTGACCTCAACTCGACCCTCAAATCTACAAATCTTATTTCCAAATATCTAAGTTCCAATCTCTGATTTACACCTCAAAATCATGTAATCTAGTCGGATTATTCGATGATAATTCAATATTATGGAGTAGAAATGATCACAAGGGACTTACCTCAAGTTTTCCTTGAAAATATATCAAAAATCGCCTCTCCCCAAGCTCCAATTTGTAAAAAATGGCAAATGGGACGAAGTCCCTGTTTTTATAATTCTGCCCAGACATCCTCGGTTCTGCCTCGATCTTGGCCCTCGATCTTGGCCTTCGATCGAGGTCCTCGATCCTGGTTCTTGGTCCTGCCCCTCGATCCTGGGCTCGATCATGGCTTCGATCATGGCCCTCGACCCTAAGCTCGATCATGCCTTCGATCGTGGCCCTCGACTCTGGGCTCGATCATGGCTTCGATCGTGCCCCTCGATCCTGAGCTCAATCTGGACTTTGATTTCTTGGCAGAAGCAATTTCCAACAGAAGGAAATTGCAGCAGCTGTTCTAGTTCAATTTTTGATCCGTTAACCATTCGAAACTCGCCTGAGGCCCTCGGGACCTCAACCAAATATACTAACAAGTCCTAAAATATCATACGAACTTAGTCGAATCCTCAAATCACCTCAAACAATGCTAAAACCATGAATTACACCCAAATTCAAGCCTAATGAACTTTGAAATTTCTACTTTCTACAAACAACTCCGGAACCTATCAAATCGCATCCGATTGACCTCAAATTTTGCACAAAAGTCCTAAATGACATAACAGAGGTACCGGTCAAACTTCTCAAAAATAAAACTTTCGGCATTTCAAGACTAATTTCTCTACGGACTTACAAATAATATTCCGGACACGCTCCTAAGTCCAAAATCACCATACAGAGCTATTAGAATCATCAAAATTCAAATCCGAGGTCGTTTACATAGAGGTCCATATCCGGTCCACTTTTCTAACTTTAAAATTTTCAATTATGAGACTAAGTGCCTCATTTCACTCCGAGTTCCTTCCGGACTCGAACCAACTAACCCAATATAACATAATATAGCTGAATAACACAAAAAGTAGTAGGAATGGGGAAAACAAGGTTATAACTCTCGAAACGACCGGCTGGGTCGTTACAGTAATGGAGACAATGCTTAGTCTCATGTAAGGAAAGGTAGCATTTATCCTTATGAAGTAGTGGAGGCAATGCTTAGCCTCATGTCCTGTAATAGAGACAGTGCTTAGTCTCATGCAAGGAAGGCAGTATTTAGCCTTATGCAATAGTAGAGGCAATGCTTAGCCTCATGCAATGTGATGGAGACAGTGCTTAGTCTCATGCGGAGGAAGGCAATGCTTAGACTTATGCGATAGTGGAGGCAATGCTTAGCCTCATGATATGTAATGGAGACATTGCTTAGTCTCATGCAAGGAAGGCAACGTTTAGCCTTATGTAATAGTGGAGGCAATTCTTAGCCTCGTGCAATGGAGACAATGCTTAGTCTCATGCGGAGGAAGGCAGTGCTTAGCCTTATGCAATAATGGAGACAATTCTTAGACTCATGAAAAGAATGAGGGCAGTGCTTAGCCCTATGCAGAAAATGGCAGTGTTTTGCCTTATGCAATGATGAGGACAGTGCTTAGCCCTATTCAAAGAATTAGGGTATTACTTAGCCCTATGTAATAATGGAGACAGTGTTTAGCCTCATGCAAAGAATGAGGGCAGTGCCCTATGCAGAGAAATCAACGATTAAATGTGAGAGGGAAAGTGGCCCTTAGCTTGACGCGTTTGTTCTTGGTGACTTCTGTCGGTGTGAAGATAGCATTCTGGCTATATATTCATGGACGTTCTTGTTATGTTATGCCTACATCCAAAGAAAATTGTGAGTTTTTGGGAAAGGTCAGTTTGTGCCTTTGATTCCTCATTTTGCCTTTGCTCCTTGTCTTGATGCTTTGTTCGAGTCACCCTGGGTAACGTATGGCTACTACAAAAATGAAATTTTCAAAAATATGCATTTGTGATAAATCATTTGTGAGAAATGCAGTTGTTCAAAATATGTGATTATGCATAAAACAAATAATTTTGTCGAATCGGAGACTGTGACACGTTTTGAGACATTGCAACCTTCTCAACTCGGAATTTTGAGGACCCTCTTCAAAATTCTGCCCCAGTTTAAATGCATAGTCCCATCAATACACTTCCTGGCGATCCTTGACATAATGAGATTTACAAAAACTCAAAATATTTCCCCGGTTCCTGACCGTAGAGGGGAATGAAGGCTTTATTATGTTGTGACCGAACCCACATGGCTACTCATGTATCTCCTCTTAAACGGGAATCAGGTCAAGCGTAGTTCAGGTTACATCAAAGAAAGCGCAAACATAATCTCAAACATAATATCTCTTGACTGCATCCGAATTGATAGGTTTTGGCCATATTTCTCCATCCATATCTGCAAGTACAAGCGCTCCTCTTATCAATACTCGGTGGACCATGTAAGGGCCTTGCCAGTTAAGTGAGAATTTTCCCTTTGCTTCATCCTGATGCGGGAAGATCCACTTCAACACCAATTGCCCCTGTGTGAATTGCCTCGATCTAAACTTTTTGTTGAAAGCCCTTGCCATTCTATTCTGGTAGAGTTGACCGTGGCATACTGCGTTCATTCTCTTATTGTCAATGAGAGGCAGTTGCTCGTACCGACTCTGTATCTATTCCGCATCGCTGAGCTCGGCCTCCTGTATAATTCTTAAGGAAGGAATCTCCACCTCGGCTGGTATAATAGCTTCAGTACCATAGACCAGCTGATAGGGGGTTGCCCCAGGTGAAGTACGAACTGTGGTGCGGTACCCGAGCAAAGCAAATAGTAGCTTCTCATGCCAATGATTTTAGTTGTCCACCATCTTCCTTAATACCTTCTTGATGTTCTTGTTAGCGGCTTCCACGGCTCCATTCATTTGCGGACTATATGTTATAGAATTCTGGTGCTTTATTTTGAATGTTTCACACATGGTTTTCATCAGATCACTGTTGAGATTGGGCAGCATTATCGGTAATGATTGACTCAGGCACTCCGAATCGACAAACAATATGATCCCAAATGAAGTCTGTTATGACCTTCTTAGTCACAACTTTATAGGAAGCGACTTCGACCCATTTTGTGAAGTAATTTATAGCCACCAAAATGAATATGTGTCCGTTTGAAGTAGCGGGTTCAATTGGTCCGATGACGTCCATGCCCCAAGCAGAGAAAGGCCAGGGTGAACTTATTGCATTAAGTTTGTTGGGTGGCACCCGTATCATATCAGCATGTACCTGGCATTGGTGGCACTTCTGTACATATTTGATGCAGTCTGTCTCCATAGTCATCCAGAAATTCCCTGGCCTTAATATCTTCTTAGCTAGAAGAACCTGTTCATATGAGGCTCGCAAGTTCTGACGTGTATTTCTTCGAGCAATCTAGATGCCTCTTTGGCATCGACACATCGCAACAATCCCAAGTCAAGAGTATTTTTATACAGAATTCCTCCGCTCTGAAAGAAGTGGTTGGCCAATCTCCAGAGCGTGTGCTTTTGAGTGCGTGTAATATTTTTTAGGTATTCTCCTTTCTCCAAATACTCCTTGATATCGTGAAACCATGGATTTCCATCAAACTTCTCTTCAACATGAGCCCAATAAGCTGGCTGCTTACGAATCTCTATCAGGATAGGATCAATGAAATTCTTGTCTGGATGTTGTATCATGGAAGACAAGGTAGCCAGCACATCTACAAACTCGTTCTGAATTCTCGGAACGTGTTTGAATTCTATCTTCGTGAACCTCTTGATCAAATATTATATACAATGCAAGTATGGCAATATTTTAGTGTTCTTGCTAGCCCATTCTCCAAGTACCTGGTGTACCAACAGATCTGAATCTCCGATTACCGGTAATTCCCGAACATTCATGTCGATGGCTAATCTGAGTCCCAAGATGCAAGCCTCATATTCTGCCATATGGTTGGTGTATGGGAACCTGAGCTTGGCAGATACATGGTAATGTTAACCGGTTTTTGATACCAAAACAACTCTGATGCCCACTCCTTTGAAGTTTGCGGCTTCGTCGAAAAACATCCTCCAACCATCATATGTTTCGGCAATATCTTCTCCTACAAACGTCACTTCCTCATCGGGAAAATATGTCTTCAATGGTTTGTATTCTTCGTCTACGGGGTTCTCTGTCAGGTGATCAGCCAATGCTTGCCCCTTGACTGCATTCTGAGTCACATACATGATGTCTAACTCACTTAGCAATATCTGTCACTTTGCTAGCTTACCCGTAGGCATGGGTTTCTGAAAGATGTATTTCAGTGGATCTATCCTTGATATGAGATACGTAGTGTATGCACAGAATTAGTGTCTCAATTTATGGTCTATCCATGTCAAGGCGCAAGAGGTGCGTTCCAATAAAGAGTACCGGGCTCCGTAAGGTGTGAACTTCTTACTCAGATAATATATCACCTGCTCTTTTCTCCCGGTTTCATCAAGTTGCCCCAGCACGCAACCAAAAGCTCCACCTAACATGGATAGGTACAACAATAAAGGTCTTCCGGGTTCTAGTGGGACTCACATGGGCGGCTTAGACAAGTACTCCTTGATTTTATCAAAAGCCCTTTGACATTCTTCGGTCCAACTCATCGCAACATCTTTCCTCAGCATTTTGAAGATCGGCTCACATATTACCATTGATTGTGCTATAAAACGACTGATATAATTGAGACGTCCCAGAAAACTCATCACATCCTTCTTGTTCTTTGGCGGTGGCAAGTCCTGAATAACTTTGATTTTTGACGGGTCTAGCTCAATACCGTGGTGACTAACGAAGAAACCCAACAATTTTCCAGTAGGGAATCCGAAAGCACATTTTGCTGGATTTAGCTTAGATTGTACTTTCAAAGTCGGTTAAAAAACTTTCTTAGGTCTGCTATGTGATCCAAACTTCTCTTAGATTTGATGATAACGTCATCCACGTACACCTTTATTTCCTTGTGTATCATATCGTGAAAAAGAGTAGTCATGACCCTCATGTAAGTAGCCCAACGTTCTTCAAACCAATTAGCATCATTTTGTAACAATATATCCCCCATGGCGTGATGAAGGCCGTCTTTTCGACATCTTCTTCGTCCATCCAAATCTGGTAATATCCTGCAAAACAACACACAAAGGATTGGAGTTCATGCTTGACATAGTTGTCGATCAATATGTGTATGTTGGGAAATGGGAAATCATCCTTAGGGCTTGCTCTGTTCAGATCTCGATAGTCAACACACACCCTAACCTTCCCATCCTTCTTCGGAACTGGTACGATGTAGGCTAACCAAGTTGGATACTCAACCACTAGAATGACCTTGGCTTTGATCTACGTGGTAACCTCTTCCTTTATTTTCAGACTCATATCTGACTTGAACTTCCTGAGCTTCTGCTTTACCGGGGAACACACGGGGTTGGCAGGTAGCTTATGAGCCACTATGGACGTGCTTAACCCAGTCATGTCATCGTAGAAACCATGCAAAAATATTCTCGTATTCTTTTAGAAATATGATGCATTCTTCCTTCTCTGATGGCGATAGATGAATGCTAATGCGAGTTTCTTTGAATGTTTCAGAATCCCCTAAGTTAACTGCCTCAGTTTCTTCCAATTTGGACTTTGGTTTGTTCTCAAAATTCTTTACCTCTTTGACAATTTCCTCAGGTATTATATCCTCTTCCAAATCTTCTGAATCACTTTCCTTATGTTGCGTTGTCTCATTACATTTCATAGTCGTAGGTTCATCAGGATATATAATAATTATGCTGAAAAGAATGTAGAAAGATAATAATGAATAAACGAAAGCAATAATGCATTAATAAAACTTAAAATTGTCAACAAGTACGACTCGATGTCTCGAGTAATTATTTCAAGATAAACACTGAAAATGTCTTAAATGCCCAAACACAATTTAAAAATAAATCATGCTAATTCTGCCAAGGCTACCCAGGTACTCGGCATGCCCGGGATGATGCAATAGTCCAGTTACTAAGAGCAACTCCTTCTCCCATTGTCTGAATGGTACAGTCTTCCTCCTCCTCCTCCTCAAAGATTGCACTGCATCCCATATCTTCCTCATCCAGAAACAGCTTCCCCATACCGGCCAAAACCTCGTCTTCCTCGGATCCCCAAATTAGATCAGTCTGGTGGAATGTCTGGTGCAGTGATGGTATGGGTTGTTCCAATGGATATTAAGCGACGCACCACGACGACATCCAGTCTTGATATTCTTGCATGGTATATTCAAACTCGAGACCAAAGGTTGTGCCATCATATTGTGGCCGTATGGTTTCTATGATCCCTTGAAGTTTTGGGCCAAGACCCTTGCCTGGTTCATACCCCAACCACATCAGTATGTTCTCTATCTTATTGCTCTACCATCGACCCTTCTCGATTGCGTTTACTCGCTCAATGTTGTGGTATGTTTCTCCTCCCAATTTCCTCATGTTCTCGATAGCTGGCATAGTTTGGTTGGTGTAGATAGGGTTACTTCAGTCCTCATGAATAATCAACTTTTGATGATTCCACTCGAACTTTACTAGGGATGGGCATTCGGTACTTTAGTTCGGTATTTGGGTATTCAGTTTATCAATTGGTATACCAAATACCATACCCAAGTATTTTAGTATGGTTCGATATTTTTTATTTTGATTCGGTACGGTTTCAGTTTGATACATTAACAGAATAGATGTTATAGATGGAGTGGATAGTGGGCTGGACGCCTAGACACGATTTGCTAAGCTAGTTGCTGCCTGCTAGACAATACTCGTGGTTGTTGTGTTTGGTTGAACTTTAAAAGAATTTATGTTTGATATGATATTTGGAAGAAATAGAGTAACAACAAAAGTGCAAAACCAACATTCCAAGCTTCTGCCATCTAACAATCATCAGCAGAAATCAACCAACTAACGAAATAGAGAAACAACAAAACCAACATTCCAAGGCTCCAAGCAGTCCGTGCATCTCCAAAATGGATTCAACGGTAACTAAGAAACAAGCCAACTAACGAGGCTAACAACAACAAGCATCAACAGAATTAAAGTACATTAAACAATAAATACAGATGACTAGAGAAGTTGTCCATTCAAGCACTTCTTTAAACGAGCAGCAGAATGCAACACAACAACAACATCTGCCATCTAACAAGCATCAGCAGAAATTAGAATTCAATAATATTCAGATGCAACAAAAACAGAGAGGGCATACACCTTCCAAAACATAAAGCTGCAATTGTAACTAACAAGCAGCAACAACATCAATATGAGAACGCCGGCCCATAAGTCTAAGTGTCTAACATATTAAGCTTAAAAATCCTAACAAATTCAAAATAACACATTGTCTCAAATAAACTTAAATACGAATTTCTTGAAGACGCTCAAGACAGCCCCCGATATGCTTCCTTAAGCTATATGTGCCATCCCTCTTTGGATAAACAATATAGACTCGACCACAGTGCTTGCACTCTACTTTGCGAACTTCTTCGTTATCTTCTACCACCTCAAAATATTCCCAAACATGTGAGGACACTTTAGGAACAAGGGGCATGATTGAACTTGAACCTAAAAAAAGAAGATAAAATCATAAGTTAGAATATAATTTTTTTATGATAAAAGAACAAAACTACATGTCCAAATAAATAGAGTATTAAATTTACCACTCAAGTTGCAACTATACATCAACAATGCTAGTAGTGCTTCCATTATTTTCCATATCTAAAGATAATTCGACCAAATATGTCATTCAACATAAGCAAGTGTAATATATTATTTTGAACTAAAACACACACACAAAATATTAAAGCTTACCAAGTTCGAGTTCCTCAAGATACTCCCACTCTTCTTCAACACTAATAGGATTCTTCTCTTTTCTAAGCCAATCTTGAACACAAATAAGAGTTTGCACACATTTAGGAGTCAATGAACTCCTAAATAAATTGAGAATATGGCCACCGATTCTATACGCACATTCCGACGCCACACTAGAAATTGGAATGGCCAACACATCATGAGCCAACTCTGAAAGAATAGGAAATCTAGGAGCATGTGTTTTTCACCAACTTAAGATATCAAATTCTTCACTAAAAGGCTCTTGTTCTTCACTAATATATTTATCCAACTACGATTTAGCACCCCCACTTCCATTGTCTTCCTTTTATTTCTTCAAGTGAAGCTTCGTCCTTATTAATGATGCAGTTATAACACTCCCACTAGATGTATTTATGTTATCATATGAAGTAGATCTAGATGAAAATTGAGGACAAGATCCCGATGAATACTTTTTTAGATACTCTAGAAACAAAGAATTAATATAAGCATACACCTCATTATTTATTTTTTTCCATTTTTCCTCCCGAAAAGGTTCATTAAGTGCAAGGCTAACATATCCAAACTTGTTACGTGGATCCAAAACGGAAGCAATAAAAATTATTTTATTCATCTTTTTAAGGCTCACCCCAAGACTTCTTGAACTTTTCTTGCATCCGCTCAACCATTTTTCTCAAACTCTCATCCTCACTAATTAAACAAATTTTCAAATGACAATAAATTTCAAATACATCCTCAAAATGAGCATTGCAAGTGACATAACGTGAACCCGAAACTTTTTTGGTGAGCTCGTGAAATATTGCAAGAAACTTTATCACGTTTCTCACATTCACCCAATCATCAGATTCAAGAGGACATGCACTACTACCATATTCACAAAGATGAGAACAAAGATAAGCAGAAAATCCATCATAAAAAAGATGAAACTTGTCAAAGACCTTTTCAAAGTTTTGCGCCGTATCCAACGTCAAATAGATGGAATTCCACCTAGTAGGAATATCCAAACACAATATTTTGGCACATTCTAGCTTTACATGTGCACAATATTATTTAAACTTTAAGGTCCTTGTAGGCTACGATATCACATACCTCACAGTATTTCTAACACCTGTGACAGAATCATCAATTTCTTTCAAACCATCTTGCACAATTAGATTAAGCATATGAGCCATGCATCTCACATGAAAATCTTTACCACTCATCATATTAGTTTTCCACATATCTGACTCTTTAGATAATTCTTTGACTTTGATATCATTTGAAGAAGCATTGTCCACGGTAACAGTGAACACCTTGTCTAATTTCCATTCAAGCAAACAAATACAAATAGCTTTAGTCATCTCTTCAACCTTATGACTAGTGATAGGGCAAAAATTGAGTATTCTTCTATGCAACTTCCAATCTCTATCAATGAAGTGGGTTATCAAACACATATAATTTATTCTTTGCAATGAAGTCCATGTGTCTGTTTTGAGGCAAATTTTTGATTGTGCTTTTCTAAAAGACCTTCTTAGATTTTACATCAATTCACTATAAACTTCATAACAATCCCTTGTTATTGTTCTACGAGAAGGAAGATGAAATAGTGGTTGAGCTATGCTCAAAAACTCATAAAGCCTTCCTTTTCTACAAAGCTAAATGGTAGTTTATCAATAGCTATCATCTCAATTAAAGCCCTCCTAATCAATTCTTGATCAAATTTCCAAAGCGATTCTCCATCATTTTGGCAAGATTGAAAGTTTATCCTTATTTAAGTATTATCTTTATCAATGTTAGGTGGGTATTCTTTGCATCTATTCAAATGACTTCTCAATCATGTTGTTCCATTCTTAGATGGATTAGCAGTATAAGCTTGCTTATAATATTTACACCGCGCTTTACCGACCCCATTTTCTTGAAATTTTTCAAAATGTTTCCAAATAATAGATCTAGGTTCTATGGCATTTCTTTTCTTAGAATCTTGAGTATCAATTATGTTGGCATTGCTATCATCAGTAATAGGTAAGCTTTCAGTTGAACCAACATCACTTACTCTACTTTCATGCACCATCTATACAAAATTAAAATAAATAAAAACACAAATTATTAAAAGAAAAACACTAAATAGAACACTACAAACAAAATACTACAAGCAACACTACAAAACACTCTGTTAATTTTTAATTTACATTTTCCCCATTTTTTTATACCAAACTGCCCAAGTACTACCAAACAGACTCAAAATGTTAAAAGACTTTTCAAAAGATTATAATTAAATCTTAACAGATCCGTTTTGAATTTCTGATAAACCATGTTCACACATAAGTTTTAACTATCCATTGATTGAGAGTATTAAGTTATACTGATTTACTATTTGATTGAAGTGGAGAGGATTTAGGCAGTGTCTCCATACCTTGAAAATCAAGGAAAAGTGCTTAATTTTACAACAGATTATAATCGGACAGTGTTCACTTAATAGAGTATCTTGGGTTTAAATCCAAACAATTATATCTCCAAGTCAACAAACAAGTATCTTTACCCACCCAACTAGACAATGAAATCGTAAGGTGAAAAAGGACAAAAGAAGTAGTTGAAGACTTACATAAAACCTCAAGATTGAAGAATGAAGAATGAAGAAGTTATGAACCTGAATTAAGGTCAATAATTAGCAAACAAGCAGTCGTCGAGGAGAGGAGTCGCCGTCGCAGCTCATCGAGGTCGTGAAGTCATCGTCGCCCTCTGCTATTGTAGTCGTGAATCGGCAACAACCAAGTAATGTTGGAATTTTTGAGAGAAGTCTAGGTTAGAAAATAGAAAGGGAAAGGGGATAAGAGCAGATATTGCCCGTAAGTCTACTTGAGCTCTAAGCCTCTAAGGGATTAGGGAATTAGGGGTCTTGGAGTGTGGTCTTAGGCTTATTGGGCTGGAAAATAAAAATAGAGTTGGGCTTGGACTAAAATATTTCGGTATTTTGGAATACCTAAATATCAAAAATCTAATACTGTATATCGTACCGAACTACCGAAATACCGTAATTTTTGTACTGAAATATACCGAAAAAACTGAAACCGAAATACCATATTAATTCGGTTCAGTTAGAAATTTAATTTTTAAAATTTTATGCCCACCTCTAAACTTCACATCCTGGTGCAGAGTAAAAGTGACTGCCCGAGCTGCGTGTATCCATGGTCGTCCCAATAATAAGTTGTAGGTGGCAGATATATCTAACACTTGGATTCAACGTCGAACCAGGTCGGGCCCATCTGCATATAAAGGTTGATTTCTCCGATAGTAGCTCTTGAGACCCATCAAATGCCTTCACGTTCATACTTCCCATCCGTATCTCATGCAGTCCTTTACCTAGTCTTTTCAAATTAGTTAGCGGGCATATGTTCAAATTCGAACCCTTGTCTATCAGAACCCTGGCAATGAACTTCTCTTCATATTGCACAGTAATGTGCAATGCTTTGTTGTGACTCAACCCCTCCAGTGGTAGATCATCTTCGTGGAAATTAATCTTGTGTCTCTCTAGTACCAGTCATCCCATATTAGCCATCTCCCCACTAGTGATACCGGTAGGTATATAAGCTTTACTTAATACCTTCATCAAGGCATTCTTGTGCGCATCTGAGTTTTGCAATAGCGATAAGATGGATATCTGGGCGGGCGTCTTGTTTAGGTGATCAACAATCGAGCATTCCCTTGCTCGTACCTTTCTCCAAAGATCATCAGTATTTGTCTCCATGACATGTGGCTTAGATGTGGTTTCCTTACTTGTTCCTCCAAGATTCTCGGGTGTATAAACTCTGCCAGTTCTGGTCATTCCTTGCGCAACACCTATCTCTTCCATCTTCTCTTTTCCTTTTATTCTCGCCTCTGCCACATAAGACAGCATCAGACTTATAGGACAGTGTTGGATCTACCATCACAGTGAAGGGCGTAACTACATCGACCTCAAACGGTGCCTGGGTTTGCACCACGATCGGTGAGAGGGTGACATGAGATGTTTTGGGAGCGTCGCCCTCTCGAATAAGTCCGATGGATCCCTCCTGATCCCATTCTTCATCAGTTTATTTCACATTCACTCCCTCGTCTCTATGATTAGGAAGAGGGTAATTGCAGACATTCGGCGCGGCCTCCTTGGCGTGTATAACTTTGATGTCAATCAGCGTCTGGATCTTGTCCTTCAACATGCAAATTTCCTCAATGGTATGACCCTTCATGTCTAAATGGTAGGCACAAGTTTTATTGGGGTTAACCCATTAGGAAGGGTTTTCAACAACAATAGCAGGAATGGGGGTGACGTAACCAGTGGACTTTAGTCTCTCATACAATTGGGCTATGGATTTAGCAATATGGGTGTATTGTCTATTTGCGTTCAAAGTTTAGTCGTGGCTTTGGGTAGTTTTGGCAGGCGAGAGGAGGTGAATGGTAATATACAAGTTGGGTGTTATAGGTATGGTAGGTGGTGGTAGGATATTGGTATTTTGGAGGTGAGGGTTGGTATATGGGTGGAGGTGCTTGATAGGTAAGAGGACTCTTAGGGCCCTGGGCTACCATTATGACACCCACTTCCTTCTTCTTCGAAATACCTTATGACTGTAAAGCTTTGTTGGTGGCTTGCAATACCTCGAAGTTGGTCGCCATACTGCTCTCGATCCCTTCTTCTATTCTTTCTCCCAACTTCATGATATCGGAGAACTTGTGATTCTCTATAACCATCAATCTTTCATAATACTATGGATTCTGAGCTCTGACGAATAACTTGTTCATTTGTTCTTCTTGAAGTGGTGGCCTCACCTTGGCGGCCTCTGATCTCCTACGAGTAACATACTCGCGGAAGATTTCTGTTAGCTTTTTCTTGAGGTTCTGGATATAGAAAATGTCTGGCGCGTACTCTGTGTTGAACCTGAATCTATCTATGAAATCAGAGGCCATGCTCACCCAGTTCGTCCACTTCTTCGGATTCTGGCTAATATACCAAGGTAAAGTATCTCCTGTAAGACTTCGCATGAACAGTTTCATGCGGATTTTTTCATTCTTGCCCATTCCTACAAGCTTGTCACAGTAGGTTCTCAAATGCACCTTAGGATCACCGGTGCCATCAAGTATCTCAAACTTAGGAGGTTTGTAACCCTCCGACAGTTCTACCACTACAAAAAAAAAAAATTTAGCGGTAATTATTTAGTAAAAATAAAATAATTGCTTAGTTCCTTATGTCAAATTGTTAGCGGCTAATGTAAATTAGACGGGAAAAGCTATATTTTTACGGGTAATTAAAAGAAATTGCCAGTAAAAGAACTTTTTAATCTTGCCTCCAAAAGCAAACTTATGTTTTTCATTTTCCTCTCACTTACTCCTCACGCCTCTTCCTTTTTCTTTTTGTATTGTTTCTCTTTTTTCTTCCCATTTAAAGCATCTCATAATTTCTAGACCTTTTGGCAATCAATGAATATTGAAGATAATAGCAGCAACCCAAAAGAAAGAAAAATGATGAACACCGACATTATAGCATTGTCAAAGCCCGATTAACCAGTTAAAGATCAAAACCCTCTACCTTACCACTATTGTCGGCATCTCCATCACTGTCAGTTACCTCTCCGATACTTTTGTAAATTTTTCTACTTGTATTTTTCATTTGCTAACCACATCCTTATATAGATAGAATATTTTATGTATTCCATTTTGGTAGAAATTAACTGTTCTCAAATTTGGTTTTCATTTTTAGCTTTGCGTTTGTTCGATATTTATTTTGTAATAATACGTACTGGGTTTAGTTCCTTCATTTGCCTTTTACTATATTGCTTGCATGGGATTTGATTATGAATCATTTGAGTATTCTATATTATTTTAGGAGTTTCTTCTAGAGGACAAAATTAAGAAACCTATTCAGTATTTGATAAAATATCACAAAGAGATATGTTTACTTGGATAATAATGATCAATGTGTATGATGTTTTACTAGTAGTTCTATAAATCTTTGAATGTCCCGACATCGTTTTATTTCCTGACATTTGTAGGTTGAGAAGTTTTAATTCATGTGACCTTGAGTTATATTAGTATGATTTGAAAAGTTTTAAAGACAAATGCTCCGAGAGAAGAGAAATAGAGCGCAAGCAGATGCAACAATAGACCAAATGAGGAGAAATATAATTGCATGTGTCTGTTGTTTAATTTACCAGATTCTATACAAAAGTTGATGCAACAATAGACTAAATGAGACCACTCAAAGTACTGATGCTCGCTAAAGAGAGGTAAAAAAAATTCTAAACATAGGAAACCATATATCCAATTATATGTTGTTTAACTTAGTAAGCAATTGACAGGTTAAATTATTGGTGTTAATTCATTATTTGTGGGCGTAGGGTTGAATTTTAAAGATATAGTACGAGAGTCTAAGTAGGGATTAGTTATATACTGTGGGTGATGATTTGAATGGAAGCTCCTTCTAGTTAAAATTACCTTGTTAGCTTGAACCCAAATAAGGGAAACTTTCTACTCAATGAACATTTTTCCTTATTGTTTATATTTCAGGAGAGGGCGAGGCAAAAAACGAGAACTTTTCGGGGATTAGCACACATTGATAACTCTTTATTTAATCCATTTTCTAGCATGCCATATATAAACAATTATTTGGATATATTTATTTATAAATAAGTAATTGGATGATAGGCCATTTTTATTATCAATATTTTGTTTGTGCTAGGTTGTTTGCAGTTGTGGATGGCATATTCTGCTTTTTTAAGGCCATATCAAGAATGTATAATATCTAAAGTAACAATATGGTTAAATAATATAACAAATAAAGTAATTATTATTGTAGAGGCTTACAGGACTTTGAGAGATAGAGGTCCTTATTATGCAAATCAAGTTGCTAGAGATTTTCATGGAGAATTTTCTTTTATTCTCTATGACAACTCTTGAATAACTGTCTTTTTAACTACTGTGAGTGTTCTATATATCTTGATCTTGATCTCAAATTATCCATAATCGTCTTGAATAAGACTTACTGCACATTGTTCTTTGCTATATGATGCCGATGGAAATGTACCCTTCTTCTGGGGTATGCTCCTTTCTTGTAAATAATGTGAAATTAGTTGAGCTTGCATTTAAATATTATTTTGTTGAACCTTTTATAGGAGAAAAAAATGGAGCTATATAAGGAAATTATTCAATTGGATCAAGATGGCAAGACCGATGGTATCCAGGTTGGTATATATTGTTTCACTAATTGATTTAATAGAGATAAACTGTCTAAATCAGAAGTTTCTCTTTTATAGCACTGTTCTAGTCACATTCAGGTGAACTTTGAGATGCCAGTAAAATGACTGGACGAATGTGATAAAACTTATGAGTTATGACCTAAACTAACTACATTGCTTGAACTTTCATTTGGTATCTGCACACGTTTGTTTATTCTTTCTGTGATGATATAAGGTTTCAACGAGTTGTCTCATCTATTGCTATATTTTTATTATAAAATAAGTAAAATCTAATAAAAATAAATATGTCAAAAATATAATCAATTTCTTGTTATTCTTTGCGCTGAATTGGTACTAAGTTATTGTTCCCAAGAAGAATCTTTCTAGTAAAAACCTATTTCCTGGAAGAAATTGTGGTTCTAGAAAAGATTTTCTTTTCTCTTAGAAGCGCCATTTAAGTTTCATTTTTCTTGGAAGAGGGTCAGTTTCCAGCAATTTTATTGATTACCTTATATTTTTCGAAAACTAAATCAAAATTTTCTTGTCTGAATGTGTGTTCTTACTGACTTGATAGGAACTAGCATCGATACATGTGACCCTCAATGAACAAAGAGCTAGGAATGAGAACTTGAAGAGAATCAAGGTTCATTTATCCTTCATAGTCTACGTTTCAGCTGTAGATAAGTTAATCCCTTTTCATGAGTAGATGCACTAAATTTTTTACAACATCTGTTGTGCAGTTTGATTTGAATCTACAGTTCATAAATGTCATGGCTATAGAATCAATGTCCGACGAATGCAACTTGTTGCCTAATCAAGAACCATCCATGCTGGTTTAAACTTGTCCGGACACACCATATGACATGGTATCATCTGATTCAAGATAGAAAGTTGATTGAGAATCATAATAGATGCTTTATTCTACCATATCTAAGTATGATGTCCTTAGAGAATTAGATGTTGAAATTAGAATAGTGTGGAATAAGGCTTGTCCGATAGAGAAACAATTGATATTGGATTCAAATAATGTATATTTTTCTTTTATGTTGTTGACACTATTAATGATACATATTGTGCTTTATAGAATGAATTTTAGGAATATTTTAATGTTATTATTTATGTGAGAATATTGTTATCACTGCCAAAGAATGATGTTAGAATCATTTTAAATGATAAATAGGCATAATATTTCTCGGTATTACCATTTGTTAATTTGTGGATAGTTTTATGACCAATAAGAAGGGTAAGAAAAATGGCCGCTAGAAGGTTCTTTTTTACCTGGCAATAAATGATACTTTCTATAACAATTGAAACTAAAACCATTAAAAGGCTAATTTGGGGGTAGTTTTATTGGCCATTATAATTACCGATAAATAAATGCCGCAAAAAGATCAGACTTTTAGCGTCAATAATTGGGACCTTTACTGGCATTCACTATAATTGCCGCTAAAGCTTTTAGCGATGCTGGATTTAACGGCAAATAATTAATTGCCGGTAAATGTATTTGCGACAATTTTTATTGCCGCTAAAATATATATTTATTGCCGCAAAAAGCTTTTTTTGTTGTAGTGTACATCTGGCTGGATACACAAGTCTTCGTAGTTCAAACCTTCAATGTCCTTCCCGCCTTCGACACTCTGGACTCTCCCTGTCAGTTTCTTTAGCTCCTCCGTCATGTTTCAGATGAGCATGTCCTTCTCAGCTGGTTCAGGTATGTATAGAGTTTATTGTGGGGTATGGGGTAAGGTTTTCACGTATATCGGGTTGCCTTGATGTGTTCCTGGAACTTGGGTATATGGGTGATCATTGAACGAAGTTTAGGGATCAGGGGTAGATTTTGGTGCGTTTTGAGGAGTGTGATAAGTGGTGGTTTGCGGATACTGGGTTGGGTGATGGTGGTGTTGTTGAAGGGTTTGCACTGGTGGTGGTTAAGGTTTTGAAGGAGTGCAGGATTGTGATACTAGTGCATTGCGGGAGGATTCTGTGGAGCTATGGGTGGTGAATTTTGGGCTTGGGTGCTTTGCGGTGGTGTTTGATTCTAAGTGGTTGTGTCTTGATGGTTGATGTTAGAAACATTTAGAGTGAGGGAGAGGTTTGCGAGATTTCGGACCTGCTCAAGCTCACCTTATAACTCCAAGATTTTGTGTTCCAACTCTAGGACCAACTCATTCTGTCCTGGAGTACTTCTTCCATCTGAGGTTTCAACATTCTCTGCCATGGTAGCATCGTCTTGTCAATTACCACTTAGATCATCCATCTTCCTTTTGCCTTTGCCTTTGCTTTTTGGGTCACTAGGTGGAGGGCCTCTGGATCTGGTGTAGTATGCTAATGATGCCAGAATACACGAACCAACCTTTAGGAATGGGAGTAATCAAAAGAAAAAAATAAATAAAAGGTAACCAAGTCAGTAAGACGAAGTAAAAGAGTGTTTGCAAATATTTAAGCATGTATCACGTAAGGTCATGCAATAATTCGTGTCCTAATTTGGGGACCTCATTGTGCCTGAGGTAGGCCTAAGCGATACATAGACTTGGAGAAAATTCATACCAACGTTTCCACATTCCATTAATGCAAAAATAAGCCAAATCAATCTTTCACTTAATTGAAATAATAATTATAAAGTCACTAATGGCATTAAGACTTATTACATCGAAATCTAACAAAATCTAATCTAGAAAGCAGTAAAGAACATTATCTTTTAGTATACTTGGTCCCCGAAGGACCTTCTCCATGATTGGCTCTTTTGACTCCATCAATCACATTTCCTAGATCGCGCATGTCGAGTAGAAAATAAGCTTGCCAACTTCCCTCCTTCATCCTGGTCCATGCCTTGACAATCCCAAAGCCTCTTTCTCACATTCCCCTCTAGCTCCATCAATCCTTTCTCTAGATGATCTAACCTCTCTGTCGACTTATTTGCATTCTCCTTCCATTCTTTGATCGCCTCCATATCCACCTTATGCTGTTCTAGATGTTTAGCTTTAGATTCGAACACTCTTTTACGTGGCCTCTTGTACTTCACATGGGCCTCAGCCACCTCACCTATGATCATATCTTTCAGATTGAACCCCCATTTGACGTCCCCGGCTACATCATCTTCCAGCCATGATAGATAGTAGTATATATGACCAGCATGATACCTGTCTAGCTCTATGGTTTCTCCCTCCACGATGATCTTTTGGTTCCACATGTGTTGGGCTTCAAACTTGAATGAGATGACATCTCCTTTGAAATCTGCTTTATACTAAACCATGTTGGAAACCTGAGGTATGACTTGTTTCCTCCCAACTTGCCTCATTACCTTTATAGGAGCATAAGGGTAGATGCCTCGCAGCCCGATCAATACTAAGTGAGTGGTTCCTTTGAACCTGATGATGAACTCGCTACTAGAAAACCACTCAAACATCCAATGCACTTGCTCGTCTGTCAGATTAATAAAGAAACGCACCCAGCCTACAATATTTTTAGGCTTTGCAAACCTGTCTGGAATGAATGTCATCTTCTTTTGATGATGACTGGATATGTAGTTATTCAGCGGCCTGCGTAGAAGCTCCTGGCGATAATGACGAGCGCAAAACTGGTGTATAAAACATAGGCTCGCTAGTCAAATATAGTATACTATTAAATCGTCTCCACGTGGATTAGTTTAAATAATGTTCCAATAAATCTTCAGCTCAACACTATCCAGGATAATAAACCTTTGATTGATGTTATTATCGACTACTAATAAAACTAAGATTATCTATTGTAAGAAACTAATGGCACTTTACTGACTAAGTAGCAACAATTGAATAACGGGATGAGAAGTAAGGGTTGTGACAAGATATGTAATCAACTATTGTTCCGGGTAACTCTAAGTTAAGTTCATTCTTAACTTCTATTAACTCATTCGATTTCAACAGATGATTAGGTTACCTTAGGCATTCAAATTCTTCTTCTGAATGAATGAGAGTTCCGTTAATCAACCTAATAATAGGTCCTATGAACATATGTACAAATACATTGAATGAATGATCCTTTGAAGAACACCTCTTGATTATTCTTCTAAACTGGGTTAATTGATAACTCTCTAACCTCCTTCGATTACCTAGAAAAGGCGTAAAATGAACCCACACAATATAGCACAATGCAAATTGCAGCAACACTTCTCTTTCGATTAAAGTAAAACCACAATAAGCCTTACAATTCAATTAATAGCTCATTCAATGAATTCGGGCAATTAACAGAGAGTAAAACCCAAAACCATAGTCAAATCACAGTAACCGTCAATAACCCTAAGAAAGATTACTCCATATTGGAGAAGTTATTCATCACAAGAGTATTAGAAGAACAAGAAGACATTACAATTCCCAAAATCAAACAAACTTCTGTATTGAATGAATTGGATCAAGTATTTTGCGTTTCTATTGCTTCCTTCCGTCTTCTCTCCCCAAAAGTTGCTCTCAAAATCCAAGATACCATCTTTTTAGACAAGCTGGGCTTCATATAGGTCAAAAAGAGTTGCCTCCAAAATTACAAAAATAGGCTTGGGAAAAGTTTCCCGAACTGGACGTACGCGGCCGCGCACCTAGGCAGGTGATCGCGCATATGGCCGCGCACTTTGGACAATGTTCTATTCTACTTGCGCGCCTAGTGCACGCTCGCGCACCTGGGTGGCTTCCTGCTCACTTCTTCATTTCTTTCGTTAAGTGCACTATTGTCCATTGATCCCCGAACACGATCCCAACTTAATCCATGATCTTTTACTCAGATTTCAAAGCTCCAGAATATCTCAAATTAGCTCCACAACCTCATCGTAACTCGGAATCGCTCCTACAAAACATAAAGCACGCACTTAATGAAAAATAATACCATTTAAAGCTCAAACACTAGTAAAGTACAGCAAATTAGAGTGCAATTAATGGCCAAAATACACAATTATAGCCTATCATCAATACCCCACACTTAAATCATTGCCCGTCCTCGAGCAATCAAACTACACTTCACCTAAAATGTGACTTTTTTCAACAACTCTCATGACCCATCACACCAAGACTCTTTAAAATAGATTAAGTGCAATATCGTAACATCTTAACCTCAAGATTTGTCTCAAAAGAATCACACATTATTTATAATCCGCTCATGTACTCTAACACAGAGGTCAAGCATTACCTTTCCTTCATGAATCTAGTGCCCTCACACTTTAATAGAGAATAGTTCCACACATAATAAATATTAAGAACAATTAGGAGGTCAAGATAGGAAGAATTCACTCACTCTCAAAAACAACATTCATGTGCCACAAAAGATGAACCATAGACTTGCCCTTAGTGTATTACTCTACTAATTGAGTTCATTCAGTCAAGAATCAAATAAGACTTTAATTGGTTGTAATGTAGGCTGCGGGATGGGTAGGATACATTTGGATATAAGAGTGACTACATCTACCTAAGCACTTTTAATACATATACTTAACCATTCATAACCCCACACTTATGTCACACCATACTCCACCTTAACATCAATATATATCAACTCCCTACTTCTTTAAGCACAATTATATCAAGAGTCGCCGCTATCAAAGAATATTTTGCACAACAATACAACATTTTTTTCTTTTCTCTTTTTATTCAAGTGGCTCTCACTTTTCTCAATACAATACACCATTCTTCTGATTTCATTAGTTTCACTCTAAGACCAAACCAACCACCCCATACTTCAACTCTTACAAAGTTCATAACAATTTCAAGTGTTTGTGAGAGTAAAAGGTTCAAATATAGTATCAATTCAAACAAATGGGTAAGGCTTGTAATGTGGTTGCCAAAGAAACAAGATTACAGGCTCAAAGAGGTTAACTAAGATACTTAATAATTAGGTGGATAAGGTATATAACTAGCTCAACAAATAAATGCCTATATCACTTCCAAGACTGAATACAACTACTATTTTGCTTTGCAAACATACGGGGAAAGTTCTAGACATCAAATGCAATGCAATGAATAATACAAATCTCACACACACATGGCACATAACTCACTTAGGATTGGACTATCAAGACACTCTAGTCAAAGCAAAGTTAAGATCATACAATTTAAGGTACTTATACAAGAGTCAAAAACTGAGCCTAAGCGCCACAACTAAAGCACTTACTATTCTCAAGGCATAATAGAGTCAAGAGATATTGCCTTCCATCCAAAACATAGCTCAAGGTTCCTAATCCTAATCAAACTAAAAACTAACTACACCAAATTCAATCAAAACCCTTGGAACAGAACCGTGGCACAAAGAAAAATCAAGGGGGAGTTAATACACTACCTAACAAATGAAAACCTTTTTTTTCTAACTACTGCAACTAACAAAAATAAAACTCATGTACATACAACATACAAATATCTCCCACCCCACACTTTAAATGGTGGAATGTCCCCATGACACAAAGAAAAATGCAAAGGTGCAGAAAAACTCCCCTGACAAAGTTAGTTTGTGTCGGAGACAGTGCCAGGGTCCAGATGACAAGCCCTGCCAAGTGCACGCAGTCATGCCATGATCTTCTTCTTGGATTTGGCATTCTGTGTAGCAAGGGCGTCCACTCGAGTACCCAATTCAGTGACGGAATCCCCCGCCATCTCCTGCTCTAAAGCGCTCATTCTCGTGTCTCATCCGCCACCTGAAGGTTCCCCAACACCCTGCTCATGCGGTGGAGAAGCAACGACATCCTCACCGTACTCCTCATTTCCCTCGTCAGGCTCATCGGATTCCTCACTATCTGCCTTAGCAGGTCTAGCAGGTTCCTTCCCAATAACAGCTTTACCAACCCAAAATATTTGTTCGCGCTTAACTTTTCCATTTGTGGCCCTATTTTTTGGTACCCGTACCTCACGGAATAATCGAGTGATCAATGATGGGAAAAAGAACCCATACCTCTGCACAGGACAATGAATTATCATCTCGTCTTGAATGATCTGAACCACATCGGGGACCATTAACCTTAGTAGTGTTTTTTGAAGGCAACATGTTGTTATTGATGATGTAGAGTCAACACTTCCCTTCGAAGGTAAGCGAAGCCGAGTGAAATTTGTGCCCCTCCTTTATCCACACTACCTCCTACCCAGGTACATAAATGGTTGCAAAGAATAGGTGCCACATGTCTGGTTCTCCGCAGTGCGTGGCGTAGTAGTCACCTGTATCAGGGTCTTCCACGTATTCCGGTAAATGATAGGCCCTTCGGATGGCCTCTTTGGAGAAGTCCACTCTCTTCCTCTGGACCGTGCAGACATGATTGTCATGTTCCGAGCAGTTTGCATAAAACTCCTGAACAACTATTAAGCTTGCCTCATCAGGTTCTTCAAAGAATACCCCCAAGCCTCGCCTGATGAATTCATTATACACTCTGGGGCAGTCATTATGGAGAGACCCAATATCAATTTCCCCTCTTCAGTATGGGATTCTTGCTTGATTGATTTTGGAATCGTTTCTAGGCTTCCTAGGAGACAAACTTGTTCTGATCATACGGGCGAGCAGATGCTGAAGCTCATGACTGGGATGTGCCCGCTTGACCACTTGTGGAGGCACATGTGGTTTTTCATTTCTTGGATGGCGCCATAGTACCTGCAACAAACCACCAACTATTAGCTAATGAATCACATGGCAAACCAAGAGAGGCTACTCAGACTTCACCCTTACACTTGGTCACAACATTACACCCTCAATATCATTGTGGCATTTATACAAACACTTGACATGCACAACTGGTCCTGACCCCCCACAAAGCAATTTTAGCCCTAGCTTGACTAAGAATACACCACTTTCACTCCTAGCAACTATATGGTCGGTCACCATGGTGAAACGCAACCTCCCCCCATACGAAAAGTGAGAACAAAAAAGAAAGAACAAAATAAAACAAAATAAAAAATAATACAAGAGAGAGAAAGCATCTCAGATACCTGAGGGTTCTTTGTGGAAGAGAGCTCGTGAGGATGGGTGAAGGGAGAGGAGTATGGTAGTGGTGTGGTGTTGTTTTTCTTACAAAGATGAGAGAAGAGAAGGGGAATGGCGATTTAGTGTTCGTTAGTGTGGGGGGGGGGGGGAGAGAAGGGAAAAATTAGAATTGGGGGTATGAGGGGGGAGTCCGAAATTAAAAGGAAAAAGGACAGCTTACCTGATGCGCGGTTGGTGCACGTTCCGCCTCATACGGTCGCGCACAGATACATTCAAAATGGGCCTTTTAGACCCTCAATTCTTACCTTCCACGAGATGTACCTTCCTCTAACTACCACATCATAATTTACACTAATTTCTATATATTTTATGCTATAAACAAAAGTGAAAAATCCAACTCGTAGAAGAGCTAGATGTACCTTCCTGCAACTACCACATCATAATATACACTAATTTATATCTATTATATGCTATAAACAAAAGTGAAAATTCCAACTAGTAGAAGAGTTAGAGGTAGTTCTGAGGTATAGTCATCAGCTTGACTCAACCGGGCATCCTCAACTGATTTTGATGCTCGAGGATTGTTGAGCAAATCCTCCAGCAAGATACGGTTTTAGTCTGTGCCCATTCATTTTGAAACTTTTCGTTCCGTCCTGGTTCTACATCTCAATTTCCCCATATGGTTATACATGTTTCACCACATACGGTCCTATCCATCTAGACTTAAATTTTCCAGGAAACAATCTGAGTCTACTATTCTACAGTAACACTCTATCCCCTTCATGAAACTACTTAGGCTTAATCAGATGATCATGCCACCTTTTAGACTTTTCTTTGAAAATCCGCGCATTTTCATACGCGTCCAGTCTAAACTCCTCCAATGCGTTCATCTGCACCAACCTGTGTTTACCTGCAAGACTAAGATCAAGATTAAGCATCTTATTTGCCCAATAAGCTTTATGTTCTGTCTCAACAGGTAGGTGGCATGATTTTCCATACACTAGTTTGAATGTTTAAATCCCTATGGTTGTTTTGAATGTAGTTCTGTACACCCATAGAGCTTCTTCCAACTTTACCGACCAATCCTTACGAGAAACACTAACTGACTTTTCGAGAATTCGTTTAAATTAACGGTTAGCCACTTCAACTTGCCCACTAGTCTGGGCATGGTACGTGGTTCATGTTTTGTGTATGACCCTATACTTGGACAGCAGTGCATCAAACTGCTTGTTCGCAAAGTGTGACCCATTGTCACTGATAATCATTCTAGGTGTCCCAAAGCGGGTAAAGATGTTTTTCCTTAAGAATTCACACACCACCCGAGCATCATTGGTTGTAGTAGGGATTACTTCGACCACTTAGAGACGTAGTCAACGGCTACTAAGATATACTCATGAGAGTGTGACGATGGGAACAGACCCATGAAGTCAATGCCCCAAACGTCAAAAATTTCACATACCATAATGGAATTGAGAGGCATTTCATCCATCTTGCTAATATTACCTGCCCTTTGACACTTGTCACATGAAGCTACATACGCTCTCGCATTTTTGTACAAGGTAGGCCAAAAGAAACCAGCTTCCATGACCTTTGCTCCAGTGCAATTCCCACCATAGTGTCCTCCAACTGCTCCATCATGGAAATGAGACAGAATGTTTGCCATATCGCCTTCAGGCACACATCTTTGAATCACATCATCTGCACACAGTTTAAACAAGAAAGGGTCATTCCAAAAATAATATTTTACCTCACCTTGCAGCTTCTTTTTTTGATCGGATGTCAAGTCGTGTGGTAGCCACTCACTAGCCAAGAAGTTGGCTATATCGGCAAACCGTGGTGGTCTATTAGAGACTGCTGCAATGGAAAAAATTTGCTCATCTGGAAACTCTTCCCGAATGTCCACTGCTTCAACAAGTGGTTTCTCCAATCACGATAGGTGGTCGACCACTTGATTTTTCGTGCCCTTCCTATCCTTGGATTTCTAGATCAAATTCTTGCAGCAACAATACCCACCGCATCAGACATGGTTTGGACTCTCTCTTAATCAGCAAATATTTTAGCGCTGAGTGATCAGTATGCACTATTACCTTTCTTCCCACCAAAGAGGGTCTAAACTTGTCAAAAGCAAAGACTACTGCAAAGAACTCCTTCTCTGTGGTAGCATAGTTCACCTGAGCATCATTCAAGGTCTAGCTTGTATAGTAAATGGGTCAGAATAGTTTATCTCTCCTCTGCCCCAGCACTGCTCCTACTGCCACATCACTAGCTTCGCACATTATCTCAAAAGGTTCACTCCAGTTAGGAGTCACCATTATGGGGGCACTCACTAACTTTTCCTTGATCAGTTCGAATGCTTTGAGACACTCCACATCAAATACAAATTTCACATCCTTGGCAAGTAATGTAGTTAAGGGCTTGGTAATGCTAGAAAAATTCTTCATGAACCTTCTATAGAAACCGGCATGCCCCAAAAAACTTCTTATGCTCTTCACTGAGGTCGGTGGCGGGAGCTTGGCTATCACATCTACTTTAGCTTTGTCGACTTCAATACCTTCAACTCTGACTTTATGGACCAGGACTATCCCCTCCTTAACCATGAAGTGACACTTTTCCCAATTGAGTACTAGGTGAGTGTCCTCACATCGTTTCAAAATAAGTTCGAGGTTCCTCAAGCAATATTCAAAGTCACCTCCAAATAGAGTAAAGTCATCCATGAACACCTCCAGACACTTCCCATTCAAATATGAAAATATTGACATCATGCATCTCTAGAAAGTAGTTGGTGCATTGCATAGTCCGAAAGGCATTCTACGGTATGCAAAGATTCAGGACGGGCATGTAAAGGTGGTTTTCTCAACATCCTTAGGAGCAATGGGTATTTGATTGTACCTTGAATATCCATCTAAGAAGCAGTAACATCCACGCCCCACCACCTTCTCCAACATCTGATCAATGAAAGGAAGAGGGATGTGATCCTTCCTTGTTGAATCATTTAATCTCTGGTAATCTATGCACATCCTCCATTCAGTAACTGTTCTGGTAGGAATTAGCTCGTTGTCCTCATTTTTTACCACCATTATGCCCCCTTTTTTGGAACAACCTGTACGAGGCTAATCCATTGACTGTTAGAGATGGAAAATATTATGCCTGCATCCAGCAATTTGAGTATCTCTTTTTGAACCACCTCCTTAAGAGTTTTTCTCAATTTGCGTTGGGGTTGCACCACTGGTTTACTCCATTCTTCTAACAGGATCTTGTGCATGCAGATTGCAGGGCTGATTCCCTGAATATCGGCTATACTCCAACTGATTGCCTTTTTATGCTTTCGTAGTAACTCCACAAGCATGTGTTCCTGTTCACCTGTCAAATCAGCAGCAACAATCACGGGAAAATTGTTAGTCTCTAAAAAAGCATGTTTCAAATGTGTTGAGAGTACTTTCAATTCCAGCTTTGGCTTGCTCTTTTCTTTCTCGAATTCTTCTTTATTTACCACCTGGTTCTCATCTTCCAGCGCCTCAACTTCCTTCTTGATCTCAGGATCTTCATCCTCTGTTGTGCTTGATTGACTAATGCATCTCTCTAGTGAGTCACCTACCAGTTATCCAGTTTGTGTTGTTCAGCTAACTCTCCCACCACATCTAGTTTGAGACAAGCATAGGCAGATGCCTCATCATATAGGTATTTCATCATTCTATTCATTTGAAACACCACTATTTCGTTTCCCACTCGTAGCATGAGGTGCCCCTCATATATATCAAGAATAGCCCAACCAGTGTAAAGGAATGGTCTCCCCAGGATTAGAGGTACCTCATTATTCACTTCTATATCTAACATGATGAAGTCTACTAGGAAACAAATTTGTCTACCCTTACCAGAATGTCCTCAATTATGCCCTCCGGTATGATCGTGGTCTGATCAACCAGTTGCAAGGATACTGGCACAGATTTGATCACTCCTAGCTTTCCTTCCAATTTCTTGAACACCGATAATGGCATCAAGTTAATGGATGCACCTGAATCATATAAGGCTTTGTCAAACTTTTTACTACCCAACGAGCAGGGTATAGTGAAACTGCCAGGATCCCCACACTTCTTGGGAATTCTGTTCTGTAGAATGGCATTGCAATAGGTATTGAGTTTGACCACTTTCGTTTCCTCGGGCTTCCTTTTGCTAGAGAGGAATTCCTTTAGGAATTTTGCATAGGTTGGCATCTGTGTGAGCACCTCCGTGAACGGGATGTTCACATACAACTATTTCAGCATCTCCAAGAATTTCCCAAAGCATTTGTCTAATTTCTCCCGCTTCATCTTTTGAGGAAAAGGTAATAATGGCATGTGCTTGCTTTCCTCAACTGCAATGTTCACCTTCTGCTTATCAACATCCTTGCTGCTAACATTCTCCTAGGCAAAGATTCACCGATTTTTTGTTCTTCAGCTATCTTGGTTGAGTTGATATCCTTCTTATCCCTTGGTTTTTCCTTTGGCTATGCTAATGTTTTTCCACTCCTAAGAGACACATCTTTGATTGTTTCTTTTGGATTCTTTTCAGTGTCTGCCGGCAAAGTCCCCGGCGCCCTTTCTGACAACAATGTTGCAAGCTGCCCCATTTGTCTTTTCAGATTCCGGATGGCTGTGCCTTGCTCCCTGATAGCGGTCCTTTGAGTCTCAAGTTTCTCATCAGATTTATTTATAAATGCCTTCATTAGATCTTCTAAACTTGAGTTGTTGGGCTGTAGAGTTTGGTATGGTTGCCTATGTTGAGTTTGGAAACCATAAGGTCCTTGCATTGGTGCTATAGGATTTTGCTGCTGCCATGAGTTCAAACTACCAATTGAAGAACTCCATGAGAACCCAGGATGTCTCTGTCACATAGAATTGAAATTACCACCTCCTTCGTAGTTGCCTCTATTGAAGTTCCCCACAGCATTGACTTCCTCGGTTGTAGCTTGACACTCATGTGTCAGGTGTCCCAATCCACTAATGTCACATCCCACTTGTGGTTTATTTTGCACCTGAGCTATCGTCAGTTGCTTGATGTCCTTAGCCATAGCTGCAATTTGGGCCTGCGTTGCTACCGGTGATTTTACTTGGTGCACCCCCGTTGATCTTCTTCGGTCCCCTTGATCAGTTGACCATTGTTTTGTGTCTTCAGATAGTTCATTCAGAAGAGTGACAATCTCTTCAGGAGTTTTCTTTATCAGAGGACCTGCAACCGCACTATTCAGCAATCTTCTGGATGACGGGGTTTAAACCATCTCAGAAGTCCTGGAGTTGCATACATTGCTCTATTCCGTTATGAGGGCACCTCCACAATAACTCCTTAAATCTTTCCCATGCCTCGAACACTGTCTCCCCTTCACCTTGGCTGAAGTTGTGAATCTCTTTCCTCATTCGTCCAGTCTTAGTGGCAGAGAAATATTTTTCTAAGAACTTGGTAGACATCTCCTCCCACGTACAGATTGAGCATGTGGGAAGACTTCTCAACCACTGCTTTGCATCATCCTTAAGAGAAAACGGGAACGCTCTAAGGTAGATGACAGCATGTGATGCTCCATTGTAATGGAATGTGTTCATAATTTCGTCGAAGTCCATCAGATGGTTGTTGAGATCTTCATTGGGTTTCCCTCTGAACATGCAATTATTTTGAATGGTTTGGATGACTCCCTATTTAGTTCAAAATTATTGGCATCAATGGGTAGGGGTCTCACACTAGATTGTTGTTGGTTGTACACCGGTCTGGCACAATCTCTAAGCGACCTCCCAGGTCTAGGAGCTGTATTTTCAAATTCATCTTCGATCATGTTTCGATTGGGATTGAACTTTCGCTCCCTGTCGACCGTTTCATCCGCAATTCTGCTGGCTGCTTCAGCTACTAACTATGCTTCATGTTGCTGAGCTGCCTCTCTCGCAGCTAGGTACACTACCTCTTCATTGTTCACCATTGTATTTTGAGTTGAAGACTGACCCAACAACAATCCACTCGATCCTTTCTCTCTTCTCAATTGCCTCAGGTGCTTGTCTAACTTTGGGTCGTACGACACCAAATCCTTTGAAGAGGATCGAGTCATACACCGCTAAACTTAACCTATTGCCTGCACACAGATGAGAAGAGCGTAAAAAAAGGAAAATAAAATAAAGTTGTTCCTGAATTAGCACTGAAAATTAATTTAAAGACTATTAATCGCCAATCCCCATCAACGACGCCAAATATTGACGAGCGGAAAACTGGTGTATAAATCTTAGGCTAGCTAGTCAAAGATAAACCTTTGATTGATGTTATTATCGACTACTAATAAAACTAAGATTATCTATTGTAAGAAACTAATGGCACTTTACTGACTAAGTAGCAACAATTGAATAACAGGATGAGAAGTAAGGGTTGTGACAAGATATGTAATCAACTATTGTTCCGGGTAACTCTAAGTTAAGTTCATTCTTAACTTTTATTGACTCCTTCGATTTCAACAGATGATTAAGCTACCTTGAGATTCAAATTTTTCTTCTGAATGAATGAGAGTTCCCTTTATCAACCTAATAACAGGTCCTGTGGACATATGCACAAATACATTGAATGAATGATCCTTCGAAGAACACCTCTCGATTATTCTTCTAAACTGGGTTAATTGATAACTCTCTAAGATCCTTCGATTACCTAGAAAAGGCATAAAATCAACCTACACAATATAGCACAATGCAAATTGCAGCAACACTTCTCTTTCGATTAAAGTAAAACCACAATAAGCCTTGCAATTCAATTAATAGCTCATTTAATGAATTCGGACAATTAACAGAGAGTAAAACCCAAAACCAAGTCAAATCACAACATCCGTCAATAACCCTAAGAAAGATTACTCCATAATGGAAAAAATATTCATCGCAAGAGTATTAGAAGAACAAGAAAACATTACAATTCCCACATTCAAACAAACTGCCGTATTGAATGAATTGGATCAAGTATTTTGCATTTTCGTTGCTTCCTCCCTTCTTCTCTCCCAAAAATTGCTCTAAACATCCAAGATACCCCATTTTTAGACGAGTTGAGCTTCATATAGGTCAAGAGGAGTCGCCTCCAAAATTATAAAAATAGGTTTGGGAAAAGTTTTTGGAACTGGACGTGCGCGGCCGGGCTCCTGGGCAGGTGATCGCGCATATGGTCGTGCACTTTGGACAGTGTTCTGTTCTACTTGCATGCCCAATGCACGCTCGCGCACCTGGGTGGCTTTCTGCTCACTTCTTCATTTCTTTTGTTAAGTGCACTATTGTCCGTTGATCCCCAAACACGATCCCAACTTAATCCATAGGCTTTTACTCAGACTTCAAAGCTCCAGAATAGCGCGAATTAGCTCCACAACCTCATCGGAACTCGGAATCGCTCCTACAAAATATAAAACACACACTCAGTGCAAAATAATACAATTTAAAGCTCAAACACTAGTAAAGTGTAGCAAATTAGAGTGAAATTAATGTCCAAAATACGCAATTATAGCCTACCATTAGATAATCACCTCTCTGAAAGTGTTCCAGCAGCCAAACTTGTAGCAAGAGATTACAACCCTCGAAGTATCCGAACCCATGCTTGCACCGATCAAGATCACGGTATATCTCAACTAAGATCATCAGAATGATAGTGTATTTCTGCCCCTCGATACCCTCCATTAAGGTCCTGGCGACCATGGCTAAGCAAGTATGAATTCTTCCCCCTTGCATTGGAAAGATCAAAACACCCAAGAAATAGACTATGAAGACATAGACCCGTTGGTGCACCCATCCCAAAGAGGTAATGGATAGCTCCTCATGATGCAGGCGATATGATTTGCTATGCCTATACAGCTCATATAGAAATTCAAAGGGGATATATGATTCTTCAGGCAGGCCAATTTGTCATTATTCTTAAAACCCAACATCTTTAGAAAATCACGTGGGATGCGATTTTCTGGCACCAATAGACCTGGACTATCCCATGGCAACTTGTCGAAGCCCCCAATTTCTTCCCGGAGAGGATTTATTTCTATATTACCAAATCGGAAAACAACTTTATTTTTATCCCAAAACATGGTGACTCCCTCAATTAGTCCCATGTTGGGTTGGATATTCATCAAAGATGGAAAGTTACCCAGTACTCTCCTCACATGATTTATGTCACATGGTGCAATGTCGTTCCACCAGTCAATTAGCAGAGGCGGGATATTCTGGACCATACAAAACATGAGAATTTCATGCTTCATTTTCTGCAAATAAATAAAAGTTAGCCCCCCCCCCCTCTAGATTCAACTATTTGCACAATCATGGTCAACATGTTGGCACGTTTTCTCCAAATAATACACATAATATGATGGTCTCCTTTGGTATTAGGGAAATCCTGTTGGACTTTGGACAAGGTTTATCTAAGCGGGTCGATGTGTCAATGACTTCTCAATCCATACTAGGTTTAGCATGATGCATGTAAATTTCAAATCAGAGTGTGGTTTCTAGAAGGGTCTAGACTGGTACTCTCAAGTGGATAACTTGAGAGAGAAAGGCATGGGATCGTCGACTGTACCGTTGATCGACTAGTCTACTGCTAATAAGCCTTTCTGGTTCAAAAAGGGTGTTTTTAGGGAAGTGCGGACACTCATCAAGAGCCACTATGTTAATAATGAGCACGGGTGGAGTATGATGCGGGAAACATGCTTTATGCAAAAATAGTAACATGTTGCCAAATATTTTCATGATGAAAGTGCGTAAAAACACCAAATAATATGAACAAGAGAAAGAAAAGAAAAAAAGGAAAGACAAAAGAGATAAGTCAGTTTAACTCATGAAAATGTGTGAGAACGTAATTAAATAAAGCAAGGGGGATAGGGATATGAGAGACATGATATAGCAGTCTTAAACAAGATGAAGGAAATGGAGAGGGGATGTACATGTCATAGCAGTTTAAGCAAATAAAGGAAATAGAAAGAGGATCTACATGTCATAACAGTTTAAGCAAATAAAGGAAATAGATAGAGGATGTACATGTCATAACAGTTTAAGCAAGTAAGGGAAATAAGGAAGGGATGCACATGTCATCAAATAATCCATTAATCTACATAAGCCAACTTCATTATGGTAAGATCCTAAGTATATCCCCAGCAGGGTCGCCATGTTGTCGCACCCCTTTTTCTCTCGAAAGCGGATTTCGACATGTGATAACTATTTTAAATGGGAATTAAAAGAGAATAGTCACCACCTAATGATTTTGAGGTGCGTTAGGGCACATATTTGCAAATGATTCTGCTTAATTAGTCTACGTCACCAAAGATTGGGTAAGGACTCAAATTACCTCAAAGAGAAGGTGTTAGTCACTCTTCAAGGTCCATAACTGTGGGTCCCGGCCAAAATTTACACTATGTAGGATTATTGGATTATAATTGTCCTATGTGATCGCGTAAGTGAGGGAAGACATGGAATTTTAAAAGTTCTACTATGATGTAAACAAGTGTAAAGACAATCACAAAAGAATTAAACTATGAATACAAGTCTTTAGAGGTTACATGATACAACTTAACTTTTCTAAGTTGAAGAGACAAAGTGCAAACAACAAACATATAAATGAAGGGGGGTCCTAAGTTTTTTAGCCTAAAGGATCATCCTGTGCAACATAAATAATATTTTGCAACTCCCTTAGGGTAGGGGTTGCTCATATTATTTAGCGGGCACAGACTATCATCTTCTTCTACCCAATTATTATGTTAAAGTTGTTTACCTAAAGCGCTCTAATTCAATTCTAAACTGTGTCCTATGCGTGCACTACCCATCCCATGCCTATGGTCCAGGAGGCTTTATGTAACAACCCTGCCGGTCATTTTGAGTATTACAACCCCGTTCCCCCATTTACTACTCAAATTGTGATTTATGATTGTTATTTGACTTGCCGGGGTAATTGGTTCGGGTCTGGTGAGGTTTTGGAATGATTTGAAACACTTAATTCCAAGGTTTAGAATTTAAGTTGAAAAGGTTGATCGGATGTTGACTTATGTGTAATGACCCCGGAGAATTTTTGCTAAGGAAATTAAGGTTTTGTGGTATCGAGGTAGATCAATTAATACAAAGGTTATAGAAATTAAGCTCGCCGCGGCTCGGACATTTTGGGTTGAACAATGCACTGGGGAGTAAAGGAAATTTATGGCAGAAAAATGCATTTCTACAGTCCATTATGCGACCGCAGAATCACTCTACGGACCGCATAATGGCCGCAGAGTGAGGCAGGTAAGGGGCCGTTTTGGATGCCATTCTGCGGTCGACTATGCAACCACAGAACTATTCCGTGGTTCATTATGCGATCGCAGAACAGGTCTGCGGGCCGCATAGTGACCGCAAACCCAGGCAGTTGTTTATCCAGTTATGGAGGACAATTTTGCGGCTGATATGCGGACCGCATATCCAATCTGTGGTCGCATATGCGATCGCATATCCTGTCCGGAGCTTTATTTTTCGGGTTTTTATAACCCGACCCAACTTCGATTTATAGCCCTTGAAGCTCATTTTAGAACAAAAATCTGACATTTTTAGAGAGAAGGGAGAGTATTTTAGAGAGAGAAAGAATCTCAAGTGCTTTGTTCATCAAGATCTTATTCAAGCTTTGGAATCCAACAAAGAAATATCACAATATCTTCACCCAAAAGGTAAGGTTCTAACCCCTAATCTTCAATTTCGAGTTTGGGTAAAGATGGGTGATTAATTATATGAATCTTGGGTGTAAGAGTATTATTTATACGTATAAATAAGGTTTATGGAAAGAGTGTTGAGTTCAAATGGGTAAAGATTGGGTTGAAAAATCTTCAAAGACTTTAATTGAAGATTTGAGGATCGAGTTGATGTCGGAATTTGGTGAAATTTGTATGGTTGGACTCGTGGTTGAATGGGCGTTCATATTTTGTAATTTTTGTTGGGTTCCGAGACGTGGGCCCTACGGGTATTTTTGAGTTAATTTTGAATTTTATTGGAAAATTAGTATTTCCTTATGGAATTAATTGCAATAATTGGTATTGACTGAATCAAATTAATTGTGGCTAGATACGAGGCTTTCGGAGACCAATTCTCATGGCAAGGGCATAACGAAATAAAGAATTACACGGGTTGAGGTAAGTAACACTTCTAAACTTGGTTCTGAGGGTATGAATCCCTGAATTACATGTTGTAGGAATTGTTTGGAGATGACGCACACACTAGGTGACAGGCGTGTGAGCGTACATCATAAGAATTGTGACATAATTGTATATGTGGAGTTGTATAATTAAATAATATCATTATCCACATATCCTCCACATGTTATAGAAATTGAGCTGAGACTCATGTTAAAGATCACTATTTGGCTACGCGCCGATATATTTTGGGACCCACATGGGTCTTATTGTTGTTGAACTATTTGTTAAATTTATAATTTTGTACTCACTCACATCTATCACTTGCATATCATATCTCAGTCTCTGTTGTCATTTATTGATACTTCATATCATCATGTCGGGTTGATTTTTCATGTTATTGAGAGCCCGAGACACTGGAGATTCTGAGTGATAGTTATGTTTATTTATTTATGCATGGATCTGGCTATTATACGCTTGGGCTGAAGGAGCCCCTCCGGAGTCTGCACCCCCACAGTGAGCGTAGTTGATATATATATATATATAGTTGATATATATATATATATATTGAGGGATGGATCTTGCCCGAAGCATTTATAATGAGGGATGGATCTTCCCTGGGCATGGATCTTGCCCAAAGCATTTATATTGAGGGATGGATTTTCCCCGGACATGGATCTTGTCCGAATCATTGATGATTGGGGATGGATCTTTCCCTGGGCTGGATTGGCCTTATACAGTACTGGGTGACTGACTGTCAGTTGATGGATATACATATATATTTGGGATGGATCTTCCCTGGGCTGGATTGGCTATATACAGTACTGAGTGATTGAGTATTTTAGATCGTGAGTACACAGAGTTTTCACTAAGGTGCATCACATACAGTATGTACATTGTCATGTAGATACAGAGATGTCATATTCCTCACATTGTTCGGAATTGATCTATTTTATTTGCACTGAGAGTAACTGTTGAACTTGAAAGCATGCATACATTTCTGCATTGTTATTTCTATACTGGACTGTACCTGCTGAGCTCGTCACTACTTTCAACTCAAAGGTTAGTCTTGTTACTTATTGAGTTGGTTGTACTCATACTATACTCTGCACCTCGTGTGCAGATCCAAGTGCTCCCGGATACGACGGTTGCTAGATTTCGGAATTCATTATGTGGAGATTATCAAGGTAGCTTCTTGGCGTCCGCAGACTTTGACTCCCTTCCTTTTTAGTTATTGTACTGTTCTATATTTTCAGACAATGATTTTATTAGTCAGGCTTTGTATTCATTTAGATGCTCATGTACTCAGTGACACCGAGTTTTTGGAGTGTTTATATATGTATTTGTAAGTTTTCTTCTGCTAAATTTAGATATTATGTTTTCAAACTTAAAAGATATGGTGGTTTATTGAGATTGTCGGCTTGCCTAGTATTGAGATAGGTGCCACCACGGCAAGTGAGATTTCGGGTCGTGACACTTTGGGCCTACTATTTAGGTGGTTCTAGACTATACTTAGGGTGCTCAAAAGATAAAACTAGGCGCACATTCAAAATATATAGAATATACATAAAGATAAAGATGGCTCAAGTTAGCTTCCACACATAAACAACAAATGCACGTGGGGAGATTCTTATATTAGGCAGTAGACAGTTTCAGAATTAAGACGTATTAGAGTCATTAAGTCCTATAGACATGGCTTCTATGTGATTTTGATTTCAAGTGTCGTACAGGCAGTGCTGCTATTTTAGACCAACGAATTTGCAAATTACAGGTATTACAAACCCTATAGGCATGATCTCTAAATTGTTTGCTCAATGACGTAGTAAAACCGTTTGATTTAATAGACATGCTTCCTAGGCAAGTAACAGTATACTATAGGCAGGATTTCTAATAGTTGGTGTTTGAACTCGATTTTATCAAGATTGTTCCTATAGGCATGTCATCTAGGCGGGCAGTATAATAAAACAACAGAAGTGGTCGATTAGTCAATTAGTTAAAGCCCTATAGTCATGGTATCTAGATGAGCATTAGCGAAGGCATGTATTATTGCATCTTATAGGCATGTTGTCTAATAACTAAACAAGAAATTATTGGCGTTTGATTCCTATAGACATGTTGTCTAATAGCGCGCAATAGTAGACATGGAAACATGTACAACAATTACTCAAACCAACATGCTTTGAATAGTGTACAGGTATTAGACAAGTTAAGTGAAGTGTGTGATTTCCTATAGGCATGGTTTCTATGTGTGCAAAAAGTTGAAGCACGTCAAACAAATAGTAGGCGAAGCAAATAAATCCTATGGACAGGTTTTCTACCCATTTAGGTAAAAATTAAAGTATACTCGCTTCCCCCATTTCACTAACTTCCCAATCATTTATTTACAAATTATTACATGCCCAGATAACAAATACAAGTACAAATATTACACAAGGAACCACGGCAGGCCCAAGAACAGGCCCAAACAAAAGTAACTCGGTAATGACTGGGCTTTCAATAGACTCTTTCACCCGAATAGCAGGTACAAGATCCAAACGCATCTCAAAACAGGAGAGTATGTCCATTTTCATAACCCAAAGCCACACATGGACTCATATCAAGCCCAACAATTACAATATTGTCCATTTTACCAAATAAGTTAATGGACCATACATGGAAATCAACTAAACATCCCTAAAGCAATACTTCATAGAGACAGGATTGGGTGACATTTAGCAGGATTCATAAACACATTGGCATTTCATAAGCAGGATTGATTAAGCAAAGAACGGGAAACTAGGAGAGTCAATAGACTTGATTTCCAACATGGTAAATGCAACATAGGTCAAATCATTAAGCAGGTGACAACATGATAAAGATAGACATAACACTAGGAGAGTTAGGGAGACATGCCTTTTGGGATTAACAGGATAAACATATTAGACACATACAAGATGCACATGCTAAGTGAGTACAAAATAGAGCATGATCCATAATTAGCCTAAAAAGGATTTCAAATCTAGGAGTCTAAGTCATGAAGGTCAGACAGAGTCGTGGCTAGGGAATGAAAATTACACATAACAAATAGGCAAGCAAGCAAAAAAGAAAAGCCTAATCATGCTGAGTATAACACAAAGATCCCCAAGTCCAAAGGTGTCATGGCAGGAAGACATATTATCTTAATGTTAAATAGAACAGGCAGACTCAGAACTTAAGACAATCGACTATGCATGATCATGGTAACTAAATGTATTGGGATTCAATTAGAAGCATAAGCAATACCAAAGAATGTAGGATTGACCAAACATCACATTACAGCTCTCAACAGCAAAGCAGCAAGTTTGGTTAAAATATTGCGACAACAATAGGGTTCATGTAAGCAGGTAAAAGTAGAGTCCACATAAGGGAACTACCAGGAGAAGTTCATTAAAGTAAATTCTGTGTAGGAGATGATTCCCAAAGAATTTCAATGTGAGAATCCAAGACAGGGCATGAGAAAAACTCACAATAAAGAATAAGTGATCAGAACAGTAGCGCAGACTTAACGACATACAAAATCACTCAAGCTAAACATACTGAGCATACATTGAAGTTTAAAGTCCAGGCAGGTTGTGACATTAGGAGATTTAGAACAACAGAATAACTTTGAAGCAAGTAAAATTGCCAATGAAAACAACACATTACTGAAGTCATGTTGGTTCACCAAATTCAAACAACATAGATATGCAGAGCACTGAACACAAGCAAAAGAAGATAGAATTTCAAAAGTCAAGATACTCACAAGTTTGCAGATTTAACAAACAAAATAGAAGAGAAGACTAAGTGCCAGTAACAACTTGAATATCAACAACGAAGAGAACAACCAAAAGACTCAAATCCTAGTGCGCCAGAGTTCACAGGAGCTTCAAATAAGCCCCGAGCAATGCTCGCACTAGGGAGGTCGATATAGAGTATTCCGGTGGCCTTGGCTTTCAGCCGGCCAAGATCCAAAAGTGCAGAAAGTATAGGAGAATGAGAGTTAAGAGAACAATAGTAGTAGCAATAGTTAAGTAATAGTTGTTAAGTCTTAGGAGGGGAACGGGGAAGGGAGGTATATATATTAGTAAGAATTGAACGAACACACAAGAAAACATAGTTAATCAAACACAAATAAAGAAAGAAAAGCATGCAAAATCAATTCATAATCAATTTAGGAGAACAATCGGGTAAACCCTAGTTCAAGAAAAAGAACATAAATAGTCAAAAATCTCACTGAATCGGACCCATATAGTCTGGTAGTGAATGTATCAAGTCAAGAACATGAAGATAATACAGAATCGGAGTTGTACGAACACCCACTAACTCAGCCTCGATAAATAATCGAGTACCAAACACTGTAACACTGAGGAAATGGTAAGAACCATCATGTGTGTGAAAAAGGAAAGGGGAACATGGAAGATTTCCATGCGATATCAGTTAGGGGCTAGGGTTTGAATGGAAGCAGCTAGGGTTTTTTTCAGAGAAGAGAGAACATTCGAGAGGGTTTGGGGGTGGCTGTTAGGTGGGAAATGAGGTAGGGTTTCCAGGTTTGAGTAGTTAAAGATAGGAGATGGCTTGTGGGCCGTTGATCTTGAGAGATCAACGACCAGGATTTAATTAGAGGCGGATCAGATTAGCGGATGGGTATAGAGTAGTGGGTCATATGGCTTGGGATTTAGGGTTATTGGGCTAAGGTTTTGGGGGTCTCGGCTGGTGTATTGGATCAGAAAATAACTCAGAAATGGGCCATAGTTTAAATACACGAAATTTGTTTAAAATAATTTATAAAAAATAATTAATAAATAATAAAAATATTATTTATGCAGTAAAATATTGAAAATAATATCTTAACATTATAAAAATATTTTTTTAAAAATACTATTTTAGCATAAATAATGTAATAAATATAATTATGTATAGAATATAGGCTATTATTGTAAAAATTGTATAAATAGCTCGAAAATACAAATGTAATTATATAAAATGAAGTAAAATATTATAAAACATACGTGTAGGTGTAAATAATAAATTTGGATGATTAAATCATCCCAAAGTAATTTGAAGGGATAAATATTAAATATTTGAATAATTTAAATGCAAAAAAATTAATTTTAAAATTTTAAAAATTATAGAAAATACTTATATGACTCTTGTAAATTGGGTAATCATGCAAAATGATATTTTGAAAGTATATAGAATATTTTATAAAATATGAGGGCAAAATTGAGTATCAACAAGGGATGACTTGTGTATCAAGCTTCACGTCCTCTTCTGCTTCATGTGTCCCAATACTGAACTTACACTCCAAGTATTCTGTTTTTGTCCTATTCAACTTGAAACCTTTAGACTCCAGGGTCTGTCGCCACACCTCCAGCTTAGCATTATCCCTATCTCGTTGTAACGACCTAACCGGGCATTTTGAGAATTAATGTCTTATTCAGTGGCTTAAGGTCTCGAGTAGCTTTTTATTGTGTATTATGACTTGCTTGTGCTGTTGGATTCAGTTTTCGGATGATTCATGATTGATTTGGAAGAATGGTTCCTGTGTTAGAAGCTTAAGTGGGAAGAGTTTATCGGAGTTTAACTTTTATGTAGACAACTCTAGAATGGTATTTTGATGATTCCAACAGTTTCGTATGGTGATTTTGGAATTAGGTGTATGCCCGGATTTGGATTTGGAGGTCCGTAGTTTGATATGATGGTTTTTGGCGAAAGTAGAAAAGCTGAAGGTTTGGAAGGTTGAGAGGTTTGATCGGGAATTGACTTTGTTGATATCGGGTTCGGATTATAATTCTGGGTGTTGGTATAGATCTGTTGTGTCCTTCGGAACTTGCATGCAAAATTTGACGCCATTCCGGTTTGATTTGATATGATCAAGCACGAGTTATAGAAGTTGGAAGTTCATAGTTCATTAGGCTTAAATTTAGGTGTGATTCGTAGTTTTTTTATATTGTTTGATGTGATTTGAGGCCTTGAGCAGGTCTGCATTAAATTATAAAACCTTTTGGTATGTTCGGATGGGGTCCCGAGGGCCCCGGGTGTGTTTCGGACGGGCTATGGGCCATTTTCTCATATTTTGTATTGCTGATCTGATATCTGGTGCCTTCTTATTCGCGATCGTGAGTGTAATGTCGCGTTTGCAGAAGGTAAATTGGAGGCATGCAATATTTGTACTTCGCGTTCGCAAGTGTGTGACCGCGTTCGGGTAGCTTGGAAAACTTTTGGCTTTGTGTTCGCATGTTGTCTTTCACGATCGCGCAAAAGATAAAGCAGGAAGGGGCATCAGGCAATTTACCTTCACGTTCGCAGGTACGCAGACACGTTCGCGTAGGGACTGAGGTCTTGGTCACCGCGTTCGCGACTGTTGAGTCGCTTTCACGAAGCATGATTTGGCAGCTGAAGGTTTTGTTCTTCGCGATCGCGAGGGAAGTTCCACGATCGCGATGTGTAATATCTAGGCAAAATATAAAAGTACTCTATTTTGAGGGCTTTGTTATTTTTATCACTTTTTGAGTTAGAGAGCTCGATTTTGGGCGATTTTCACGCTTTGGATTGAGGTAAGTGTTCTTTACCCGGATTTGATTATATTTCATAATTCCATCTTTGTTTTTATCAGTAAATTAGTGATTTGAATTAGAGAAAATGAGAATTTTTGTAAAAACTTTCTAGAATGTAAAATGATGATTTGAATGCCGATTTTATGTCGTAATTGGATAATTTTGGTATTGTTGGACTCGTATCGGAATGCATGTTCGAATATTATGAGCTTTGTCGGGTTCCAAGGTGCGGGCCTAGGGTTGTCGTTTTGGGTTGACTTTTTATTTTTCACTAAAGATTGAAGCTTTATTATACGGAATTGTTTCCTATGGATTTTATTTATAATATTAAGTTATTTTGGCTAGATTCGAGCCGTCCAGAGGTTGTTTCACATGAGAAGGTCATTTTAGAGTTTTGATTTAGCTTTTTTGAGGTAAGTATCTTGCCTAACCTTATGTGGGGGAACTACCCTTTAGGATTTGGGATTTATTATTTTATTTGAATTATGTGTAAGATGTGTACACGAGGTGACGAGTGCGTACTCGGACTTATATGTGAAAATTAACCGGTTTAGACACGTAGGCTTCTTTCATGTATTTATTTGAAATTGTTAGCACATGTCATATCCTTTACTTGTCAAGTTTACTCTTATATGCTTTATTTGAAGTTGTTACCTCTTTTATTGTAATGCGAACTCCATTATTATTGAGTTACTCTTAATTGAAATTATTGTTACATGATATCCTTTCGTTGTCGGTTTATTCTCATGCATTTAGACGTAGTTGCTAGTTCATGCTATCTCTTTCATTGTTAGCTTATTTCACACACTAGAATTTGGAAATTTGCCATTTCATGGAAATACCTTTATTATTGAGTTTCTTCTTAAGAAATTAATTGAAGTTGATGATATTGAAAGTCATTAATCTATTTTCATTGAAGTTGTGTTTGAAGGTGGTGTTGTTAATTGTTGAGTTACTTTCCCGTTCATTTTGTTGTTGTTGAGATTCTATAACCATTGTGTTTGAGTCGTGGGCCATTTGATATGGTGATATTTGTATCGTTGTTTTGGAAAGGTTGTGGCCTATGGGCACCTGTGGTATGAGTTAATATGTCATGTTGTTGTGATGGTAGCATTTGTAAATTGTTGTGTGGATTGGTTATTGTTATGCGGAGTATAAGTGTGGCATCTCACTGTTATTGTTATGCGGTGTATAAGGATGGCATCTCACTATTATTGATTGTGCGGAGTGATACGGGTGGCTAATGTGTTATTGTCCGGGTGGAGCGATAATGGTGGCTATTATGCGGAATGATACGGGTGACTATTAGAGTGATATAGGTGGCTAATAATACTGTTAGGGTTGAGTGATACGGGTGGCTATTAGAGAGATAAGGGTGGAAATGTCAGGGATGATGTGTGATGGCCTGGGGGCATTATATTGACGATATTCGTGTGATGGTGTGATTTTCCTTGTATATGCCATACACCTTACGTGACTTGTTGTGTTGCTTCAATGAGCTAATCGATTTCTTTGATATTACTTGTTAACTTGGGTTGTAATAGTACACTCGCACAAGCATACACCATAGCATGCCACATATACTAGTTCAGGAGTATGAAACTTGACATTTATTGATCATGCCCATGTATTCTTGTATTATGTGCTTTCATTGTGATAGTGAGACTGTGACACGCCAGGCGGATTGTGATTGTAAACCTGTGATCATACCGGACGGATCAAGATATTGACACGTGAGTTGTCTATGCAATTGTGATTAGAAATGTGGGTACAAGGTGTCGTGAGCATATGATTTATGGTTGAGACTCATGACTTGTGATTATGAGATGAGGTATCTCAGAGTAATTCATTGTGAGACTTGTGTTAGAACAGCTTGATTAGTTGATTTTTCCTTATATGTTTTTCACTGGTACTTTAACGGTGTTCTTATTACTTTACTGTTCATATTATATGTTGATTCTTGTTGCCATTTACTGATTCCTGCTTTCATTATTAGCTTTATACTTTTATATTGCACATGCTATTTTGACTAGTAGGTGTCTTGACTTGTACCTCGTCACTGCTCTACCGAGGTTAGTCTTGATACTTACTGGGTACCGACCATGGTGTACTCATACTACACTTCTGCATATTTTTGTGCAGATCCAAGTATTGGAGATATCAGACTCAGGCAGAATTAGCTTATCAATCGCAAGGATTCAAGGTAGAGCTACTTGATCGCCGCAGTCCCTTGGAGTCCTTTCCTTTTATTGTACTGTCAGCTTGATATCCGAACAGTATTGTATTTTGATTTTTGAGATATTTCTATGTATTTAACTAGAGTTCGTGACTCTGTATTACCTAGTCTTGGGAGGTTGTTGTAATTAATGCCGCATAGGCTTGTTCACCTTTATTTCGGTTTTATATTAAACTCTGTTTTAAAATTTTATTGTTAAACTCGCTAAAATTGTTGTAAGTAATCGGCTTACCTAGTCTTAGAGACTAGGTGCCATCACGATGCCTAAGGCAGGATTTTGGATCGTGACAGGCATGTCTCGTCAATCAGCACTATATTATGTGTAAATAACATACACCATGGCACCTCCCCTTGTATGTGTCGCGTCAGCACATCCATCACTAGGAAAAATAAAAATGGGCTAAGAGTTTATCCCTGATGCAACCCCATCACCACTGGAAAATAATCTGAGTCACCTACCACAGTCCTCACGCGAGCCTTAGCTCTGTCATACATATCCTTAATCATCCTAATGTATGCTACAGGAATGCCGCTAACCTCCAAACATCTCCATAAAACCTCTCTAGGGACTTTGTCGTAGGCTTTTTCTAGGTCAATGAACACTATATGTAAGTCCTTCTTCCTCTCCCTATACTGCTCCTTCAACCTCCTCACAAGATGGATGGCTTCTGTAGTCGACCTCCCCGGCATGAATCCGAACTGGTTCTTCGAAATAGACATACTCCTTCTCACCCTCCTCTCTACTACCCTCTCCCAAATTTTCAGTGTTTGACTCAGCAACTTGATACCCCTATAGTTGGTGCAGTTCTGGACATCACCCTTGTTCTTATACAACGGGGCCATCAAACTCCACCTCCATTATTTCGGCATCTTCTTCGTCCTAAAATTGACATTAAATAATCCAGTAAGCCACTCCAAGTCTGTCCGGCCTGCATCCTTCCATAATTCCATTGAAATGTCGTCTGGTCCGGTCGCCCTACCCCTACTCATATTCTGTTTAGCCTCCTCAACCTCCTCAATCTCAATACGCCTACAAAACCTGAAATCTCGCTGGCTTTCTGAGTTCTCCAACTCCTCGAGTACAATGCTCATGTCCCCATCCTCGTTCAGGAGTCTATGAAATTATGTCTGCCACCTGCGCCTAATATCCGCCTCTTCCACCAATACGTTGCCTTCCTCGTCTTTAAAGCACCTCATTTGGTCTAGGTCCCGAGCCTTCTTCTCTCTCGCCTTGGCTAACCTGAACAGTTTCTTGTTACCGCCTCTGCCCCCAAGTATCTTATACAAGCGCTCAAAGGCTGCAGTCTTAGCTGCCGTGAACGCTAACTTCGCCTCTTTCTTTGTCTTCTTATAGTGCTCCATATTTGTCCTCTTCTCCTCTACGCCAGCGCTCTCCATTAGCTTCATAAACGTCGCTTTCTTGGCTTTCACTTATCCTTGGACCTTCCCATTCCGCCACCAGTCACGTTTGTGACCTCCAGAGTGGCCCTTCGTGACCCTAGCACCTCCCTAGCAGCTTCTTTAATGCAGTCCGTTGTCCACATACTACTCGCATCCCCATTGCTCCTCCAAGCCCCCATAGACAATAACTTCTCCCCCAACTCCTAAACTTTGTCCTTAGTCAAGGCTCCCCACTTGATCTTGGGTTGACCATTCACTGCTCTCCTCTTCCTTACTTTCTTAATCTCCAAGTCCATTACCAAAACAAATGGATATCTTCTCTATTTTATTTTCTCAAGGTGTAATCTAGACATACAACTCGTTCTCACCTATTGTCTCTAAATATTCAAAATTTAATTTTCAATAACTAGATGAAGATCAAGTCCAAATTAGATAAAGAAGTTTAAATTAATTGAAGCTGGATAGAGAGGGTGCACATGGAAATTTATTCGTATTTGTTGTATATAATTAGACCAATAAATATGTGATATGTATTTTTAGATAAATTTTATCACTTAATCATGAAATTAATATGTATTTTCTCTTCATTTTATCATTTAATAATTATAAATTAATAACTATAAAATATTTATATATTATATACTTAAAAATAAATTATTTTAAATAATATATATATATATATATATATATATATATATATATATATATATATATATATATATATATATATATATATATATATATTATTACTATTATATGGATCGGGGTTGTCAGAAGCGCGCACTACTTTGACTAAAATTTTCTTGGCATATATTTATCCTCTCTGTATAACCATTCGATATTTGAAGTTTTATAACACGACTAATGTAGATTTTATCGCAAAAATGTACTTAAGTTGTTCTAAGCACCCCTATTTAAAATGTATTCTAGTTTTTAACAGCATTTAAAGTTTAGTCAGTATCGACAAATTTCGGACTACTCATGCTTCTGCTGCTGCTGTCTTTGGGGTCTAAAGTTTTGAACTGTCATACCTAACTCATATTCATAAGTCTAAAATTTGAACTGCCAAATCTAAACTTCAGACCTTATGATCTAGCTAGAGCCTATCTTCCGTCTATAGGTCTGGACTTTGAACTGCATTCAAATTACAACAACACCAACATATTTAGCGTAGTCTCACAAATAGGATCCGAAGAAGGTAGTGTGTATATTGACCTTAGTCCTGCCTCGTAAAAGTAGAAAAGTTATTTCCGATAGACCTCAGCACAAGGAAAGAATTGCGTTCGAAGTGGAGACCTAATATATGAAGTTAGAGCTTTGATAGTTGAAACTTCGAAAATCATATTAAATTTTTAAAAAACTTTATAAACTTCGACTATTTATAAAATAGCAATCATAAAAATGACTATTTGTGCACTTCTTCATTTGAGTCGCATGATCTACTATTAAAATTTTTCGGGGAACTTTTGTTTAAGAATGAAAATTATCTATACTATATTAAAAGCACGAAGTCCCTTAGCGAAATATCGTTTGCCTTTTTTACCCCTTAAAGTATATTTCACATTGGACAAAATTATAATTTAAATAATTTTTCTAATATTTAGGAATCTGAGATTACCTAAAATTTTGGTTATTAAATATTTCCTTATTTGAGTTAAATAAAAACTCCTAATATTTAGAACCGTAAATTCTATTAAGATTTTACCTTATATAATATCTTCCATATTAATTTTCTTAATATTTATGTTACTTTTAGCAGAATATATAACCTACTATATCTTATACTTCTGATAAACATGAAGGAATACTTCAATAACCCAACTTTTTTGTTTCTTTTAGAAGAAACAAGCAGTGAATTCACAAATGTAGTCAAAGTACAAATGGTTGGCTTCAAATTTTGGATTTTAAGACCTTAATACTTAGGGAAAAAAGTTCTTGACTTTTGGTATAATATTTCTCTAAATATATATGTTTTTTACAAAATCATACTTATTACCATTTTATCCAATATAAGAATAAAAAATTAATCAATCATTTTGTTTAGTAATTCCTATATAGATAATACATTTAACATAATATTAGGATTACTACTTTCATACTTATACAATATTTTTCTGTTTATAGATATTTTTATAATATACAAAAATTGCATTTAATAATTAGACAAATAACTTTTCCAAAATTTATCGGATACTTTACTTTTAACTCTTGCCAATCACTTCTCTCTCTCTCTCTCTCTCTCTCTCTCTCTCTCTCTCTCTCTCTCTCTCTCTCTCTCTCTCTCTCTCTCTATATATATATATATATATATATATATATATATATATATATATATATATATATATATATATATATATATATATATATATATATATATATATTAAAAGTAAAGTATCCGATAATTTTTTTGTCTTTAAAAATAGAATTCTTATTGAATAAAGAATAATTATGATTAAATATTTAAAATAATTAAAGGATAAGCTAATAGTAAGAATTTGAATCCAAAAAAGTTAAACTATATTTAATATTAAGAAAAAATTAGTTAAACTCTATTTAGTATTGAGAAGAAAATTAAGTGTTTACATAAACTAATTAGCAAAAAAATTAATTTAGTTATTCTCCAAATTCATCATAGAAATTTCAAGTTGATAAAACTGTCACGACCCGTAATTCCCACCTTCGGGACTGTGATGGCGCCTAATATTTCACTTTCTAGGCAAGCCAACGTTAAAGAACGGTTAAGTCAATTATTATTCAATTCAATAGATACACTCAATTAAACCAAAATGAAATAAAACCGAGTGCGGAATAACATAAATGCCCATAATATCTACTACAAATCGGATCTGGAGTCACAACTCACAGGCTCCTAAGATTTTCTACAAACAGAGTCTGAAATAAATACAACTGTTCTGAATGAGAAGAAACAGTAAAATAGAAAAATATAAGGGGACTCCAAGGTCTGCGGACGCCAGCAGATCTACCTCAAGTCTCCCGTAAGCAAGTCTAAGATGCTACGCCTCATGAACAGCTAGGACTGGTACCAAAATCTGCACAAGAAGTTCAGAGTGTAGTATGAGTACAACCGACCCTATGTACTCGTAAGTGTCGAGCATAACCTCGACGAAGTAGTGACGAAGCTATGACAAGACACTCACATAATAAACATATGCAGATAACAGTATATGTACAAGGTAACAGCAAATAACAGCTAAGCATGTACTATTGGGAGGGGGACATGCTAAAGAGGGCACAAGATATAAGAGATACATCGGAAATAATAACTCGAAATAGTCAATATGCCTTCAACCAGTAAAACAATTAAGCACAATGAAGAAAATTGCACGGCATCATCCTTCGTGCTTTTACTCTCAACCTCATAATGAAACAATGATACTGCACGGCATCACCCTTCGTGCTTTAACTCTCACTCTCAATTTAAATCAATAGATACGGCACGGCATCACCCTTAGTGCATTAACTCTCATAACATGACACGACATCACCCTTCGTGCATTAACACTCACAATATGGCACGGCATCACCCTTCGTGCTTTAACACTCACAATATGGCACGACATCACCCTTCGTGCTTTAACACTCTCCCTTACCACATAACAATGAACAATCAATAACAGGGAGATAGGATCAAGAACAAGCCTTACTTCAATAATGGTTCCACAATACCAACCTCAACTTTGGAATTAATACTTAATTATCACAAAGACCCATAAACACGGTAAGAACGATCAGTTTAACAAATAACTAGTCTAAGCATGGATAACACGATCAAAGTAAGCAATAATTACAAGGAACAGGTCTCACCCGTATGCTTTAACTCGACAACAACGCATAAGTACTCATCACCTCACATATACGTTGTACCCAACAAGTCCTAATCACTCAAGTCAAGGTTAACCACGATATTTACCTCACTCCAAAGGTCCACTCAAAGCTCAATCACAGCTTTGCCTTTCAAACAAGCCTCCGAACCAATAGAATCTAGCAAATTACCAACCAAACGATTCAAATTGAGCCTTAGGAACTACCCACGATTGCAAAGGATTCAATTTAGGTCATTATTGAAAAAGTCAACAAAAGTCAACTCCGCGTCCGCTTGGTCCAATTCCGAAATTCGGACCAAAATCCGATTACCGATTCACCCTCGATCCCGGTTATGTAATTTATTTTGGAATCCGACCTCAATTTGAGGTCTAAATCCCCATTTTATAAAAATCCCTAATTCTACCCAAAACCTCCAATTCTCACCATGAAAACACAAGTTTTTAGGTTGAAATCTTAGGAAATGAAATGAAAGATTGAAAGAAACTAGTTTAGAATTACTGACCAATGATTTGGGGAAGAAGAGTTCTTTGAAAAATCGCCTCTAGGGTTTCTAAGTTTGAACATTTGAGAGAATGAACAAAAATCCCGTCTAACTCCCATTTTGATCAGTTGCAGATGTCAGATTTGCGACCTGGGGTTCGCAAATGTGAACTCCACAAATGCGAAGAAACTATCGAAATTGCGAAGTCCATCCCATCTCTGCTTTCATCATATTTGCGATGAATGGTTCGCAAATGCGAACTCTAATCTTCCGCAAATGTGACCATTTGATCGCAATTGCGATCCTGTACCCCTCACCCACCCACTTCACAAATGCAAAGATTTGTTCGCAAATGCGAACTTGAGGTGCTCCAGCTACTATTCGCAAATGCGATGAGTTGCTCGCAAATGCGAACCCATCAGAGGTCGCAAATGCGAAGCCTGACCTCGCAAATGCGAGATCAGAGGCCTGCACCAGAACTGAAACACACCAGCAATATTTTTAAGTCCAATTTCACTATGTGGCCTATACGAAACTCACCCGAGCCCTCGAGGCTCTAAACCAAATATGCATACAAGTCTAAAAATATCATATGAATTTGCTCGCTCGATCAAATCGCCAAAATAACACCTAGAACTATGAATCGGACACCAAAATCAAATGAAATTTTCAAGAAACTTTAGAATTGCTATATGAAAGACCAGATGTCCAAATCACATCAAACCAACTCCGTTTCTTTCCAAATTTGACAGACAAATCATAAATATATTATTGGACCTATACTGTGTTCCGGAACCAAAATACGGACCCGATATCCAAAAAGTCAAATATTGGTCAAACATTTCAAAGTCATTAAGCTTTTAACTTTCAAATTCTAACAAAGTGCGATAACTCGGTTTAGGGACTTACGAATTCGATTCCGGGAATACGCTCAAGTCCTAAATCATGATACAGACCCACCGGGACTGTCAAAACACAAATCTAGGTCTGTTTGCTCAAAACTTTGACCAAAATCAACTCAAGTGTATTTTAAGGCAAAAATTTTATATTTTCTTAGTTTTTAACATAAAAGCTTTCCGAAAAAATACCAGGATTGTGCACGCAAATCGAGGAAGGCTAAAAGTATTTAAGGCATCAAAGCGCAGAATTGGGTTCTAAAACATATGATGACCTATTGGGTCATCACATTCTCTACCTCTAAAACAATCGTTCATTCTCTTACGGACATAGAAAAGTACCTGGGTTGGTGAAAAGGTGGGGATATCTACTCCGCATGTCCGACTCGGACTCCCAAGTAGCTGCCTCGACGGGCTGACCTTTCCACTTCACTCAGACTGAAGGATAACTCTTCGACCTCAACTGACGAACCTGCCGAGCTAGAATAGCCATCAGCTCCTCCTCGTAAGTCAGAACCTTGTCCAACTGGATAGAGCTGAAATCTAACACGTGGGACGGTCACCATGATACTTCCGGAGCATGGACACATGGAACACCGGATGAACTGCTGATAAACCTGGTGGCAATGCAAACCTGTAAGCCACCTCTCCCACTCTCTCAAGAATCTCAAAAGGCCCGATATACCTAGGGCTCAACTTCCCTTCTTTCCGAACCTCATTACACCCTTCATGGGTGATACTCGGAGCAATACTCTCTCTCCGACCATGAATGCAACGTCATGAACTCTACGATCGGCATAACTCTTCTGCCTGGACTGAGCTGTGCGAAGTCAATCCTCAATAATCTTGACCTTATCCAAGGCATCATGTACTAAATCTGTACCTAACAACCGAGCCACCCCCGGCTCGAACCATCCAACTGGCGATTGGCACCGCCTACCGTATAATGCCTCATAGGGAGCCATCTGAATGCTCGACTGGTAGCTGTTATTGTAGGCAAACTCCGTAAGTGGCAAGAACTTATCCCAAGAACCTCTTAAGTCTATAACACAAGTGCGGAGCATGTCCTCCAATATCTGAATAGTGCACTCGGACTGTCCATCCGTCTGAGGATGAAATGTTATGATCAACTCAACCTGCATGCCCAACTCACACTGTGCTGCCCTCCAGAAGTGCGAGGTGAACTGCTATCACGACCCAAAACTAACCCCTGTCGTGATGGCGCCTATCGTGGAACTAGGCAAGCCGACTCATTTCCAAAACAAAACGATATTTTTATTTCAAAGATAATTTCAAGGTTATTTAACATAAAACCTCCATTTAAAGAGTTCAAATCAAAGAAAAATAGAAGTGCGGAAAAGAAAAGCCCGACATCGGGGTGTCACTAGTCATGAGCATCTACTATAATCTGTCTAACAATATCAAGGCTAACTCAGCCTGGAAAAATAGCTAAATACTACTAGAGGAAGATAAGAGGGAGAAGAGTAGGGGTTGCGATCGCCAAACAACTACCTTGCTATCTCCAAGAAAATCTGCAACCAGAACACTCAATAACCGCTACCGTGTCCAGCTATACCTGAATCTGCACACAAGGTGCAGGGAGTAACGTGAGTACGCCAACTCAGTAAGTAACAACAATAAATAAATACTGAGCAGTAGTGACGAGAAATAAAGCATATAACGTTCATATCAGGAAATCTCAGTAAAATACCACATGCTTTTAAAAATCAGGATTTGAATCAAACATCTCGTTTAAACCCAGTTTCAGTAAAAATCATTTAAAGACATTTTTCCAACAGTTTTTCAAACAAAGGCTCAATGCAAAGGTGAGCAAAATGATGAAATCATAAATAGCCCCTCGGGCAAACCTCACAGTCACTCGTGCCACTCGGGCATACCTCACAATAACTCTTGCTACTCGGGCATACCTCACAATCACTCTTGCCACTCGGGCATACCTCACAATCACTCTTGCCTCCCAGTCACTCAGCACTCGGAACTCGCACTTAGTAGGTACCTGTGCTCACTGAGGGTATGTACAAACTTCGGAGGGGCTCCTTCAGCCCAAGTACTATAATCTGCACAGATAACTCACGGGCGATAATAATAAAGTATGCTGTAGGCGGGTAGCCCCGATCAACACTCCTCCTCACAAATCAGGCCCTCGAGGATTTCAGTAAAACAGGGCATTCAGCCCAAAACATTTATATGCATCAAAATAGAGTCATAAAACTGAGTTATGCAGTAAATAAATATAAGCATGACTGAGTATAGATTTTCAATCGAAAACAGTGAGAGGATGATAAGAAACAGCCCATAAGGGTCCAAACAGTATTGGCGCAAGGCCCAAACATGGCATTCAGCCTAATTTACAGAAATTCTTTCTAAAACATATAAGTATAAAATGGTTTCAACAAAGTATGCAACTTTAGAGTTGCTACGGGACGGACCAAGTCACAAATCCCCAACAGTGCACGCTCACACGCCCGTCACCTAGCATGTGTGTCACTTCAAAATAATAGAATGATACGATATCCGGGGTTTCATGCCCTCAGGACTAGATTTACAATCGTTACTTACCTCAAACCGGTCAAATCTCTACCCCGCAATGCTCTAGCCTTTCGACTCTGCCTCCAAATGCTCCAAATCTATTCACAATCAGTATAATACCATCAATATACGCTAATGGAATGAATTCCACAAGAAAAGCTTCAAAATTAAACCAAAACCCGAAATTGGCTCAAAAATTGCATGTGGGGCCCACGTCTCGGAACCCAACAAAAGTTACAAAATTCGAAAGCCCATTCAACCACGAGTCTATCCATACCAATTTTACCAAAATCCGACCTCAACTCGACCCTCAAATCTACAAATCTTATTTCCAAATTTTCCAAGTTCCAATCTCTGATTTACACCTCAAAATCATGTAATCTAGTCGGATTATTCGATGATAATTCAATATTATGGAGTAGAAATGATCACAAGGGACTTACCTCAAGTTTTCCTTAAAAATATATCAAAATCGCCTCTCCCCAAGCTCCAATTTGTCAAAAATGGCAAATGGGACGAAGTCCCTATTTTTATAATTTTGCCCAGACATCCTCGGTTCTGCCTCGATCTTGGCCGTCGATCTTGGCCTTCGATCGAGGTCCTCGATCCTGCCTCGATCTTGGCCCTCGATCTTGGCCTTCGACCAAGGTCCTCGATCCTGGTCCTCGGTCCTGCCCCTCGATCCTGGTTCTCGATCGTGGCCCTCGATTATGCCTTCGATCGTGGCCCTCGACCCTGAGCTCGATCTGGGCTTCGATCGTGGCCCTCGACCCTGATCTCGATCTGGGCTTCGATCGTGGCCCTTGACTCTGAGCTCGATCTGGGCTTCAATCGTGGCCCTCGACCCTGAGCTCGATCTGGGCTCACATATGGGCTCGATTTCTAGGCAGAAGCAATTTCCAACAGAAGGAAATTGCAGCAACTGTTCTAGTTAAATTTTTGATCCGTTAACCATCCGAAACTCACCCGAGGCCCTCGGGACCTCAACCAAATATACCAACAAGTCCTAAAACATCATACGAACTTAGTCGAATCCTCAAATCACCTCAAACAACGCTAAAATCATGAATTACACCCCAATTCAAGCCTAATGAACGTTGAAATTTCTAATTTCTACAAACAACTCCGGAACCTATCAAATCACGTCCGATTGACCTCAAATTTTGCACACAAGTCCTAAATGACATAACCGAGGTATTCCAATTTTCAAAATCAGATTCCGACCCGATATCAAAAAGTCAACCCCCCGGTCAAACTTCTCAAAAATAAAATTTTCGGCATTTCAAGCCTAATTCCTCTAGGGACTCCCAAATAATATTCCGGACACGCTCCTAAGCCCAAAATCACCATACGGAGCTATTGGAATCATCAAAAGTCAAATCCGAGGTCGTTTACATATAGGTCCATATCCGGTCCACTTTTCTAACTTAAAATTTTCAATTATGAGACTGTCTCATTTCACTCCGAGTTCCTTCCGGACTCGAACCAAGTAACCCGATATAACATAATATAGCTGAATAACACAAAAAGAAGTAGAAATGGGGAAAACATGGTTATAACTCTCGAAACAACCAGCCGGGTCGTTACAACTGCGTACCTCGATCAGAAATGATAGACACGGGCACACCGTGAAGATGGACGATCTCGCGGATATAAATCTCTGTCAACCGCTCTGAAGAATAGGTAACTGCCACAGGAATGAAATGCGCTGAGTTGGTCAGCTTGTCCACAATGACCCAAACTACATCAAACTTCTTCTGAGTCCATGGAAGTCCAACAACGAAATCCATAGTGATACGCTCCCACTTCCACTCAGGAATCTCTAACTTCTGAACCAAACCACTCGATCTCTGATGCTCATACTTTACTTGCTGACAATTTAGACACCGAGCTACATACACAACTATATCCTTCTTCATCCTCCTCCACCAATAATACTGCCGCAAGTGCTGATACATCGTGGCGGCGCCCGGATGAATAGAATACCGGGAACTGTGAGCCTCCTCAAGAATCACCTCATGAAGTCCATCCACATTAGGCATGCAAACATGACCCTGCATCCTCAAAACTCCATCATCTCTTACGGTAACCTTCTTGGCATCACCGTGCCGCATTGTGTCCCTAAGGACAAGCAAATGAGGGTCATCATATTGCCGCTCCCTGATGCGCTCAAACAAGGAAGACCGAGCGACTGTACAAGCTAGAACACGACTGGGCTCAAAAACATCCAATATCACTAACTGATTGGCCAAGGCCTGAACATCTAATGCAAGCGGTCTCTCACCGACTGGAATGTACGCAAGGCTGCCCATACTCGTTGACTTTCTACTCAAGGCATCAGCCACCACATTGGCCTTCCCGGGATGATACAAGATGGTGATATCATAGTTTTTCAATAGCTATAACCACCTCCTCTGCCTCAAATTGAGTTCCTTTTGTTTGAACAAATACTGCAAGCTCCGATGATCCGTGAATACCTCACACGATACGTCGTAAAGATAGTGCCTCCAAATCTTCAGCGCATGAACAATGGCTACCAGCTCTAAGTCATGAACAGGGTAATTCTTCTCGTGAACCTTTAACTGTCGCGACACATATGCAATCACCCTTTCATCCTGCATTAACATCGCACCAAGTCCAATACGAGATGCATCACAATATACCATATAAGATCATGCACCTGTGGGCAACACCAACACTGGCGCCGTAGTCAAGGCAGTCTTGAGCTTCTGAAAGCTCGCATCACACTCATCTGACCATCTGAACGGGGCACTCTTCTGGGTCAATCTGGTCAACGGGGCTGCTATAGATGAAAACCCCTCCACAAACCGACGGTAATAACCCTCTAATCCCAAGAAACTCCGGATCTCCGTGGTTGAAGTGGGCCTAGGCCAGTTCTGAACTGCCTCAATATTCTTATGATCCACCTGAATGCCCTTTACTGATACAACATTCCCCAAGAAAGCGACTGAGTCCAACCAAAACTCGCATTTTGAAAAATTAGCATATAACTGTTATCTCTCAGAATCTGAAGTACAATCCAAAGATGTTGCTCATGCTCCTCTCGACTGCGGGAGTAGATCAAGATATCATCAATAAACACAGTCACAAAGGAATCCAGATAGGGCTTGGACACCTGCTTCATCAAATCCATAAATACTGCTGGGGCATTAGTCTGCCCAAATGATATCACTAGAAACTCATAATGCCCGTACCGAGTTCGAAAAGCTGTCTTAGGGACATCAAATGCCCTAATCCTCAACTGATGGTAGCCAAACCTCAAATCGATCTTTGAAAACACTTTGGCACCTTGAAGCTGGTCAAATAAGTCACCAATCCTCGGTAATAGATACTTGTTCTTGATAGTGACTCTATTCAATTGCCGGTAATCTATGCACATCCTCATCGATCCATCTTTTCTTCACAAACAACACGGGCGCACCCTAGGGAGAGACACTAGGTCTAATGAAACCCTTATCAAGCAAATCTTGCAACTGCTCCTTCAACTCTTTCAACTTTGGCGGGGCCATACGGTATGGCAGAATAGAAATGGGCTGAGTGCCTGGAGCCAAATCAATACAGAAGTCAATATCCCTGTTGGGAGGCATCCCCGGCAGGTCTGCAGGAAACACCTCTGGAAACCCACGGATAACTGGTACTGAATCCATGGAAGGAACCTCTGCACTAGAATCGCGGACATAAGCCAAATAAGCTAGACACCCCTTCTCGACCATATGTCGAGCCTTCATGTAAGAGATAACCCTACTGGTAGAATTTCCAGGAGTCCCTCTCCACTCTAATCGAGGCAACCCCGGCAAGGCTAAGGTCACCGTCTTGGCGTGACAATCCACTATAGCATGATAAGGTGACAGTCAATCCATACCCAAGATAACATCAGTCTACCATATCAAGAAGTAGAAGATCTACACTAGTCTCAAGACTCACAATGGTAACCACAAACGAACGATAAACACGATCTACAATAATAGCATCTCCCACATGTGTGGACACATACACAGGAGCACTCAAAGAATCACGAGGCACAACTAAATATGAAGCAAAATAGGATGACATGTAGGAATAAGTAGAACCCGGATCAAATAGAACTGAAGCATCTCTACTGCAAACTGAAATAGTACCTGTGATAACAGCGTCAGATGACTTAACCTCAAGCCTGGCTGGAAAAGCATAGCATCGGGGCTGAGCCCCACCACTCTGAACTACATCTCTAGGACAGGCCCTAGCTGGCTGGCCTCCACCTCTAATGGCTTGACCTCCACCTCTAGCTGTCTGACCACTACCTCTAGCTGGCTGGGCGGGCGGTGAAGCACCCAGTGCCGGGACCATGGCACGAGAACCTTGATGTTGTGAGCTACTTGATGCACGAGGGCAAAATCTAGCAATGTGCCTCGGATCACCACAGCTATAACAGGACCTCGACTGTTGTGCTTGCTGACCCTGAAACTGACTCTGTCGACCTGAGTAACCATCCTAAAAGCTATGGAGCGGAGGTGCACTAATAGGAGCTGGGGGTGCACTGTAGGCTAGCTGGTCGAAATAAGGCATATAAGGGCCACGTCTACCTGAAACATCGTGGGATGCCTATAGTGCTGAATGAAACGGCCTAGGAGGATGGCCTCTACCAAAATTACCCCTGCCTCCAGACGAGGCACCACTGAACCTACCAAACTGACGAGGCCTCTTATCAGACCCATGCCCTCTCTCTTGTGCAAGAACTATCTCGATCCTCCTCGCAACATTAGCCGCTACCTAAAAGGAAATCTCACTTCCGGTCTCCTTGGCCATCTGTAGCCTGATAGAGTGAGTGAGTCCCTCAATAAATCTCCTCACTCTCTCTCCCTCAGTAGGTAGTAAAAGGAGAGCATGACGGGCTAAATCCACAAAACAGGTCTCGTACTGAGTGACAGTCATACTGCCCTGCTGTAGACGCTCAAATTGCTTGCAGTAATCCTCTCTCAATGTGGTAGGGAGGAACTTCTCTAGAAATAGTCGTGAGAACTGCTCCTAAGTCATTGTAGGCGACCCAACTGGTCTGGTCAACGTATAATCTCTCCACCACCTCTTGGCGGATCCTGTCATCTGGAATACAGCAAAATCGACCTCATTGGTCTCAACTATACCCATGTTCCGCAATACCTCATGGCAACGGTCAAGATAATCCTGTGGGTCCTCAGAAGGTATACCACTGAAGTGAGCTGGAAAGATCTTAGTAAACTTATCCAGTCTCAATAAGGCCTTAGAAGACATGGCGGGCTTATCATCGGCCTGTGCCGCAACAACTGGCTAAACTACCCCAACTGGCGGGGTTGTTGGAGCCTGATACTGGGGAGCCAACTGCTCCAGAGCGGGAGTAGTGGGAGTTTGTGCTCCTCCCCCAGCCTGTGAGACGACTGGTGCCACTGGAAATATACCATTCTGGGCCACGCCCTCCATAAGACTTACCAAACGGACTAGAGCATCCTGAAGCACTGGAGTAGCTATGAATCCATCCGGAACTTGAACTGGTCCAACCGGTACATTCTGAACTGGAACCTCCTTCTGAAGATCCACTTGAGGTTCCATTGTTGGTGCTGGTGCTCGAGCTCTGGGCTGAGCTCTGCCCCTGCCTCATCCTATGGCACGACCTCGGCCTCGACTTCTGCCCCTCGTAGGAGCTGCCACTGGGGGCTCTGGCTGCTGCTTAGCTGAAGATGCGGTAAGTGTTCTCGCCATCTGCGAGAGAACAAGAGTAGAAGAGTTCAATTAGCAATGAGAGAACAAAATCGCACGACAGAGAAGAATAGAAGTGAAATTTGTTCCTAAACTTCATAGCCTCTGGAAGATAAGTATAGACGTCTCCGTACCGATCCTCCAAACTCTACTAACTCTGCTCATGACTTATGAGACCTAGGCAACCTAGTGCTCTGATACCAACTTGTCATAATCCGGAATTCTCACCTTCGAGATCGTGATGGCGCCTAACATTTCACTTGCTAGGCAAGCCAACGTTAGAGAAACATTAAGTCAATTATTATTCAATTCAATAGATACAGTCAATTAAACCAAAATGAAATAAAACCGAGTGCGAAATAACATAATTTCCCATAATATCTATTACAAATCGGATCTGGAGTCACAACTCACGAGCTCCTAAGATTTTCTACAAACAGAGTCTGAAAGAAATACAACTGTTCTGAATGAGAAGAAACAGTAAAATAGGAAAATAGAAGGGGACTCCAAGGTCTGCGGACGCCAGCAAATCTACCTCAAGTCTCCCGTAAGCAAGTCCAAGCTGTTACGCCTAACGAACAGCTAGGGCCGATACCAAAATCTGCACAAGAAGTGTAGAGTGTAGTATGAGTACAACCGACCCCATGTACTCGTAAGTGTCGAGCCTAACCTCGACGAAGTAGTGACGAGGCTATGACAAGACACCCACATAATAAACCTGTGCAGATAACAGTATATGTACAAGAAAATAACAATAATAGTTAATCATGTACTATTGGGAGGGGTACATACTAAAGGGGGTACACGATATAAGAGATACAGCGGAAATAATAACCCGAAACAGTCAATATGCCTTCAACCAGTAAAACAATTAGGCACAATGAAGAAAATGGCATGGCATCACCCTTCATGCTTTTACTCTCAACCTCACAATGAAACAATGATATTGCATGGCATCACCCTTCGTGATTTTACTCTCACTTTCAGTATAAATTAATAGATACGACACGACATCATCCTTCGTGCATTAACTCTCATAACATGACACGACATCACCCTTCGTGTATTAACACTCATAATATGGCACGACACTACCCTTCGTGCTTTAACACTCACAATATGGCACAGCATCACCCTTCGTGCTTTAACACTCTCCCTTACCAAATAACAATGAACAAACAATAACAGGGAGATAGGATCAACAAGAACAAGCCTTACTTCAACAATGGTTCAACAATACCAATCTCAACTTTGGAATTAATACTCAATTATCACAAAGACCCATAAACATGGTAAGAATGATCAGTTTAACAAATAACTAGTCTAAGCATGGATAACACGATCAAAGTAAGCAATAATTACAAGGAACATGTCCCACCCTCATGCTTTAACCCGATAACAACGCATAAGTACTTGTCACCTCACATATACATTGTACCCAACATCTAAACATATGGCAAATAGACAAACAAGTCTTAATCCCTCAAGTCAAGGTTAACCACGACACTTACCTCGCTCCAAAAGGTCCACTCAAAGCTCAATCATAGCTTTGCCTTTCAAACAAGCCTCCGAACCAATAAAATCTAGCAAATTACTAACCAAACGATTCAAATTGAGCCTTGGGAACTACCCACGATTGCAAAGGATTCAATTTAGGTCATTATTAAAAAAGTCAACAAAAGTCAACCCCGGGCCCGCTTGGTCCAATCCCGAAAATTGAATGAAAACCCGATTACCCATTCACCTCCGATCCCGGTTATGTAATTTATTTTGGAATCCGACCTCAATTTGAGGTCTAAATCCCCATTTTATAAAAATCCCTAATTCTACCCCAAACCCCCAATTTTCACCATGAAAACACAAGATTTTAGGTTGAAATCTTAGGAAATGAAATGAAAGATTGAAAGAAACTAGTTTATAATCACTTGCCAATGATTTGGGGAAGAAGAGTTCTTTGAAAAATCGCCTCTAGGGCTTCTAAGTTTGAACATTTGAGAGAATGAACAAAAATCCCGTCTAACTTCCATTTTGATCAGTTGCAGATGTCGCATTTGCGACCTGGGGTTCGCAAATATGAACACCACAAATGCGAAGAAACTATCGCAATTGCGAAGTCCATCCCATCTCTGCTTTCATCGCATTTGCGATGAATGGTTCGCAAATGCGAACTCTGATCTTCCGCAAATGCGACCGTTTGATCGCAATTGCAATCCTGTACCCCCTGACCCACTTCGCAAATGCGAAGATTTGTTCGCAAATGCGAACTTGAAGTGCTCCAGCTACTCTTCGCAAATGCGAACCCATCAGAGGTCGCAAATGCGAAGCCTGACCTCGCAAATGCGAGATCAGAGGCTTGCACTAGAACTGAAACACACCAGCAATATTTCTAAGTCCATTTTCATTCAGTGGCCTATCCGAAACTCACTCGAACCCTCGGGGCTCTAAACCAAATATGCACACAAGTCTAAAAACATCATACGAATTTGCTCGCGCGATCAAATCGTCAAAATAATACCTAGAACTATGAATCGGACACCAAAATCAAATAAAATTTTCAAGAAACTTTAGAATTGCTATATTAACAACCGGACGTACGAATCACGTCGAACCAACTTCATTTCTCCCCAAATTTGACAGACAAGTTATAAATATAGTATTGGACCTATACTGTATTCCGAAACCAAAATACGGACCCGGTATCCAAAAAATCAAATATTGGTCAAACATTTCAAAGTCATTAAGCTTTTAACTTTCAAATTCCAACAAAGTGCGATAACTCGGGTTAGGGACTTTCGAATTCGATTTCGGGCATACGCCCAAGTCCCAAATCATGATAACCCACCGAGACTGTCAAAATATGAATCCAGGTCCGTTTGCTTAAAACGTTGACTGAAATCAACTCAAGTGGATTTTAAGGCAAAAAATTTATATTTTCTTAGTTTTTAACATAAAAGCTTTCCGGAAAAATACCCGGACTGCGCGCACAAATCGAAAAAGGCTAAAATGAGGTATTTAAGGCTTCAAAACGCAGAATTGGGTTCTAAAACATAAGATGACCTATCGGGTTATCACAAAAATCCTAGGATACACAAATTTGTCTGCGTAAGAAGAACAATGAAAGGAATTAGAAGATAGAGCAAAACCGTTTATAGTATAATATCAAGAGTCATTGATAAAAAGGTAAACTTGAAGCAATAATTAAGCATGAAATAGAAGAAAAAATCTATTCTAAATGAGTTGTCATCATTTTTTTTCTTTTTGCATTATTCCAACAAATAACAGGTCCCAATGTTTTCATTTCACATTTTTAAAAGGCCAAAAGATTTATTTTTTTAATCTGTATTAATTGATAAATCTTTGAATAGTTGTGATAAAAGTACTTTTGTGTTATATATTTGTGTTTAGTATTAGGTACTAGGAACAACAACAATTTTCATATAATAATTCTCTTAAGTCCAAGAAAATATTTTGGATAACTTTTTTTTTTGTTGTATTAGATAATAGCAATAACATCAATTTGGTATTTTTAAAAATTATTTATGTGATTTCTTAAAATTGCATACTCATTGAAATGAGGTGCACACAAAAAACATAAAAAAACGTACATGAAAACTAGATTACTATAAAAATGGAAGGATCTAATGTGAAAAATCGATAGACCAAAATGCATGCACATATAAAGTTGCACGATTTTCTAAACTTTTAATTAAACACTCATTCTATAATATTTGTGTACAAAAGATCAGTATATATTCTAATAAATACTACTCCTTAGATACAAATTATCTCGTTACCTTTTGGCAAACTTTTTAACTCAACATCAACTTATAGAAGTACTTATGAAAGGACATCATGTCAAGTTACAACATAATTTTAGAGAATAAGAATAAATTATGTTATAATTTGTTATTAATTTTTTTATCAAGTATATTTTATTAATTATATACCACAAGAAAGAAGAAAATCGGATAACTTCAATAATTGGAGGTAAAGTTTGAAGTTATAATGAGACATCTAAAGTATGAGGGATTGGAGCAAGACTTATTCATTTATTTTAGCTAAATCGGATCAATTCAATATTTTTGAGGAACCTATAATTTTTTATTTTGACATTTATTTTATAACTTATATATATATTAGTTAATAACATTTTATGTAATTTCTTAAAACATATGTATTCAATAGTATAAGATATAGACCCAATAATTTATTCTTTTTATATACACTTTATATTAATTACAGTATACAACGCATGTAGACTAATACTAATGTTACTAAAACACTCTCTATGGTTGACATGTATTTGTAAAGCATATGAATTATGATCAAAATTCGATATAGTCTATCACGTGTTACCTTTTGATGGTGAAGCTGCATCAACATTGATAGTTTCTAGTGCGTAGATACCTTAATCTCATAGAATTTCTTACGTTATAGAATTTCATTCTTCCTATAATTAACACTCAACACCCACCCCCCAAAACCCCACCCCACCCCGCGCCCCTCCCCTCTTTTCGCTACTCTGTTTTTCATCATTATCTATCATCAAACATCATCATCCTTTATTTTCCATTGTATATATTTAAAACACGCACACACACACTGAACTTGGTGTTGTATGTGTAAATATTCAACGCAGAATTTGTGAAAAAGAAGAAGAAGAAGAAGAAGAAGAAGATAAAAGGGGAAGTAATTAAATAGAAAAGAAAACAAAAGATCGATTAAACTCCACCGCCTTTAGGTACCCAAGAAGTAATTTTTCTTCTTATTTTTGGTTAAAAAGTGATTATGGGTCTGTAATTTTCATCTTATTACACTTTTTAATCATCTGGGCAAAGGCTATTTATCCTCTACAGAAATTGCATACTTTGTGCTTTTTCCTATTGCTTCAAGCTGATCACCTCCTTTAAATTGCAGAAACTATGTATAGATGTTTGTATGTGTATGTATTTGCTTAAATCACTCTGGACTTTTTTTCTGGGTGCTTTTTTTTAAAGAGGCTTTTTAGTCGAAAGAATGCATTTTTTGTTGTTGCTAATTCTAGTGTTTTAACGTTGATATGTTCTTCTATTGTAATGGATTTAAGTTATACACTGACTTCTTAGAGATTCTTTTACACTTAGCAGTGAAATCTAACCTATTATAGCATGTTAGTTACCGGTAATTACCTTATAAATAACCTGATTCTATAAATATTTTTTACACCGTTAATTGTGGCAGAGCTAGAGTGCCGAACCCAGCAGCTTTGGTTCGAACCTTGTATTTGTCTTAAAAATCCATTGAATATGTATAAATTATTAATTTCGAACCCAGTAACTTAAAACAATTAGAATCTCGAACCCATAAGCTTGAAATCCTAACTCCGCCTCTGCCGTCAGCGTGCATAACATAAACTCACTCTATTGCTATAAGCATGTACTGTCTGTTTGTTCTACTACATGATCAGCATATAACACTATGATGACTACGTTTGGGAGGTTCTCCTTGTTACCGGTTAATTTATTGTGACATATTTTGTAATTCATAACTAGAGAAGTCCAAAATTTTGTTTCCATGGATTAATCAATGAGTGGATTATATCCACAACTTGTGCTATTTATACAAGGATAAATTGGCCTTATGAGTCCTCTATATCCATTTTGCTTGTTCGAAATTTTTATCCAAAATTTTGTTTAGATGGCTGAAAAAACTAAACCTGTTGATGTTCGGTGCATTTGTGAATGATTATGGGTTGTTGAGAGAGAAGTGCTTATAATATTGACAGGACTGCGTTATAGAACTGGCTTGGTGTTGTTTAATGGGAAACCGGGGGCAGAAAAGAACTGAAACTGTTGATGAACTGCCTGCCGATAAGCGAGCCTGTAGCTCCACGGAATTCAGGCCAAGTACTTCTAATTCAGTGGTTCATACTACAATGAGTTCTATACACGAAAGCAACAATGGCGATGTGGACACATCATCATCAAGTTCAGGGTCAAGTGAAGGTGGAAAGGACTCTGCTTACGGATCTTGTGAATCTGATAATAGCTTCAGGGACTATTACAGGCGGCAATCGCTGGACAATCAGGGCAAATTCAAAGGAATTTTGTCAAGTTTGAGCAAGGAATTATCTGACGAATCAGCACTGTTGGCTGCTCTTACTGAGCTATGTGAATTGTTATCTTTTTCCCCTGATAGTTCGATTTCAAACTTAATGGCAGATTCATTTTCTCCCATTCTTGTAAGATTGGCTAGACATGAGAGCAATCCTGATATAATGCTATTAGCTATCAGGGCAATGACTTATTTGTGTGAAGGTCATCCTCGTTCTTCGGCCTACCTAGTTAGACATGATGCAGTTCCTGCCCTTTGTCAAAGGTTAATGGCCATTGAGTACTTGGATGTGGCTGAACAGGTGTGCGAAATGGTTTATCAATAATTTATCTTCTTTGTACTAAAGTAAATAGTAGAAAGCTTTATAGGTGGATTCTTGTGGTTGATTTTTTCTTCTTCTTTAACATAGTGTTTGCAAGCACTGGAGAAAATTTCACATGACCAGCCGATTGTTTGTTTGCAATCTGGGGCTATCATGGCCATTCTAAGTTATATTGATTTCTTTTCGACAAGTGTGCAGGTAAAGCAATAACATTAAGAATCTGCTATTGATAAACTGATGAATTGAAGGTTGAGAAGTTGATCTTCTTCTCTTTGTTTTTATTTATCTGTTTCAGAGAAAGGCACTCTCAACTGTAGTAAATATTTGTAAAAAGCTTCCCTCTGAATGTCCGTCACCTTTGATGGATGCAGTTCCCATTTTGTGTAATCTTCTTCTATACGAGGATAGACAGGTATAATTTGTTCCAAGAACTGTTCCTTTATTGATTCCTGTCAATTATTTAGTGTTACAATTTTATAACTTTGAAATGGTTTCTTCATTTTTCAGCTTGTTGAGAGTGTAGCCACTTGCTTAATTAGAATAGTGGAGCAAGTATGTCGCTCTTCCGATATGCTGGATGAACTATGTAAACACGGTCTGGTTCAGCAAGCCACACATCTCATACAGTTGAATGGTCGAACAACAGTTTGCCAATCAGTTTACGTTGTAAGCTGTTGTGTGTTTTAGTTGCAGTCATCAGATATGAATATCCCTTGTCTACATTCTTCATTGTCTTGGTTTAGAAGTAATTTTTTCCCATGTTAGGGTTTAATTGGGTTACTTGTCAAACTGGCTGCTGGATCTATTGTGGCCGTCAGGACTCTCTTTGAACTTAACATCAGCCGCATATCAAAGGACATTTTATCCACTTGTGACTTCTCACATGGGGGGCCTTCTACTCTGACGGTTGATGGGCACTATAATCAGGTCTTGGCTTTACATAGTTTCCTTATTCTTTTAATTGTTGATTGTTAAGTTATTTTAAATGAAATTCTGTTTCGCAGCTATACATGTGAAAAGGGAATTGTAGCATAGATTTGATCACAAAGAAAAAAAAGAAGCAATGGGGAGTTTTCATGTGAAATTTTTTTGATTAATCATAGTTCTTGGTATGTTATCTACTTACATCTGGTAGTCATGAAACCAGTTAAACTTTTGGTTTCTCAAAGACTGTTGGTAACTTTGACCAGATAATTCTCTGTTGCCTCGAGCATGGTTTTTGTGCTTTATCTGTTGACTCATTCAAAGGCGCTTGCTCAGATTTTACCTGTCAAGTTGAAAAAAGAGAGGGACCAATAAGGTTGCACTATAGTTTTTGAGTGATATCAATATCTTCTTTTTTTATGTGGAAAATAAGTGATCCGTCATGGCTTCATTCTGTTTTAGTATGAACTCATGGATTGCTATTAGAGGAGCTGCCGGGTGTTCTTGTTGGAACAGATAGAATGTGGAAGAGTGATGCTATCATGATGAAAATTTAATATTATTCAAGTGTATGATCTTGGACAACTGCATAGTTAACCAAGTTTATGAAAGCTAAGAGCTATGGTTAGGTTAGGGTTTAAAGGACTGCTTCTTTGTTAGAAAGAGAAGGAAGAAGAGTAGTATGAATTAATAAAAGGGAGTGTAGAGGAATATCCCCATAAATTTGATGTGCAAGTCTTGACTTGCAATCTTGGAGTAGAGGAATACCGGGAAAGCTCCTATATACAAGAGGTATGCCAAAAGTAGAGAATCGGTAGAAAGATATGATTCTCTATGAAAGACATCCAATCGTCTATACAATTAGGAACCTCATGGGTGTACCAAAAAGACATTAAAAACAGGAGGCTATTTCTCAGATGGCATTCATAAGAGGCAGACAGACTATGGATGCTGTCCTAATTGCCAATGAATGCATTGATACAAGGAAAATAAGCAAGGAACCTCGGATATTATGCAAGCTGGATATAGAGAAAGCATATGATCATTTGAACTGGAATTTTCTTCTAAAAACCCTCAGGAAAATATGCTTTGGTGGAAGATGGATTAATTGGATAAAATTCTGCATTTTTACTGTGAACTTTTCAGTACTCATTAATGGAGCACCAGCTGGTTTTTTCCTTCTCAGAGGGGTCTGAGACAAGGGGATCCCCTTTCCCCTTTCCTATTCATTATTGCCATAGAAGGATTGAATGATATGTTGAAAAGAGCTCAGACAAATAATTGGATAAGGGGCTTCAATGTGAATTGTAGGGCTGATAGCAATATGATGATTTCCCACTTGCAGTATGCCGATGACACCTTGGTGTTTTGTGAAGCTGATAGAGAACAACTAAAAGTATTAAGGGTGATCCTCATTCTCTTTGAAGTCATTTTTGGGCTACACATAAATTGGCACAAAAGCTTCATTTATCCGGTCAATGAGGTAATGGAGCTACAAAGTCTTGCTATATTCTTGGTGGGAATGTAGGTGAATTACCTACTGTATATTTGGGGATGCATTGAGAGCCAAGAGCAAATCAAAAGGAATTTGGAATGGTGTGCTGGAGAAATGTGAAAAGAAGCTAGCAAATTGGAAGAATCAATATCTATCTATGGGGGTAGACTAATCTTGATTAATTTTGTACTTGATGCCATGCCTACTTATATGATGTCTCTATTCCCAATTCCAGCCAATGTAGTGAAAAGAATTGATGCATTAAGAAGAAATTTCTTATGGAAAGGCAACAGTGAGAAGAAGAAGTTGCATCTGGTTAAATGGAATTCTCTTACTACTAGCAAGAAGAGATTGGGAATCAAAAACTTGAGAGTCTAGAATCATAGTTTGATGATGAAGTGGCTATGGAAATTTGCGGCAGATGAGCAATCACTGTGGAGAGAGGTCGTTAGGGAGAAGTATGGAATGGAAGGAAAATGGACAACCAAACCAGTGAGAAGTCCATATGGTGTCAGTTTGTGGAAGTCAATTAGGAATTTGTGGCCAAAAGTGATTAAGAAGTCCAGATTCAAAGTAGGAAATGGTATGAAAATTTCCTTGTGGGATGACAATTGGTTAGGCCAAGGTCCATTGAAGCTACTTTTTCCTGGCATATATACTTTGAATCAACAACAACAAGCAACACTAGATGAGGCATGGACTAATCAAGGTTGGAATCTTACCTTCAAAAGACTTCTAAATGATTGGGAGATTGACAGAGTAATAGAGTTTTACAATACTTTGGAGCTATTCAGTGGAATCAACTCTAATCAAGATCTCATCATATGGCAAGAGAATAGGCAGGGGAAGTTTTCTGTTAAGTCTGCTTATAAGGAATTCAACCTGTCTAATAACCTGGTTGGATGTTGGCCATGGAAGATGATATGGAAAGTAAAAATCCCTTACAAGGTTGCTTGCTTTACATGGTTACTAGCAAAAGAAGCGGTTCTAACACAAGATAATCTAATTAAGAGAGGTTTTCATTTGTGCTCTAGATGTTACTTATGTGGAGAGGAGGCGGAGACAATTAGTCATCTCTTTTTGCATTGCAAATTCACTGTTCAAATATGGAGGATTTTTATCAATTTTAGGGGAATTTTATGGCCAATGCCGGGAAGAATTCTTGATGTTCTAGCTTGCTGGAATAAAGAGGGCTACCTTTCTAGTTATAAAGAGAGATGGAGAATTGTCCAAGCTTGCATATGGTGGACAATTTAGGAAGAGAGAAATCAGAGATGTTTTGAAGACAAACCCAGTAACATCCAGAAGACGAAGATGAAATGTCTAGCTCTTTTCTATTTTTGGTGTAAAGGAAAGTTTTTGGAGGATCATAAATCCATTTTTGATGTGCTAGATTCCTTGTGAGAAGACCAAGGATTATAAGTGTTTTAATTTTCTTTTTGGGCACTCATTCTGTAATTATGGGTGACTTCACAAATTTAGTGAAGTCTATATATTAATATACAAATATGTTACCTTCTCAAAAAAAAAAAAAAAAGGAGGCTATTTCTCAGATGTACAAAATCAGGCTCTTTCCATTCAAAAGGTCTCCTATTTCTCATCCTCCATACTATGCTAATTGAAAGAATTAGCATTTTATACCTTTTAGTCTTAGATTTTAGGAGAGGGAAATAGGAAAAGACAATGGTTGAAAGGTGGCTGAAAACCAAAGAAGAAAAATCACTTCAACGTTTGAATAGGAGTTATATGGATCTTTTCATATAAAAACATTGTAAATCATGCGTCTGATCGCTGAAACAAACAGCTAGCATACAGTGGTGGGATCATCAGGAGTTCATCGTTTTGTGCCCCTGCTCAATTATGATGAAATAGTGCTGAACTTTGTCTGTCGGTCAAGTAACTTCTTTTAGTTTTGTTTTGTTTAATATCAGTAGATGTTCCATTACTTTTGGGGTTGTAGCAATTCCACCCTATTGGGAATACCTTCAATTACATAAGCATTAATTTGAAGTGTTTCTTGTCTTTTGGTAGCTATGTATAAGTTTAGAATGTCAATTTATGAAATGTCAGTGCCTTGGCTCATATCTTGTCAGATGGTTATGTCTCTACATGTGATGATTGCTGAAGCAGTAGAGTTCTATTGTCTTCCTCAGGTAGACGAAGTTCTCAAGTTGTTAAACGAACTTCTTCCTCCCATATCCAGAGAGCAGAATATCCAACTAGCTGCAGACAAAGAACACTTCCTCATCAATCACCCTGATCTTCTGCAGAAATTTGGCTTTGATTTATTTCCTGTGTTAATCCAGGTGGTTTCTCTTAGTTGTGGTATCTAAATTAGTTTGCTATAGTTTTTGTCATTCTTTCTTTAACTAACTTTTTTTTTAATCATCGAACAGGTGGTCAGTTCTGGTGTAAATTTATATGCTTGTTACAGCTGTCTATCTGTTATCAATAAGTTAGTTTATTTCAGCAAATCTGACATGCTTGAATTTCTTCAAAATACTAATATTTCAAGGTGAGATGGTTTCATTTACTCCCTGCTTTAAGCAAAATCTTAATATCTTCTTTCTATTAGGCGAAACTGACTTCTCTGTATCTAGCAGCTTCTTAGCTGGAGTTTTTACTCGCAACGATCCTCATGTTCTGATACTAGCCCTTCAGATTGTTGATAAGCTTCTAGAGAAGCTCTCTCATGTTTTCTTGAACTCATTTGTAAAGGAAGGTGTTCTCTTTGCTGTTGATGCACTTCTTTCTCCGGAAAAATGTTCGCAGTTTCTATTTTCAGATGAAACCTGCCAAGGATCAGTACCATGTGCTGCAGTAAAATGTCTCTGTTTTGCTTCTGAGTCTCCAACAGGACCCGAAGCAAAGACCTGCAAGATAGAGAAAGAGACTCTTCAAAATCTTGCTAGGCATATCAGGACCAATTACTTTGCAACAGACTCAATGAATCCTGATTTAGGAATAACCAATGTTCTACAGAAGCTGAAGACTCTCTCTTCTGCATTAACTGATCTGGTCCACAAAGCTAGTAGCAGCATTGCTCCTCTTCAAGAGAAAGAAGACTTGTACCCTGTTTTGCATCAAATTATGTCAGAGTTAAATGGAAATGATGCCGTTTCCACGTTTGAGTTCATTGAAAGTGGAGTTGTAAAGTCTCTAGTGAATTACCTTTCCAATGGCCGATACTTGGGACAAAAGGTAGATGGTGATGGTTCAGTAGATCAGCTGTACATTGTAGAAAAGAGATTTGAGCTGTTTGGTAGATTACTTTTGTATAACTCAGTCCCTCCTCTGGAGGACTCCACCTTTCTTGCACTGATAAAGAGATTGCATAGTGCACTTTCCTCAGTGGAAAACTTCCCAGTCATCTTGAGTCATGCATCTAAGCTACGAAACTCGTATGCTACTGTCCCATATGGGCGTTGTACTTCATATCCTTGTCTGAAGGTCCAGTTTGTGAAGGGAGACGGGGAGTCTTCACTTGGAGATTATACAGAGTGTGTTGTGAATGTAGATCCTTTTTCGCCTTTGGAAACAATTGAGGGATACTTGTGGCCAAAAGTGAGTAGAAGGAAAAGTGAGAAGTTGAAACCTCCCACTCTGGCTACGGAGGATGAGTCATCGTCTCGTTCATCACAAGATGTAAGCACGTCTCAAGGCAAAAGTCCAGGACCCATGGAATTGGACACCACATCCACCAATGCCCATGAAACGCAGGTTTGTTTATCAAAATTTTATTTGTACTAATTGCTTCTCAATCTGTTATGTTTACATCTTTTATTTAATGGTAATGAGCTTCCTTCATTCAAAATTCTTACGGTTTTTTCTCAGGAGGTGAAGAGTAACTTACAACTATCTGTTGAAGCGGAAAGTATGGACATAGAAAAAACAAAGAGCGATTCAATGGATATTTCAAATATTAATGCAGTAAGTCTTTATCTTTGGTAATAGTTTTAACAAGTTATTTCTTATGTATTTTTAGCATGTCCTCAATTTTTTCGTTGCAATGGGTGGCACTTTCTTTATCTTGTAAGTGATTCTATATTGTGGTATAAATAGCCGCGGAATCTTATTGGCTATGTCAAATCAACGTACTCTGCATTCTGACATATCCCTGATGTTATGTTCCAATGTTGCCTTGAAGGAGTCTTTGGAGAAAGGAAAACTTTGTTCGTCTGAAGATGATAGTAGCACAAGTTTAGAGTGTACTGGATGTTCTGATGATGAAGATGTTGCACCAAAATTGATATTCTACTTGGAGGGACAGCAGTTGAACCAGAAGTTAACCCTATATCAAACTGTACTCCACCAGCAGATTAAAGCAGGGAATGACATCATTACTAATTCAAGCATGTGGAGTCAAGTACACAGGGTGACCTACAGAAGATGTGTGAGACATAAACCAGGATGTGCTCAGAGTTGCAAACACGTTGTAGATTCTACTCCATCTGGGAAACCTATAATGTGGTGGCAGTACACCCCATTTTTCTCTAGCATGTTTAGCTGCGAAATGGTTGATCTTGAGAAATCAAGTCCAACTTATGAAATCTTATTTCTTCTGAAAAGCTTGGAAGGCATGAACAGGTTCAGTTTTCATCTCATGTCTCATATAAAAATATATGCTTTTGCAGAAGGGAAGACCACCGATTTTAGTGATATAAAGGTCACAAATTCTGATCTCCCTCAGAATGAATTTGCGAACTCTAAATTGACAGAGAAACTAGAACTGCAAATGAGGAATCCTTTTTCTGTTTCCATAGGTGGCATGCCACCTTGGTGTGGACAGTTGGTTAATTCATGCCCCTTTTTGTTTGGTTTCGAGGCAAGATGCAAGTATTTCCGCCTGGCTGCATTTGGTCAACCGCCAATCCATCCTGAACCGTCATCTCATAATACGGCAGGGGGTATGAGCGGTAGGCATCAAAACAATGGTGGCCTCCGCCGGAAAAAAATCTTAGTTCATCGAAATAGAATTTTGGATTCTGCAACACAGATGATGGACCTCCATGCCGATCAGAAGGTTGTCATTGAGGTGGAATATAGTGATGAGGTTGGTACTGGTCTTGGCCCAACCTTGGAATTTTTTACCTTGGTCGGTCATGAGTTCCAGAAGATTGGGCTAGGGATGTGGAGAGGTGATAGCATGGCTAGTGGAACCATGAGTGTAGAGCAGGAATCTGGAATGCTCTTTTCTTCTTTTGGTCTCTTCCCTCGCCCATGGTCACCTTTATCCCGTTCGTTAAGTGGCCTAGAGTTCTCTGAAGTGCTGAAAAAGTTTGGGCTTCTGGGCCAGATAGTTGCAAAGGCTCTCCAAGATGGCAGGGTTTTGGATCTTCCTTTATCCAAAGCATTTTACAAACTTGTTCTTGGGAGGGTATGGTCCATGTTTTAATAGGCCACTTTGTTAGTTCTGGTTCTTAAGTTTTCCTTACGTTCTCTTCTTTTTGTAGGAACTCACGGTATATGACATCCAGTCATTTGAACCCGAACTTGGTAGGGCTCTCCTAGAATTTCAGGCTCTTGTTGAAAGAAAAAGACATCTGGAATCACTATCTGAGGGAAAACCATCGTTAGACCTTGAACTTAATTTCGGGAATACGAAAATTGATGATCTTTACCTTGACTATACTCTTCCTGGCTATCCAGATTATGTCTTTAATTCTGCATCCGATGCAAAAATGGTTAGGCACTCTACAAGTTGATGCGTGATATTTTGTGCGATTCTAACAGGCTAATCATTGAAGTTGATGACTTGCTTTCTAGGTTGACATGTCTAACTTAGAGGAATATGTTTCACTCATTGTGGATGCTTCTTTAAATTCTGGGATATCAAGGCAAATTGGAGCATTCAAGTCGGGCTTTGATCAGGTCTGTGTCAATCAAACCATCTTTAAGTATAATCTCTTGTAGTTATAGATCTGCAACTATAGTTTGCATCAGGGGAAAATCAATTGAATGATTTGTTAGTTACTCTCTGGAAGTTGCAACACCAGAAATTTGTAAGAAATTCCATGTATGTTTTCATCACATTTTAAGATTTGCTGGTCTTTTTGACCAGCAAATCTTAAAATGTGATGAAAACATACATGGAATTTGTATAACATTCTCAAAAAAAATTAAAAAAAAACATTCTCAAAAATATTTGCTGGTCTTTTGAAGTATGCGTCATCCGGCACATGAACACTAGCAAGCCAGTTAAAGTATTTAGATATTAGCTCGCATGTAAGGGAACTATCCAGAAAATTATGTATTTTAAAGATCGTGCTATTTCATTTGCATTTGAAATACTATGCCAGTGTTATTTCTTCTTATTGAAATGGCAGCATTTTGGAGCTACTTCATCAAATTAAATGAGAAAATCAGTTGTCCCACATATCTTATATTGCCATAACATTTGGTTGGAACTCTAAAAGTAGTTCAAATGTTACTCATTTTTTCCTCTGAAGTCTTCGCCTTTTCTATAGCAGTACAATATCAGTCCTCTTAAATGTTGTCGATTCCTCAGGTTTTCCCCATCAAACATCTTCAAGTATTCACAGAGGATGAATTAGAGCGACTGTTGTGTGGAGAGTGTGGATTTTGGAACGTAAGTTTTGCTTCCCGAGCAGCTATTGATATTACCTTAAAAGCTCAATTTCCTGTTTCATTTTCACTGATTATCATTCTTTTGTGCAGTCCAATGAGCTTCTGGATCACATCAAGTTTGATCATGGGTACACTGCTAGCAGTCCTCCAGTTGTAAATGTTTGTATCCATTCTTATCTTTTCAGATTTTATTCATGGAACCAATTGCTTCTTATGACAATTGACCTCCTGGAAATTTGCAGTTACTCGAAATTATGAGGGAGTTTGACAGCAAACAACAGAGAGCATTCCTGCAGTTTGTGACTGGTGCACCTAGACTGCCTCCAGGGGGTCTGGCATCTCTAAGCCCAAAGTTAACAATTGTTCGGAAGGTCCGTACAATGTAGATATCCTGAGTGCATAATATAGTCCAATTGACAAGAGGAAGATATTTCTTATATTATGTTGCTTCCTGCTCTAATGTCAACCTCTTTTGGTTTGTCGCAGACTTGCAGCGGTTGGGTTGACGCTGACCTGCCTAGTGTGATGACATGTGCCAATTATCTGAAGCTACCACCTTACTCTTCAAAAGTCGAGTCCTTTCTCTTTCACTGCCTTGTGTGAGGTCTCTTTTGTTTATTATTATTTGGCAAAACAAATAACTTTGTTTATTCTCTCTAAATTTTGCAGGGGAAAATGAAGGAAAAACTGTTATATGCCATAACTGAAGGACAGGGCTCATTCTACCTTTCATAGGCTCGCTGTCTTGGTCAATCAGGTACATAGCTTGTGAATATATAGTTCAGAGTAGGTGGTGGCTGTGTAAATTCGTGACGTAGGAGAAGAATCACGGCAGCGGGTGGTTGGTTGTGGAGTTGAACAAGGAGCCGATTACTGCTGCTGCACTGACTAAAACTTGGTGGTTGTGTAAATCAATGGTTAAGTAGTATAATAAAATAGTTAGTCCAGTTCTTAAAGGTGAATTGTACAGTGAAAAGCTCTTGTGGGGTTTTATGCTTGGTTCAGTTAGTTTTTGGTACATATAAACTATGTACAGGAAACAGTTGCAGATTATATATTCCACTTAAGGTCGGTTTGATGGAGGATGAAAGTGAAATAGGTTAATTTACTCTCTTATTTTGTTTCGTTTCGTTCTTTTCTGTTCTTGAGGTTACAGCGTGATGGAAGTATATTTGCTATGTAACTTCAACCAAATTGCAAGATTTTTATAGCAATTGGTTGGACAACAGCCTCTTGCAGAAATGTAGGGTAAAGCTGCGTACAATAGATCCTTGTGGTCCGGTCCTTCCTCGTATCCCGTGCATAGCGGGAGCTTAGTGCACCGGGCTGCCTTTTTTTTTTGTTGGACAACAAGAAAATTTACTTGGTCTGAAGGCCAAAACCACAACCAATAGTTCCCTTCAACATTTCTTATGAAGGAAACTTTACTTTGTTCTGCTACTAAATTTGGCTTTCTTTCCATAATAGTAATGATTTGGTCACAAGAGGATTGATCAAACCAGTGATTATGGCTTAAAGGAAATGGAGGGTCAAAAATCTTTATTCTGATTCCTCTTTCTTCAATTGGATGCCCCCCTATTTCCACCAAAACAATTCTGTGAAAACTATGGGTACCAAATTATTAAAACTTGATATATGCGATTCTTCAACAGTTTAATCATATTTCTTTCAAGGGTTAGAGTTGCCTAATTTGTTACAGAATCGACCTTAGACCATAAGGTGCATGTTCTACCAAAAACGGGAGATTTGCGTGATTTGCCCACCGGAAACAGGAGTTAACACCATATATCATTAAAATATTTATTTTTATCCTGTATAGGTATATTCCAAAATAAAATAATGTGTATTTTGAATTAGAATATTATGATACGTTTGGTTTGAATACTATATTCCAAATTAAATTATTATAGTATGTTTGGTTTGAATATTGAATTCTTGAGTAGAATAATATGATATGGTTTGGATACTATATTCCAAATTAGAATATTGTGGTATGTTTGGTTTGAATATTGCATTTCAAATTAGATTATTGTGGTATGTTCGGTTTAAATTGCATTCAGAATTAGAGTATTGTGGTATGTTTAGTTTGAATATTGTATTTCAAATTAGAATATTATGGTGTGTTTGATTTGAATTGTATTTCAAACTAGAATATATGGGAAGATTTGGAGATATAGAGTGTAATATTTTTGGAATATTTGATGTAATTTCAAAACCTAGATATATGATAGAAAGTGAATCTTACATGAATTATATTATAAAACTTCCCCAAAACACTCCTCCTACTTTTCCTGCAGTGTTTCAACATAATCAATTAAAAATTTGGCTAAGCAAATAAAATCATAAAGAATTTTTTTATTAAAATGTATCTCACACTCCTTCTACTTCTCCGGTAGTTTTTCAACATAATCAATTAAAAAATTGATTAAGCAAATAAAATCACAAAGAAATATTTAATTAAAATGTATCTCTTACTTTATATCACATCTCCATTCGATCCATGAAAATTTCTTTTGTTGTGGTTTCCAAGAAGTGTAAAACCAGAAAGAAATAGAAATGATTAAAAGCTAATTTGTTGCTCGTATGTTCTTTCATCATGTCAGCCACACTTTCATTTAGTCACTTTGATAGTCCAAACATGTGTCATAATCTAGGCAAACTCCAAGTCGAAAAATATCTTTTTTTGTATAAAAATTTCTAAAAAATGAAATCAACAAAATAAGGTAAAGTACAAGAGCCACCCAATAAATGATTGCCAAACAAGAGGAAGGGAATATCCCATGACGTAGTTCATCCCTTCTCCACCCAAAACCCCCTTTTAAACCCTAAAAAAATAACAATATCTCATACCACCTTATCACCATTCCCCCAATTTAAACACTGCTCCTTCCCCCTTTCTCCTCTTCTTTCCCAAATGTTCAAGAATTCATGACAACTCTACTACCCCCCACCCCCTCTTCCTCCTCCCCCACTTCACCATCTTCTCCATTTCCCTTCTCCCACAAAAATCTTTCTTTCCACTTCACTTGTAAAGCTACCAGCTCATTTCAACCACAACCAACTTCAAATTCCTCAAACCCCACTTCCTTAATCACTTCCAAGAACTCATTTTTAGCTTCTCCTGATAATACCCTTTTGACCCTTTTGCAACAAAGGAAAACTGATGAAGCTTGGTTGTACTACACCAAGAATCTTGATCAACAACAACTCCCTAACCCCACTTGCCTTAGCCGTTTAGTTTCTCAATTATCTTATCAAAATTCCACTGTCAGTCTCCGCCGTGCTCAGTCCATTATCCAACGCCTCCGCCACGAACGCCAGCTCCACCGTCTTGATGCTAATTCCCTTGGTCTTCTTGCCAGTGCTGCAGCTAAAGGTGGACATGTTCTTTATGCATCTTCTATTATTAAGTCTATGTTAAAATCAGGTTATCTTCCACATGTTAAAGCTTGGAGTTCTGTTATTAGTAAACTTGCTTCTTTAGGTGATGATAGTCCAATGGAAGCTATAAAGATTTTTAGTGCTGTTACTAAAAGGATTAGAAGGTTTTCTGATCCTGCTGTTGTTAAGCTGTCAAAACCGGATACAGCTGCTTATAATGCTGTGTTGAATGCTTGTGCTAATCTTGGTGATAAAAATAGGTTCTTGGAGTTATTTGATGAGATGAGTGAGTTTGATTGTGAGCCTGATGTTTTGACTTACAATGTGATGATTAAGCTTTGTGCAAGAGCTGATAGGAAGGATTTGCTTGTGTTTGTATTGGAAAGGATACTTGAGAAGGGAATTCCGTTGTGTATGTCGACGTTTCAGTCTCTAGTTGCTGCGTATGTTGGTTTTGGTGATTTGGTAACTGCTGAAAAAGTGGTTCAAGCAATGAGGGAAGGGAGGAGGGATCTTTGCAAGATTCTAAGAGAGGCCAATGAGGAAAAGCTGTGTTTGAGTGACACGGATGTGTTTGAAAAGTTGCTTCCGAATTCTGTTAGTTCAAGAGATAATGAGCCACCTGAGTTGTCTCGAGTATTTGAACCGAATTCTAGGATGTATACGACTTTAATGAAAGGTTATATGAACGCAGGCCGTGTTACGGATATGGTGAGGATGCTCGAGGCTATGAGGCATTTAGGCGATATTGAGAGCCACCCGGATCATGTCACTTACACAACGGTTATTACTGCGTTTGTGAAGCAAGGTTTAATGGATAGGGCACGCGAGGTGCTGGCCGAGATGGCCAGAATTGGTGTGCCTGCTAATAGAGTCACTTATAATGTTCTAATCAAGGGATATTGCCAGCAACTGCAGATTGACAAGGCAGAAGAGCTGATTAAGGAGATGGTTGATACTGGAATAGAGCCTGATGTGGTTTCCTATAACACAATTATTGATGGATGTATATTGGTAGATGACAGTGCAGGAGCTCTTTCTTACTTCAATGAGATGCGAGCGAGAGGTATTGCTCCGACCAAAGTAAGTTACACCACTTTGATGAAAGCTTTTGCCTCGTCTGGTCAGGCGAAGCTAGCTAACAAGGTATTTGACGAGATGATTAAAGACCCTCGAGTTAAGGTTGATTTGGTCGCTTGGAACATGTTGGTTGATGTATACTCTAGGCTTGGAAAGGTTGAGGAAGCAAAGAGTGTGATTGAGAGGATGAAAGAAAATGGAATTTACCCTAATGTGGCTACTTATGGTAGTCTTGCAAATGGAATTGCTTTGGCTAGGAAGCCGGGAGAAGCGCTTTTGCTTTGGAATGAGATAAGGCAGAGGTGCGGGATGGGAACAGGAGAGGAGTCTAATCCTTCTTCAGGTCTTCCACCATTGGAACCTGATGAAGGATTGTTGGATACTTTGGCAGATATATGTGTTAGGGCAGCTTTCTTCAAGAAAGCTTTGGAGATTGTTGCTTGCATGGAGCAACATGGGATACCACCAAATAAGACTAAGTTTACTAGGATCTACGTTGAGATGCACTCGAGGATGTTTACCAGCAAGCATGCATCGCAAGCTAGACAGGACAGGAGAAAGGAGCGAAAACGAGCAGCTGAGGCATTCAAGTTCTGGTTGGGATTGCCCAACTCTTATTATGGAAGTGAGTGGCGCCTTGATTCAGTAATTGACGAAGAATATGCATCTGAGTAATTGAAGGTGAAATGGATCAGGTGTTATAGAACATAGATATTATACTTGAATATAGATCTGAAAGTTTGTTATGTTTATACATCTGAATAAATTTGATACAGCTTTCTACTCAATTCTAGTATAGTTGGACAGCAGGACTTTAATGTAATGAAGCCCTGATTTAACCATATTGTATTCCATCTTTGATAAAGAGCAATTATACTTTTATGTCCTCAACTTGTTTGGGACGAAGGCGTAGTAGTACTAGTAGCTATTGTAATTAGTACTTTTATGTGCTACCAAACTTCATGAGGCATATACAACTACAAGAGTTCCTGTTACCGTACCTATTCATGTTCAAGACTTTCGCCTCTCACTATTAAGAATTGTGGTGGGATGAATAAAACCCCTCTACCCTTAACCAAAGTTCTCAGGTTCAAGACCAGGGAATCGAAAAGATCCCGGTAGAGAGCACTTCCTCTTTAATGAATCTTACGTGGTGTGAATCTAGATTAGTCGGGGCCCAAAACAAGTATCGAACACTGGGTGGAAAACCCAAAAAAGAAAAGTTCTACCACTCGGAGTATAACTTTGCATCATATGGTTCTTGTTTCATTTAGCATAATATGCTTCTTGTTTTAGCCTCTGCTGCAAGTAGAAACTCAACTCAGGGGTACACCCTTAGCTCCCCTCCAAAAGGAAAGCCTATAAAACAGGTTTGGATGGATTACATAATGCTTCACTTTCTTCTTCCCTGGACTGGAGCCTGGAAAGGAAATCATTTGACATCTTGCTGGCCAACAAGATGCTACATTCCCTATTGGTTATTCGAATTCCAGCTTTCTTTGGAGAATGGTTAAAAAATACCCACCTTGGTGTTCCTTCCACATTATTCAAGAATGTTTAGGAGTTGACAAAAACTTCATCAATTTTATTTGCTCAATTCTTGCTGAAATATTAAAAACTAGGCTTGTAACATAGCAATAACATAAAACGGGATGATATCAAGGGCGCCTGCTATTATGGGTTGATTTCTTCAGAATCACCTGAAGGTCGCATAGTTAGAACCTTTCACATGAAAAGAATTAATTAACACATTAAGAAGCCAAAAAGGCATGAAGCTTTTTCCATAAACTAGTGCAAGTAATTATGTACAACTTCTGGAAAATAAACAACAAGACATGATTTTAATTGTCCCCTTTGTGTTAGTGTTATTCGACTATCTTCTTGACCTTGATGTTTGTGAATAAGATGATGATACCACCTGCATGAAGATGATTTAAGATGTCAATTCAAGGGTATTTACCATTCAATTTTTTGCACAATAGGTGGGAACCCAAAATTTTGATACAAAAAGTGATGTTTTCATTAGTAATGTTACGCGGCGCCTTCCTGAAGTTCCTTGGAAGGGCGACGTAAGGCTAGGCAACCGATGTCAGTACGGTTGCTGTCCGCCAACTGAGGTCCCCTCCGTACGCTAGACTAGATTGTCAGTGCCGTACGGGAAAATCAATGTCATGAGCAATTGAAAGAGAGCAGAAAAGAGAATTGAGAATGAAAGAAAGCTTGATTGCATTGAATGAAAGCTATTACAGAAAACAAGACGGTGTCGGGGGGGAGAGACACCAGTACAGAGAATTGTTTGCTTGCTTGAAAGTTTTGATTGCTTGGTCCCCCTTAATAATGCTTAAAAAAAATAAACCAAAGTTACATGACTAGACCTATGAAAGCTGGAAAATCACACTTAAAGAAAATGCAGCAAAACTACTCTATATTTACAATGAAAAGGACTTAGTCTTCTACAAAGCAGCAGCAAGTCCGTTTGCAGCAACTTTGTCTTTAGCATCAGGGGCTGCGCGCGCGGCATTGTCTGCGCGCGCGGCGCTGTTGGCTTTTGCCTGTGGCTGGGCGCTGGCGATGGCTATCGGTGGGGCTACAGAGGCACATGCGCGCTTGTCACTTGGAGCTGCCGAGACCACGGGGCCGACCGTGGCGACGGGCGTTGGGAGGCTGGCCAGGACGCCACGGGGCGCGTCCAAGGGATCATGGGGCATGGCTGGAAAGCCACCCATGACATTCTCCCCCACCTGAGTTGGCGACGTCCTCGGTGCCTTTCTTGCAAGGTAATCATCAATCAGGCTCTTGTAGGCTTTGAGGTTTGTTCCCCTCTCCCAAGTATTCTCCTCTGCATCACATCCCTGCCATTTCACCAAGAACTCCTGGTGATCTTTTCTTGAGGCGTGAATCACTCGATCATCAAGAATAGCTTCAGCACACCTTTTTCCGGTTGAATTGGGGCCTCGAATACTTGGTATTGTGAGTTGGCTTCGTGAAGGATCCTCCATATCTTCCCGAAAAGGTTTCAGGAGACTGACATGGAAAACAGGATGGATTTTCCACCAAGCTGGGGTATCCACCCGGTATGCAACTTTCCCAATGCGTCTTTCAATGGACAAGGGTCCAATATATTTTTGCAATAGGCGAGGGTCATGGACCCCTGCAAACAAGTACCGCTTTGGGATTTTGACCATCACTTTGTCTCCCACCTGGTATTCCACAAAGCGGCGATTCTGATCAGCATGCCTCTTCATCCGCTTTTGGGCTTTGACAAGATAGCTCCGCACTATCTCCAAATTTTGCTTCCATTCTTTTGAGAAGCTAGCAGCCCGAGGAGATTTTGACATGTTTGGTGCGTTCACTGTGTGTGGGAGTAGCGGTTGCTGTCCGGTAACAATTTCAAAAGCGCTTTTGTTGGTACTTGAGCTCTTTTGTGAATTGAAACACAGTTGAGCAGCATCCAAAAGCTTCACCCAATTCTTCTGCGATCCGGTCACAAAGTGCCGGAGATATTCCTCTAGCATGCCATTGAATCGCTCCGTCTGGCCATCAGATTGCGGATGAAAACTTGAGCTATGACTCAATTTTGACCCGAGGCACTTAAAGAGTTGGGTCCAAAAATTGCTAGTGAAGCGTGAGTCGCGATCACTAACAATGTCTTTAGGTAAGCCCCAATACTTGACGACATGAGAGAAGAATAGTTGAGCTGTATCTTCTGCTGATATATATATTGTGGGGCTGCTATAAAGGTAGCATACTTGGAAAACCGATCCACCACAACCAAGATAGTTGTGAGATCTCCGACCTTGGGCAATCCGGTGATGAAGTCCAGGGAAACGCTTTCCCAAGGTCTTTTTGGTACAGCTAGTGGTTCCAAGAGCCCTGCCTGCGTCAAGCGGTCTGACTTATCTTTCTGGCATACTAGACAAGTCTTCACATACTGAGCGACGTCATCGACCATTTGAGGCCAATAATATGCACGGCGAAGTAATGCCATGGTGCGTTCCTCGCCGGGATGACCGGCCCACAAAGTATCGTGGCATTCTGCAAGAAGAGTCCGTCGCAGATCTCCTCCTTTAGGAACATAAAGTCGGTTCCCTTTCACCTTCAGGAACCCATCTTCGGTGTAGAACTGGCGAGTCTTGCCCTGTCCTACCAAATCAACCAAATACTGTGCAGCAGGATCCTTGATGAGTAGATCCTGTATCTGGTCTTTTATGGTGGTGGTTGCTTCGCTTCCCTTTAGGGCGACGAGTACACACATCGATGCTAGATCAACTCTCCGACTGAGTGCATCAGCAACATGATTGGTCTTTCCACTTCGGTACTCCAGGTTGAAGTGAAATTCCGCTAGGAGTTCCTGCCACCTAGCCTGTCGTCCATTCAGCTTTGGCTGGGTCATGAAATGGCTAACGGCTGTGTTGTCTGTCTTGACCACGAATGGGGCTCCCAGTAGATAATGCCTCCAAAGGCGTAAGCAATGAACGACAGCCAATAATTCTTTCTCATGGGCGGCATAGCGCCGCTCTGCATCCTTCAGTTTCCGGCTCTCGTACGCTACTGGATGCCCTTCTTGTAGCAATACTCCACCAAGTGCATAGTCGAAGGCATCCGTTTGCACTTCGAATGGCTTGGCCAAGTCAGGGAGGGCCAAGACTGGGCTACTAGACATAGCCATCTTCAATGCGTCGAAGGCCTCTGCCCGCTTGGGGCCCCAATCCCACGGGGTGGCCTTCTTGAGAAGTTCTGTCAGCGGCACTGCAATGAGGGAGTAACTTTTCACAAACTGCCGATAGAAGTTGCATAGGCCAAGGAACGACCTCAAGGCATGTATATCCTTAGGAGGCAGCCATTCTGTAATGGCCTGAATCTTCTGCTTGTCCATCTTGATCCTCCCTTCCTCGATGACATGTCCGAGGAAGTCAATTTGTTTCTGAGCAAAGGAGCACTTGGATAGCTTTGCATATAATTCGTGCTCCCGCAATCGGGCTAGGACCTTCCGCAAATACTCCAGGTGTTCTTCTAGTGTCTGGCTATATACCACAATGTCATCCAAATAAACCACGACGAATTCATCAATGTATTCTCGGAAGACTTGGTTCATCAAGGTGCAAAATGTGGCTGGCGCGTTAGTCAAGCCAAAGGGCATAACCAGGAAGTCGTACGACCCATATCTTGTCACACAGGTCGTCTTGTGCTCATCACCATCGGCAATCCGAACTTGCCAATAACCTGTCCTCAGGTCTATTTTGGTGAATACCGTCGCACCACCCAGTCTATCAAACAAGTCTGCCATTAGCGGAATAGGGTACTTGTTTTTCACGGTGATTTTGTTTAGAGCCCGGTAATCCACGCAGAGTCGTAAACTACCATCATGTTTCTTTTGGAATAGCACAGGGGACCCGTATGGGGACTTAGAGGGCACTATGATCCCTGTGTCTAGCATTTCCGTCAATTGTCTCCGAAGCTCGGCGAGTTCGGGTTGTGACATTCTGTATGGCGCCCGGGCAGGTGGCTTCGCACCCGGCACCAACTCAATCTCATGGTCCACAGTTCGCCTAGGCGAAAGACGCTTTGGCATGTCTTGGGGCATGATGTCTTCAAATTCCAGAAGTAACTCCTTCACGGGTGCAGGAATGGGACCCGAGGAGCGTTCTATATCTTCCATGCAGAGGGTAGCCAGGAACGTGGGTTCATGTCTTTTTACCCCCTTCTTCAACTGCAAGGCCGAGATGTTCTCGGCTGCCATCTTCATGGGAATGCACGGAATAATGCAGGGCTTGGCCCCATTTGCCCCCATCATCAGTAGCATGTCTGCATACGGTGCGGGCATGGTATTGGTCTGTCTCAGGAATTCCAACCCCACGATTAACTCAAAGTCATCTATGATCACTACGCGCAGGTTGAACTTTCCTTCATAAGGGCCAAGCTTCACTGGTACTTCTTTGGCTATTCCACCCACTGGTTGAGGTGGTGAGTTGATAGCCTTCACACGACCTTTGCCCTTTCCTACAACTAGTCCAAGACGCTCCACCTGAGTCGAGGCTAAGTAGTTGTGGGTGGCACCCGTGTCTATCATTGCCCGAATGGGCTTGCCATTTACCTTCATGTCAACGAACATTAGGGTCCTCTCTTGATGAGGAGGAGTCCTCAAATTCGCCTTCTTATTTCCTTTCCTGGTAATTGGACAGGGGTCCTTCTTCTTGCGGATACCGGCACTGGTTCCCGCTAAGGGCTCAGAAATGGAGCCAACAATTGCATTGAATGCACCTACTGGCTCGGTCTGGTCCGCATCATCGGCGTCGTCATCCGTCCCATCCTCAAAAGCTTGATGGGCGTTCATCTGTGCATGTGGACATTCATTATTCCAATGTGGTCCGCCGCAATGGCGACATCCTGAGGGGGGCTTCCTCCCCCGATCATTGTTGTTAGATGCAGCACTAGTACTGCCGGAAGAGGGAGCCTTGGATTTGGGTGCACTCCGGTCTCCTCCACTTCTGCTAGGGCCACTAGTGTTTGGTTGGCCCCCTTTGTATCCTCCTCGGACAGGCTGTTGAGGCCTATCCTTCCGGGCTTCCACTTGGTAATCCCCAAGGCACTCTGCTGCTTGGATTGCCTTAGGCAACGTGTCTACCCTTTGTCTCTGCAACTCCATCCGGGCATAAGGTTTCAACCCTTCCAAGAAGGTGAAGAGTTTGTCTTTGTCCCCCATGTCACGGATGTTCAGCATGAGCGCGGAGAATTTCCGCACGTAATCTCGCACTGATTTGGTCTGGCGGAGCTCCCGCAACTTTCTCCTGGCATTGTACTCAACATTTTCGGGGAAGAACTGTAGGCGTATGGCTGCCTTCAGTTCCGCCCATGTGTCGAGGGCATCTTCACCTGCCTTGATGGCTTCGTACTTCACCTGCCACCAGAGTTTGGCATCACCCTGAAGATACATGGCAGCAGTTGCTACCTTCTTAGCTTCTTCCAGGCTTCCCACGGCATCGAAGTATTGCTCGATGTCGAAAATGAAATTTTTCACTTCTTTGGCATTCCGAGCTCCACTGTATGGCTTTGGCTCAGGAATTTTCAACTTTTGTGCCATGGGGGCGAGGTTCACACCACCCCCAAATTGGTTTCCGCCTCCTCGAAGTAGGCCTTGTAAAGCAGCATTGACAACATTGAGCTGGCCTGTCAAGTTGTCTATGGTTTGTTGCATGGCAGTCACCCTGTCTGCCTCTTGTTCCCTGTTGGCTAAATCCTCGGCACGCTCCTGCTGGAGGACCTCAAATTTACCAAAAATTTCAGCTGCCTCTGTGGCTGCTGTTTGCCGGTCTCCTTCAGAGTCGCGGCTGATGTTTTCTATGTCAACTTCGGCCTGGATGAGTCTGCGGTCCAGGTCGTCCAACCTTTGCACTAGGCTGGTCTTTAGATCGGGCACCATTTCCACGATGGGCCGTAATGCGTCAACCGTTCCCTCAAGGGTCGCGATGCGATCCCCATAATTCACCATGGTCAGAAATGGTGATAATTGCAATGTAATCCCTCGTCCGATGTCGAGCCTAGGCTCTGATACCAACTGTTACGCGGCGCCTTCCTGAAGTTCCTTGGAAGGGCGACGTAAGGCTAGGCAACCGATGTCAGTACGGTTGTTGTCTGCCAACTGAGGTCCCCTCCGTACGCTAGACTAGATTGTCAGTGCCGTACGGGAAAACCAATGTCATGAGCAATTGAAAGAGAGCAGAAAAGAGAATTGAGAATGAAAGAAAGCTTGATTGCATTGAATGAAAGCTATTACAGAAAACAAGACGGTGTCGGGGGGAGAGACACCAGTACAGAGAATTGTTTGCTTGTTTGAAAGTTTTGATTGCTTGGTCCCCCTTAATAATGCTTAAAAAAAATAAACCAAAGTTACATGACTAGACCTATGAAAGCTGGAAAATCACACTTAAAGAAAATGCAGCAAAACTACTCTATATTTACAATGAAAAGGACTTAGTCTTCTACAAAGCAGCAGCAAGTCCGTTGGCAGCAACTTTGTCTTTAGCATCGGGGCTGCGCGCGCGGCATTGTCTGCGCGCGCGGCGCTGTTGGCTTTTGCCTGTGGCTGGGCGCTGGCGATGGCTATCAGTGGGGCGACAGAGGCACATGCGCGCTTGTCACTTGGAGCTGCCGAGACCACGGGGCCGACCGTGGCGACGAGCGTTGGGAGGCTGGCCAGGACGCCACGGGGCGCGTCCAAGGGATCATGGGGCATGGCTGGAAAGCCGCCCATGACAGTAAGTATGAGATACTGATAACTAAGAAGCAAAGAGCAGCAAATGAGTTTCGAACTTTCAATGATCGGTTGGGGGATAAACATACTGAAAAACTATTGTTTTGGAATTCAAAACAATACCAAAACAATTTGAGCAAATTGAGTTTCAACAGGCAGTGCTTTGTAAAGAGCAAATTGAGCTTTTGGTACTCAGTCTACAGGATACGCCCTGTTTTTTGTTCTACTTTTAAACTCTTTACATGATAACCTGACTTTAAAATAACGTGCAACAAAAAGACCTCGTAACGTGTTATCTTTTCAATGGAAAAATCATGTGTCTTGTTAATGATTCAGTTATATCATTTCTTAATTATTTTTAGATGAAATAAAACCCATCAATTGGCTCCAAAGTCTACCCTTACCTCAATGGTGCGTACAAAATTAAGTCCTCCGAGTATTGAAGTAAAAGAATAACCATCTTCTGTTTTAGAAATATTTAATTTTTTAATATAAAATGAAATAAAACAACTAAGTTTTAACATTATATCAAAACAAAACACGAACCTGGCTACTTAATAGTTAACACACCTCCTGTGAACTAATTTATTGCCATTATTTCATTTTATAGGAAATCAACAAATAAATAAATAAACTTTATCTTAACAATTTTTAAAACAAAAGAAAACTAACATTATTTTAAGGTTATATTATAATGTACAAGTATAATGAAGAAAAAAGTATCAACCTTATAAACTAGGTTCCCGATGCGCTTTTGGCTATCTCGTAAAATATAAAAGCCAGACATTACGATACCTGATATGTCTTGGGACCCTTCTTTAGTAAATGACCAACAGTATTTAGATTATCCACAAGTGTATCAATATCTGGAACGTTTAGTGCAATCCGATCTGCCAGACTATATATTTCCTGAAAAATAAATGCTCGTATCAGGCTTTTTCCAATTCTTGACTTGTACTTTTGCCAGAAAATATACAATGACGAAATGATGGCTTACTGAAATTGAAAAGCAATCCTTTTGCTGTGATTCTGACTGCTTATGCAATTCACTCAAAAACCGCTTTGCTTCTTTCTGTTGACTCATTCCCCCACTCCGTCCAAAATCCACAAAGCCATGCTCGTCAACATACTTATCATACAATGATTCATTCATTATTTCCACAACATCCTGAAAATTGATCATACATGAATTAGGGGCCTCCGGATAGAGCAATTTGATGATCAAGATTATAGTAAGTCTGGAATGACTTTTAGAAAATGATTGTAATTAGCAAAGTATTGTCTAGAAATTGTATGCAATGAGCAACTACGAAGACAACTATTTACCAGAGCATCTTGCTCAGTTATCTCTTCTCTTAGATCCACTCTAGCTCGAGCTTGTGCCAACCTAACTAAGCTTTCTAATTGCCTTGCTGTTATTGGTGTACCATCAGCGGACGTATTATGATCCCTCAACTTCAAGTAAAATTTCTGCAAGATTTCTGCTGCTGGTTTTGTCATCCTTGAACCAAATGACAAGTAGATAAATAAACATTTGAAAAAGTAGATAAAACTTTGAAAACTAAAGAAAGCAGATTTAACAACCTAGGAAATATATAAGTTCTTGCATAAGCAATGTATTTACGCAGAAGAGGGCCAGGCAATGGAACAAAATCGCTGTCTTTCTTAGGGTCAAGTTTCAGTTTTGCGACTAAAGAACCCTGCTTTGCATTCATGTCAATTTCTCTAACATCCAGCAAGGCTGCATAAAACAAAACAAATAAATAAGAGCAATTTGTATAAAAGTATCTCCTGCTGAGATAGTGGTTGGTAAAAGGCAAACCTGTACATAACCGTTTCGTGCTTGGTGGCTGCTCTACACTTTTTGCATGAAGCTGACAAGGAAAAGCTTTAACTCATACCTTTTTTCACATGAATAACACTAATGATAACCATATAACTGCATTGACTGATAAAATTTCAATCAATTGTATTGCACAACATGTGTGATGGTAAAAGGACATTTTCCGCGAAAAACTCAAGAAGACAATGAAAAAAACAGCAGGCCAAGTGACAGGATCCTAATCTTATGACAAACAAATCAAGGATGGCATCAAAGAGTTATCTGCCATCAAGCCCCCTCCCCTTCTTTAGCTTGCCTGCCGTCACTTGAACTGTTAACATGCTAAATGGCTTATATGGAACTCCAACATTGCTATCTCAGTGATTTCAGAAAGAGTTCGAACCAGTTAGACAACACATATAGCACACCACCTCTTTGCCCGTGATGACTAATAAAATATAGAGTGCTCCTGTCCCTCTAATCTCAGGTTCATTTTTAACGAGAGAATGTCAAATGTTGATAGGTCGTATTTATTCATAGTTCCACTATCAAGCTTAAGACAATGCAAGATAATTTTTCATGACATCAAAAAATGCAGTATGAGTGAATTTAGATAGTGTTTCATATTGGTCAAGTAGAATATTAAAAAGAAAGTGATTACTGCAACTGCAACAAGAATTGTCTCCGTATAGAAAGAAATAAAAGGATGCAAGGCAATGATTTTGACAGTTAGAGATTTCTTACAAAAGGTTCAACGATTTTCAATTTGAATAAAAATTTGCAGAAAGGAGTGAGGACACTTACGGACATAATGTGCTCAGAGAGTCGCTTGTCCAGCACTTCATCAGGTTTATCAAGTAGTATGAAAACCAAATCAAATCGTGAAAGCAAAGCACCACTCATCTTCAAGTTCTCGTTCACAGTTTTTGCACGGCTGCAAGAAATAATTTTACACGTTATTACCATGGATTAATAGATTTTAAAATACCAAGATGATAATGCAAGTATTCTTATGAATCTAAGTTTTCATTATTATATGAGATCAATTCTTCTCCTTTCTTCTTTCTCCCCCTTTTTATTTCATCTTTCTTCAACATGTCACCCTTCAACCACCAGCCCATCCCACAGCTCCTTTTGCCATCTCCCCCTCCCCCCTGCCCTGCCCAACTCAAGTCCTATTTTATCAGCATAGTTCAACTTCCCCTCAATAATTTCTCTCACACCTAGTTGTACCTTCCCAACCTTCTTCCTCCTCTTCTTTTTCTTCTTCTCCCTCCTATTACCATGCCAGCTGGCAGACACCTTCCTCTTCTTCTCCTCCTTTTCTCCTTACCTAGCTTCCATTCTTCTTCATTACTCTTCTCTTTTCTCTCTTCATCTCGTCCATCCAATCCGTAGGCCTAGTCCTGCGCCTGCTCAATTCTATTGCTTTGTTTTCTATCCTCCGTTGTTGTACATCAAGCTGCCAATTATGCCACTGCTCTTTTTGCTTTGTGTTCTATCTCCTGTGTTGTACATCAAGCCACCAATTATGCCACTTCTGTTTTTGCTTCTGTTTTCATTTCCTCCGCGATTGTTACATTAAACTGCTAATTTACACTCCTACCATTAAGCACATCTTGATCACGTGGAATTTGAAAGGGTAAACAGATAATAGATCAAATAGGGCAAAATAAGCATTAGGCAAAGCAACTAAAACAAATAAGCAAAATTATGAAGAGCTTTTGTGCATTTTAGCCCAATAATGATCTAAAGACATCAACTTTTGGACTTCACATAGCAGCGGGGACATTTCTGTAAAGTTATGCTACAGGAGGCTAACCATCGGTGTCCAATTCCCTTCATGGCCTTGAGGAAGATGTGGAGATCCAAAAGTCCTCAGTAATGTAGCTTGTTTTTGTTGGGTGCTAGGATATGATGCATGTCTTACTCAGATATATTTGCAAAAAAGAGAAATGATGAACTTGCAGTAAATGCTTTATGTGTAAAAAGGAGGTGGAGGACAGTAGTCATCTCTTTCTGTGTTGTTCTTTAGCTAGGCAACTTTGGAACTTGTCTTTTAACAATTAACATTATTGGGATAGAATGGGTGATGCCACTGTCTGTTAAGGAGCTCTCTAGCAGCTGGATGGGCTGCAAATGCAATAAAGAACTGAGACAGATATGGAGAACAATTCCAGCATGTGTCTGCTAGGTCTATGGAAAGAAAGGAACCAGAGATGCTTTGAGGGCGAAATTACTACTTTACTTATCTTAAAGTGAAGTGTTTATGTTTGGAATCTCTCTGGTCTAATCTAAGAAATGTATATAAGGAGGATAGCATGACCACTTGTATGTTGGATATCCCCTCTTTTTGTAATGTCCAGCATTATCATCGTGCTTCACTGCTTTGTCAATAATTCTTTGCTTACATAACCCAATAAGTGATCTAAAGGCATCAAGTATCATTAAACCAACCATCCATAATATTCAAATGATTAACATGAGTGAGTTTTTCAAAATACTTGTAGTGGCCACCGACAGGGTTCGCTGCTGCTAAAACAGATGTTCGTGCTGGCAAACTTGCAACAAGTCCCGCCTTTGCAACAGAGACGCACTGTTGTTCCATAGCCTCTAATAGGGCCTATAGTCATGATAAAATAATTAGGTCCTGATATTAAGTGTGAAATACCAATTGATAGTATAATTCATTTAATAAGAAAGACCTGATGTTCTGCAGACATTTTGTCAAACTCGTCAATGCAACATAATCCACGATCTGCAAGAACCATAGCACCTAACCATGCCAAAAAGCAATGCAGGACAGTATAATTAAGCATTTTGGGACCCAGATGACTACCATAAGCAATGACTAAAGGCATAACTTCTCTTCCACTTAAAAAGAAGAAAAGAAAAAGGGGGGGAAAGGAAATATAGAGGAATCTTTATGTCTTTTACAATGAGAAACACAGGATACAACAGTACTTGGACAGGAATTACAACACTCACTCCTCAAAACTCAAAAGTGATGATGCAGTGCTCCATATAGCTACTTGAATATAACTCTTTGCCGCTATTGATATGATGATCTGAAAACCATCCGCCAGTTCCATGCTTATATTGGTTTTTGACTATTTTATTCCTTGTCAAGCTTCAATTCCATGGTCAGTTTACCTCAGGAGTATGTCAAGCCAAGAAATATCGCAGCAATGGTTGGTTGTCTGAAAATGCATGTCTTATGACCTATGCTGCTAGAAAGTCTTTCATTTCAAAGTCTCGACTGACTTACATCTTCTGGAGCTAGAAGAAGATCAAGCTGAACATGTGCAAGGTATAATAATGTTGCAGCTAATGGGCAGGAGATCTTGTCTATTGGGCTATTGGCAGAAAATTGGAAGGGTGAATGAAGCTCTCTCTTTACGGAAAGGAAAGACCAAAACTTTCAGAGAGAACATAGGCTACCAAACCTAGGTTGGGATCACTGCTTTTGCTGAAAAATACACAAAAAAAATGGCAATGAGACACTTGCTCTTGTTTGGGTTCTGCCTCATAAGATTCTTTTCTGAATTTCTCTTTCAGATTCAGATGCATGCTCCTCTAACACAGTTAAACTCTAGTACCAGATTTATCCCAGTGATTCACTTACGTGTCTTTTTTTTTAAATTGGTAGCCTAGGTGCTTAACTTGTGAATCTTGGGTGATTAATTATACAAAATGGATTCATTTACCATGTTTATTTCTTATTCAGATCTTTTCATCCCAAGCACCCTATTTTCAGTCTCTATGATTCATTGACTGATATAACCTTCACGTTTTTACAAAGTCTCAGCCGCCAGTCAGAAAGGGCCTTAACCTTTGTGAAGTCGCCAAAATGCCTGTCGACATACTTGTCCTCACAGTCTCACAATTGCAAGCCCTAGAAATTTTAATTACCAAGCATTGCTCCGTAGCAAATTCATTTGTTTCCTCGAACCATTCCTAACACTAAAAACCAAAGGGCAACAGGATGATTGGATGAGGCAACATCAAAGAAGCAAATATAAAAGCCTTTTCTCAAGAGCAGAAAGAAAGCCTTATACTGAGCAAAGTATTCATCAGTTGCATCTACAAGTATGCAGAACTCAGAGTAACAAATCTGAACTCTCCGGGAAAAATTGTTTGCCAAACAGTTTTCCCTTGACGAACTGATGCCTTGACAGGCTAATAATGAGATAACTGACAGTCAGTTTTATCTTCTTCGCTAGAACATACATATCAACTGGATGACCAAAAGCAGAAGCTTCCATGTGCTCAAGCAAGTTTCTCCCAATTGGGGAACCTCTTTGTAGACTCAATGCTGTAAAGAATCACCATCCTCAGTGGTGGTGTTCTATTGTCACATAACTTATCAATGATGAGTCAGCAGTACTAGCAAAGTCACTAATCATATGAGCAACCAATGATGAGTTAACAATATCGGCAGTCACTAACTTCTAATTGTGAGCATCCCTTTTTGACTTCTATGATTCTGGTTGAGGCTGCAAGGCCCCGCACTGATGTGCTTCAAGATTGTGATAACTCTTGCTGTATGAAAATTGATATATATATTGATATTTTTCCGGTCACCAGAAATGTTTTAATTAAATGTGGGAACCGCCTTGTCTAGAAGTTAAAATACTAGAATGGGGTCACATTTATTTAGTTATTTTAGGTTTACAACACGATCGATCACATGCTGACCTGGTTCTTTTTTATAGACCAATACCTTTTCATTCCATACAGAATTATGTAAACTGCCTTGTTTAAAGCTTAAACTATTAGAGATCAGACACATATCTTTTTATGTTTTAGGTCAACAGTCTTAGCTGTCCCTTCACTTGATATTACAACTAAATACCATTCCTATAGCTCCGGAAGATATATTGGCTCTTAACATTAATCCAGCAGGATGTTTAATATGCTTACCTGTTATAAGCTGGAGCTACAACCAAAATTCACATAGTTCGCGCACTAATTTTTTTTTATAAGGTAAGATTTTATTGATATACCGTACTAAGATAGTACTGTTGGGGAATTACAAGAAGCTGGACTTGTTTTACATTACAGACTCGTCACATTCAACTAGTCCAACTTTTCCTCTTCGGATTGAGAAGGGAAGTAGGTTTCTTTGTTGGATTTTGAAGCTAGACAAATGAGTATATAACATCAAAAGGCAAAGAAAAAAAAATCTATACAACAATACAGATTATAAATTTCTAAAAGAATATAGCTAGACAAATTTACAGGTTATTCATGATTTTTCCTCTATCTGGAAGGTGAGAAAGGACACTACCAACCATACAAACTAGGAACCATTATAATAGCACCTGTTTTATTACAAGGAACTATAACAAGTTCAAATCATTTTAAAAAGACACAACCTCCCTCAAAAATAAACAAATTAATAAGAATTCTCATAGAACTGAGATACACCAAAAGTTCATTTTAGTTCCCATGTGTGTTTGACATTGCTTTAAATATAACTTTCTGCAAAAGGATCCAATAGATTGGTGAATTTCCAAATTGCATCCCACACAAAAAGAAGAAACCATTACCCGCTTCAAACGCATAGTCACCGGTCAAAGGATCCTTGACAACAGCAACAGTGAGGCCAGCATTGGTTGTTGCATTACCACAAATGTATATGCCACGAGGAGAAATGGAAGCTGCCGCTTGAAGTAGTTGACTTTTACCCAATCCAGGATCACCTAAATTGCTTTCCAGAAGAAAAAAAATTGGTAACTGCTTTCCAGAATTTATTTCCACAAGGACCAAAGAAGTCAAACTATTCTGTCACATACCGACAATTATTATGTGGATATCTCCTCTCACGGGAACCTTATTCTGATCCATTGAATGCTTCCTCACACCCCCAAATAAAGCTAATGTAATTCCCGCTATATAGGAAAAAAAGAGAACAAGTAAAAGAGTAAAGAGGATCAAGCCATCTACAAACCAACAGAATGACCACTTGAAACAGTTCATGGGAACAAAACAAATTCCTCAAAACACAATGTAAACAAAACAAGAAAGGAATGCGATCATGTTTCAAATGTATGTATGTCCTTTTTCCATGACTCAAATACCCGTAGTTATAATAAGCAAACGCAAGGTAAAGTAATGCAAGAGTTTTTCAAGGCACAAAAGTAAGCGAGCCAAACACTTGGGAAGTAGGACAAGTGATAACAATCTCCTCCATACTAGTTCAGGCAAAGAGATTATTTCAGTGTTTTTCTTCTGGTTAAGAGGAGAAAGATGAAGAAAATCTAAGTACTAAGTGGAAGATAGCTGTGTTTCACCTTTGATATATTTATACCTAACGAATCCAATAAAAAGACGCTCTTTCATTTGAAGTATTTCCAAGAAAAGTGGCAGGATAGACAGTTGACAGCTCAAGAAATCAAGTCCCTACTTCATGAGATAGAGCACACCAAAGCCAAAAAAGGGGAAACAGAAACGATGACAATGACAACTACAAAGAAATTAAAGGGCACAAAAGTCGGGTATCTTCCCATGCCTAACCAGAGAACAAGTCTGAAGGAAAGACCGTCAAATATAATCATATAATTGCTCCATTGTATTGACAATTTCAAAAACTAATGTAGTATGATTGATGGTGGTTGGCCAAGCAGGCCCCCTGTCTTCTCAACCATTAGTATACTCAATAAATAAATTACAAAATGATTCATCAATATAAAGCTTTTCTTTACGTATACCCAAAAAACAGAAAGACGCTCTTGGAGGGTAAACCTTGATATGAATTACCATAAGGACTGCCGGAAATTGTGAACACTCTTGTTTAAAGATGAAAAATTGCATGAGATGCATTGGACTAGTCAATCAACCTAGATCATACTTCCTATTTATGGAAGAGAGTTCACACGATACCATCAAAATTTGAACAAAATTCTTGTTATGTGTCTATGATTGCTTGGAGATGTTTGGAGGCTAAAGGTGTGCTTGTAGCCTACATTAGGGTGATTAAAGACATGTATGATGGAACTAAGACCCGGGTAAGGACAGTGGGAGGAGACTTAGAACACTTTCCGGTTGTGATGGGGTTGTACAAAGGATCAGCCCTTGGCTCGTTTTTATTTTCCTTGGCGATGGACACACTGACACGACACATTCAAGGGGAGGTGTTGTGGTGTATGTTATTTGCACTGCAGATGATATAGTTCTGATTGAAGAGACGTGAGGTGGTGTTAACAAGAGGCTGGAGGTCTGGCGACAGACCCTAGAGTCTAAAGGTTTCAAGTTGAGGAAGACCAAGACAGAATACTTGGAGTACAAGTTCAGCGACGTAACCTAGGAAGCGAACATGGATGTGAGGTTTGGTACTCAAGTCATCCCCAAGAGAGGTAGTTTCAAGTACCTTGGGTCAGTAATACAAGGAAATGGGGAGATTGATGAGGATATAACACACCGTACTTGGAGCAGGGCGGATGAAATGGGGGCTCGCTTCCAGTGTCTTGTGTGATAAGAATATACAACTAAAACTCAAGGGTAAGTTCTACAAAGTGGTGGTTAGGCCGACTATGTTATATGAGGCAGAATAGTGGCCAGTCAAAAACTCTCATGTCCAGAAGATGAAAGTAGCTGAAATGAGGATGTTGAGATGGATGTGTGGACATACCAAATTAGATAAGATTAGGAATGAAGTTATTGGGATAAGCTGGGAGTGGCCCCCGTGGAAGATAAGATGCGGGGGGCGAGACTGAGATGGTTCGGACATGTGAAGAGGAGAGGTACAAATACCCCAGCTAGGAGGTGTGAGAGGTTGGCCTTGGTGGGTATGAGGAGGGGACATGGGTAGAGATAGGCCAAAGAAGTATTGGGGAGAACATGACGTAGTTGGAGCTTACAGAGGACATGATCCTTGATAAGAGGGTATGGAGGTCGAAAATTAGGGTGGAAGGTTAGTAGGTAGTTGAGTGTTTTCCTTTTGTATCTCAGGCCGGTAGCATTAGTATTAGCATGGTATCTTTTTATTCTTGGGTGAAAATCATTTACATCCCACAAGTTTGCTTTAAGAATCAAACTCATCCTCCAACTTTAAACAATTATCATTCTGCTCCTCATATCAAAGGTGACTTCTTAAAATGCCTATTTTACCCTCTAAAATTTTTATCTCTTATTTTTATTCTTTAATATAATGATTTTTTTTTAATTTCAATTTATGTTATCGATTTACCTATAGACAAATTAAAGAAACTTTTTCGAAACCAAAAAAAGTGAGAAGTAGTAGTCAAGCATATAAGTTAATGACATTCAGTAGTGAAATAATGAGAAAAATAAAAAAATTACAATAAATACTTTACTCTTATCAGTAATTTTATTTATAGCAATCAAAACTCAATCTATTTACAACAAAAAGTGAATTTTATAAATTATACAATGAAAGTAATAATAAAATGATGGGCGAAAAATAGAGGTAAATCATATAATAAAATTGCAAAAATTATCTATTACACGTTACCTGAACTTTAATTATAATTTAGAAAAATTCTACTAATAACAATCAAAACTCGAAACTTTATACACACATGAAGAATATTAAAAATAGCAGAACTTAAATCACACACACACACTGACATACATTATATGCATTTTAATCTACATATTATTAAAATAATAATAATAATAATAATAATAATAATAATAATAATAATAATAATAATAATAAAGCAATACATCTTATATTAAATATATAATACGATTATTTTATTTATAATGTTATTGAACTTGGATTAAATGATATAATAAGATATAATATTATTTAAATTATGAATAAATAAATACATGCATTAAAAAATATCTAGATAATATAAAAAAGGTATTACGTATATGGGGAGTTGAAAATGTCAAAGGGTACAATAGACATTGCGTAGGATAAAAGGATGAAAATGACAATTGTTTAAAGTTGGAGGATGAGTTTGATTTTTAGAGTAAACTTGGGGGATGTAAATGATTTTTACACTTTTATTCTTAGATTGCTATTACTAACTACTATTTGATTGCTATCTTTCGCTTCGATTTTCTTAATATCTAGTTGTTATTATTACTTGTTGCCACTGCTTCTTTTCATCTTGTCTTTAGCCGTGTCTATCGGAAATAGCTTTTCTGCCCTCCCAGGGTAGAGGAAAGGACTGCGTAAAGACTATCCTCCCCAGGCCCTACTTGTGGGTATTCACTGGGCTTTTTTTTTGGTCTATAACTGCTTGATATACTTTTCAACAGCAAACACAGTTATGAGCAGATCAAAGAGAAAATTCATGTTTGAAGATATTCTCAGTCCACTGTATCCCGATAACTTGTCCTTGATGCCCTGAATTCTATTCCATTTTAGCTGGAGATAAATTTACTCCCCAGCAAACAGCATGTTATGGATCCAATATCCGCAACCAAATACAGAAATAATAGATTGGTATATTGATACTGATAACAAAGGAAACTACACTGAAAAGTAGCAATAATTAAGGATAGTAACAGAAAGAAAGGGGATGGGAAGACAGAGCCACAGAGAGAAATAGTCAAGGGAGAGAGAGACTAGAGAGGGGAAGTTTCTACAAAATTCAGCCTAATCCCTCCATGCTGACGCCTAGTCCCTTTTAATCGATTCGTGATTGCACTTCTTGGACCCGGATCCCAAATTAACCTTTTCGAAGGCCTTCTGGCCCTGTGGCTTCTTCTCGGCCCAATAGTTCTTCTTGGCCCAATATCTTGGTTCATAACAATACTCCCGTCCTCAATAAGAACCTTGTCCTCAAGGTTCGAGAAAGGACACTCTTTTGAAAGAACAATGGTAGTTAAGTTGATTTGTGTCATAGAAAATGATTACCAAATAAAATCCTTCCTGTACACAGTAGAGTCTATTCCTGGTCTATCAAATGTTGTATTCACATGACAGGGTGCTAGGTAGATAAAAGCCGAAGACAATTGGATGCCAATAAAGCCATCAAGAGCACAACTAAGGTCAAAGGGAGGTTTGCAAGCATTGGATATATAATACAACCAGCAATCCACGCCTTTGCTGAAAATCATCTTGCCATCATCTGACAGCTGCTCAACCAAAGGTATAGCAAGTCCATGCTCTCTAAGGGTCTCGATTAACATTGAATTCTCATTTGAACTAATCTCACGCTTTGCTATTGCAGCGCGCATTTGTTGACTAGCCTCATATTTAATGTCTGTTGCTCTAACAATATCATATCCCCTTTTAGTTTCTTGAAAAGCATATTTGAGTTGGTCGCGCTTTTGATTGAGCCTGCGAATCTCAGCAATTCTTTCCTTCTTTATCTTATACCGCATAATCACATACTGCAGTTTGTCCCTCAAATAAACAAGGTATTTTGTCACTTCAACACGTCGAGCTTTGCTAGCTTTGTATGTTTCTTTCTCAAGACCATGAAGTTCATCTCCTAGCTCAATTTTCTTAGGATGTATCAGAACCTGTTGAGATAACTTACTAATCTCAAGAGCAAATCCTGGAATAAGTTGATCTAGAGCTGCAATAAGGGTAACCTCACTACCGAGTGCTCTGTTGACTAGAATATTTGGCGGCGGCTCAAAATATCGCCCAGCAAATGCCTCGAGCACCCCATGTATTTTGTCCTCCACAGCGAGCTCTCCCAATTTAGATAACAAGGAACCATGAAGATTTCGCTCATGTTCAGTATCAACCCAATTGCAAGAATCCCACAAGGTTGATGCCATGAACTTATCAAGTTCCAAGACGCCCACAGCAGCACAGAATACACAAATTCTTGTAACTCTAAGGAACATAGTAAGCAAACTAGAGCCAGGGTCAAATGGGAAATCTAACCCCAAACGGTCAGGTGGAAATAGACGCAAAGTTAAGATCGGCGCAGCATAACTAAGTCCACTGAAGTGATTAAATATACCTCTTTTTATAAGTTGGTCGCAATTACAATTTAAAAATATACAAGACATCTCCTTCAAGCATTGGGCTAGCTCAAGTCCATGTTGAGTATTAAACATGACAAGGTCACCAGAACAAGAAAATGTAGAACCAATCCATGATAAAGGTTGCACTATAATTGCAGGAACAAATTGCAGTATTTCTTTTCCAATAGTAACAATTTTCTCTTCGTCATTTTTGTCTTTATTTTCAACAGCATTAGCACAGTCATTTGCCTCATCACTTAGAGCGACATGACACTCGGGATCAGTAGGAAACTGTGCCTCAATGGTGTCCAGAGTAGTGTCTTTAGACCAATCAAATAATTCCACGAACACCTTCTGCGCCTCATTGTTGTTGTATACAGATGGCTCAACAAAGTATTGTGGCAAAGGGAAGTCGGCATTCTCTGTGTTTGCATCTAAAACCGAGTGACAGATCTCCTCTTTCGCTTGAGTTGCCAAAATTCCAGCACTATCATTTTCAATTAGTATTGATGCATTCTCGTCACAACCCTCTGGTTTCACAGCATCTGGCGTTGGTAGCATTGTCTCAACATCTACAACAATATCAGTATTTGTATCCGACTTTTCACCAAACACCTTGTGGGCAAGGTTGAAGTTGTTGTAGTCTGATTGTGCATTACAAGATTGGGGCAAAAGCGAATTGGCCATAGTGCACCATGGCGGAATAGCCGCACCTCGTGTCGGATAATAGTCTACTGTTGTAAGTTGTCGGAGAAAGGCTGAATGCCCCTTAGGTGCATCCCGATTCCGAAAACGAATAAACAATTTGGCCACAAAATGGTCCCAATCCGCAAGTTGTTTGTTTCGATATAACCAACAATACCAATCCAAAGCCTCGCCATCCAAATATAAAGAAGCCAACGACAACTTATGATCAGAAAAAATATTATAGCGGGTGAAATACTGTTCTACCTGGAATATCCATGCCTTAGGGTTATCGCCGTTGAATCTGGGTATTGTCACCGATGTAGCTTCCATGGACGAATAAAACCAAAGCCAAAATGCTGGATGTTGTGGTCTACCATGGTAGACAAGTCAATGAAAGCACCAATGTTATGGATCCAATATCCGCAACCAAATACAGAAATAATAGATTGGTATATTGATACTGATAACAAAGGAAACTACACTGAAAAGTAGCAATAATTAAGGATAGCAACAGAAAGAAAGGGGATGGGAAGACAGAGCCACAGAGAGAAATAGTCAATGGAGAGAGAGACTAGAGAGGGGAAGTTTCTACAAAATTCAGCCTAATCCCTCCGTGCTGACGCCTAGTCCCTTTTAATCGATTCGTGATTGCACTTCTTGGACCCGGATCCCAAATTAACCCTTTCGAAGGCCTTCTGGCTCTGTGGCTTCTTCTCGGCCCAATAGTTCTTCTTGGCCCAATATCTTGGTTCATAACACAGCAGTATGGAAGAAGTTTTATCATCATGGAGATCTTAGACATATCTCAGCACCATCAGTTGTACATAGGACCTTGCATCATGATAGTTGCTGTAAATGTTGATGAGCTTCTTCAGATATAAGCATTTAGCCATGACTATTAAAATTGACCATTGTCCCTCATCAGAGCTTTGAAAAGTTCATGATTCTCTAGTTTAATAGTAGAGTAGTGCAAACTGTAAAAAAAAATAGAGCTAGCATAGCTTGTAACATTTTTCTTTCTCTTATCTTTCTAGGATTACCACCTGAATATTTGACCTCAAAAACTCGGCCGTTTCATAACAGAAATCCTTAATCGAAATAAAAGTCAACTCTTAAAACCTATATAGATTGCTTTCCTAAAACTAACAAAAAGTCAAGGAGAAAATAGTCATCCACCCAATAGACGTGAATCTACTCGATTTCTATTCTGCAGTAAAAGGTACACATCACCATATGAAAAGGGATTACGACTGGAAGGCATTAATCTTGAGTCCAAAGACAAACAATCCTACCCCGGATAATTACTCTATGCTGTGAAAATGAGATATAAAGAAAAGCCAAATGTCCAACAAGAGGGTTGGATACAAAGAACTCAATTCATCTTCAAAGACTCCCAATTTGATATATGTCCTAATACAACCAGGTAAGCTCTTGTTCATCACCATGCAGCAGAGTACACATCAATAAATTAAAGAAAGATAGCTTATTAAAGAAATAATAATAAAAACTCATCTCAGTGGTTATGTATACCTTTAACGAGCTCGTGACCATAGATCGAGGGACAAATAGATTGAAGTACTTGTCGGAAGACATCAGAACCATATTCTTCAGAAAACTTAACAATAAACTCCAAATCCTTTGAAGTGAATGAGAATAAATCAAAAAGCTCTGTAGATCTAGCATTAGAATTATCTTGTGAACCCTTCAGTGTTGATTGAGACTTCGAGTTTGTAATAGAAACTACTTCTAGATACAAATAATGAAGTCCTTGATTCTTGCTTTTTGACTTTCCTGCATTTACCAAGGTTCTCTTACAGTTAACATCTGACATAGGTTAACTGAAAATGAAGTACATAGCAGCAAATCAAAAGCATATTTTTGATCCAGTTATCAACAGCATCTACAATATTATTCAATGTAACCATCCCATATTTCTCTCCAGTGCAGTAGGAAGATTGGTAAAATGAGTTTGTCTGTCCCAGATATCAGTTATTTCAGGCAAAGGCAAAATATCTGTGATTTTTGGCTCAATGTAGGGTGCTAAAACATAACTATTTCGAATGTCAATTTATTATAAGGCACTCTATCAATATATCATTTTGAATCCATTGTGTTATGTGCAAAGAAATTTACAGAGAACTCATAAGTTACTTGATCTAAGTAATATGCATTTTGAATGACAAGTATATTAAGACATTAAACCTTCTTTTCCTAAATAAACTCATTTAACAAAGAGGATATCTGGCGATTTTGGTCACTGGATTGGTATTTTCCTTAAAAGCATAGATGTCATCCACCCAAGACTTTGACCAAACACGGAGGAACAAAAGCAGCGTTCGTACTTTAATGCATTATTAGAAATTTCAAAGTGCATTATCAATTGTACTTTATGCAGACAGCAGCAGTACTTAATAACATAGGTTCAGAATAAAAGATGGTAACATATAAGAAGGTACTGCCCTTTGGATTTAACCCAAGTCGTTCAGATTTTTTCAAAGAGTCTTTAAAGCAATACTAACAATAAGCTACAAGATTCATTAACACTGATGATGTTACTAGTCTGCATCAGGTTTAAGCCTATAATTGAATCTGATTCCTATTTCCTATCAGTCAGGTGCATTTGAAGCTTGTGACCAAAAACATATTTTTACATGAAATTAAAAGACTCATGCGTTAAAACAAGGTCAGCACACTGGATCAACTTTTGTCAAAAATTTCTCCTTTATATCCTTAATTCAGAAGGGGAATATGTTACAATCCAATCAAAGAATGCTATTGTTGATAATCACGTATATCATCTAACTCAATGGAGAAAATCAGACGTAACACGCTTTTTGCTACACTAAAATAGAAACAAACTACATTTAAAATATGAGTAAAGCTTCATGCAGGTGATTGAATGAAGTCTTCTTTCATTTCTCAGGAGCAATATTACAGTATATGCATTATATATAATATATATATATATATATATATATATATATATATATATATATATATATATATATATATATATATATATTATATGGAATGGAAATTAGGAGTATAAGAAATTTTGCTCATAAGATGCAGCAACCTAACTGTGAAACTTTTGTTGGGGAAAAACATTTAGAATTTTTGTTGAAAGGCGTAAAGAGACTCACAAGAGGCATTAATTTGCTTTATAGGTGGAGGAAGTACATTTCTACAATCCAAACAGATCCATGATGTGTCCTCTATAAAATCATTTACCTCCTCCAATATCCATGTAGTTGTTAATAACCCTAATTATGCCGGTGACAGTGACAATATCTCCAGGGATGCATGCATCCACAAGATCTTCAGTTAGTTCACATTCAACAGTTCGAGGTACCCGCCCCTCTTCATGATTTTCAGATTTCAGCAGCTCCTGAATTCTAGGAGAAACGGATAATTATAAGATAAGAAATGAACATGAAATTAGCAAGGTGAGACGATGAATAAAAAGAATAACAGACAAGAATTTTCTGTTAAATCTTTAACTCAAATAGTATGATTTATAAAGATGTTTAAGTGCAGACAGCAAAGAAGAGGAGTTTACCTTATTTTCTGAAAGTCGATAAGTCGAGCTGTAGACCTTATGGGATTAAAAGTCCTGCATTTGCAACCATGCAATTTACATATTGGTGGAGGTGAAAATTTTCCATCTGGAAAGTCACGAGTAATACTGGTTCCGCATTTAGTACAGGCAAAATCCATTTGCATCACCAGAGGCTTGACTGTGCTGACTTTTACCACTGTACCACGTACAGAGACAAGCCTATCTGTCAATTGAAAGCATCATACTCAATTATTTAGAATCTAAGCAGCATTTAACCAGAGTTATCAAAGGCGTAAAGCGCAAAAAAGCTCTAACGTCTACTGGGGCTAAGCGCAAATAAAGCGTGAGCTTTAATTTAAAAAAAGGCGCAAATGGAGAAAAACTACAAATGTGTAGTGTAGTCCAAGACTAATATCTATAAGCATGAATACCAAATGTACACAAAGAAATTGAAGAAAATTTATTATAAAATAAAATATCAATCATTTAGTGTCGCCTCTTCAGGATTACGCTCATCGGTAAGGAAAAGTATGCCTTAGAGCCTTGATGACAGCATTGAAGCGCCCCCTAAGCGAGGCGAAGCGCTCAACACGTTTTGAGCCTCGCTTTAGGGCTTAAGTGCGCTTTAAGCCCTAACTTTGATAACGCTGCATTAAACTACTTCATATCTAAAGAGTAAATGTAAAGTTGAATATCATCTTTTACCAATATAAGCGGCTTTTAGGTTCTTCAATGCAATCACTGATTCAGGGTAGTTGTGGAGACGGATATTTATCTTCACAAAATCATCAAAACTTTCATCTCCCAATTTCTCAAAGAAAACCTGCTAGCATCAGCAACACACTGATACAACTAAGATAAAACGATATAAATATGTGAATAAATTGAATTTCATAAATATAAACCTACTACCTTGTGTAATGAAGCACTCATACACAACAGAGCATCTTTAGGTTTACTCTCTAAAATTACACAAAATTCCTGTAGTTCAGAAAGTTTACGGAACTGGAGAAAGTCCAGTGGCAATGAGAACGTGCCATCAACCTCCTTCACCTAGAAATAACAATTCAATGTCAGTCCTTCACCTTTATCTTAAAATTCTAATTATCATAATTATCCAGCAATTGAAAATAACTAACTTGGCCAATAAAATCAAAATCTTACATGATAAAGTCAGTAAATCAGCCATTTTCCTTTACTATTAGTACCAAGCTATGCCATAAATTGACAGACACAGACTCGAGTGGACAAAGTTTTTCATTCAACTACAGCAATTGAAAATTACTTAGAAGTAATGGTACATAAGAAAATCAGTAAATCAGTAATTTTTCTTTTACTAATAGTATCAATCTCGACTTCATTCAAAGTCACAGATACAGACCCCGATCATCAAGTTCATCTTCGAAAGCATCAAATACACTAACAGTTTAGCAGAGTCAAAATCCTAGGGAAAATTGCAAATGCACTCGGAATTTTGAGTACAACAACAATTGAAAATTACTTGAGTGGACAAAGTTTTTCATTCAAACAACAATTGAAAATTACTCAGAAGTAATGTTACATTAGAAAATCAGTAAATCAGTAATTTTCTTTCACTAATAATATCAATTTCGCCTTCATTCACAGCACAGATAGTCAGATACAGACTCCACTCATCAAGTTTATCATTCGAAAACATTAAATACACAAACCGTTTAGCCTAAAAAAATCCTAGGAACCAGCAAATACTCAGAATTTGGAGTACAACGGTCAATTCATATAAATTTCAATGTACATTCATCCATTTCTCAATTTGTACACATTACAATTTTGTTTAAAATCGAGCTAACCTGAGAAACGAAGTGTTCGCCGGAAGGAGAAGAGAAGAAGCGAGCAAGCTGAGAAGAGAGGCAGACTTTGAACTTGGAGTCATCGAGAGAGAAATCGATGTTAGGGAAATAGAGAGACAATATTTTAGAGAAACCGCTAAAATCCGTCAATCTCTGTTGAATCTTCCCGTTCTTCATCATCTCTCCGCTCATGGCGAAATGGCGATTGCGACTGCGATTGGTCCAACGCTCTCCGCGAGGGAAAAAACTTCACGCTGTTTTGGCGGGAAAAGAACGCTCCAGAGAATACTGGGGTCAATCGCTAAGTATAATCATACTATTGCACTTTTATGCCCTTAAAGCTATAGTATTAATGACCATATAATATTAATGAACTTTTATGCTCTTAAGGTTATATTAATAATACTTTAAAATATTAATAAAATATGTAAGCTACAAAAGTTAACTTTGTAACATTAAATTTGACTTGAAATTGTCAAAGAATTTATTAAGGTACATCTATCTAATTTAACTTTCCATGCATATAATAAATTTTTTGAGCTAACATTTACTGTTCCTCTCTTATCTTCTCCTCTCCTTTTTTTACCATTCATGTACAAAATAATATAATATTTTTAATTTTGTACTAATTATATGGGATACACTCACAATGCGTGTATCCAGGGATTAGTATAATATAATTAGTAATATGTACGAGTGCATAAATATCGTGAGAAAATATCTTAATTTATATAAAAACTAAATGTTATGTTGAATTTTGTAGTACGAAAAGTTATGCTGGATAGTTTGAAACAAATGCATCAAAAATATATTGTTAATTGACCCACCCGGGATTAAACTCTCTGGGAGCTCCTGGGTGATTTGGAACTCTCCGGGAGTCATTGTGACTTTGAGTATTGTAGGCGGATTAAAGTTGATGGAGTTGAGAGGGCTATGCGTAAGATGAGCAAGGGCAAAGCGACCGGACCAGATGAAATCCCGGTGGAATTTTGGAAGAGTGTGGGCAAGGCAAGCTTGGAGTGGCTCACTAGGTTATTTAATGTAATTTTTAGAACGAAAAAATGCCCGACGAGTGGAGGTGGAGCACGATGGTTCCTGTATACAAGAACAAGGGTGATATCCAAAATTGCAATAACTATCGGGGTATCAAGCTGCTTAGCCATACTATGAAAGTCTGGAAGAGAGTGGCAGAGCTAAGGGTGAGGAGGAGTGTGTCTATTTTTTAGAACCAGTTTGGGTTTATGCCGGGGCGTTCGACTATAGAAGCTATCCACCTTGTTAGGAGATTGATGGAGCAGTATAGGAAGAGAAACAAGGACTTGCATATGGTGATAATCGACTTAGAAAAGGCGTATGATAAAGTTCCGAGGGAGATTTTGTGGAGATGTTTAGAGGCTAGAGGTATACATGTTGCCTACGTTAGGTTTATTACGGACATGTATGATGGAGTAAAAATCCGAGTGAGAATGGTGGGAGGGGACTCAAACCATTTTTCGGTTATGATGGGTTTGCATCAGGGGTTGGCACTCAACCCTTTTTTGTTTGCTCTAGTGATGGACGTACTACGCCACATCAAATGAGAGGTGTCGTGGTGCATGTTATTTGCAGATGATATTGTACTGATTGACGAGATGCGAGATGGTATGAACGCGCAATTAGAGATATGGAGGCAGGCCCTGAAATATAAAGGTTTCAAGTTGAGCAGGACTAAGACAGAATATTTGGAGTGTAAGTTAAGTGGCGAGATTCAAGGAGGGGAAGGGGAGGTAAGGATGGACTCGCAGGTCATCCCTAGGAGAGGGAGTTTTAAGTACCTTGGGTCTATTATTCAGGCGGATGGGGAGATCGATTAAGATGTCACACATCGTATTGCAGCGGGATAGATGAAATTGAGGCTCGCTTTCGGTATTTTGTGTGACAAGAAGGTGCCACTGAAACTTAAGGGTAAGTTCTACAAAGTGGTGGTCAAACCAACAATATTGTATGGGGATGAGTGTTGCCCAATCAAGATCGCTCATGTCTAGAAGATGAAGGTAGGAGAGATGAGAATGTTGAGATGGATGTGCGGGCACAACAGGTTAAATATGATCAGAAATGAGGTTATTCGCGACAAGGTGGGTGTGGCCCCTATTGAGAACAAGATGCGGGAAGCGTGGCTTAGGTGGTTTGGTCATGTGAGGAGGGAAAGCACAGACGCACCGGTAAAGAGGTGTGAGAGGTTGACACTGGAGGGCCTACAGAGAGGTAGATGTAGGTCAGAGAAGAAGTGGGGAGAGGTGACTAGGCAAGACATGGCACAGCTTCAGCTGATCGAGGACATGACCCTTGATAAGAAGATGTGGAGGTCGAGGATTAGGGTAGTAGAGTAGGTAGTCTAGAGTGTTCATAACAGTAGTATTGGCACGCAATCTCGCTTTCTGTTGGTAATAGATTTTTATGACTAACCGTTATTTTCTTTCATTGTTGATCACCTTACCGTCCTGTTATTTTTATTCTGCTTTTATATGGCTTTTGGTTACTATCTTTTCTTGTCTATATTTTCATTAATGTGGTGCTTATATTTTTCTGAGCCGAGGATCTATGGAAACAACCTCTCTATATTCACAAGGTAAGGGTAAGGTCTGCGTACACAGAATCTTCCCTAGACTCCACAGTGTGGGATATTGTTGGGTATGTTATTGTTGTTGTTGTTGACCCACCCACTTTGACAAACTTGAAGAACTATTACTAAATTTTTATATAATAAAAGAATCATTTTGAACTTTTGATTTTGTAAAAAAATGTTATATATAGACAATCTGTTTTATAGAACTAAAGAGGGCATTTTGGTGGGGTTAAAAACCGATCAAACTAATTTTTAGCACTTTTTAATTTATTTTAGTTTTTGCTAACTTATGTTAAAGTGGTTAGTCTTGAACTTTTATCTCTGCTTGAGCAAAATATTTAATTTTAATAAATGTTAACTTATATTAAAGTTCTGTCCTCGTAAATTAAAGATCATCCCAAAAAAGTATCATATTTGTGCAATATTTTTGCTTTTAAGCCAAGCTAAAAGTCAGGCCACACCAGCATATGACTTTTTGGCAACGGTAATGGTTCACATGAATCCAAATAGAGGTGAGATATATTTTAACGGGAATTTTTCTTTTCTATATAATATTTAAAATTTATTTACCAAAACTGTCCTAACTTTGTATATTACCCGCTCTAAACACGAGTTATTTACAAATTATATAAAATTCATTATTAGTGCCTTAAATTAGGGGATTTAGTTACATCTTTTTTCTATTTTCTCTCCATTCATCTTTTAATAAGACTCCTTCCACATGTGTATTACCTATTTTATGCCATAACAAATGGAATTTCAGTGACAAAAAAGGAAAAAGATACGCTACAATATGACAACAGCTTTGAACGCAATTGTCGCCAAAATTTATCCCTATTTCCATATCTACGATTGCTATACTCTGCTTTTACTGAATAGATTCTTACCAACATTGTCAAACTACAGCACCAATCGCAGTTGAATCAAAAAGCATAATTGAGCAGACTCGAAGTTTTAGCAGATTTCAAATTAAATTCAATCGCCTCCAAATTTCGGATTCAACTTTGTATTAGTATTTCCAACAAGAATCTATGCTACCCAATTAATTTCTCACACAAAAATCTCAAATAAAACTCAGTTTCTCCGAAGCACGACGGTGGCGCTTTTACTGTGAAACTCGAAATTTCTCCACCCAAATCATTCAGTTCCCATCAATATTCAAGTTTTTCCGTTCAAACAAATATGAATTAGTGCACATGAGTTGATTTGGAATTCATTCTCTACTTTTCTTTCTTTAATAAATCAATTGAGAAAAGAACAATGTATGGTGCATCAACATACAAATTAAAAATAAATTTCATACAAATTTAATGCAAATTTGAATATCTACAACAACATATGTAGTAAAAATAAATTTTATACAACTAATTATATAGTATACAACCTACTTATAACTTATCTACAACTTTCATACATTATTTTTACCCAGTTAAATACAATTACATCATCATACAACTTAAATATAATTTTTATATGAATTTTATACAATATGTCTTCTGTATGTATTTTGTATATGATTTGTATATATTTTGTAAGTGATGTGTTCTTCTTCCTCTCTGAAATTTTAGTCAAAACTTTATCTCTTAAAATAATTTTGATACATATCAACAACTTTATATAAAAAGATAGTATTTATAACTTAAATATAAATTTTATACAATGATTCATATATTATACGACTATTTTTTAACTTTCATATAATATTCAAATAAAAATATATATAATTACAACAGAATACAATTTATATACAATTTACATAAAACTTTAATATAACTTCGTAAGTATATGTAACGACCTGACCGGTTGTTTTGAGTATTTGAGCCCTGATCCCCTATTTATTGCCTCATCTATGTTATATTGTGATTATGTGACTTGCCGGGGTGTTTGATTTTGGTTTCGGGTGAGTTTCGGAATGAAGTGGGACACATAGTCCCTAAGTTAGAGTCTTAAGCTAATAGAGTTGATCATAGTTTGACTTTTGTGTATATTACTCCGCAATAAAGTTTTGATGGTCTCAATAGCTCCGTATGATAATTTTGGACTTAGGAGCGTGTCCGGATGTCGATTTGGAGGCCCGTAGGTTGTTTCAGCGTGAATTGGCGAAAGTTAAAAAATTGAAGGTTTGAAAGATTGGAAAGTTTGACCGGGAGTTGATTTTATTGATATCGGGATCGAATTTCTATTTCGAAAGTTGGAATAGGTTTGTCATATAATTTATGAATTGTGTGCAAAATTTAAAATCGATCGGAGTTGTTTTGGTATGAAAAGACATTAGTTTGTAATTCATAAGTTTTTAAGTTCCTTAGAATTGAATCGATGCGCGATTCGTGGTTCTAGTATTGTTTGATGTGATTTGACGCTTAGAGCGTGTTCATATGATGTTTTAAGACTTGTTGGTATGTTTGGTTGAGGTCCTGGGGGCCTCGGGTGTAATTCAGATCATGTTCGGCGCATTTCAGAACCTTGGAGCTGCAGATTTTTCTGGTGTCTGGTGTCCTTATACGCGTTCGCGGGAGAGGTCTCGCGTTTGCGAGGAGTACCTGGGAGTCAGGTGAAGTTTGTCCTCCATGTTCGCGAATAAGGCCACGCATTCGCGATGGTTCAGTATGTTTGTGCGTCGCGATCGCGGGCAGGGGGATGCGTTCGTGAAGGAGAGAGGCAGGTTGGGGACCTCACGCGTTTGGTCTACGCATTTATGAATGAGGCTTCGTGTTCGCGAAGCTTGGGTCTTTTGGTCATCGCGTTCGTGAGTGGGTTCTTGTGTTCGCGTAAGAGGAATTTGGGCAGCAACTTAATTTGTTCTTCGCGAGGCATTTTCCCCGTTCGCGAAGAAGAAATCACTGGGCAGCAGAATAAAATTTCAAAAACGAGGGTTCATCTCATTTTTCATATATTAGACCCAGAGAGCTCGGTGTGAGGAGATATTTTAAGGTTCTTCAAGAAGATTAGTGATTCTAACCCAGATTGGACTATATTTCATGAATCTATTAATATTTTCATCATCTAATTAGGGATTTGAGTTGAAAATTTGGGAAAAATTGTGAAAACTTTCTAGACTAATTTTTGGGGTTTTGAAAGGCGATTTGAGGTCGAATTTGAGTAATTCTTGTATGGGTTGACTCGTTATCGAATAAGTGTTCAAATTTTATAATTTTGGTCGGGTTCCGAGACGCGGGCCTAGGTTAACGTTTTGAGTTGACTTTTTATTGTTTTTGCAAATATCGTAACTTTATTATTCAAATTAGCTTCCTATAGTTTATATTTATGGTATGAAATTATTTTGGCTAGATTCGAGCCGTTCAGAATTGGATAATCGAGGGAATGGCCTACTAGTGGATTGAGTTAGCGTGTTTTGAGGTAAGTGTAAGGAACCGGCGATCGTTTTGAGTGTTTTAGCCCTGACCCCCTATTTATTGCCTCCTCTATATTGTATCATGATTATGTGTCTTGCCGGGGTGTTTGTGTTTGATTCCGGGTGAGTTTCAGAGTGAAATGGGACACATAGTCCCTAAGTTAAAGTCTTAAGTTGATAGAGTTGACTGTAGTTTGATTTTTGAGTAGATGACTTCGGAATAGAGTTTTGTCTGTTCCAATAACTCTGTATGGTGATTTTAGACTTAGGAGCGTGTCCGGATGTTGGTTTGGAGGTCCGTAGGTCGTTTCGCCGTGAATTAGCGAAAGTTGGAACGTTAAAGGTTTGGAAGGTTAAAAAATTTGACCGAAAGTTAACTTTATTGATATCGGTGTCAGATTTAGATTCCGGAAGTTGGAATAGGTCTATCATGCCATTTATGAATTTTGTGCAAAATTTGAGGTCAATAGGAGTTGTTTTGGTATGAATCGGCATTAGTTTTGGAATTTGGAAGCTCATAAGTTCATTAGGCTTGAATCGATACACGATTCGTGGTTCTAATATTGTTTGATGTGATTTGACGCTTCAAGCGTGTTCATATGATGTTTTAGGACTTGTTTGTATGTTTGGTTGAGGTCTCGTGGGCCTCAGGTGTAATTCGGACCATGTTTGGCGCATTTCAGAACCTTAAGGATTGTTGAAGCTACTGGTTTTCTACAGGTCTTGTTTCCTTCTATGCGTTTGCGAAGGTTTTTCCGTGTTTGCATAAAGTGCTCAGGGGTTGCTGGAGATTTACCCTTCGCGTTCGCGAAGAAGGCCACGCGTTCGCGAAGGGTCAGTGTGTTTGTGCACTGCGATCGCGAGCAGGGAGCCGCGTTCGCAAAGAATAGAGGTAGGCTGGGGACATCACACGTTTGGCCTACGCGTTCGCGAATAAGGCTTCGCGTTCGCGATGCTTAAGATCTTATGGCCATCGCGTTCGCGAGTGGGTTCTCTATATTCCATTAATCTATCACTATTTTCATCATCTAATTAGGGATTTGAGTTGGAAATTTGGGGGAAAATGGTAAAACTTCCTAGACTAAATTTTTGAGTTTTGAAAGGCTATTTATGGTCGAATTTGGGTAGTTCTTGTATGGTTGGACTCGTTATCGAATGAGTGTTCAAATTTTGTAATTTTGGTCAGGTTCCGAGACACGAGCTCGGGTTGACTTTTTGAGTTGACTTTTTATTTATTTGCAATGATCGTAACTTTATTATTCGAATTAGCTTCCTATAGTTTATATTTATGGTATGAAGTTGTTTTGGCTAGATTCGAGCCGTTCGGAGTTGGATAATCAAGGGAAAGGCCTACTAGTGGATTGAGTTACCGTGTTTTGAGGTAAGTGTCTTGTCTAAGCCTATGTGGGGGAATTACCCCTTAGGATTTGGGGTTGTTTGTGATAATTGTGATGTGTGGAAGCCGTGTACGGAAGGTGACGAGTGTGTACACGGGTTAAATATGGAATTTACCGGTTTAGCTATATAGATTCCTTTCATGCCTTAATTGAGTTATCTTAATATGTTATATTCATCATTATTAGTCCATTTTCACATGTTCTACTTGTCTTTTCTCTTACATGCTAATTGCCCTATATGTTTAGTTGAAGTTCTTGGTTCCTTTATTCCATATTCATTATTTAATCGTTAAACTCTTTACTCGAAGTTGTTATTATTGGAATATCTTGTTGTTGAAATTGATATTGAGTTATAAAGGCCGTGATTCACATTGAGACAAAGTGTTAAGTTGTGAAATACCAGTCTGTTGAGTTATTCATTTCCAATTGTTATTGTTGAGACTCTTGTGTACATTGTGATTGAGCCATGGGCTCTTTATTATGAAAACACTGTTATTGTTAGTTTCTTTGGTAAGTGGTGACATTGGGCACTTCAGGTGCGATTTGTGATATGTGGTGATATTGATACGCATGCGGTTGTATAAGGTTTTGGGGTTGAAACGCATGCAGTGAAATAAGGTGGGCTTGATACGCGTGGCTAGTAGGGGAACTACTAGAAGTCATACGGTGTGATAAGGTGGATTAAAACGTGGGATGTTATTTCAGGAAAAATGATTTAAAAACTAAATGCAAGGCCCGAGGTGGTATAAGAAGAGATTGTGAATTAATTTGTGATTTTAGTCTACGAGGCGATACCTTCGTAGTGACTCTTGTTGATACTTTCTATTTCTTCACTTGTGCTTTTGTTTTTTTGTTCTATGTCATAGTATCCCATGTTTTCTTCTGTGAAGTATTATTTGCCTTAGTTCAGTGTAGCTATTCTCTCTATGCTTATTTAATTGTCTCATTTCTATTGTTATCATTATTTTTATTGTTATACACTTGTTCAGTTTCTTATTTAATCCAGTAGGGCCTTCACCTGACCTCGTCACTACTCTACCGAGGTTAGGCTTGGCACTTACTGGGTATCGTTGTGGTATACTCATGTTATGTGCCTGCACATCTTTTTGTGCAGATCCAGGTACCTCTTACTAGACCAAGCACTAGTGAGAGCTCAGTTTCAGAGAATTCAAGGTATACCTGCCCGGCGTCTGCAGTCCTCGGAGTCCCCCTCTACCAGTTTATTTTATTGCCTTATCCCTTATTAGCCACTGATGTATAGAGATATTCAATATTACTTCATAGAGATTGTGACTTGTATTTCGCTGGGTTTTGGGCAATTATGTGTATACTAGGTTGTGGAGATTTTATTATTATTAGTTGTTGCGTTTTGAGACTCTTAAACATTATTTCAGTTATTTCTGTATGAATGTTAGGCTTACCTAGTCTTAGAGACTAGGTTCCATCATGACATCTTACGGAGGAAAATTGGGGTCGTGACAAGTTGGTATTTGAGCTCTAGGTTCATAGGTGTTATGAGTCACAAACAATTTTAGTAGAGTCTCGCGTATCGGTACAGAGACGTATGTACTTATCTTCGGGAGGCTATGGAACTGTTAGGAAAAGTTTCACTTCTTTGATTTCTTATCGTGCAAATTTGTTGACTTCAAAATTCTAAATCTATGTCTTTTTATTCTCTCATAGATGGTGAGGACACGCACAACTCGATTTGATGATCAGACACCTACAACCCCTGCTAGAGCCGCGAGAGGCCGGGGCCGTGGTAGAGGCCGAGGATGTCCACGTGGTGCAGCGAGATCACCTGCACGAGTTAATACATAGGAACCACCAGTAGCTCCTGTTGGAGAGAAGGCAACTGAGACGTCTGTTACTACCTACACTTCAGGAGACTCTCACCCATTTTTGAGCATGTTTGGTACTTTAGCTCAGGCAGGGTTGATTCCACTAGCTCCTGCCACATCTTAGGCTGGGGGAGGAGCACAAACTCCCGTAACCCGTACCCTTGAGCAGCGGGACCAGGTTGACCAGGTCCCAGGCTAGAGGTCATACAAGTACAACCGGTTGTCCCAGTTCAGCCCGAGGTTAGGGCAACATCTTCTGAAGGGGAGAAGCTTAGGCTCGAGAGGTACAAAAAGTACCACTCTCCTACTTTCAATGGCTTGGCTTCAGAGGATGCCCAAGGTTTTCTTGAGGAGTGCCATTGTATCCTCCGCACTATAGGTATTATGGAGTCGAATGGGGTTGCTTTCACTACGTTCCAACTTAAGGGAGCGGCTTATCAGTGGTGGCGAGCGAATGCGTTGGGTAGCCCAGCCGAGGTAGCTGCACTCACGTGGGTTCAGTTCTTAGAGTTGTTCATGAGGGAGTTTGCTTCCTAGAGTCTTAAGGATGCATGGTGCTCAGAGTTTGAGCAGTTGCACCAGGGTTCTATGACCGTATCAGAGTATGCAGTCCGGTTTAGTGATTTTTCCAGGCATGCATCAACTTTAGTCTCCACTGTCAGAGAACGAGTTCATCGATTTATAGAAGGGGCTCAACCCTGGTATCAGATTCAACATCCCCATTCCAGAAGGTAGTGGAGATCGCTAGGAGATTGGAGGATATGTGGGCCCGGAAGAGAGAGGAGAGGGAGGCCAAGAGGACTCGAGATTCCGGCACATATAGTGGTGCCCGTGCCCCAGTTGCAGCCCATCATGGTAGAGGGCTATGTGAGCCGCCATGTTCATTCACCACTTCCATTTTCTAGCGGTATTCCGGCCACTCCCACACCATAGGTCACCTATTATGCACTGCCACTGTCTAGTGCACCTCCTACACGAGTGCTTTCAGCGGTCAGTCCAGCCTACTGGGCCCGAGCCAGTTCGAACAGCCACGTCCTCCGAGAGCTTATTTTGAGTGTGGTGACACTCGTCATATGGTGAGGTACTTCCCCAGACTCAGGAGGGGTACACCTCCACAGACTACTCAGGCCCCACGTATTCCATAGGGCCCTCAGGCTTCTCAAGTCGTGGTTACCGCACCGATTGCCACTCCACCTGCACAACCAACTAGAGGTGGAGGTCGGGCAGGTAGAGGTCGCCTTAGAGAGGGAGGCCATGCCAAATATTATGCTCTTCCTGCTAGGACGGAGGTGGTTGCATCCGACTCAGTTATCGCAGGTGTTGTTCTGGTTTTTCATAGAGATGCATCAGTCTTATTTGATCCAGGATCCACTTATTCTTATGTATCGTCTTATTTTGCTACGTATTTGGGTATATCCCGTGATTCTTTGAGTTCTCTTGTCTATGTTTCCACGTATGTAGGAGATTCCATTATTGTTGACTGTATAGCCGATCTACTGTTGCTCAGTATGGTAGGTTTTGATATTATTTTGGGCATGGACCGGTTGATGCCCTATCATGTTATCCTTGATTGTCACGCCAAGACGGTGATGTTGGCTATGCCAGGTTTTCCACGGTTGGAGTGGAGGGGTACTTTGAATTATGTTCCTAGCAGGGTGGTGTCTTTCCTTAAGGCACAACAGATGGTTGGAAATGGGTGTGATGCGTATCTAGAATATGTGAGAGATGTCAGTGTTGATACACCTAACGTTGAGTCAGTTTCGGTAGTGAGGGATTATCCAGATGTATTTACGGCGGATATTCCAGGCATGCCGCCCGACAGTGATATCGATTTGTTATCAAGCACTTAGCCCAGTTCTATTCCACCATATCGTATGGCCCCAACAGAGTTGAAGGAGTTAAAGGAGCAGTTGCAGGAGTTTCTTGATAAGGGTTTCATTCGGCCCAATGTGTCACCTTGAGATACTCCAATCTTGTTTGTAAAGAAGAAGGATGGTTCTATGCGCATGTGTATTGATTATCGCCAGTTGAAAAAGGTTGCGGTGAAGAACAGGTATCCATTGCCACGTATTGATGACCTATTTGATCAACTACAGGGTGCCAGAGTATTTTCAAAGATTGATTTGCGGTCAGGCTATCATTAGTTGAAGATTCGGGAGCCAAATATTCCGAAGACTATCTTCAAGACTCGGTATGGTTATTACGAGTTCCTTGTGATGTCATTTGGGCTACCCAATGCCCCATCATCATTCATGCACTTGATGAACAGTGTATTCTAGCCCTATCTTGACTCATTTGTCATTGTGTTTATTGATGACATCTTGGTGTACTCCCGGAGCCGGGAGGATCATGAGCAACACTTGTTTCAGTGGCGTTTTTGGGGCATGTAGTGTCGAGTGAGGGGATCAAGGTAGATCCGAAAAAGATTGAAGCAGTGCAGAGTTGGTCCAGATCATCTTCAACTACTGAGATTCAGAGTTTTCTTGGTTTGGCAGGGTATTACCACCGATTCGTAGAGGGTTTCTCATCTATTGCTGCACCTATGACCAGATTAACCCAGAAGGGTGCTCCATTCAGGTGGACCAACGAGTGTGAGGATAGCTTTCAAAACAACAAGACAGTTTTGACTACAACCCCAGTGTTGGTATTGCCTACGGGTTTGGGGTCTTACACTGTATACCGTGATGCGTCGCGTGTTGGCCTCAGCGCGAGGTTGATGCAGGATGGTAGGATGATTGCCTATGCGTCTAGACAGCTGGAGGTGCATGAGAAGAATGATCATGTCCACTTCCTTGAGTTAGCAACTATTGTTCATGACTTGAAGATCTGGCGGCACTATTTGTACGGTGTCCCTTGTGAGGTTTATACCGATCGTCGAAGTCTACAACATCTGTTCAAACAGAATGATCTTAACTTGCGTCATCAGAGATTGTTAGAGTTGCTTAAGGACTATGATATCACCATTCTATATCATCCCGGGAAGGCCAATGTGGTGGACGCCTTGAGTCGAAAGGCGGAGAGCTTGGACAATTTAGTACATCTACTGGCAGCGAAGAGGCCATTAGCATTGGATGTTCAGGCCTTGACCAACTAGTTTGTTAGATTGGATATTTCGGAGCCGAGTCGAGTTTTGGCTTGTGTGGTTTCTCGGTCTTCTCTATATGATTGCATCAGAGAGCGTCAGTATGATGACCCCTATTTGCTTGTCCTCAAGGATAAGGTTCAGCACGACGATGCCAATAAGGTCACTATTGGGGATGACAGTGTGTTGCAGATGCATGGCAGGCTATGTGTGCCCAATGTAGATGGTTTGCGTGAGCTGATTCTTCAGGAGGCTAACATTTTGCGGTACTCCATTCATCCGGGTGCCGCCAATATGTATCAGGACTTAAGGCATCACTATTGGTAGATGAGAATGAAGATGGACATAATGGAATATGTAGCTCGGTGCCTAAATTGTCAGCAGGTGAAGTATGAGCATTAGCAGCCAAGTGGATTGCTTAAGAGGCTAGAGATTCCATAGTGGAAATGGGAGCGAGTTACTATGGGTTTTGTTGTTGGGTTCCCACGGACTCAGAGGAAGTTTGATGCAGTTTGGGTGATTGTGGATAGGTTGACCAAGTCGGCTCATTTCATTCCAGTGGTGGCTACTTATTCTTCAAAGCAGATGGCTCAGGTCTATATTCATGAGATTGTCAGACTTCATGGCGTGCCGGTATCCATCATCTCTGACCGGGGTATGCAATTTACATCGTAATTCTGGAGGGCCGTACATCATAAGGTAAGCACGCATGTTGAGTTAAGTACAACATTTCACCCTCAGATGGACGGACAGTCCGAGCGCACTATTCAGATATTGGAGGATATGCTTCATGCGTGTGTGATGGAATTTGGGGTTTCTTGGGACCAGTTCTTGCCGCTTGTGGAGTTTGCCTACAACAACAACTACTAGTCGAGCGTTCAGATGGCTCCGTATGAGGCTTTGTATGGGAGGCGATGTCGGTCTCCGGTGGGTTGGTTTAAGCCGAGTGAGGCTAGGCTATTGGGTACAGACTTGGTTCAGGATATTTTGAAAAGGTTAAATTGATTCAAGATCGACTTCGTACAGCCCAATCTAGATAAAAGAGTTATGCGGATCGGAAGGTTCGCGACGTTGCATTCATGGTTGGGGAGAGGTTCTTGCTCCTGGTTTCGCCCATGAAGGGTGTTATGAGGTTCGAGAAGAAGGGCAAGTTGAGCCCTAGGTATATAAGACCTTTTGAGATTCTTGAGAGGATTGGAGAGGTGGACTACAAGCTTGCACTACCACGTAGTCTAGTTGCACTTCATCCAGTATTCCATGTTTCTATGCTCTGGAAGTATCACGATGATCCGTCTCATGTGTTGGTTTTCAGCTCAGTCTAGTTGGACAAAGATTTGTCTTATGTTGAGGAGCCGGTGGCCATTTTGGATAGGCAAGTTTGAAATCTAAGGTCGAAGAACATTGCTTCAGTGAAGGTTCAGTAGAGGAGGCAACTTGGGAGACCGATCATGATATGTGTAGCCGCTATTCTTATCTTTTCACCACTTCAGGTATGTCTTTATACTCGTTCGAGGAAAAACGTTTGTTTTAAGAGGGGGAAGATGTAACGACCCGGCTGGTCATTTTGAGTTTTTTAGCCCTGAGTCCCTATTTATTGCCTCCTCTATGTTGTATCATGATTATGTGTCTTACCGGGGTGTTTGGGTTTGATTCCGGGTGAGTTTCGGAGTAAAATGGGACACATAGTCCCAAAGTTGGAGTCTTAAGTTGATAAAGTAGACTGTAGTTTGACTTTTGAGTAGACGACTCGAGAATGGAGTTTTGATAGTCCCAATAGCTTTGTATGGTAATTTTAGACTTAGGAGCATGTCCGGATGTTGGTTTGGAGGTTCGTAGGTCATTTCGACGTGAATTGGCGAAAGTTAGAAGGTTGAAGGTTTGGAAGGTTGGAAAATTTGACCAGGAGTTGACTTTATTGATATTGGGGTCGGATTTTAATTTCAAAAGTTGAAATAGGTACGTCATGTCATTTATGACTTGTGTGCAAAATTATAGGTCAATCAGAGTTGTTTTGGTATGAATCGACATTAGTTTTGGAATTTGGAAGTTCATAAGTTCATTTGGCTTCCATCGATGCACGATTCTTGCTTCTAGTGTTATTTAATGTGATTTGATGATTTGAGAGTGTTCGTATGATGTTTTAGGACTTGTTGATATGTTTGGTTGAGGTCCCGAGGGCCTCAGGTGTAATTCGAACCATGTTCGGCGCATTTCGGAACCTTAAGGATTGTTGAAGCTATTGGTTTTCTATAGGTCTAGTTTCTTTTTACGCGTTCGCGAAGGTTTTTCCGTGTTCGCGTAGAGTCTTCAGACTTCAGGGGTTGCTGGAGATTTACCCTTCGCGTTCGCGAAGAAGGCCATGCGTTCGTGAAAGGTCAGTGGGTTTATGCACTGCGATCGCGGGCAGCGAGCCGCGTTCGCGAAGAATAGAGGCAGAGTGGGGACCTCACGCATTTGGCCTACGCGTTCGCGTATGAGGCTTTGCGTTTGCGATGCTTGGGATCATTAGGCCTTCACGTTCGTGAGTGGGTTCTCGCATTCGTGGAAGAGAAATTTTGGCAGCAACTTAAGTTGTGATTCACGAACACGAGGCACTTTTCGTGTTTGGGAAGAAATATTCACTGGGCAGTAGAACTTAAGTTTCAAAAATGAGTGTTCATCTTATTTTTCATATTTTGGACCTAGAGAGCTCGATGTGAGGCGGTGTTTTGAGAGTTCTTCAAGGAAAGTGTTGGGATAAGTGATTCTAGCACCGATTGGACGATAATCCATGAATCTATCACTATTTCATCATCTAATTAGGGATTTGAGTTAGAAATTTGGGGAAAAATGGTAAAAACTTCCTACACTAAAATTTTCAATTTTGAAAGGCAACTTAAGGTCGAATTTGGGTAATTCTTGAATGGTTGGACTCGTTATCTAATGGGTGTTCGGATTTTATAATTTCGGTTAAGTTCCAAGACGCGAGCCCGGGTTGACTTTTTGAGTTGACTTATTTTTTTTTTGTTGCAAAGATCGTAACTTTTCTATTCGAATTAGCTTCTTATACATTATATTTATAGTATGAAGTTGTGTTGGCTAGATTCGAGTCGTTCAGAGTTGGATAATCGAGGGAAAGGCCTACTAGTGGATTGAGTTAGCGTGTTTTGAGGTAAGTGTCTTGCCTATCCTTGTGTGGGGGAATTACCCCTTAGGATTGGTGTTGTTTGTAATAATTGTGATGTGTGGAAGCCGTGTACAGAAGGTGACAAGTGTGTACAAGGGGTAAATAAGGAATTTACCAGTTTTAGCTATGTAGATTCCTTTCATGCCTTAATTGAGTTATCTAACATGTTATATCATCATTATTAGTCCTTTTTCACATATTCTACTTGTATTATGTCTTACATGCTAATTTTCCTACATGTTTAGTTGAAGTTCTTGTTTCCTTTATTCCGTATTCATTATTTAATCATTGAACTCTTTACTCAAAGTTGTTATTCTTGGAATATCTTGTTATTGAAATTGGTATTGAGTTATAAAGGTCGTGATTCACATTGAGGCAAAGTGTTAAGTTGTGAAATACCATTCTCTCGAGTTATTCATTTCTGGTTGTTATTGTTGAGACTTTTGTGTACATTCTGGTTGAGCCATGGGCTCTTTATTGTGAAAACACTGTTATTGTTAGTTTCTTTGGCAAGTTGTGATATTAGGCACTTGAGGTGCGATTTGTGATACGTGGTGATATTGATACGCATGCGGTGGTATAAGGTTTTGGGGTTGAAATGCATGTAGTGAGATAAGGTGGGCTTGATACGCGTGGCTAGTAGGGGAACTACTAGAAGTCATATGGTGTGATAAGGTGGACTAAAACGCGGGGTGTTATTTCGGGAAAATAATTTTCAAAACTAAATGCAAGGCTCTCGCGGTGGTATAAGGAGATGTTGTGACCTGATTTGTGATTTGAGAGTACGAGGCGATACCTCGGTAGTGACTCTTGTTGATACTTTCTATTTCTTCACTTGTGCTTTTGTTGTTTTGTTCCGTGTCATAGTATCCCTTATTTTCTTATGTGAAGTATTATTTTCCTTAGTTCAGTGTAGCTATTCTCGGTATGCTTCTTTAATTGTTTCATTTATATTGCTGTCATTATTTTTACTGTTATACACTTGTTCAATTTCTTATTTAGTCCAGTAGGGCCTTGACCTGACCTCGTCACTACTCTACCGAGGTTAGGCTTGGCACTTACTAGGTACCATCATGGTGTACTCATGCTACGCTTCTGCACATCTTTTTGTGCAGATCCAGGTATCTCTCACTAGACCAGGCACTAGCGAGAGCTCAGTTTCGGAGACTTCAAGGTATACCTACCGGCATCCGCAGGTCTTGGAGTCCCCCTCTGACTAGTTTATTTTATTTCCTTACCCCTTATTAGCCACTGATGTATAGAGATATTCAGTATCACTTCATATAGCTTGTGAATTGTATTTCGCCAGGTTTTGGGTAATGATGTATATACTGAGTTGTGGAGATTTTATTATTATATGTTGAGACTCTAAACATTATTTCAGTTATTTCTGTATGAATGTTAGGCTTACCTAGTCTTAGAGACTTGGTGCCATCACGACATCCTACAGAGGGAAATTGGGGTCGTGACAGTAAGTGTCTTGCCAAACTTCATGTGGGGGAATTACCCCTCAGGATTTGTGTTGTTTTGTGATAATTGTGATGTGTAGAAGCCGTGTACACAAGGTGACGAGTGTGTACACGGACAAAATGTGGAAATTTACCAGTTTTAGCTATGTAGATTCCTTTCATGCCTTAATCGAGTTATCTTAACATGTTATCTTCATCATTATTAGTTTATTCCACATGCTCTATTTGTCTTAGCTCTTATTTGATAATTGCACTACATGTTTAGTTGAAGTTCTCGTTTCCTTTATTCCATATTCATTATTTAACCGTTGAATTCTTACTTGAAGTTGTTCTTCTTGGAATATCTTGTTGTTGAAATTAGTATTGAGTTATAAAGGCTGTGATTCACACTGAGGCAAAATATTAAGTTGTGAAATACTATTCTTTTTGATTTATTCACCTTCGGTTATTATTGTTGAAACTCTTGTGTACATTGTGGTTGAGCCATGGGCTATTTATTGTGAGAACACCATTGTTGTTGATTTCTGTGGCAAGTTGTAATATTGGGCACTTGAAGTGCGAATTGTGATATGTTGTGATATTGATACGCATGTGGTGGTATAAGGTTTTGGGGTTGAAATGCATGTAGTGAGATAAGGTGGACTAGATACGCATGGCTAATAGGGGAACTACTAGAAGTCATGCGGTGTGATAAGGTAGACTAAAATGCGGGATGCTATTTCGGGAAAAATGATATCAAAATTAAATGCAAGGCTCCCGCGGTGGTATAAGGAGAGATTGTGAATTGATTTGTGATTTGAGACTACGAGGCGGTACCTCGGTAGTGACTCTTGTTGATACTTTCTATTTCTTCACTTGTGCTTTTGTTGTTTTCTTCCGTGTCACAGTATCCCTTATTTTCTTCTGTGAAGTTTTATTTGCCTTAGTTTAGTGTAGCTATTCTCGATATGCTTCTTAAATTGTCTCATTTCTATTGCTGTCATTATATTTACTGTTATACACTTGTTCAGTTTCTTATTTAGTCCAGTAGGGCCTTGACTTGACCTCGTCACTACTCTACCGAGGTTAGGCTTGACACTTATTGGGTACCGTTGTGGTGTACTCATGCTACTCTTCTGCACATCTTTTTGTACAGATCCAAGTATCTCTTACTAGACCAGGCACTAGTGAGAGCCCAGTTTTGGAGACTTCAAAGTATACTTGTCGGCGTCCGCAAGCCTCGGAGTCCCCCTGTCACGACCCCAAATCCACTAAAGTCGTGATGGCGCCTAACACCGCTGTCAGACAAGCCAACATTGAATGATTAACTTAATTACTCATTTTAGTATTTTTGAGATCGTAATTTTCATCAATTAAATAGTAAAAATAGGATTTACAGGGTAAATGATAATGTTTTCACGATTACAATAAAGAACAACCCATAAGCACCCCCAAAACCCGGTGTCACAAGTACATGAGCATCAACTAGGAAATATAATACAATTCAACCTCTGTCTGTATTACAAATTAGACAGAAGAATATAAATAACTCTGATGGAGACTCTACAGGCTGCAGATCGTAACATGAATGCAGCTCATGGTAAGTCCCCACAATAGCCGCGCCTCTGTGCCCGAAAGACCACCCGACATATATGTACCTGCATAAAATGTGCCGCAAGTGTAGCATGAGTACGTAAATTAACGCGTACCCAGTAAGTATCTAGTCTAACCCGAGAGAAGTAGTGACGAGGGGTCGACATCGACACTTACTAGTGGTCCAATAAGTCAGATACAGTAAGAAGTAAAACAGATATAGGGCAGTTCCAACATCCAAAATTCTCCAAGATACCATATTCTAACACATGAATACCGTATCAATCACTAGACACTGAACCCAACATGACCATACTCTCACACCATGCACCACATACTCATTTGCCCAAGGCAATCTCTCCCGAGCACAACAACTGGAATTTCCACTGACCCAAAGCCCGTAGTATACCCCATGACATATATAAGTCCCGTTCCAACTCTCGCAATACTGCCACGACGGAAAAGATGTGTAGAAACTCATAATCACTTGACGAATCACAGTTTATGGAGTCTCTCCTCCTGACAAGAGCCATTACCTCATTCTAAACTGAATAACGATATTTGCTCTTTAATATGCCTTATATAAATCCGATCGCACTGATCCCAGGTCCAATAATCTCGTCTCACCCAGTACAAGCTACTCCGGCAATAAGCCACCACAACCAATGTCTAAGATTTCGTATGACTCCACCAATGCGCCAACAAGCTACAACTTGAATGTGACACATAAAGGAAGAACGAACTCTGGAAAATATCTATCCAGTCCGTGTAACGAATAAAACAACCATCAAATACTATAAGCCTTTTTCAGAGACAAGAAACAAGACACACAAAAATAAATATAAGGAATTGTGCTCAACATCTCACTGTTGCGGCGTGCAACCCGATCCACACATGATACCATTGCAGCGTGCAACCCGATACACATGATACCGTTGCAGCGTGCAACCTGATCCACACATAATACCGTTGTGGCGTGCAACCCGATCTACACATGATACCGTTGCGGCATGCAACCCGATCCAAACAACATACCTGTGGCGACGTGCCACCCGATCTAACAATATACCCGTGGCGGCATGCCACCCGATCCACACATGACAATAAATAAGGAAGTACCCATCAAACGATAATGCTTATACCTACGAAATACCCGAATATCGACCACGAGCACACCAAGTGCAAAAATACAAATCCTTGGGAGACATATAGCACCATACGCTACGAAACTCAAGCACAACTAAGGTGCAATATATGATTTGCATCTCAAGAGCCATCCTGCTCACATAACACTACAACTACGCGGGACCTCAACACATGTGCGAATAATCAAGTTGTATCACAACCCACATGGCACAATAGAATATTACCTGAAATAGCTGACGACGAAATAACATCCAAGCCCAAAGACTCTCCGTAAGCAACGCTATGCTGAAATGAACATATCCGACCCGATCTAGAGCACACATTCATATCTAGATCCATCCACAAACCTCAGGCCGATTCTGATCGCACCGTACTGGGCTAATAACCTTTCAAGGATCCACAGTAATCCTTTACCATGACACACAAGAATAACTGTCACTTTCGGAACAAACTTCCATAGTCCACGATCAAATGAATAGAGCGCCCTTCAGGCCTAGACTCTCTCACATTAGCGATAGTACCATAATCCCCATACTTGGCTTAAATCTTTAATCAGTCAAGTGACTATACGTCACACTTATACAATCCTCCTATAGGATACGTCCCCATGACCTTCCGTACTAGGTAGCAAAGTGTGCCCATCCATACTACCGGCCATACAATGTTGTAAAGTGAATCGAGAATCCACAACTCAGTACACAAAGCCTCTTACATATGACACCAATCTTAGGTGAGGCTAAAGACAATACCATCTTACGCTAAACATCTGAATTCTTTCCTGCTCCTCCGAGCTCGTGACATTCTTGTCAACACCGAACCACAACCTTGATCCTCAGCTTCCAATTCCCATCCCGCTTACTGCACCTAACATGCCAATACGTGAGAATACATGAATTTCATCATAACTCCTGAACCACTAATAGAATAAACACTTCATCATTTTGAAACCTTTCACTTAACTCATTGTTGGAGAACCATTGCAACACGCGACGGATTCCCATAACCGCAAAAACTACCAACCTCAAGTTGCGATCTAAACCACCATAATCCTCCCTGGATCCATCTACACATAACATGCCATTATAATAGAATACCTCCAAATAAATCAAATTACGATGACCGTCAATCCTCGCACGTGCCGCCACAAATCACTTTCATAACTTAACACGCTGAAGGAACTGGTTGTTGCCACCATCATGCCGATTCAACCATTGCTAACCGATCCAACTTCTTCTAACTCACGCTTGACTCGCCTTAGAAATAATAATATTAACTCAATTCAAAACATGACGAACTTAATTCGCACTCATCCTGAGTGACCCAATTTACGAGACTACGTCATCTCAAAACCCACGAACCATCTTATACTTTCATTGTGCGCACGATAACTTCTTCAACTGGTACACCCATTTTGAAAATTCCTCTATGAATCCAAAGTTATTTTCTCCCATTCATCCAATGCTGCACCGCAGACGGATGATAACATAGAACACCCAGGTCCCTTTCATAATCCACTGCAAAAGCTCAATACTTAACCATACCATGGACTCGAAATCCCTATGCACCACACTTAAATTATTTTGAACCATCTAGGACCATTGTTGAGAGTCACCCGCTCTGACTTGGTCCCGAATATAATAAACTCCAAGGCTCTGCTAGCACATGAACACCCTCTTAAAGAAGCACCCGACTGAATTACTTTCCTTGTATATCACATCTATACAAAGCATAAACTCTAAGTTTTCCCAAAACCTGAACATGAACCGGTAAGGCCAAATATAGCACACATTCCTCAAATCCTTTGCTCGAATTACCATTGATGTTTTTCTTTCCTTGGTCGTAATAACCCACCAATACGCCGATAACCGGAAACCTCACAAGCAGACAACCACACAATCTAAATCGTAGACGGTGGGACTCTCTCACTTAACTTGAAGCTACAATCACATAACCCTGGGACCCACCAAGATTCTTTCTTCCCCATTGATATCAACTGGAAGTCCACCAATACATTTCAACTCAAGTCATGTTGCATCCAACTAAAATTCGTGGGCCTAGTCACTAACCACCTTGATTCCCAAATTGCTCTAAACTTCCTCAAGGCGTGTGACTATCCTTCCACAAAACCCATATGCTACTCTGCCACTCTCCCACTTTGGTCAAACTCTCTCCTTTAAGCAACTTCTCGACTTTCACTTTTCAGACTTGACCTACTAGTAATTCAACCACCGCGAGACACCTTCCGCTCTGTCCTTCCTCATCTTACGCTGCCCAAATACTGCCTCAAAGCAATATCCATCATTTTAGCACCTGCCATGATAATTTGCTACAAACTCTAAGCCTCCTAGAAGATCATCTTTCTCGAGCCATCAATATTAGAAATACCAATTCGATTCTGAACAGCTACACACCGCTATCTCTGACAACCGCTTCTCAGGCACCATTTCACAACACCCTGCCTCGAAGGCTAAGAATCAAAGAAGACCACAATACCGGCGAACCTTAATATGTTCCAACAAGAATGAAGACACCACATCAAAATGAGAATCCCATCACACTCGGGAATATCAAGTCTCGCTACTCTATCGACTAAATACTGAGCATTCATAGATCGATTTTCTTTCCTCCATTGGATTTAAATGTTGAATCCCCAAAATTATGCATCGAGAAATCCACCTTTCAAGTCATTCACTGCCTCGACACATAGACAAATACCCTACCATTGCACCAAAACTGTGCGATAACACATTTAAACATCATAAAAATCTGCATGCAGCCTCGAAACCATTGAAAACAGAGCTACTGAGCCGAAATGACGGAATATCCTTCCGCAAGAAGATGGTAATAACTTGCTCTAATGCGCAGGAAGAAACATCCCGCCATACATTTATAGTACCACTGCAACTCCGAGATGCTCAATCGACACGAGCGCTCAACATTGTATAAGAATGAGTAGGAAGGAGATAAAGGCATAAGCCTCAAAGGCATTAAATCGCATGATGAGGATTCAAGAAAGAAAGTGCTCCTAACAGCCTTGTAGCCTCTCGAAGATAAGTACATACGTCTTCGTACCGATCTGCGAACCTAATGCTCTAATACCAAGCTGTCACGACCCAAAATCTACTAAAGGTTATGATGGCGCCTAATACCGCCGTCAGGCAAGCCAACAGTGAATGATTAACTTAATTACTCATTTTAGTATTTTTGAAATCGTAATTTTCATCAATTAAATAGTTAGAAGTAAGATTTACAGGGTAAATGATAATGTTTTCACGATTACAATAAAGAACAACCCATAAGCACCCCCAAAACCCGGTGTCACAAGTACATGAGCATCAACTAGGAAATATAATATAATACAACCTCCGTATGTATTACAAATTAGACAGGAGAATATAAATAACTCTGATGGAGACTCTACAGGTTGCAGATCGTAACATGAAATGCAGCTCATGGTAAGTCCCCGCAATAGCCACGCCTCTGTGCCCGAAAGACCACCCGACATATATGTACCTGCACAAAATGTGCAGCAAGTGTAGCATGAGTACATAAATCTACGCGTACCCACTAAGTATCTAACCTAATCCCAGAGAAGTAGTGACGAGGAGTCTACATCGACATTTACTAGTGGTCCAATAAGACAATTACAATAAGAAGTAAACAGATATGGGGCAGAGTAAACAAACGAAATAAACAAGTGTAAATACGTGGTACAACCCTCCTCTCTATGATAAACTCAAGCTCTCAATTAGCAATTTCCTCCTCAACCGGGAATATATATATATATATATATATATATATATATATATATATATATATATATATATATAAAATGGATCTCACCAGATAGGTCGTCATAATCCAAATCAGGAGGACTTATAGATACATTGACTTCTTGTTAAATATTACACACGAATTCATGAGAGTATTTTATAGAAATGCCGAGGCGTACGGCCCGATCCCAAGATAATCTGTGCACTGCTGAGGGTCGAACGACATGAACCAGATGCATCTATTATACTACCGAGGCGAACGACCCGCTCTCATGAGAGTGTGGTACATAATCCTGCCGAGGCAAGCGACCCGATCCCATTAGAATAAGAAGCTTAATTGGGTCCTTGACCCTACTCACGAATAAACATGTGAGTTATAATTTTAAGGAAAAACTTTCGACAAAAATGCATAGCGCGGGAGAAATCCGTCAGAGGAAACACAATTATTCAGCGGCTAATCATGAAACTCGTCAAATCTCTACAATACCAAATGTATCACTCTATGCATGTCTAGTCTCAAATCATAATGTGAAGTAAAAGAATTTAATAGGCAAGAGATAACTCGAATAGTACAGTTATAGCATGACATGAACCTGAGTCTATCTGGACAATAACATGAATGTAGCTACGTATGGACTCTCGTCACCTCATGCGTACGTAGCCCCCGAAACAAGTATAACATATAAATTACAACACCTAGAGGTAGTTTCCCTTTCATAGAGTTAGACAGGAGACTTACCTCGCTCCGAAGTTTCATAACCGGCTCCAACGCCGCTCTAACACCTCAAACCGGTGCCCATCACTTCAAAACTAGTCAATCAATGTGCAAATCCATAAATATATACTCTAATACTTATTATAAATCAAATTATAACAATTTCCAACTCCGCTCGAAAAAATCGATAAATCCAACCCTCGGGTCCACGTGATCGATTCCGAATTTTTTTGAAGATAAACATTACCCATAACATTACTAACTCAAATATATAATTTATTTCCAATTCTATGCCCAAATTCGTGGTCAAAATCCAAAAATACCAATTTCTAGGGTTTTCTTCAAAATCCCAAATTTCTACAAATTTCTATGTTTAAATCCATATATATACCATGTATTTAACTTAAAATGGGTGGGAATCACTTACCTTGTAATTGATGCTGAAAATGGCGTTCCAAAATCGCTCCAAGGTCGACTCCCATGGAGGAAATGAGATGAAAATGGCCAAATTCCCGTTTTAAAACTTCACTGCCCAGGTCCGTCCTTCTTCGCGTTCGCGGAAAGACCATCGCTATCGCGAAGGCCAAAAATGCCATGACTCCAATTTCCTCTTCGCGTCAGCTAGGCCGCGTTCGCTATGCCTTCAGGCCCTACTACTTCGCGTTCGCGGTTAAAGATCCGCATTCGTGAAGGCTTAATGGCTCCAGGTCCCCCAGTCCTCTTCCTTCTATGCGTTCGCGACCCCTGTGTCGCGTTCGCAAAGGCTTTCCCAGCTTCTGCCTCACATTTGCATCCATTGCTTCGCGTTCGCGAAGGCCAAATCCCAGCAGCCCAAAAATTCCTCTTTGCGAACGCATGAGATCCTTCGCATTCGCGAAGGAGGAAACCAGACACCAGCACAACTCCAAAGCAACCCAACTTGGTTCGAAACCACGTCGAAACACATGAGACCCCTGGACCCTGTCCAATCACGTCAACCTGTCCCAACATATGACACAAACTCGCTCGAGGCCTCAAATCACATCAAACAACATCAAAAGCATGAATCACACCCCAATTCGATCTTAATGAACTTTAGAACTTCAAACTTATACATTCGATGCCGAAACTTATCAAATCACGTCCGATTGACCTCAAATTTTACACACAAGTCACATTTGATATTACGGACCTACTCCAACTATCGGAATCGGAATCTGAACCCGATATCAAAAAGTCCACTCCCGGTCAAACTTCCCCAAAACCTTCAAATTTCCAACTTTCGCTAAATGACCCAGAAATGACCTACGGACCTCCAAATCCACATCCAGACGGGCTCCTAAGACCAGAATTACCATACGGAGCTATTCCCAGCCTCAGAATTCCAAACGGACATCGATAACATTAAAATACACTTCAACCCAAATTTATGAAATCCTTCCAAAATGCCAACTATCTACAATAGGCGCCTAAACGCTCCCGGGTCATCCAAAACCAGATCTGGACATACGTCCAAGTCTAAAATCATCATACAAACATGTTGGAACCTTTAAATCCCTATTTTGAGATCATTTACTCAAAAGTCACACCTTAGTAAATTCTTCCAACTTAAAGCTTTCGAAATTAGAGATTTCTTTCCAAATCAACTCCGAACTTCCCAAAATGAAATTACGACCATGCGTGCAAGTCATAATACCTGAAGTGAAGCTACTCAAGGCCTCAAACCGCCGAACATCACGCTAGAGCTCAAAATGACCGGTCGAGTCGTTATACGCCCTTAGACGAGTTTATTTTATTTCCTTATCCCTTATTAGCCACTGATGTATAGAGATATTCAGTATTGCTTCATAAAGCTTGTGACTTGTATTTTGCTGGGTTTTGGGCAATTATGTGTATAGTGGTTGTGGAGATTTTATTATTATTAGTTCTTGAGTTTTGAGGCTCTAAACATTATTTTAGCTATTTTTGTATGAATGTTAGAGGCCGAGGACGTCCACGTGGTGCAACGAGATCACCTGTACGAGCTAATACAGAGGAACCACCAGTAGCTTCTATTGGAGAGAAGACATCTAAGACGCCTGTTACTACCCTTGCACTTTAGGAGACTCTCACCCAGTTTTTGAGCATGTTTGGGACTTTAGCTCAGGCAAGGTTGATTCCACTAGATTCTGCCACATCTTAAGCCAGGGGAGAAGCACAGACTCCCGCAACCCATATCCTTGAGCAGTGGGCCCAGGTTGACCAGGTCCTGGGCCAGAGGTCATACCAGTACAACTGATTATTCAAGTTCAGCCCGAGGTTAGGGCAGCAGCTTATGAAGGGGAGAAGCTCAGGCTCGAGAGGTACAAAAAGTAACACTCTCCTACTTTCAATGGTTTGGCTTCAGAGGATGCTAGGGGTTTTCTTGAGGAGTGCCACCATATCCTCCGTACTATGGGTATTGTGGAGTCGAGTATGGTTGCTTTCACTACATTCCAGCTTAAGGGAGTGGCTTATCAGTGGTAGCGAGTGTATGAGTTGGGTAGCCCAGCCGAGGCAGCTTCACTCACCTGGGCTCAATTCTCAAATATGTTCACGAGGGAGTTTGCTCCCCAGAGTCTTAGGGATGCATGGTGCACAGAGTTCAAGCAATTGCACCAGGGTTCTATGACCGTATCGGTGTATGCAGTCCGGTTTAGTGATTTGTCCAGTGATAAGTGGGGATTTTGACTGCTTATTAGTATCTTTTAGCTTTTGTTTTCGGCCAAAAGTATTGAATTGTGTTTCCGGAACTAATGAAATTATGCAAAATTACAGGAATGCTAGAAGTTTGGTCTCCCGAGATGAAATCTGACTCAAAAAGAAGTGTCCTGAAGCACAATGAAATAAAGGGCGCAGAATCACAAATGTGCTGTCCGTAGAAGGAATTTTGCAATGGCAAAACAAGAAGAAAAATTTAGCAGACCTTTCAGCAATGTGCGGACTGCCCATGAATTGTGCCGCATAACTGGGCTAAGAGTCAAAGATCGGAGAGTATGCAAAAAGACCAAGTCCATGAGCTTTTGAGAATTGCGGACCGCACAATAATTGTGCGGCCGCAGTCCAGAAATATGCAGTCGCAGAAAATTGCTTCGTGACCGCAGTTAAAAAATGTGAGGCCGCAGAACTCCACTTCCTGCTAGCTGAAGTAATCTGTAGACCGCACATGGAATTGTGCAGCCGCAGAACCTCCCAAAGGGTATTTTTTCCCGAGATTTTCAGCCCTGTATAAATAGACGAGTTTCACAAAATTCGGTCAAGTTTGAACATCTGAAGTTACTGTAGCCATTTTTCGTTACTACTTTAGGATAGTTTACATTATTTTGGTGTATTTACATTAGATTTAATCATTTTATTCTTCCATTATGAGTTTAATTCGCTTTTCTTCTTTATTTTCTTAAAACCCATTATGAGTAGACAGACTTTAAGAGGGTTGTGATCCAACCCTAGTGTGTAAACCTTATAGGTATATAATTTAGTACTTGTTTATGATTGGGTGCTGATTATTTAGCTTAGTTCATGCTTTAATTTTAGAATTAATGGTTGCAAACATTGATTCATGCTTATTTGACTTAGTCTCTACTTGAGAAAAAAGGACCTAGTGTAGGATAACTTAGCTAACAAGGAATGGGGTCAATTGAGAGATTAATTAACCCAATTAAAGGGTTCAACCTAGAGATAGTAATAACTCGACTTGAGCTCTTATCAATTGTTTTGGTTGATATCCTTTTGGACTTGAGAAAGCCAAATTTGCCAAAATCACTTATTGAGTGGGTAACATAGAGTTGAGAGCTATAATACACCTCAATCAACAAAACAAGCATTAACATCTTTATCCAATTAGGAAAACACCTAGGTTATGGTCACAACCCAAGGCCTTTAAACTATTTGGAAAAATACCAAAAACACTGATTCACTTCTAGTTTTTTTTCTTAGATTATAATTGCTAGAGTAAAATTAGAATTAGAAATCAAAACCTGTTGTGGAAGTTCAATTTAGCTATTCCTTTATCTTTCATCAAGTGTATACTCCTAACACCCCTAGTAACTCCCTGTGAAAATCGACCCCGACTCTTGTTGGGTACTATTCTTCCAACGACCGTTTTCACTAACTATTGAGTGCGGATTGTATGTGGATCAATTTTTGGTGCCGTTGCCGGGGAGTTAAAATGGTGTTAGCTATATATTTGTATGTGTTTTTGGAATATCTTCTTTTCCTTCCATGTTACTAACTTGTTTGAGAAATCGTAGGTACAACCATGACGAACAATGATATCGGAAATTTACCTTTGGGGGATGTGGACATCGAGGATGATCAAGTTGATGAGGTTCCTCTTGAACCTCAAGCCAATAGAAGAGGCCAAGTGCCTCATGAAAATGTTCTCGTTCCACTCCTACTTCCACCACGAGCAGCTCCACACCGGGTGTTACCCAATGAAAGATATGCTAGTGTAATAGTCCCTCCCCATATTGGGGTGGGCAACGTTCAAATCACCAATATGATGCTCAGTTATTTAGAGCAACGAGGCTTCTTCACCGGTGCTCCAGGTCAAAATGCATACAAACATTTGAAGGGGTTTGTGGACACGTGTTGGGGGAGTAAATAAACAATTGTCTCCGAGGATGCTTTGAGGCTAAGGCTTTTTCCCTTCTCTCTACGGGGGAAAGCTTTAGATTGGTTGGAACGTTTGCCGAACCATTCCATTCACACTTGGGATGAATTGGTGAAAAAGTTAATTTCTAAGTACTTCTCTCTAGGGCACATGGTTACACTTAGGGATGAGATTCTAGTATTCAAGAAAGAGCCCAATGAACCACTACACGAGATATGGGAGCGATATAGAACAATGGTTAAAGAATGTCCCAACAACGATATGACAGAGAACATGAATCAACAAACTTTCTTTCGTGATATCAACACAACCAACCAATGTGTAGTGAATCAACTTGCCGGTGGGAACTTCATGAATACGCCTTATGCAGAGGCGTGTGATATTTTAGATGAAATGGCGGACACATCATCAGCATGGCAATCCCGGGCTAATGTTTCACAAGGTGATCCCAATATGATTCACCTCCATAAAGAGTTGCATGACCATGGGCAAGCCATGGCCGAATTGACTACCAACATGAATCAACTAGCAAAGGCTCAACTTCAACAAGTGCAAAATTCTAGGCAAGTCAATTCAATGGAGGGAGTAAACATGATGGTGAACAAACAAAAATCCAAGGGTCCCACGTGCAATAACGAGTGGACAATTTTGTGCAAGAACATAGTCGGTTTGATCAAGATGATTCTTACAATGACCAAAAAGAGTAGGTGCAATATGTGAACAACTTTCAAGGGCAATGAAACAATTTTCAAGGCCCAAATCAATAACAATGGCGAACTCAAAACAATCAAAGCAATTGGAATTCTAACAACCAAGGTAATTGGAGTGGTGGAAACAATCAAGGGAATTGGCATAACAACAATCAAGGAAATTAGAATGGCAATAATCAAGGTAATTGGGGAGGTATCAATCAAGGCGGATGGAACAATAATCAAGGCAATCGGGGGTCGGGTTTTCAAAGGCCCCCGATGTATCAAAAATCGAGCAACCCGCCTCCTTATCCTTCCCATGGTCCTAGTTCTTCAAAAAATTAGATGGCACATATTGAGAACATGTTCAAGCAAATAATGGAAAAGAATGCCGATTCGGATGCTCAACTTGCCTCACACAACACATCGATCCGAAACCTAGAAGTGAAAATGGAGCAAATCTCTCAAGATCTAAATTCTCGTCCTAAGGGAGCACTACCAAGTGACACAGCAGTAAACCCAAAGGGTGGAAACAACACGGGGCATGCCATGGCCGTTACTACAAGAAGTGGAAGAGGTGGGAATGCACCCACCTCAAGTCAAAGGCAACTTGTGGATGATGAGCAAGTGGTACAAGAAGAAGAGGTCCCGAGCAAATAAACAAATGTCTCCGAGGATACATTGAGGCTAAGGCTTTTTACCTTCTCTATATGGGGAAAAGCTTTAGATTGGTGGGAACGTTTGCTGAACCATTCCATTCATACTTGGGATGAGTTGGCGGAAAAGTTTATCTCTAACTTCTTCTCTCCCGGGCATATGGCTACACTTAGAGATGAGATTTTGGCATTCAAGCAAGATCCCAATGAACCACTACACGAGATATGGGAGAGGTATATAACAATGGTCATGGAATGTCCCAACAATGATATGGCAGAAAACATGATTCAACAAACCTTATGTCGTAGGATTAACACAACCAACCAATGTGCAGTGAATCAACTTGTCGGTGGAAACTTTATGACTATGCCTTATGTGTAGGCGTGTGAGATATTAGATGAAATGGCGGAAACATTATTGGAGTGGCAATCCTGGGAAAATGTTCCATAAGGTGATCCGAATGTTATCCACCTTCACAATGAGTTGCATGACCATGGGCAAGCCATCACCGAATTGACTACCACCATGAATCAATTAGCAAAGGATCAACTCCAACAAGTGCAATATACTAAGCAAGTTAATTCTATGGAAGGGGTGAACATGATGGTAAACAAAAGAAGGACCAAGGTCCACAAGTGCAAAATTGAGTGGAGAATTATGTGTAAGAGGATAGTGATTTTGATCAAGATGATTCTTACAATTAACAAGAAGAGGAGGTGATATATATGAACAACTTTCAAGGGCAAGGAAACAAATTCCAAGGCCCAAACCAACAACAATGGCGACCTCAAAATAATCAAGGCAATTGGAATTCTAACAACCAAGGAAATTGGAGTGGTGACAACAATCAAGGGAATTGGCATAACAACAACTATCAAGGAAATTGGAGTGGCAATAATCAAGGAAATTTGGGGGGGGGGGGTAACAATCAAGGCAACTGGGGGTCAGGTTTTCAAAGGCCCCTGATATATCAACAACTGAGCAACCCGCCTCCTTATCCTTCCCATGGTCCAAGTTCTTCAAACAATGAGATGGGGTGTATTGAAAATATGTTCAAGAAAATGATGGAAAATAATGCCGATTCGGATGCCCAACTTGCCTCACACAACACATCGATGTGAAACTTAGAAGTGCAAATGGGGCAAATCTCTCAAGCTCTAAATTCTCGTCCTAAGGGGGCACTACCAAGTGACACAGTGGTAAACCCAAAGGGTGGAAATAACACGGGGTATGCCATGGCTATTACTACAAAAAGTGGAAGAGGTGGGAATGCACCTACCTCAAGTAAAAGGCAACTTGTGGATGATGAGCAAGTGGTACTAGAAGAATAGGTCCCGAACAATGTGGTGCAATCAAATGATGAAGTTCTAATTGATATTGATGATAGTGTGGAAGAGACTCAAGAGGAGGTGAACCCGTCTAGGGATCACATTATTGACATACCAGAGCCGATATTGCAAAAGGCTAAGGCTCCATTTCCTAAGCCTCCACCTCCATACCCTCAAAGACTTGCCAAGAAAGATGGCGAGAATCAATTCAAGAAGTTCATTCAAATGATGAAGAGTCTCTCAATCAATGTGCCATTAGTTGAAGCTTTGGAACAAACGCCCCGCTATGCAAAGTTTATGAAGGATCTCGTGACAAAGAATCGGTCAATGAATTTTGATACCATCAAAGTCACTCATCAAGTGAGTTCAATTGTGCATATAATGGCTCGTAAGTTGGAGGATCCCGGTGCTTTCACGATTCCTTGTACAATTGGAAGTGCCGAGTTTACAAAAGCTCTTTGTGGTCTTGTGGCAAGTATAAATTTGATGGCCTATTCGGTTTTCAAGACCTTGGGAATTGGAAAACCAAGGGCCACCTCTATGAGATTGAAAATGGCCGATCGTACTATGAAGATACCTTTGGGAGTGATTGAAGATGTCTTGGTTCGTGTTGATAAATTCATTCTTCTAACGGATTTTGTGATTCTAGATTGTGTAGTTGATTATGAGATGCCGATTATTCTTGGAAGACCTTTCCTTGCTACAGGGAAGGCTTTTTGTGATGTTGAATCCGGAGAACTTACATTCTGGGTTGGTGATGAAAAAGTGGTTTTCCATGTGTGTAAGTCAATGCGGCAACCGAATAGCAATGAGGTGTGCTCTTTTGTGGATTTGGTGACCGATGTTATTGTTGATGATACAAGTGCTATGATCTATGTGGGTGATATGTTGGAGGCCATTTTGCTCAACTTTGATGATGACGAGATGGATGGCTTCATGGAATGTGTGAACTCTTTGCAAGGAATGGGGTCGTACAACTATGCATCCCGAAAATTGCCCTTGGATCTTGAAAATAGGACAACTCCTCCTACAAAGCCTTCTATTGAAGAGCCTCCTACCTTGGAGTTGAAGCCATTGATTCCACATCTTCGGTATGAATTTCTTGGTCCCTGTTCTACTTTACTGGTTATTTTTTCATCTTGTTTTACTATCGTGCAGGTAGACTCCACTTTGGAGGTGCAACAAAAGAGGAAGAGGGCTGTAGGGTGGAATTTGGCAGATATTCGGAGGATAAGCCCTGCATTTTGCATGCATAAGATCAACTTTGAGGAAGGCGCCAAACCATCTATTGAAAATCAAAGGAGTCTCAATGAGGCTATGTAAGAAGTTGTCAAGAAGGAGATTATCAAGTGGTTGGATGCCGGGGTTATCTACCCTATCTCCGATAGTTCATGGACTTCTCCGGTTCAATGTGTCCCAAAGAAGGGTGGCATGACAGTGGTCACCAATGACAAGAATGAGTTGATTCCTACAAGAACAATGACCATTTGGAGAGTGTGTATGGACTATCGCAAGCTCAACAAAGTCACAAGGAATGGTCATTTTCCACTTCCTTTCTTAGATCAAATGCTTGACAGATTGGCCGGCCGAGCTTTCTATTACTTTCTTGATGGGTATTCGGGATATAACCAAATTCTTATTGCTCGAGAGGATTAAGAGAAAACTACCTTTACATGTCCCTATGGTACTTTCGCCTCTAAGTGGATGCCATTTGGTAAGTGCAATGCACCGACGACTTTTCAAAGGTGTATGATGGCTATTTTTACGGACATGGTGGAGGACTACCTTGAAGTTTTCATGGATGACTTCTGGGTGGTTGGAGATTCTTTTGATGATTGTCTTGCAAATTTGGATAAAGTGTTGGAAAGATGTGAAGAAACAAATTTGGTGCGCAATTGGGAGAAATGTCATTTCATGGTCGAGGAAGGCATTGTCCTTGGCCACATAATCTCAAAGAATGGAATTGAAGTTGACAAGGCAAAGATTGAGTTGATTTCTAAACTTCTACCTCCAACTTCGGTAAAGGGTGTGCGGAGTTTCTTAGGCTACGCGGGTTTCTACCAGAGATGAGAGTTTTTGAATTGTTGAATTTCAAGTTGACAACTACTCCCATCATCACCGCTCCAAATTGGAGTGTCCCTTTTGAACCCATGTATGATGCAAGTGACGTAGCGGTTGGGGCTGTTTTGGGGCAACGCATCAACAAGATTTTTCATCCGGTCTACTATGATAGGAAGACCATGAATAATGCCCAAGTCAACTACACCATTATGGTGAAAGAGCTCCCCGCCATTGTGTTTGCAATTGAGAAGTTCTACCCGTACTTGATGGGTGCAAAGACCACACAGATCATGCGGCGCTTTGTTATCTTATGAGCAAGAAGGACTCCAAAGCTTGGTTGATGAGATGGGTGCTTTTGTTGCAAGAGTTTGATATTGACATCCAAGATAGAAAAGGGAGTGAAAACCAAGTGGCGGACCACTTGTATCGTTTGGAGGAGGAGGGGAGGCCGCATGATGGCCTTGAAATCAATGACTCCTTCCCCGATGAGCAACTCTTGTATATTTCAATGAAATAGGTGACATGGTTCGCGGATCTTGCAAGTTTCCTTATGTGTGGAATCATCCCGGATGAGCTCTCTTCAAACCAAAGGAAGAAGCTCAAATGGGATTTTCAAGATTATGATTGGGATGAACCATACCTTTTCCGAATTTGTACGGATGAGGTGATTAGAAGATGTGTATTGGAAGAAGAGCAAGGTGGCTTGGGGATTGTCATTCTTCTCTATATGGTGGTCATCATGGTGGAGCAAGAATGGCAGCCAACATGCTGAGTTGCGGTATCTATTGGCCCACTCTCTACAAGGATGCTAGTGAGCTAGTGAAAAGATGTGATGAATGTCAACGGGCCGGTGGAATCTCAAAGAAAAACGAAATGCCTCTCACTACCATTTGGAGATTGATATTTTCTATGTGTGGGGTATTGACTTCATGGGTCCTTTTGTGAGTTCTTGTGGAAACACCTACATCTTGGTCGCGGTGGATTATGTGTCTAAATGGGTTGAAACCGTTGCTCTACCTAACAATAAGGCGAGAAATGTGGTAGCGTTCTTGAAGAAGAATATTTTCACAAGGTTTGGTACTCCGCGGGCAATTATAAACGACGGGGGGAGGGGGGGGGGGTCACATTTTTGCAACAAATCTTTCGACACTTGTCTTAGCAAGTATGGTGTCACTCATAAAGTCACGACTCCCTATCATCCGTAAGCCAGCGGTCAAGTGAAAGTCTCCAACCGGGAGATAACGAGTATTTTGTCCAAAGCAGTGAATGCTAACCAGACGGATTGGTCCAAGAAGCTTGATGATGCATTATGAGCTTATCGGATGACTTGTAAAACACCTATTAGAATGTCACCATACCGGTTGGTGTTCAGGAAAGCTTGTCACATTCCGGTGGAACTTGGTCACAAGGCCATGTGGGCTCTAAAGAAGTTGAATCTTGATTGGGATGTAGCCTCTAACTTGAGGGTTGCACATTTGAATGAATTAGATGAGTTCCGGTACCATTCCTACACAAGTTCGTCCTTGTACAAAGAAAATATGAAATATCTTCATGACAAATACATTTGGAACAAAGAGTCCAAGGTAGGCGATCTTGTATTGTTGTTCAACTCAAGGTTGAGGATGTATCCCGGGAAGTTAAAGTCTAAATGGAGTGGTCCTTTTGAAATTACGGGTGTGACACCTTTTGATGCATTGGACTTGAAGGACAAAAATAATGAAGTATTCTGAGTCAATAGTCACCGGGTGAAGCAATATTTGGGAAAGGCTGGATATAGCCACGTCGTGGCTGTTATTCATTTCAATTGATGGTATTTTATGTCGTGTCGCGAAGTTAAACCAGGTGCTTCTTGGGAGGCAACCCATGTTTCTTTTACTTTTCCTTTGGTAGATATGTGTTATTTTTGTTCTAACTTGATTTGAAGTGTGCTACAGGGCTGAGTGTGACTTACATGAACTGTGGAAAAAAATGTGGCTAAGTGTTGAAAGAAGTGCGAACCGCAGTTGATTTGTGCAGACCACACATTTATGGTTGCTGCAGCAAAAGTGCAATGCGGCCGGACAATTATCTTGCGGACCGCACAAATGAAAGGTGGAAAAGGTCAACTCTCTGAAGTTTAGCCTATCAGAGAAAAGGTCAAAGCGCGATCGTAAAAGGAAATCTACAGCCTCAACATGAAATCTGCGGCCGCACACAAATTTGTGCAGACCGCAGACGAGGTGCCGAGTTAAGGTCACCAGGTAACAGAGTGCGGACTGCACATGAATTGTGCAACCACACTCGCCCTTCCTTACCATAGCAAAACCATGTAGTATAAATAGAGGAATAGAGGCTACTGTACAATTTTTGCTTTCCCTCTATGAGCACAAAAACAGTACTCTCTTGCAATTTCTTGGTGAATCCATCTGTCCACACACATAACACCTTTGTTCAGTCACTCATCACACTCATTCATCTGGTATGTTTCATTTTCTTGTTACTCTTTTTCTTTTAATTTGTAGATTTTAAGTCATTTTAGGCCATTTGTCAATAGAATTAAATTGCGCATTCATGTGGGGGTAAATCTGTAGTGGGTTAACTAATATATTCTCTATGGGGACTAGGTCAACATTTTTTCATGTCTCTATGACGTTACCATATCAAATTGTGCACAAAATTGCAAAACCTAGAATGAAATAACTAAACTGTTCGTAATTTTGAATTCTGCGGCCGCACCTGAACTTGTGCGGTTCGTAGAAATTGATTCTTAGGTATCATTAGTGAAGAAGGGATCTACGATCACAAGGTAAAATGTGCGGACTGCATAATTCCCATTGCGGCCGCAGAAATACAATTTTACTATCATCAGAGAGTCCCTACTGTGAGACTCCAATGCACGGCCGCAAGTTTAATTGTGCGGACCACAAAAATCGTGTTACGGCCACACATAAGTTAATTATCTGTCATCAAAAAGTTGGCATATTTGGGTTTCATAGATACGGTCGCAAGTGAAATTATGCGGACCGCACTTTACTTCTGCGGCCGCAAATCAAAATTGTGTTATCTGCAAGGCCTCATCTGTGGCCGCAAGTAAATTACGCGGACTGCAGATCCTTCTGTTGCAAGCAGGCTTTAACTCTGAACCTCACTGTGTTTTCTGGTGTATACTTACATATCTCCTGTGTATGTTTGAACATTGAATTGCAACTAACAATCGCATTTGCTTGATACAGATAATGGTTCGATCTAGAGGCAAAGGCGACACTTCTAAAGGGAGGGGTGAACCTTCTCGGGGTCGAGGTAAGAGTGCCCTTTCCCTTGTCTAACAAAAGACAATTGCAAAGGAAGCTACAACCGATAGGGGGAGAGGTGTAGATCGTTCTGACACGAGCTCATATGTCCCGTCTAGGGAAGCATCAGAGGGTAACTCAGCCTTTGTTCAGGAGCAGCTGGCCGTATAGTCAATGCCGCAAGGGAGGTACCAACTCAGGGACGATCTTTCCTTATCTCATAGAACTTTCGAGGACTCGGAGAGTGCTAGTCAGGCTTCTGAGCCATCGGCCACACCTGTCCCTGAGGCACAAGTTACACCAGTTCAGGATATCCCCGATGATGATAGAGGGGGAGATGCTACAACTGCCAGCCTTAAAAGGTCAAAGAATAAAGAGGTTTGGGAGGACCAATTTGTTAGCTTGGTTGCCTTCACCAGCTTTCGTACATGGTGGACAGTGAGGTCGCTAACTTTCGAGCGACAATTTCTATTGAAAGTTTGGAGAGGTACAACCCAGCAGCGCTGAGACAGTTCAGGGAACATAAGGGGTGGATATGGTTCACTCAAAGTATAGTGGACGCCAAAGAGTACCTGGTCCAGGAATTCTATACAAATATGGATCACATCAAAAAAGGGACAAAAGTGACTAATGTACGGAACTTAAAAGTGAGATTTGATCAACATACACTCAACAAGTACTTAGGATTCGAAGATGTTGAGCCAAAGTAATATTTGGAGAAGTATGCATTGGGAGACGCAGCCCGTCCTTGGTTAGCGGAGATTCTAGTAACATCGGGGCCACCACCTACATGGATTGCCTCTGAGGTTCCTATCCACTGGAGCACTCTCAGTTTCGGGGTGAGGGGGTGGCAAACTTTTGTCTGCAGCAGACTGGACCCGAGTCAGAATGAGACTTACCTCCCGATTCCTCTGGCAGTTCTGGTTGCGTCTATTATGGCCGAGTACCCTATCCATGTGGGTGCCGTGATGTCAGCTAACATCTCAGTGATTGCTCGGCAAGATGACTCATCCTACCCGTATCCCAACACTATTGACAAAATATCTCACGGATGCAAGGGCAGAGCTGAGGGATTATGACACAAAGGCGAGGCTGAAGAAGCCTTTTACATGGTATTCACTGATGGATGCGAACAATCAAAAGACAAAAGTTCAGCCTCCTACGACCGCGGGCCAGTCTAATGAGCCAGCTACGGTAGCCGCTGAGGCAGTTGATGTTCCATCCACTTCAGCCGAGCCTTCCTCCAGTGTCGTAGATATGCCTCAGTCATCCTCCACAGCCCCTACTGAAGTTCCTGCCACAACTCCCACCTCGGCTTTGAAGCCGGTGCCTATGCCTACTGCCCAGTCTCTGTGCTGCGAGTCTCCCAAACATTGGCAAGCCTCAACAACTAGATGCAGACAACCACTGCAAAGCTGTCTGACTTTTCCAGTACTATTGTAGCATAGTCTTCTTCTTAGGAACCTCAGTTTCCCCTGACAATTGAAGAAACATTGAAAAAGCTCCTTGAGAACCAGAATACTATTAGCATGGGTCAGTGATCGAAGATCTGGGAAAAGAAGAAAAGAAGATGAGAAAGTCCTAGGCCAGCAAGAAGTCAGTGGACAAGCTCCGGAGACAGGTGACCAGGCTTGCTACAGCCGGAGATCTCCCATTTGACATGCTGATTGACCCATACCATTCAGGCCCAGATCCTATAGCACCAACAACACCGGTGGCACCAGCTGGGCAGTCTGAGGAGCCGACACTGCCGAGGCAGTACGTCAGATGTTCACCAACCCAGCCACACCTAGAGTTGAGGATGATGATATTTAGTTAGATGATCCTGCGGGCGGTGACATTGCTGGGGACACAAAGATGTCCAAGGAGCCATAGGGAGTTTTCTTCACTCTTTTCCCTCTTTTACTCTTATTTTGTTAAGCATTGGGGACAATGCTTATCTTTATTCGGGGGGGGGGGGGTGGAGTTTGTTGATTATATTTGATACATTCTGAGATGTTTGGCCTATAATAACTTGATATTATTTTCTCTTTTCTTATTATGTATATATACTCTCTTTCTCTCATTATGTATATTCATTCTATCTTTAGTAGTTTTTGCTTATTAGCTTCTTTATTTTTGTTTCTTTATTAGTTCTTGGTTTGATTAGTAGCTTCTTTGTTTGATTTAGTAGCTTATTTTTATGTTTTAGTAGATAATAAGCCTTTGATCTTCTTAATGCCATGGCTCTTTCCAAAGGTAGTTGTTGTGTGAACCGGGTAACTTGTCCAAACGATGGATGACGAGACAACCTTCTTAAGGGAATGAGTCCATTTTTGTGTTTAGGTAATAATAGTAGTAGTAATGAATAAAAAGACCTAATTAAGTCATGCTCGAAGAGTCAACCATGCTTTAATTGGTACCAACACACTTAATTACGTGCTTAAAGTTAGAGACAAGGTTTTTGAAAGAAATAGCTCTAGTTAGTGACTTTGTGACTCTTGTGACTCTTGTGTTGACTTTCACAATCATAGAGTGGTTTAATTGGATCATAGCGATCTTTAAACTTGAATGTGGTCGTTGTGGGCCCTCGGCTCTGTCCTCTTTAACAATCGGGTTGCTTGAGGGGTGAGATGAATTGTTGCTAGTCCAAGTATCAATGCGAATGGTCTAGAACTTGCCCCGAATGTGTTTTAAGGCGAAATCCTAAGTTTTGCTTGGTCTGAAAAGTGATTGTAGGCTCTCTTTGGCTCTTTTGAGTTTTCTATTGCCAACCAATGTCATTATACCTAGTCAACCCCTTTGAGCCTCTAGCCTTTCTCATTTGATAACCATGTTATAAGCCTTTACCCGTTTGGTCATGACCTTCTCTTGGCACCCGAGCTTTCCTTTATCACTCTCGTGAAACAAACGGCTTAAAGGTAAGTTTGGGGGAGAGACGAGGAACTTGAAAAAGGTATCAAGGCACAAAAAGAGAAAAGAAATGATCTCTATGAGAAGAGAAGGCAAGAAAAGAAAAGCACAAAAAGTGAATAAGTGGAAGGGTTGAATGGATCCAAAAAGAGGTAATGATCCCAAACATGGAGAAATCAAAAAGGGAGAAAAAGAATGAAATGATCAAAGAAGAGTGATGTTAAGTCTCTCTAGTCCCCAATGAAAAGAAAGTGCCTCTAAGAATTGGCAAAGTGTGAGCCGAGAATTGAAAGATGGAGTGCTTAAGGAAAGGTGTAACCACTTACCCATACGGTATCCGATCTTTACCCAAAAGCCTTCATTACATCCCGAAAGAAATCCTACTTGATTTCAAGCCGTGTGAGCTTACGTTAGTGGCGATCTACATGAGGGGCAAGCCTATGGTACTTGAAGTCGTACTTATGGCATTCTCTTGAGAGAGATGAGTGAACCTTTCATAAATCTTTGGATTTAGTTCCAAATTTCTAAAGTGAGCCTAGCAAATGGAAAGTAGAGGAGGAAGAGTTTGGAGTCCACCATGACCTACATGATAGAGCAAGAGTCCTTGATGAGTAAAGTCAATTCTTGAAGCTAAAATGTTACATTACAACTATATGTGCATGAATGTTTAACTTGTCGCCTTGTTGATAAAACATGAGTAATGTGGGTAATTGTTGGTCCCAACTGATGTGTGGATGGCTCACCTTTGAATCACTGAAATGACCCTTAACGTTTGGAGGTGGGAACTAATTTATTTGCTTGAGGATAAGCAAAGACTTAAGTTTGGAGGAGTTGATAAGTGAGGATTTTGACTATTTATTAGCACCTTTTAGCTTTTGTTTTAGTATGAAAGTATTGAATTATGTTCCCAGAACTAATGAAATTATGCAAAATTGCAGGAATACTGGAAATTTGGTCTCCCATGATGAAATTCAACTAAAAAAGGAGTGTCCCGAAGTACAATGCAATAAAGGGCGCAGAAGCACAAAAGTGAGGTCTGCAGAAGGAATTCTGCAGCCGCAAAACAAGAAAAAAAATTTAGCAGACCTTTCAGCAATGTGCGGACCACACATGAATTGTGCGGCCGAAGAACTGGGCTAAGAGTCAAAGATCAGAGAGTATGCAAAAGACCAAGCCCAGGAGCCTTTGAGAATTGCGGACATTACAATAATTGTGCGGCCACAGTCCAGAAATATGCGGCCACAGAATATTGCTTTGCGGCCGTAGTTCAGAAATGTGCGGCTGCAGAACTCCACTTCCTGCCAGCCGAAGTAATCTATGGACCGCACATGGAATTGTGCGGCCGCAGAACCTCCCGAGGGGCATTTTTGTCTGAGATTTTTATTCCTGTGTAAATAGACGAGTTTCACAAAATTAGGTCAAGTTTGAACATCTGAAGTTACTGTAGCCATTTTTCTTTACTACTTTAGGAAATTTTACATTATTTTGGTGTACTTACATTAGATTTCATCATTTTAATCTTCCATTATGAGTTTAATTAGCTTTTCTTCTTTATTTTCTTCAAACCCATTATGAGTAGCTAGACTTTTACTAGGGTTGCGATCCAACCCTAGTGTGCAAACCTTATGGGTATCTAATTTAGTGCTTGTTTATGATTGGGTGTTGATTATTTAGCTTAGTTCATGCTTCAATTTTAGAATTAATGGTTGCAAACATTGATTCATGCCTATTTGACTTAGTCACTACTTGAGAAAGAGGGACCTAGTCTAGGATAACTTAGTTAACAAGGAATTGTCTCAATTGAGATTGATTAACCCAATTAAAGGGTTCAACCTAGAGATAGTATTAACCCGACTTGAGCTCTTATCAAATGTTTTGGTTGATACCCATTTGGACTTGAGAAAGCCAAATTGGGCAAAATCAATCTCTGACTGAGAGGTATTAAGTGGGTAACATAGAGTTGAGAGCTATAATACACCCCAATAAACAAAATAAGCATTAACGTCTTTATTCCATTAGGCAAACACCTAGGTTATGGTCACAACCCAAGGCCTTTAAACTATTTGGAAAAATACCAAAAACGCTGATTCACTTCTAGTTTCTTTTCTTATATTATAATTGCTAGAGTAAAATTAGAATTAGAAATCAAAACCTGTTGTGGAAGTTCAATTTAGCTATTCCATTCACTTTCGTCAAGTGTATACTCCTAACACCCCTAGTAACTCCCTGTGGAAATCAGCCCCGACTCTTGTTGGATACTATTCTTCCAACGACTGTTTCCACTCACTATTGAGCGTGGATTGGACGTGGATCATCCAGGCATGCATCACTTTAGTATCCACTGTCAGAGAGTGAGTTCGTTGATTTATCGAGGGGCTCAACCCTGGTATCAGATTCAGCATGGCCCGAGAGTTGGATATGGACATCCCATACTACAGGTAGTGGAGATCGCTAGGAGATTGGAGGGTATGTGGGCCTGGGAGAGAGAGAGGAGAGGGAGGCCAAGTGGCCTCGAGATTTCGGCACACATAGTGGTACCCGTGCCCCAGTTGTAGCCCGTCATGGTAGGGGCTTTGTGAGCTGCCCTATTCATTCAACACTTCTAGCTTCTAGTGATATTCCGGCAACTCCCAGGTTATAGGTTGCCCATTATGCACCGCCACTATCTAGTGCACCTCCTGCACGGGGTGCTTTCAGCGGTCAGTCCAACCGACCAGGCCCGAGCAAGTTTCAGGAACCACGCCCACTAAGAGCTTATTTTGAGTGTAGTGACACTCATCATATGGTAAGGAATTTCCCCAGACTCAGGAGGGGTGCACCTACACAAACTACTCAGGCCCCACGTATTCCACAGGGCCCTCAGGCTTCTCAGGCCGTGGTTACCGCACCAGTTGCCACTCCACTTGCACAACCAACTAGAGGTGGAGGTTGGGTAGGTAGAGGTCGCCTTAGAGGTGGAGGCCATGCCAGATATTATGCTCTTTCTGCTAGGACGGAGGCAGTTGCATCCGACTCAGTTATCACATATATTGTTCCAGTTTTTCATAGAGATGTATCAGTCTTATTTGATCCAGGCTCCACTTATTCCTATGTATCATCTTATTTTGCTCCGTATTTGGGTATATCCCATGATTTTTTGAGTTCTCCTGTCTATGTGTCCACGTCTGTAGGAGATTCCATTGTTGTTAACCGTGTGTATCGATCGTGTTTAGTTGTTAATGGTGGTTTTGAGACCAGAGCCGATCTACTATTGCTTAGTATGATAGATTTTGATGTTATTTTGGGCATAGACTGGCTGTCGCCCTATCATGCTATCCTTGATTATCACGCCAAGACGGTGAAATTGGCTATGCCAAGTTTTCTACCATTGGAGTGGAGGGGTATTTTGGATTATGTTCCTAGCAGGGTGATGTCTTTCCTTAAGGCACAACAGATAATTGGAAAGGGGTGTGATGCGTATCTAGCATATGTGAGTGATGTCATTGTTGATACTCCTACTGTTGAGTCAGTTTCGGTAGCGAGGGATTATCCAGATGTATTTCTGGCAAATCTTCCGAGCATGCCGCCCGACGGGGATATCGATTTGAGTATTGATTTGTTACCGGGCACTCAACCCATTTCTATTCCACCATATTGTATACCCCCCAGCAGAGTTGAAGGAGTTAAATGAGTAGTTCAGGAGTTGCTTGATAAGGGTTTCATTCGGCCTAGGGTATTACCTTGGGGTGCTCCAGTCTTGTTTATAAAGAAAAAGGATGGTTCTATGCGCATGCGTATTGATTATCTCCAATTGAATAAGGTTACGGTGAAGAACAGGTATCCATTGCCACACATTGATGACCTATTTGATCAGCTACAAGGTGCCAGAGTATTTTCAAAGATTGATTTGTGATCAGGCTATCATCAGTTGAAGATTCAGGAGCCAGATATTCCGAAGACTGCCTTCAGGACTCGGTATGGTCATTACGAGTTCCTTGTGATGTCATTTGGGCTAACCATCACCCTAACATCATTCATGCACTTGATTAACAGTGTATTCCAGCCCTATCTTGACCCATTCATCATTGTGTTTATTAACGACATCTTGGTGTACTCCCGGAGCTGGGAGGATCATGAGCAACACTTGAGGACCGTGCTTCAGACCTTGAGAGAAGATAAGTTGTATGCAAAATTTTTAAAGTGTGAATTCTGGCTTGATTCATTGGCATTTTTGGGGAATGTAGTGCCGAGTGAGGGGATCAAAGTAGATCCGAAGAAGATTGAAGCAGTACAGAGTTGGCCCAGATCGTCTTTAGCTGCTGAGATTAAAAGTTTTCTTGGTTTGGCAGGGTATTACCGCCGATTCGTAGAGGGTTTCTCATCTATTGCTGCACCTATGACCAGATTAATCCAGAAAGGTGCTCCGTTCAGGTGGACCAACGAGTGTGAGGAGAGCTTTCAAAAGCTCAAGACAGCTTTGACTACAACCCCAATGTTGGTGTTGCCTACGGGTTTGGAGTCTTACACTGTATATTTTGATGCTTCGCGTGTTGGCCTCAATGCAGGATTGATGCCGAACAGTAGGGTGATTCCTACGCGTCTTGACAACTGAAGGTGCATGAGAAGAATTATCCTGTCCACGACCTTGAGTTAGCAGCTATTGTTCATGCCTTGAAGATCTGGCGACACTATTTGTACGATGTTCCTTGTGAGGTCTATACCGATCACCAGAGTCTACAACATCTGTTCAAACAGAGTGATCTTAACTTACATTAGCGGAGATGGTCAGATTTGCTTAAGGACTATGATATCACCATTCTATATCATCCCGGGAAGGCCAATGTGGTGGCCGATGCCTTGAGTCGAAAGGCAGAGAGCTTGGGCAGTTTAGCATATCTACAGGCAGCGGAGAGGCCTTTAGCATTGGATGTTCAGGCCTTGGCCAACAAGTTTGTTAGATTGTATGTTTCGGAGCCGAGTCGAGTTTTGTCTTGTGTGGTTTCTCGCTCTTCTCTATATGATTGCATTAGAGAGTGTTGGTATGATGACCCCTATTTGCTTGTCCTCAAGAACACGGTTCAGCACATCGATGCTAAGGAGGTCACTATTGGGGATGACGGTGTGTTGTGGATGCAGGGCAGGCTATGTGTGCCCAATGTAGATGGTTTGCGTGAGTTGATTCTTCAGGAGGCTCACAGTTTGCGGTACTCTATTCATACAGGTGCTGCCAAGATGTATTAGGACTTGAGGAAGCACTATTAGTGGAGGAGAATGAAGTAGGACATAGTGGGAATATGTAGCTCGGTGCCTAAACTGTCAGTAGGTGAAGTATAAGCATTAGCAGTTAGGTGGATTGCTTCAGAGGCCATAGATTCCAGAGTGGAAATGAGAGCGAGTTACTATGGGTTTTGTTGTTGGGCTCCCACAGACTCAGAGGAAGTTTGATACATTATGGGTGATTGTGGATAGGTTGACCAAGTTGGATCATTTCATTCCAGTGGTGACTACTTATTCTTTAGAGCAGCTGGCTCAGGTCTATATTCGTGAGATTGTCAGACTTCATGGCATGCCAGTCTCCATCATCTCTGACCGGAGTACGCAATTTACATCGCAATTCTGGTGGGCTGTATAATGTTAGTTAGGCACGCGGGTGGAGTTGATTACAACATTTCTCCCTTAGACGGACGGACAATCCGAGCGCACTATTCAGATATTGGAGGATATGCTTAGTGCGTGTGTGATGGAGTATGAGGGTTCTTGGGATCAGTTCTTGCTGCTTGTGGAGTTTGCCTATAACAACAACTACTAGTCGAGCATTCAGATGGCTCCATATGAGGCTTTGTATGGGAGGCGGTGTCGATTACGATAGGTTAGTTTAAGCCGAGTCAGGCTAGGCTATTGGGTACAGACTTGGTTCATGATCCTTTGGAAAAGGTTAAATTGATTCAAGATCGACTTCGTACAGCCCAATCTAGACAAAAGAGTTTTACGGATCGGAAGGTTCGCGACGTTGCATTCATGGTTGGGGAGCGGGTCTTGCACCGAGTTTCGCCCATGAAGGGGGTTATGAGGTTCGGGAAGAAGGGCAAGTTGAGCCCTAGGTATATCAGACCTTTTGAGATTCTTGAGAGGATCAGAGAGATGGCCTTTAAGCTTGCACTGCTACTTAGTCTAGTTGCAGTTCATCCAATATTCCATGTTACTATGCTCCGGAAGCATCACGGTGATCCGTCTCATGTGTTGGATTTCAGCTCTATCCAGTTGGACAATGATTTGTCTTATGTTGAGGAGCCGATGGCCATTTTGAATAGGCAGGTTCAAAAGTTGAGGTGGAAGAACATTGCTTTAGTGAGGGTTTAGTAGAGGGGTCAACCAGTCGAGGAGGCGACTTGGGAGACCGAGCATGATATGCGTAGCCCTTATCCTCATCTTTTCACCACTTCAGGTATGTCTCTATACTCGTTCGAGGATGGATGTTTGTTTTAAGAGGGGGAAGATGTAACGACTCGGCTGGTCATTTTGAATGTTTTAGCCCCGATCCCCTATTTATTGCCTCCTCTATGTTGTATCATGATTATGTGTCTTGCAGGGGTGTTTGGGTTTGATTCCGGGTGAGTTTCAGAGTGAAATGGGACACATAGTCCCTAAGTTGGAGTCTTAAGTTGATAGAGTTGACCGTAGTTTGTCTTTTGAGTATATGACTCCGAAATGGAGTTTTGATGGTCCCAATAGCTCCGTATGGTGATTTTAAACTTAGGAGCGTGTCCGGACGTTGGTTTGGAGGTCCGTAGGTCATTTCGGCATGAATTGGCGAAAGTTAGAAAGTTGAAGGTTGGAAAGTTTGACCTGGAGTTGACTTTATTGATATCGGGGACGGAAATCAATTTCGGAAGTTGGAATAGGTTATTCATGTCTTTTATGACTTGTGTGCAAAATTATAGGTCAATGAAGTTCTTAAGTTCATTAGGCTTTAATAGATGCACGATTCATGGTTCTAGTGCTGTTTGATGCGATTTGACGCTTCGAGCATATTTGTATGATGTTTTAGGACTTCTTGGTATGTTTGGTTGAGGTCCCGGGGGATTCGGGTGTAATTCGGACCATGTTCGACGCATTTCGGAACCTTAAGGATTGCTGAAGCTACTGGTTTTCTATAGGTCTAGTTTCCTTCTACGCATTCGCGAAGGTTTTCTCGCGTTCGCGTACAGTCTTCAGGGGTTGTTGGAGATTTACCCTTCGCATTCGCGAAGAAGGCCACACGTTCGCAAAGGGTCAGTGGGTTTGTGCATTGCGATCACGAGGAAGGAGCCATGTTCACGAAGAAGAGAGGTAGGCTACATGTTCGCGAATGAGGCTTCGCGTTCACGATGCTTGGGATCTTTTGGCCATCACATTCGCGAGTGGGTTCTCGCGTTTGCAAAAGAGAAATTTTTGCAGCAACTTCGCGTTCGCGAAGAAATAAAAATTACTAGCAACAAAACTTAATTTTCAAAAACGAGGGTTCATCTTATTTTTCATATTTTGGACCTGGAGGGCTCGGTGTGAGGCGATATTTTGAGGGTTCTTCAAGGAAATTATTGGGGTAAGTGATTCTAACCCTGATTGGACTATATTTCATGAATCTATCACTATTTTCACCATCTAATTAGGGATTTAAGTTGGAAATTTTGGGGAAAATGTTAAATATTTCCTAGACTAAATTTTTGAGTTTTGAAAGGCAACTTAAGGTCGAATTTGGGTAATTCTTATATGGTTGGAATCGTTATCTAATGTGTGTTCGGATTTTGTAATTTTGGTCGGGTTCCGAGATGCAGGCCCGGGTTGACTTTTTGAGTTCACTTTTTATTTCTTTGCAAAGATCGTAACTTTATTATTCGAATTAGCTTCCTATAGTTTATATTTATGGTATGGAGTTGTTTTGTCTAGATTCGAGCCATTCAGAGATGGATAATCGAGGGAAAGGCCAACTAGTGGATTGGGTTAGCGTGTTTTGAGGTAAGTGTCTTGCCTAACCTTGTGTGGGGAAATTACCCCTTAAGATTGATGTTTTTTGTGATAATTGTGATGTGTGGAAGCCGTGTACGCAAGGTGACGAGTGTGTACACGGGCTAAATATGGAATTTATCGGTTTTAGCTATGTAGATTCCTTTCATGCCTTAATTGAGTTATCTTAACATGTTATATTCATCATTATTAGTCCATTTTCACATGTTCTACTATTCTTTTTCTTACATGATAATTGCCCTACATGTTTAGTTGAAGTTCTTGTTTCCTTTATTCAGTATTCATTATTTAATCGTTGAACTGTTTACTCGAAGTTGTTATTCTTGGAATATCTTGTTGTTGAAATTGGTATTGAGTTATAAAGGCCGTGATTCACATTGAGGCAAAGTGTTAAGTTGTGAAATACCATTCTATTGAGTTGTTCATTTTCGGTTGTTATTGTTGAGACTCTTGTGTACATTATGGTTAAGCCATGAGCTATTTATTGTGAGAACACTATTATTGTTGGTTTCTTTGGCATGTTGTGACATTGGGCACTTGAGGTGCGATTTGTGATACATGGTGATATTGATACGCATGCGGTGATATAAGGTTTTGGGGTTGAAACACATGCGGTGAGATAAGGTGGGCTTGATACGCGTGGCTAGTAGGGGAACTACTAGAAGTCATGTGGTGTGATAAAGTGAGTTAAAACGCGGGATGCTATTTTGGAAAAAATGATTTCAACAGTAAATGCAAGGCTCCCACAGTGGTATAAGGAGAGATTGTGAATTGATTTGTGATTTGAGACTACGAGGCGGTACCTCGGTAGTGACTCTTGTTGATACTTTCTATTTCTTAACTTGTGCTTTTGTTGTTCTGTTCCATGTCATAGTATCCCTTGTTCTATTCTATGAAGTATTATTTGCCTTAGTTCAGTGTAGCAATTCTCGGTATGCTTGTTTAATTGTCTCATTTATATTGATGTAATTATTTTTACTGTTATACACTTGTTCGGTTTCTTATTTAGTCCAGTAGTACCTTGACCTGACCTCATCACCATTCTACCGAGGTTAGGCTTGGCACTTACTGGGTACCGTTGTGGTATACTCATGCTACGCTTCTGCACATATTTTTGTGCAAGATCAAGGTACTTCTTACCAGATCAGGCACTAGCGAGAGCTCAGTTTCGGAGACTTCAAGGTATACCTGCCAGCGTCCGCAGGCTTCGGAGTCCCCCTCTACACAGTTTATTTTATTTCCTTATTCCTTAATTAGACACTAATGTATAGAGATATTCAGTATCACTTCATAGAGCTTGTGACTTGTATTCCGTCGGGTTTTGGGAAATTATGTATATACTGAGTTGTGAAGATTTTATTATTATTAGTTGTTGAGTTTTGAGACTCTAAACATTGTTTCAGTTATTTATATATGAATGTTAGGCTTACCTAGTCTTAGAGACTAGGTGCCATCACAACATCATGCAGAGGGGAATTTGGGTCGTGGCAGTAAGTGTCTTGCCTAACTTCGTATGGGGGAATTACCCCGCAGGATTGGTGTTGTTTTGTGATAATTGCGATGTGTGGAAGCCGTGTACGCAAGGTGACGAGTGTGTACACGGACTAAATGTGGAAATTTACCGGTTTTAGCTATGTAGATTCCTTTCATGCCTTAATTGAGTTATCTTAACATGTTATCTTCATCATCATTAGTTTGTTTCACATGCTCTATTTGTCTTATCTCTTATTTGATAATTGCACTACATGTTTAGTTGAAGTTCTTGTTTCCTTTATTCCACATTCATTATTTAACCATTGAATTCTTACTTCAAGTTGTTCTTGGAATATCTTGTTGTTGAAATTGGTACTGAGTTATTGTAACGAATCGACTGGCCATTTTGAGAGTTGTAGCCATGTTCCCCCATTTAATAATTATTTTGTACGTTATAACTTCTATGTGAATGTCAGGGTAGTTGGTTCGGGTCTAGTGAGGTTTCAGAATAAATTGAGACACTTAGTCTCAAGGATGGAAACTTAAGGTAAAAAGATTGACCGGATGTGGACTTATGTGCATACAACTCCGAAATGGAGTTTTGATGGTTCTGTTAGCTCCGTTGGGTGATTTTGGACTTAGGAGCGTGTCCGGATTGTGATTTGGAGATCTATAGTTGAATTAGGCTTAAAATGGCAAAATTTGGAAATTTAGAAGTTTGACTGAGTGTGGACTTTGTGGTTACCGGACTCGGATTGGATTTCCAGGAGTTGGGGTAGGTCTGTGGTATCATTTGTGACTTGTGTGAAAATTTGGGGTCAATCGGAAGTGATTTGATAGGTTTCGACGTCGTTTGTAGAAGTTGGAATTTTCTTCATCTCAATAGGCTTGAATTGGGGTGTGATTCGTGTTTTTGATGTTGTTTGAGGTAATTTGAGGGCTAGACTAAGTTCGTATCGTGTTTTAGGACTTATTGGTATATTTGTGAGGTCCCGGGGGTCTCGGGTTGATTTCAGATGGTTTTCGGATCAAAATTTGAGTTTGAGTGACTGCGGTCATTGAAGTCTTCTGGTGCAATCGCACCTATGGAACATTGGTCGCAGGTGCGAGCTTGGGAGCATAGTTAAGGCACCGAACTACAAATCCGAGCTCTATGAAGTGCGCGGACCTTCAACTATAGTGGATATTGTGGATCAACTGACCAAGTCCGCGCACTTCATTCCAGTTGGGACTATTTATTATTTAGAGCGGTTGGCTGAGATTTATATCCATGAGATTGTTCGCCTTCATGGTGTACCGGTGTCCATCATTTCAAATTGGGGCATGCAGTTTACATCGCAGTTTTAGAGAGCCGTGCAGCGAGAGTTGGGCACCCAGGTTGAGTTGAATACAACATTTCACCTTCAGACGAACGGGCAGTCTGAGCCCATTATTCAGATATTGGAAGACATGCTACGTGTTTGTGTCATTGATTTTGGGGGTTCTTGGGATCAGTTTCTGCTGCTCACGGAGTTTGCCTACAACAACAGCTACCAGTCAAGCATTCAGATGGCTCCGTTTGAGGCTTTATATGGGAGATGGTGTCGATCTCTGGTGGGTTGGTTCGAGCTGGGAGAGGCTAGGCTATTGGGTACTGACTTGGTTCAGGATGATTTGGAGAAGGTTAAATTTATTAAGGATCTGCTTCACCCGGCGCAGTCCAGACAGAAGAGTTATGCTGATAGGAAGGTTCATGATGTCGCTTTCATGATTGGGGAGAAGGTACTGCTCAAGGTTTCACCCATGAAGGGTGTTATGAGGTTCAAAAAGAAGGGTAAGTTGAGCCCTAGGTATATTGGGCCATTTGAGGTACTTTAGAGGATTGGAGAGGTGGCTTACAAGCTTGCCTTGCCACCTAGTTTGTTGAGTGTGCATCCAGTGTTTCATGTTTCTATTCTTCGAAAATATGTCGGTGATCTGTCTCATGATTTGGATTTCAGCACGATTCAGTTGGATGGTGATATGACTTATGATGTGGAGCCGGTGGCCATTTTGGATCGGCAGGTTTGAAAGTTGAGGTCAAAGGACATAACTTCAGTGAAGGTGCAGTGGAGAGGTCAGCCAGTTGAGGTGGCTACTTGGGAGACCGAGCGGGAGATGCGGAGTAGATATCCTTGCCTTTTTGAGACTCCAAGTACGTTTCTAGACCCATTCGAGGACGAACGTTTATTTAAGAGGAAGGATGTAACGACCCGGCTAGTCATTTTGAGAGTTGTAGACCCGTTTTCCCATTTACTGCTCTTTTTGTACTTTATAACTGCTATGTGACTTGCCGGGATAGTTGGTTCGGATCCGGTGAGGTTTCGAAAT